>NW_025814845.1:171475000-172675000 GCF_022079265.1 Lynx rufus
AGTTCCCTCCCTGTTTGTTTTTTAGGGACAAGAAGCACGTAATTCCACTCAAAGGGAAGTGGCTGAGGACCCCTTCGGGCCCAGAAGGGTGAGGAACACACCGAATGCAGCTCCTTCCCGTGCCCATCCCTGCCTCTCCAGGGAGGAGCCCCTGTGTCGGGACCCCTGTGCCCGGTGCAGACCGGACTCCGGGCAGGCAGGCTGGAGCACGAGGGGAGGTCCTCCTGGTCTCCACTCCGTATTTCTCATCCATTTAGAGGAAACAGCCAGCTGGAAGCCCAGGGACTTCCTCAAGCCCATTGGCCTTGTCTTTCCCTCACCAAACTCTCTTTCCTTTCAAAAGGGATGGGAGCAAGCTTCCGTCTGCAGCGAGAAATGACAAAGACCTGAGCAAAGATGAGGCTTTTGATCCTCCGATGGGATGCTCAAGGTGGGAAGACAAGCAGTGGGTGACTCTCCCACATTGCTGGTGAGACTGGACGAGAGTCTTAAGAAGATTGTCTGCAACATGATTTAAAATCAAACGCAAGCATACCCTTTCCACGAGCAGACCTCCTCTCAGGAACCCATCTCACGGAAGCAGCAGCACTCACATACAGAAGCACCTCTGTAAGCCATGCGCGCTGTTGGGAGGCAAAAGTCTGGAAACCAGGGGAGCACCCGTTGACAGAGGAGCCAATGAACACGATAGACCCCAGATGGCTTCCATACAGAACTAAACGAGCAGAGGAAAAGCACAGACACAAAACACGTTGTGAGCACGTGGTTTCTTGGAAGAAGTCGGTGAGGCTGACGTTAGTGTACAGGACAAGAGATGGGAAGGAACTGTGCCTCCCTCTGGCCCCTCCAAAAAAAGAATAAAAGGAAAGGCTGGCACTAACCATTCAAGCATGTGGTGTAAGTCAGAGCAGCGGATTGACTTTTGGGGACGTGCCGTCAAGATCATACCTGTTGGGGAGAGACGTAAGCTGGATCTCTGCCAATCCCCGTGGAGCTGGTAGTGCTCTGGACAGTTATCCCGAATTAGGATAAAGACCAGGCATTGGACTCAGGCTGCTCCCGGGAAGGAGGCGGCTCCCATCAGAAGAGGGAGAGCACCCGGACGGACGGGGAGCCCGAGTCAACCATCCAGCACAGGGATGGCGCTTTAGTCCTGGAGGGGAGGGGCCCGACGGCCAGACACAGCAGCCACTGGAGGGGGCATCATCACATGCCTGAGTCTGTGAAATTATGGATACCGTGCGCGCAGAAGCACAAAGAAAAAGAGTAAAGAGAAGAGAGGCCTCTTCGATTCTCAAATGTTAAATTTATTCCTCACACGGACAGTTCTGAAGCCAAGCCAGCCTCCATACCAAGGGGCTGTGGAGTAGTCTCCCAGCCTGGGCAATTCTGGTGGTAATACTGCCTGATGATTTCCCCTGACGTCGTTACAATGGAAACCAGGCGCCAAGCTCCCGGCTGAACTAATGTCCGCTCCTGAGAACTCTGACTGCCTTCTATTTTTGAATGGGTTGGAAATAGAACCAAGGGATAAATTTTGTCTCCCTTTTGCTTGTCAGGGTTGGGTACCTTGAAATCAAGCATAAAACACAAAGGAAGGCCCTCAGAAGGACAGGAGGGCAGAGCTACATAGGGGGCTGTAAACTTGAAGCAATTGTTCCAACCCAGCCCTAACTAGGAAGCCCAGTGGTGACTCAGGCACCCCTTGAGGCCAATTAAGATGCTATAAAAAATGCAGGAACTTCAAAATTGGACACGTAATGAGTCCTTCAATATCATCTTCTCCTTCTTGCACCATATTACTAAGGCAAAGTGGAGACAACGCATTCTGTGTGCATATTTCTCCCAAGATTACCTTCTGCAATCATCTGAAAGATTTCATTTCTATCAACAAGGGTTAGGAGAACAACAGAGAGGAAAATGAGGCTGAAGCAAAGCTTCAAAGTTCTGTGTTTCTACTGATATGGAAAGAAAGATCCAGCAGCCCGTCCTCTTGCAACAGGATATCCTCATTTAATTAACATTTTTCTGGAAAGAATAATGTAATTAGCCAAGAAAAAGGTAAGTTACACATATTGGAAAGGAGGACGAGAGTTAGTAAATGTAGATGATTTTTGTATATCTGGATATCCCAAAAGAATTAGCTGGAAAAAGACCTCCTAGTACTATAATAGGAAAGCAAGGAGGAAGCTGGTTGAACGTTAACTGTATTAGAAATCTATAGCTTTCTTTTATACTAGCGATAATTAGAACTATTGGAATGTGATGGGGGACAAGATTCCATCACAGGAACAATAAAAATATAAAACACTTAGGTTTACATTTAACTGGAGACGGATAGAATAAACAAAGAGAAAGCTAACAGAAAACTAACTGCCTTCAATGAAGCGGGTTGGAAAGTTTTTATGTTGCAAAGATAGCAATTCCATTCATTTGAATATGTAAGTTAACAGAATTCCAACTAACAGTTTATTTGGCACTAGACAATTCTAAATTTCATCTAGAGGAATAAATATGGATGAAAATCCTAAACGAAATGGGGGCTGTCCTATTAGATTTTAAGATACTCTTAAAATGACAGTAATTTATAAAATATTGATACCAAAATGGAAAGGCTGCCTGCTGATTGATCATTCAGCTACTTCCGATCCCTCCGGGCATGGCAATTAGCATCCTGTCTTTTCTCAGTTGACCATGGACTCTTGTGGGTGGTATTTCGCATCGTGGCCATCTTCTCCCGGGTCCTCCCAGCCCAGGAAAGGAGCCATCAGCCCCCCCCTGGTCCTCAACACCATCTTAGGAAAAGCAGTTGTAGCCCTAAGCTTTGGACCTTTGTTCCTTTTGATGATGCTGAGTCAGTCTCCAAGGTCAGAACATGTCCTCTGGTTGTCCCTCCAGGACACCAAACATCTGGGAGAGAAGTGACCCATCCAGTTGGAACCAGCCGTTCTGTTTTCCAGCTTCCTGTTGGCCTTTCACTGGATGAATAAAATATGCAGACTCTTACTTTAATTTTTCACTTGTCTCCTGGACTTTCGATGCCTCGCATACCAGAGCTTCTCAAGTCATTTGTGTGAAGGGCTAGTTTTTTTTCCAAATGCATCGTGTACTAGCACTTTTTTTTAAATGCAAGAGGAATAAATAACCAAAAAGAAAAAAAAAAAAAGAAAAGAAAAAATGCCAAGCAAAATACAAGCCCAAATTTTTATTATATTCAACCGACATAAAATTCCTGTTATATGGCTCCAAATGCCTCTAAACACTCTTTTCACAGGCCAGTGACAAACCATCAGTACCAGGCCACCTGTCCTAACCTCGTCATCAACAAACCGGCTGCCACTGTAGCTAAGGATTCTTCACACCCTGTGGCCCGTGCCACAAAACCATCTTCTACTTTTACAACCCTTTACTTTCGATAACACTCAAATCCTCTCCCTCATAGGACTCTCCAGCATCATTCTGAGGAATAACTGGGGCAACCTCTTAAGCTTTGGGTTTTTTTTTTACATTTATTTATTTTTGAGAGACAGAGAGAGAGAGAGACAGAGCACAAGTGGGGGAGGGGCAGAGAGAAGGAGACACAGAAGCCGAAGCAGGCTCCAGGCTCCAAGCCGTCAGGACAGAACCTGACGCGGGGCTTGAACTCACAAACCGTGAGATCATGACCTGAGCGGAAGTTGGATGCTTAACTAACTGAGCCACCCGGGTGCCTAATTGGGGCAACTTTTAAACAAACCCCATTTGTCAGGTGAGTGATGCAATTCCTCGTAGACACTTTCAGCGATGTGCCCACCATGGTAAGTGATGAAGCTGGAACTCACCTAAAGTGTCCTGATTCCTGATCGCGGGTTCTTTCCATCCATGGGGAGCCATGTACGTGGTGATAAACGACAAGCTGATCTATTTGATGAGTTTATCCTGTGGCCCTGGCCGGCCAAAACACTTTATGCGCGAATACTGCCAAAGTCCCTTTTTGCCTTTCTTTACCCCACCCCCAACAGTGGGGGAAGAAAGCTCCCCACTCCAAATTGTCCAGCGCCCTTGGGCTAATGGTATTGTTCCTACGCTGCCTCACTGTGTTGAGAGAAAAATTTCAAATGATCCATAATTTTCTTTTTTTTTTTCTTTTTTTTTTATTTTTAAATTTTTTTTTTTCAACGTTTATTTATTTTTGGGACAGAGAGAGACAAAGCATGAACGGGGGAGGGGCAGAGAGAGAGGGAGACACAGAATCGGAAACAGGCTCCAGGCTCTGAGCCATCAGCCCAGAGCCTGACGCGGGGCTCGAACTCACGGACCGCGAGATCGTGACCTGGCTGAAGTCGCATGCTTAACCAACTGCGCCACCCAGGCGCCCCTGATCCATAATTTTCAAAAACAATAGCAAATCTCAAACCACAGCAATGTCACTAAAAACTCTCATTAAACTCTTCAAGAAGTGTAACAAATTAGTTAGGCTCCATGGCCACAACCAAGGTGGCCTTACTCACGTCCTAGCTGCGCTTCCAAACTGCAGGTGCGGTACGTTATGTAGGAGCAAATAAGCAGCCTCTAGCATCCCAAGTTTGTAAGTTAAGCTACGAAGATTTCAGGAAATTTTGAACCAAATCTCTGCTTATTATTCAGAAGGGGATGTGTTTCTCTATCTTCTGCAGGAGGGGTCAGCGGTGAGTGACAGCAAAGCTAAGTGCTCACGTCACCGCAGGGTTCATGCAGTTAAATGGAGTTCTAGAGAGCTTCAGGGGTGCAATGCTCCAGCTCAGGAAGGCAGCGTGGGGCAGGGGAAAGGCCTGGGTTCCAGAATCACAGGGTCCTAGCTTCCAACCCAGCCCTGCCACTCCCCAAATGGGTAATGGGCCTTGACTCTGGGATGCTAACAGAACTGTAATTATGGAACAAAGGTATATGTGTAAAATGGCTTAGCACATACATGCTGGAAATTACTTGTCTTTGTAAATAGAGAAAAAGCGCAAAGAGTTCACCTTCCACTACCAGGCGTCCACCTGCATCTTTTCAAAAAGCCCCTCGGAAAAGATTTTTGATTTATTTTTCCTCCATACTGACTCTATCGTATTAAAATAGCTTCAGGTGAGGTGCAGAAGCTACATGAAAAAAACACAGTTAAAAAGAGCAGTGAGAGTCACATTAAAGTCTACAATAGCCATTGGGCACTCAACTAGACAGCCTGAGGGCTGACTGATATCCACAGTGAGGATGTTTGCTAGGACGGGATAAAAAAAGGTTTGCTTTATGAAACAATTTTGCATTGGCTGTTCTGACGCCCACTTCAAGAAGCTAACTTGTGCGGGGGCTCAGTCGGTTGAGCGTCCGACTTCGCTCAGGTCATGATCTCACGGCTTGCGAGTTCGAGCCCGGCATGGGGCTCTGTGCTGACGGCTCAGAGCCTGGAGCCTGCTTCGGCTTCTGTGTCTCCATCTCTCTGCCCCTCCACCACTCACGCCTATCTCTCTCTCTCTCTCAAAAATAAAGAAACATTAAAAAAATTAAAAACAAAAAAAAGCTTACGTGTCTCAAGAAGATGTATTTCTGGCTCAGAGTGCTCCCACCTTTGCTGGCTTTGATCCCTATTCTAACACAATACCTTAGTCTCTGTCAGGGCAACTCAGAGGACAGGGGAAATAAAATCATCTTTAAGTTACTGGAAGCACTACAACATACAATAAGGACGTTTCGATTTTCTTTTTTTTTTTTTCTTTTTTTTTTTGGCTTGAGTTGTCCTAGTTGGCTGTCTACACTGATCACAAGACTCCTGTTTCTCAGGACTGTGGAGAGTGAAGCCAAGAAACTGAGTACAAACCAGGACAGGCATTCTATCATACAGATGTTTCACACCATGTTTTGTTTTCTGGAACCAAAAGACACACGAAGACTTAAGTTTGCAAGACCACGTTTGAGCACTTCGGATACCTGAAGTTTTTTTCTTTTTTTTTTTTTTTTTTTTTTTTACCGTTTATTTATTGTGAGAGAGGGAGAGAGTGGGGGAGGGGCAGAGAGAGAGGAAGAGAGAGAATCCTAAGTAGGCTCCAGGCTCAGCAGGGAGCCCCACGCGGGGGCTCGATCTCACAACCGTGAGATTGCGATCTGAGCCGAAATCAAACAGCTGGACGCTCAACCGACTGAGCCACCCAGGCACCCCTGAATTTTCTCCTTTTAGGTTTAAATGTTTTACGACAGGAGGCCCAGGCCTGTCTTTGCCTGCATGTACATCTGAAGAAGCAGACTGGGCCCAGCTGAAAGTCACTGATGCCACCTTCCTTCCGAGTGTCTGTGGCAGGGGGAAACCCCAAGCCCTCGGCTCCGCGATTCGTACAAAACGTGGTGCAGTTGGTCGGGTTCTCTGCGCTCTACGTTGAAAACAGTTTTATCGGGGCGCCTGGGTGGCGCAGTCGGTTAAGCGTCCGACTTCAGCCAGGTCACGATCTCGCGGTCCGTGAGTTCGAGCCCCGCGTCAGGCTCTGGGCTGAGGGCTCAGAGCCTGGAGCCTGTTTCCGATTCTGTGTCTCCCTCTCTCTCTGCCCCTCCCCCGTTCATGCTCTGTCTCTCTCTGTCCCAAAAATAAATAAACGTTGAAAAAAAAAAATTTAAAAAAAGAAAACAGTTTTATCACCTCACATGTCGAACCGGATTTCGGGTCTCTTTCATTTACTTCCACAGATGTTTACTCAGCACTTACTACTGTGCTTAGGCCCAGAGGCTTCCGAGCTGATCACGACTGACTCAGGTTAGGCCTGTAGCATACAATTCAGAGCTTACGAGACAATCATCCAAGCGGATCCTGTCGTTCTGCTGATGAAGAAGAGAGGCCTGGAAAGAAGAAACCTTCCCAGAGTCACACCGTAGGCGAGTGTGAACCGTTCAAAGTCACGCTTCTACGCCAGGGCAACTCAAGAGTTTAAAATCACAGTTACAATGTCGGTGCCATTACTATCAAAGAAATGGCTGAAAATAAAAGGACGACGTGCCAGTCCCCTATCATGTAGCTTCTGGACGTAGCTGTCAATTCATTTCTCCATCTGGATACAGCATAGCAGCTGTCTACACGCCGTCTGCACACGTCTACTCGTCTACACGTCTACTCGCTCAAACTGCCCGTGGATCTTCCAACTTATCCTTTGTTTCTGAAGGCAGAGTCAAGGCCACGATGACCCTCACTGTGTTCTCAGCTTTATTCTAGGTGAGTCAGATATGGAGCCCTGAATAGCAGAGACCGGGTTTTCACACTCAAGATTTTTATAATCTAGGGAGACACCAAGCCAGACTTGCATGCAAATGTGTGTTAATAAAGCCCGTGTTTAATTATGGAATGTGCGTATCAATAATGTTAGCAGGCTATGGCTCGTGCTAGTCAAGTTGTGTCTTTTAGGAAGCCTTTTGGACACCCTGCCCCCCAAATTGGAAAACCAACCTCTTCCAACTGTGCCTTTGTGCTTATCGTGACCCTACGTGGGGCTCAGTTATGTGTCAGTCTCCACGTTGAAGTCAGGGTCCGCTTGTATCTGCCACCCAGTAGGCTCTCAGTATGTTTCTTGCATAAAGTAAATAAAAGATATTTTGAGATCCTAGTCCACTCTGGGGTAGCTTCCCAGAAGAGGAAAGCTGGGATTTATTTTAAGACATGGAAATGATTTGGTGGAAGGAGGCACATTTCTTCCTTAGTTCCCTTCACTATGCCTAGAACATGGGAGCAGGGCTTGGGGTGGGCGTAGTCAGAAGGGCTTGGGGGAGAGGTGAGGCAGACTGTGCCTGCGCTTCTTCCGTGACTGGAAAGAAGTCCTCAGGGGCGGGCTCGCTCCGCCAGAGTCAAGGGTGAGAACAGGAAACGAAGTCCTGACCCTCGACCCCGCTTCACCTGCACCCTCCTACCATATGCTCTCTGTACGAGACGCCATTGTACCAAACTTTGCAGTGACCTTGGGAAATCACTTCCATCTGGAAGCCTGGGTGAGTCACAGGAAGGCAAGATGAAATTTCTCCAGTTTGCATTTGGCCCAGACTGTCACATCTGCATTTTGACCCTTATGAAACGCTATTACCCAAGAACATACGGATGGCTGCAACATTGTAAATCAAAAGCCTTGCGGCTCCAATTCCCTTCCAGCGCACACAGTTAGACATAGAAGTCACAGTTGCTTATAGGCTGCAGTTGGACTTTGAGAAAATGGCAGGCTCTGGAAAGCTCTGGGCACTTGGTCAGGACAGTAGCAAAGTGCAAGGGTTTGGGAAGGTAGTGGTTGGGTGGGAGAGTGTGTTGCACGCAATTTTTTTCTTTCTGGTTTTTGTCCCAGGAGATCCATTTGATATTGACACCTGAACTTTGTAACACAGCCGGGTCCTGCTCCACTGGCTTCTACACAAAAAAACATGATGCAAAGCAGCTGGGGTAAAAGCAGTTACCATGGAAACCCCAGGCTTTAGTTTGGAAAGTAAAAGTGATATTTGTGATGACCGCAGCTATGGTTTGTACCGATGCGCTTCCCGGGAAGTCTCTTTTTATCCTGAACTTTAGTATTCCTTTCTTTCCCGCCGGTGGAATTTGGCAAAAGAAAAATTTTAAATCAGATTGGAAATATTACCTTCCCAGTTAAATAGCTAAAACAGGAGACCTTGATTTATTCAAACCATATTTGTTGAAGACAGATTTAACTCTAAATGGGGAAACTGCTTAAAGGTCAAGTTTTGTCTTGGATACTTTGAAAGAGTTGCTAAGCATTTTGTCCCCCAGGAAGGCTGCGCTGACACCAGGAGGTGTTACTTGTTACTTCCCCACAGCCATTTTCCACCTCTCAGGAATGAGAGGAGAATTACGGCCGCAGAGAGCAAACACATCCTTTTGTGGGCATGATCGCAATTGTGGTCAAGCCGGTCATGGCAGCAGGAACAGACCGGTCGCCTTAGAGCACTGGCCTGAGATACAGAAAACATTAAGGGCATGGGCTGGGGCACCAGAGAGAGCCAGGATGCAATTCCTACTCTGCCGCTAGTCCTTGCTGCATGACCTTGGGCAAGTTTCTTAACCAGCCTCTACCACAATTTCCTCGTCTCTGAAATGAGAATCAGAAAACCTACCGCTCCAGTTTGCAAGGATTAAATAAAATCATGAACACAAAGCATTTAGTATCAGCACGTTATAAACTATAATGCAAAATGAAACCAAGCTGGAACCACTGTTTACCCTCTAATGGCAAGGAGGGTGGATGATCTTGGGTCAGTGGAGTTGCCAATACCTACACAACACTCGTGGATACATGCACGCACGTACACACATTCAACTGTATACGTCGATTTTAAAAAGCAGCTCTTCAAATACAAGCGTAATTACCGATCTTTATAACTAAACAGTATTGAATTAATTGCCCATATGTTCACAGTAGTATGATGAGCCCTGTGCAGCACAAGTAAAACAAAGCCTGTCCAGGGGCGCCTGGGTGGCTCAGTCGGTTAAGCATCTGACTCTTGATCTCGGCTCAGGTCACGATCTCACAGTTCGTGAGTTCAAGCCCAGCGCTGCACGGGCTCTGCACGGACAGCACAGGGCCTGCTTAGGATTCTCTCTCTGCCCCTCGCCTGCTCGCTTTCTCTCTCTCTCTCTCTCTCAAAATAAATAAACATTTAAACAGCGAAAACAAAAACGGAGGCTGTCCTTGTTCTTAACCATCCTAAACCGATGACACGGACGTGGACAAAAAAACAGGTGGACGGGTATAGCTGCCAACAGTCTTAGAGAAATCTAGAAAGCCAGGTAGGGACACTATGCATAAACGCAAAAGTCTAACGCATGAGGAAAAAAAAAAAACAAACAATTAAAATTCAATCAACCAAAAGGAAGAATCAGGTGGAAGGGAGGTAGGGAAGACAGGAGAGCAGAAGCAAGCAGACCAAACTGACACATTCTCTGGCTTGAAGCAACTGGTCCATCTCAGAGCGCAATGGCCACAAGCCTGGCCCAGCTCCCCCGATGCCCGTCTCTGAGCCCCTCAAAATCCAGCCCGTCTCCTCGTGTTCCCTTTCTCATTCCATCTCAAGGGCATCTGGTTGTCACGGGTAGCCTCTTACCCGGCCCCCGATGATTCCCTCTTCTTTTGTACTCATCTTCCCTTTCTTGGAGAAAAAAAAAGCAATGATTGACTATGAAGCCCTCGGCAGTGACAGTTCTTGTTGCCAGGATTTTCTGCCACACTGAGCCTTCCACTTTTCCAAACCTCAGTGCTTGTTCCTCTTCTGTTTCTTTCTCCCAACTTCATACCCGTCCCTAAGTGCAGCCCTGGGACCGTCTCCTTGACGGAGGGCCCACTGACTTAGCAGCACCGGTTCCCCAATCCCATCACGAGGGCTGGCCCCTCACCAAGACGCAGATATTCACCACTGATCTCTGGATCAGTCGTGTCCAACTGAACACTCTGAGATGATGGAAACAGTTCGATGCCCGGGCACCTGGGTGGCTCGGTCGGTTAAGCGCCCGACTCCGGCTCAGGTCGCGATCTCACAGTTCGTGGGTTCGAGCCCCGCGTCGGGCTCTGCGCTGACAGCTCGGAGCCTGGAGCCTGCTTCGGATTCTGTGTCTCCCTCTCTCTCTGCCCGTCCCCCATTTGCGCTCTGCCTCTCTCACTCTCAAAAATGAATAAATGTTAAAAAAAAAAAAATTGGAAAAAAAACCCAACAGTTCGATGCCTACACTGTCCAGTAGGGTAGCCATTCATCGTATGCGAATGAGCATTTGAAACGTGGTTAGCCTGGATGAGGAACTGAATTTATAATTCTCTCTTATTTCCATGAATTTAACTCAAATTTAATTCGCCACATGTGGCTCGTGGCTACCACGTTAAACAGCACAGTTCTACATAGTTTCACTAAAGCTCCGTGATTTCAGGTGTGATCTGGTCACAGCTAAAGGCTTTCCAGAACGTGTTCCTCCCCCTGGCATCTCTCTGTCTGCACTCTAGGCTCAAATGCTACCTTTTGTTTATCCCACTCCAATTCCTCATAAGCAGCCTCTGATTCCCACTGATTCCCCCTGCAGGCATCCCCACTCTCGGCATTGCCCCTCTGTCCCACGGCCACACCCCGTCCAGGTCCTCGTTCAGACCTACACAGTCAGCTGGCTCTCTCCCTTCAACACGCCCTGCCGTCGCTGCTGAGCTAACCTCTCTCCAACACTGCTCCACCGTGTCACTTACCTGCCTCAAACCCGCATTTGAGGTTCCCCACATTCCCCTACTTCAAGGCCAAAATCCTTGTCTGCTTTTCAACAAAACACCAAGAGAACGTGGTGCCACGAAGCGTGGTCATGCTGCCTTCCACGGTTCTCCCTGCACGCACACACAAACACACACGCAACGCACGCACAACTACCCTTTCCAGGCGGATCATCTCACTAGCCCATGGACATTCCATGCTCACTCCTACCTTGGGGCGTGGCTTTGCAAATCCTACCTTTCAAGATCCAGTTGAAGACTCCCTCCCTCCATAGACATTTCCAAGCCCCGCCTGACACACCTTGCCTCTGAATTCCTGGAACATTTATAGGGAATGCCATCTTGTCCTGATAATTACTGTTTCGTGGGAACTATCCTTTCCTTCCCAATTAGACTTCAAGGCAGTGAGTCGTTTTCTTCAGTAACCCCTGTAAGACGTAGCTCAGAACGGAGCGTGAGGTAGATGTTTAGTGCTTCGTGAACACTTCTCAACTAATCAGTACGTTCAGGATAAGAGCTGGACACGAAAACGTCTGAGAACTCAGTGAACATTAAACTCACACCGTTCATAATCGACTCTCTGCTCCCCCTCCTTCTTGGCAGCTCCCTCTACTTGTCCTCGCCTTTGCCAGCCTCTATTCCCTTTTGTGTCTAACCTCTTCCAGGAAATCACATGAGCTAATCATGACAGGTCAGGGTACAGAGTGTAAGAGTTTTCCATCGTCTCCTGGGGGCGTGGGCACGGCTGATGCTGCTTATGCCATATAATCAACGTGTGTCTGTTGAGGAAGTCACGCTATAGCGTATAGCGGTAAAATCATGACAGATCTCTGCTTCTTACTGGTTTGGTGTCACTGGATGAACTGTTCAACCCTGATGAGTCTCACTTCTTGGGCAGGTAAAACAAGGATAAAAATACTTCATTGTACATTTACAGGGAAACCACAAGTTAAATAAAATCACACTTGAATCTTTGAACGGGCTAAAGATAGAGGATTGGATATGCCAGACACAGAACCACATGGATGACCGAGGCGTTTTCATTTTAAAGAATGATCTAGAAAAGCCATGTTTAAACCAAAAGAACTCCTTAAAGTGGAGTTGGTCTGTGTCAACTAATCTGAAGGAGAAGGAGCATCTGGAAATCACATACAGCCCACGACGGCGGCACAGGGCCACACGGAGGTGAGAGGAATCTGAGCAGGTCTGCTTCCTCTCGGGAGTGACGAGGCAGAACAGAACCGTGAAGGGAAAAAAGCAGTCCTCATACAGAGGCCAGAAAGGACAGTGGCTACCCAACAGCAGGAGGAAAAACACTCTTTGGCTTATCAGCCACAGAAGCTAAGCAGGACCTTGAATTCGGGGTAGCGATTCCCCTTTCAGTTTCTCCTGATAATAAAAAGGGGCTCAGGAAAATCCCTCCCAACTTTTTACTGCCGAAGGTCACTTTGCTATGTTTCCCCACAGAACCTATGCTCTGAAAAATTTTAAATGATATACAGTAGACGAAGGGCCTACGTGTTGACCAACACAGATCAACTGTGCTGTAGATGTTAGTTACATGAAACACATGACTATTTGTTTCTCATATTTTTCTATACACTGTACGTGCACAATGGGGTAGCAGCCTAATGCGCGAATATAAAATCTATAAAACCTATTCCGTACTCTGAAATCTAGATTTTCACAGACCTCATAAAATCTGCAGAACCATGTGAGTCCAGATTGGGCTCTCTGCCAAATGAGTTCTGATCAGGCTAGGTTTTTGGCCCTAAATTAGTAACGTCGAACTCTTTATCTTCAGAGTTTTTGGACTTAGGAATTCCAAAAGAATTGTGTTTATACTACTCTATGTAGTTTTCTAAAAAAGAGGTAGTCTTTTTGAAAGATTCCGTTAAGCTTTACGAAATGTAAAAACTAGTGAGTAGCAATTTCAAAACTTACTACAAAGCTACAGTAAGCAAAACAGCCTGGTACTGACATGAGAATAATAGATACCTGGAATATGGAAGAGAATTGAGAATCCATAAAGGAATCAAGTTATCAATCATTAACTGAATTTTGGCAAGGGTGTGAGGGAAAGAATAGTTTCTTCAATAAGTGGTGCCTGGGCAGCTACATTTCCACATGCACAAGAATGAACTTGGAACCTTACCTCACACAAAATATAAAAATTAACTCAAAATGGATCCAAGGCCTAACTGTAAGAGCTAAAATGATAAAGCTCTTAGAAGAAAGCAGAGTGAGGGGCGCCTGGGTGGCTCAGTCGGTTAAGCGTCTGACTTCGGCTCAGGTCATGATCTCATGGTCCGTGAGTTCGAGCCCCGCGTCGGGCTCTGTGCTGACAGCTCAGAGCCTGGAGCCTGCTTCAGATTCTGTGTCTCCCTCTCTCTCTGACCCTCCCGCATTCATGCTCTGTCTCTCTCTGTCTCAAAAATAAATAAACATTAAAAAAAATTAAAAAAAAAAAGAAGAAAGCAGAGTGATAAGTCTGTGACCTTGGATTAGGCAATGTTTTCTTAGAAATGACACCAAAAACATAAGCAACAAAAAAGAAAAAGTAGAAAGATTGGACTCCATAAAAATGAAGACATGTGTCCATTAAAGGACACTCTCAAAAGAGTTAAGGACAATCCATAGACAGAATGTGAGAAAATGTTTGCACATCCTATATCTGATAAGGGTCTAGTATCATAAATATATAAAGAACACCTACAATTCAACAACAAAAAGACAAAAAACTTAATTTAGAAATGGACAAAGGACTTGAACAGAAATTGCTCCAAAGAATATATGCAAATGGCCATCAGGTACCTGACAAGATGTTCAACATCATCATTAGTCACAAGGCAAATGCAAAGTAAGACCACAAGGAGATACTACTTGACATCCACTGGGGTGGCTGTAATTGAAAGGAAGGAAAGGAAAATAAGTGCTGGTGAGGATGTGAGGAAACTGGAACCCTCAAACAGTGCGGGGAGGTATATAAAATGGGGCAGGCACTGGGGAAAACAGCTTTTTGGTTCTCCGATAAGTTAAACATAGAAGTACCATATGACCCAGCAATTCCACTCTTAGGTATGGACCGAAACGAATTGAAAACAGGTATTCAAGCAAAAACTTTTGCATGAATATTCATGGCAGCACTATTCACCAGAGCCAAAAGGTAGATACAACTCATATGTCTATCAGCTGATGAAGCAATGAATAAAATATGGTATCCAAACAATGAAATATTATCCAATCACCCAAAGGAATGAAGGACTGATACGTGTCACAATACGGGTGAAGCTTGAAACTATTCCACTCGGTGAAAGAAGTCAGACAAAAAGGTAACATGTTATATGTTTCTAGAATTATTTGCACTTTTGAGATTAGGCAAACCCAGACAGAGGAAATCAGATTGACGGTTGTCAGAGGCTTGGGAGAGGGGAAATGAGGAGTGACTGCTAACAGGTACAGGATTTCATTTGGTGGTGGACATGTTTTAGAAGTTAGATAGTGGTGACAGCTGCAGATCATCGTCATTGTACTGAATGTTACTGGATTATACCCTTTAAAATGATTGACACAATGAGTTTTATGTTATGTAAATTTTACCAAAACACAACAGTGGGTAGACAACTATTAGCTTTTTAGGGACCCTAAGGCATCTGGAAACCTTAGTTTTTTTGGAATGACTGGCCAAGATGTTGGAACACAGTAAAAAGAATCAAAATTATTGACTATAATTAAACGTGTTTCTAAAGATTTTGATAGATCTTAGGAATTCCTGTCCTATAAACCAGGGTTTATCGGTCCTGGCACTATCGTCATTCAGGGCTGGTCACCGCTTTGTGGTGGGGCTGAACTGGGCACTGTGGCAGGTTTAGCAGTATGCCTGGCCTCTACCCACTAGATGCCAATAGCACCTCCCACCCCAACTGGGACACTGTGACAACCAAAAATGCCTTCACATGTGGCCAGATGTCCCCGGGGAGCAAAATTGCCCCTTGTTGAGAACTACCAGTTATGACTTCCGCAGGACAGTTTCTTTTTCTGGGATTTCACCTTTTCCCAGAGTCTCCTCTGAAAGAATCCACTTCTGCGACTGTCCTTTAGTTATTTCCTAAGGACAGTGAAATCACATTGAAAAACAACACAGTTGTTGACTGCAAGTAAGTTTCAAAAAAAAAAAAAACATTTCTCATTATAAGGGATCAACTACGTGATCAACTCACAAGCAGCAGGTTTCTCGCGGGCAACCACACGCCCTGGCAATAAGCTAAATGTGGATAGCACACTTGCACGCGCGCGCACACACACACACACACACACAGAAGAAAGAAAAAGTTAGTGTTCAACATTCCCTTTTCAAACCCTTTTTGGGCAAAGGCTATGGGTCTGCCAGCATTCCAGAATAATGACAGCTGATGTGCCTTTTGTCAACTATCCCTCCTTCCCTTTTGAAAATGCAAACCTAACTCCTTCCAGAACCTCTTCTGATACCCTTTACTGAATCTGGAATCTGATACCCTTGGCACAGCCAGCAACCTGTGCCCCAGACCCCCCCTTAGTGGCCATTGCCGGGGAGGCGAGGCTACGGGTCCAGGACGCCAGTCCCCTATCTGTTTCATATCTTGGACTTCTGAGTATTCCATTTGAAGCTGGAGTTTCATTTGAATTCATGCGAACACAAGGAGTTCTGAAGCTCACAACTTTGAAAGCCACTGGCCCCGCACAAGCCCATTTTACTACAGATGAGGAAACAAAACCCAGGCTTTTAACTCCTGGCTGGACCACTCTCCTCTCTTCCAGGGAAGCTGGCCAAGCAGCTCCAGCAAGATGTCACTTCACTTCTGTTGTGCCTCTGTTTCTGCTTCTCTGCATGAGCACCCAACTTCTTGTTGGGTTCTGGGCTTGTTCTGGGAATTAAAATTGAGGCAGTAAAGTGGCACAGGAGCACCATTGCTATGGACTGAATATTTGCGTCCCCCTCCAAATTCACATGTGGAAGCCCTCACCCCAACGGGACAGTATTTGGAGGTGGGGCCTTTGGGAGGTGATTCGAGTTAGATGAGGCCATGAGGGTGGGGACCCCATGATGGGATTAGTGCCCTTGTGAGAAGACAAAGCTCGTCTTTTCTCTGCCACATGAGGACACCCCAAGACACCAGCTGTCTGTGAACCAGGAGGAGAGCCAAGCCCCTGACCGTGCTGCACCCTGATCTTGAACTTCCCAGCTTCTAAAATTGTAAGAAATAAATGTCTGTTGTTCAAGATACCCAGTCTGTTACAGCAGCTAGAAGTGACTAAGAGAACTATCTATCCCATCAGATACGTGAACTACTTTATTTCTTTTTCCTAGGAAGAGACATGTTAACTCTTCACATGATTCTTTTTAAACCTCATATGGGTCAGGGTCACGAGAGAAGGCTTGGCCTTCTGGACTATCCAAGGACTCTGCCACTGTCTGACCCCATGGGTATCTTCCTCTAACTGCCCCGTCTGGAACCACAAGCTTCCACGGTGCCAAAGGAAATGGCCACACACGGGGTCGGTCTAATTTCTGCTTCACACGCTGATATCAATGGAAGAGGTACCTGAGCCTAGGTGGTGACGTCAAGGTTAAGCTGAACTTCCTCATCCCCTTTCTAAGTTCTTAGTAAAGCTAAAAGAATGCACACAGTTGATATTTTACGGTGATTTATCACCGCCGAAAGACACTAAGGAAGGGCAATATCCGTGAGCCAGAACCTCTGAGAAATTTCTGGCAATTACAGGTTGGTTGGTCATGAGCAGCTTCAATGAAGGACAGATAAGTCCTCAGTTAATCTCCAGGAAAGAAGGTAAAGGTAAGAGGTTTCCCAGTGGCTGCTCAGTGATACCCCCAGGGGCTTTGAATAACGGATGCTGGAGACACAGGTAGACCGGGGGGGGGGGGGGGGGGGCTGTTCAAAGACAAATCTCAATTGTACTCATGTGTCTGAGAAGAGTATGAATGCTGAGGTTCACAGGGGGCCGGAGGCCCCTCACTTTTCCCAGGCAAGGTCAGCAGACACGTAAGGGGAGGCTCTCCTGGATGGGGATCCCAGGGGGCCAGTCATGCCACCCGGAGGACAGGCCACCACACCCCCTGTGCCAAGCAAACAGGACAAAGAAACCCTGCTCTGTAAAACTGAAACCTTTTCCTTCTATCTCCTTCTCTGCTCCCTATGGATACACAGGTCTGTACCTTAGCCAACCTAAACTACTGCAAAGATCATTCGTTTCCTTCTCCCCTTGATCTGGGTCTGAAAGATTTGCCCAGGGACCCACCCAGGTCCAACTAGAGCCCATTTCCTGTTTCCTGACCAGTTCATCCTTAATGAAGGTTGCACAAAAAAAGGATTGCTGCTCACGTGAAAGGCTTCAGCTGTTCTGTAGATGAGATGGGTCTGAGAAGTCAGAGGGACGGTCCACCTTAACGACGGTAATCCGGAAGAAAATCTCTAAATTGCATTGAAAGGGGACGTAAGGGGTTTGTAGAGTGAGTGTAGTTAAGAGTGACAAGAGAACAGTGTGCCAGTAAAATGGAAAGCTAGAAAATATATACATATCCAAAGAGAATACTTGCCAAAAAAAAAAAAAAAAAAACCAATAGGCTGACGTTAAGTCGTTTATAAAGCACAAAATACCAAGAGACAAAGGAGTAACAACAGTATTTTCAGATTAAAAAAATATATACGGACAGCTGGGTGGCTCAGTCGGTTAAGCAGCCAACTCTTGATTTCAGTTCAGGTCATGACCTCACGGTTTGTGGGTTTGAGCCCCAAGTCAGGCCCTGCGCTGGTGGTGCGGAGCCTGCTTGGGATTCTCTCTGTCCCTCCACCCCTCCCCCCCCACTTGTGTGTTCTGTCTCTCTCTCTCAAAAGAAACAAATACTTAAAAAAAAAAAAGAAAAAAAAACATAACTCAAGTTCTATACTCCAAACAGTTGCCGTGCATGTGTTTAGGCTCCGGCATGTAAGAAAGAGCTTAGAAAATACGTTTTGCCTATGTTTTCACTGATAAAATTTTATTCGGTCTTATACTCTGCTATAGTAGCAAAGTAAATACTTTAAACCTTGTGAGCCATGCAGCCTCTGAAGCAACTCAAGTCCGCCGCTCTAGTATGGAAGCAGACATGGATGGTGTGGAAGCCAGTGGGCATGGACGTGTTCCAATAAAACTTTATTTACAAAAACAGGCCATAGTTGGCTGGTCTCTGTTCTACATGATAGACAAAGCAAAATCCAGAGCCCATGAGTGAGGAAATCACAGTATAAAAGGGCGACTTAGTATTACTAAACTAAATTATAGAAAGAAACAAAAAGCAACGTAGGTAATACAATCATTTAATGGCAATACTCTAAATCTAAAGTACAAATATTAACCCCACGATGTGAATTTCAGGAAGAAAGGAAAATCAAAGTGTGCTAAACTTCTTTCCTTATGTGGGCAAAGGTGACTGACAGAAGTTGTGGTAAGACACAACTGAAGGTTTAAAAAAAAATGCTTCTGAAAAGCTCTAAGATAACTTCTCATAGAACTAAAAATAGGAGACAAAACGTTTCCAAAACATTGCAGAATTAAAAGGCAAAGGGGAAAAAAATGGTTCAATTTGCAAGAGACAGAAAACAAAAAAAAGGAAGAAAGTATAAAGCAAGAGGACAAACATCAAAGCAAATGTATCTGTTACAATCGCTGGAAATTAGTTAAATCCTTACCAGGAGACAAATACACAGACTAGACAGACACATAGACCATAAAAAATTTATGTGATGCAAGATACACAACCTGATACATAAAAAGGCAGGCAAAGGTATGTTGGCAAATGCAAACAGAAACATATTAAAGATTACAGTATTAATTTTTTATGTGTACATATCAAGGAAAAATAAATAGGACAAAAAGTCTATATTTAATGGAGATATTATTGACCCAGTCTTTTAGGTATCAAGCAACTACATCAACATACATAAAGCAAACCTGTTAAAAATAGAAGAATAATTGGAAGACTTCTTCCCAGTAGCAGTGAGAATTTAACCATACCTCCCTCAATATTTGACAAATGAAGTAGATGATGAGTAAAGATAGAGAATAGAAGGTCTTAAAAACACCACTATTAAAGTTTAGTTAACATATGCTTATTAAATATGAAATCTATTAACTCTGCTAATTATTGATCATATATTAAGTCATAAAGAAAACCTCCATAAATTCCATAAGCTCGAAATTATTTAGTTCACATTTTCTGACCACAATGCAGTAAATCTGAAACTGATTTTCAAAAGTGGAGGATTCAGAACACCAGTTATTTGTAAATTAACAAACAACAAGAACGCCACGACGAATCCTCTTCTTTCTACACAGGACAAAGGAGACATTGACAGTGGAAAGACGGAACAACCCAATGAGAGCCCAGCCTAGCAAAACATAGGGCAAGGAGGTTAAGCTTGCTTAAAGGAAAAGGTACAGCTTTGACTGTCTGAATCTTAGGCAAGAAAGAATTAAAGTACATGAAGCAAACATTCTGAACAAAGTTATACAAAAGGGCAAAATATAATGAGAAAAAGTATAAGAAAGAAATTTCTACAGATTAAATTATTGCGCCAGAAAACAGATTAAAATGATTAATAAATCCAGGTCATGGGTTCCTAGAAAAATCTAGTAAAATAGACAATCTTCCAGGGCTATCTTGGTGAAGACAAAAAGAGAGAGACAGACAGAGAGAGAGAGAGAGAAAACATAACCACAGGATTGGGAAATGAGAAAAATAGAAAATAAATGAAAAATTAAAGAATTTCCTGGAGAATTCTATTGTAAAAATGTTAAGCCTCAATGAGAAGGAAAATGGAAAATAAGAAAACAAAGATTATCAAATCTGACAATCAAAATAGACCACTATCCATGGAAGAAATAGAAACCAGTCTCCAAGAATTGCATCCATAAAAGGAGCTGTGCCCAAATGTTTTATGGGCAAGTTCTTTCAAACCTTGAAAGAACACATAATTCTTATGCTATTTAAACTGTTATGGAGGGTAGAAAAAAAAAAAGAAAAGTGTCACAGTTGGCTTTATGATGTTAACATAAACTTGATACCAAAATGTGACCAAAACAGCATACTAAAATAAAACAATACAGTCACTTCACATAGAAATATAGATGCAATCCAGAAACAAAATATTTAGTATATTTCAGTAGCATCAAAAAGAATAATGCCACTGATCAGATAGAATTTAATCCAAGAATACATGGATAGGTTAATATTGTGAAATAAAATTTATCAGATCAGTGTCAGTGATAAAAGCTGATACTGATGCGTATCAAAAAAGGAGCATTTGATAAAATTAAAAATTCAGTTTTGGTAAGATTTTTCTATAAACTACAGAAAGGTACTGCCTTGGTATGAGGAAATACGTTGATCTAAAACCAACAATGGGTGCCATATCTAGTGTCGAAACACTGAAGCAGCCTTTCCCAAACCCCCTACAATAATCACTTTTCCAGGACATGTTAGCAAGTGCGATGAAAAGTACAATGTAAACAATCGTTCAAAAGTCATTTGGGAAATAAATGGAGTGACATGTCATATTTCTCAACAGGAGGTCTTGGCATGATAAAGATGTCACTTTTCAAATTAATCTATACATCCTAATCAATCGTGATCGACCCGTGACAGGATTCGTGTGTGGTGGGGGCCAGTGAGTGACAGGGTGTCACTTGGCAAAATGAGTCCAGGGTTCTTCTGGAAGAATAAACGTGCAAGGATGGACGAGATAGTTTTGAAAGAGAATATTCTTCCAGGGGCCTTAAACCAAAAACTATTAAAATGTATTATGAAACCACAAGAGTTAAAATAATGTATAGAACTTTCCAATCACTGTGATGTATACCTGAAGCTCACATAATGGTGTATGTCAACTATAATACTACAATGAAAAGGGAATAAACGATTTAAAATTTTTTTTTCAACGTTTTTTATTTATTTTTGGGACAGAGAGAGACAGAGCATGAACGGGGGAGGGGCAGAGAGAGAGGGAGACACAGCATCAGAAACAGGCTCCAGGCTCCGAGCCATCAGCCCAGAGCCTGACGCGGGGCTCGAACTCCCGGACTGCGAGATCGTGACCTGGCTGAAGTCGGACGCCTAACCGACTGAGCCACCCAGGCGCCCCAGGGAATAAACGATTTTAAATGAAAAAAAAAATCATGGGGCACCAATGCTAGAGCGGAGAGACAGGTAAATGGAACAGAAGGAGTCCCAAGATTCTTTCTAATATCACAAAGGTGGCTTTCCAAATAAGACAGGAAAGGGTAGATTATTCACTAAATCTCTCAAGAATACCTGGATAACCATTTCGAAATCGATACAGTTAGACATCACCTACCAAAGTGCAAAAATAAATTTCAGATGGGTTACAAATGATGCCCTAAAAGAACTAGGAGAAAATAGAGGTTATCTGACTGGCATCGGGGAAGCATCTCTCCAAGCATCCCCAAGAAGGCACAATTCATGAAGGAACAGATTAAAATAGGTGACTACATAAAAATTTTAAACGTCCATGTATTTGCAAAACCCACAAAAACCATAAAATGTGAGAAACCCCATGGGCAACATAGTTGCTAATGTATGTACAAGAATTATAATATCATTAAATACTCCTCATCTTTATTCTCATTTTAGTAAACCTCTCTGTCTTTCTGTCTGCAATCCATTTGCCATTGCTATTCCACAGATGGTGGATGCCACCCTGGAAAGGAGGACATGATTCAGAGGAGCGTCCCATTTAGCCAGAAAAAGAGAGGGAAGGTCTTCCCCATCTACCCTCTATGGGTGGACTGTGTGGGGAAACGGGGAAGGAAGTAGTGGGAAGAGGCAGTTGGATGTCTGCTCTGAGCTCCCCTCTCAACAAGGACCTTGGGCATTTAAGAAAAAGGTGGGAGTGAAGGTGGTTTTTCCCACTGTCCATTCTGGGCATCTGGGAGATGGCACGTGACAGGCCGTACCTATGAAAGTCACAGCCAGCATGTTTGAGCAGAGAGCAAGCCCAGTCAACGCGCCTGTGGCGTGGTGTGGAAGGCACCCACGGGACTCTCCATGCCTTGAGACAGGGGTGAAACAGTGTTGAGGATTTTAGGAGCAAGAGGTGATCAAGGGGGGGCAGTCGGGACAAAGTGACTCTCTGGCCAATGGCAACAGAGCAGATATCTCCCCAGCCAGGAATGAATGGAGTCACAGGCCAAACCTTGAGAGTCTGAGGTCCCAGGGAGGACTCCGTGGGGCTGGGTCATCAGGTGGAGTAATGGGCCACCACGACCAGCCTCAGATTCATCAGGGCACAAGAGCATGGGCTGGGGGCTGGTGGTAAGTCCCTAGACTACACCAACCTCCCCAGTGCAGGATACTAAAAATCACACTTAAGGGTCAGCCAAGCACCCTAATTTCCTATCTACATACCCACGAAATCGTGTGAGCCCCTGGACCTGATCAAGTTGAAGGCAAATCTGAAAGGCTTGTGTTATTCAACAGAAACTGAATATATAAAGACATTGCTTAAACGATCGGATCAGGCTGAGCTTATCGGATTTGACTAAAATTGTGTGTGTGTGCGTGTGTGTGTGTGTGTGTGTGTGTTTGTTTCTGAGGAAGTTCATGAAAAAGATCGCATCGGTTTTTGGAAGATAAAGAAGCTACATTTTCTCAGCACTATCTGATCATGGCATGAGAAAAAAACTGGCAACCGGGTATATACTACAAATAAGTGATTAATGTCCTCAATGTATAAAAAGAGCTTACAAATAGAAAAGAAATAAAAAGGAATGGAATTATAAAAAGTGGCCCCAAAGCACAGACAAGCAATTTCACATTACAAGAGTCGAAATACAAATAACTAATAAGAAAACAGGGGGGACTTTTTCTTTTCTTTTTTTTTTTTTAATTTTTTTTTTCAACGTTTATTTATTTTTGGGACAGAGAGAGACAGAGCATGAACGGGGGAGGGGCAGAGAGAGAGGGAGACACAGAATCGGAAACAGGCTCCAGGCTCCGAGCCATCAGCCCAGAGCCCGACGCGGGGCTCGAACTCACGGACCGCGAGATCGTGACCTGGCTGAAGTCGGACGCCCAACCGACTGCGCCACCCAGGCGCCCTGGGGGGGACTTTTTCAAGTAGTAAAGAAACACTTGGTTTAAAAAGGAGAAGCCGCTCTGAAAACGTCCAGCTGGCCAACCAACTGGCAGTGTTAAAATACAGCGAACCTGCTAGACAAGGAAAATGCCTTAGAAACAGGTCCTCACATCCGAACCTGAAACCGTGAGGCCACAAAGCACAGCAATGCCTTAGTCCCTTAAGTGTAGCCTGCTTCAAAGTAATGGCTTGCCTGTCTGTAGCCTGGTTGGAAAGAGTCGGTTATCGTTCAAAGCATTGTTGGAACTCATTTTAGATGTTTTCTGAGCCTGCAGCACATTCTTTTGAATATGACGGTAAATCTTCATTGACAGTTTCGTCTTGTGGAAAGAGCCAGAATTAATTTAAAGCCAAGTCTGGTTAGACTATTTGTGATCAGAGAAAGGTTTTCTCGTAAATCTGCCCTGGAGGCAATGACAAAGAGGCATTCCAGAACTACGCAGCAGCTCACGGAAGTATTTGCAACCGTGAGAAGAATGGTGCATCTTTCGCCTGTCCTGTGTAAAGGTCTCCCGTTGGTCTGTCCACAGTCTTCCTTCCACTAAGCCTTTGATAGTTTGAAATACAGGCTTGTTCCTGCTCAACCACTCATAAAATAGCTCTAAAAGCCTACTTAGTCTGGCCCTCTTTCTCCAGTTTCATTTGTTACCAGTTATCTCACAGCCTCTCAGTTCTGGCTACACTAGCCATCTGGAAAATCCTCATGGACATCAGGCCAACCTTGTCAGAGTCCTTGCCCATTCTGTTGCCCCCCTCACCCTTTTGGCCACTGAACATCTCCCCATTCTGCACATCCTGGCTCAAAGGTCAAGCCCTCCTTTGCAGCAAGACTTTTCTGCACTCCCTGCCCCGGGCCACTCACCTCCACAGTGCATGTTCTCAAGGCACCACCCACACCCTCTTCATTGTACGTAGTCTGGATTTTTTAATCAGACATTATCTGATTAATATCTAACTCTCCAAAGAGATTAGAAGCCTGCAGGAAGGCAAGGACCCAGACTGGTTTTACCTGGTGCATTACCTAAAGGCCAGCGTGTAGGAAGCTCTCCATAAATAACTAGCAGGTGAAAGAGAAATGCAATTTGATATGCTTGTGTGGCAGACAAGCCACAAGATGGTCAGAATCACCCTCCCGCCCTCCGGGCGTCTGCCACTTGCCCATCAGGACAGAAATCCGTGTCCTTGTCCCTTGCACCCATGCTGGCCTTGTGCCTTGCTTTCACTGCAGAATGAGACAGCAGTGACACGGGCCAAGTCTGGGCCTAGCTCTTCAAAGGCCTGGCCGCCTCTGCCCCGGCCCGTTTGCAGACAACGGCCACGTTGTAAGAAAGATGGTCTATACCCCTGGAGGAAGACAGGCTGCCAATTCTGAGAGCCAGCCCCAACAGTCACACGTACTGGCCTTGACTCATCCCTGACCCACAGAATCCACGAACCGTAAAAGAGTTGCTGCCTTAGGCCACGAAGTTTCGGGATGGCGCGTGGTACAGCAGAAGTAACAGAAACCGGCCTCGCGTCTTAAAATCGTACCGGTTCTGAGATCGTCTTCACATCACATCTCTAAGAGGTCAACCTTCTCCGTAAGAGTCAGGGGCCTGATCCCTCTGTGTCTGCAGCCGAGCCACATAGGGTCTGGTCATCTTGGGCATCCATAAAAGTCAGAGCCACTGTATGTCATTTATACGTTACACGCACTTGTCCTTTTTCCCTGCTGTGTGTCACATATCACCAGCTGAAAGTCTGCTATGTATTTAATTGCACAGATTTCCGGCTCCATTAGGGGTGGGATTTTTTTTTTTTCTTGTCTTTAGCTCCAGTGATTCTCTAGCTGCCTGGGACATAGGAGATGCTCAATGAAATTTGCTGAACGAATGAATCCTTTGCCTCACTGCTTCCCGCTGATTCGCCCCTTGTCAGCTTTGCCTTCCCTCTAACATCCCATCTTAAAACACATGCTGGGGCGCCTGGGTGGCTCAGTCGGTTAAGCGTCCGACTCTTGGTTTCAGTTCAGGTCATGATCTCATGGTTTTGTGAGTTCGAGCCCCGGGTCAGGCTCTGTGCTGGCAGCTTGGAGCCTGCTTGGGATTCTCTCTCTCTCTCTCTCTCTCTCTCCCCCTTTCTCTCTCTCCCTCCCTCTCTCTCTGTCCCTCCCCTACTCCCACTGTCTCTGTTCCTCTCAAAATAAATAAATGAACTGAAAAAAACAAAACAAAACAAAAAAAGAAACCACATTCTCCCTCCTCACTACCGTGTGCCCTGTTATCTTTTTAATTTTAACATTAATTATCAAATATTCTATGTTTACGTGAGCCACAGCTCAGCCCCACACTGCCTCCTTTGGCTCAGAGATAACAGCAATGCCTACGTCCAATAATAATAATGCCTGTTTTGCATTTCAATCAGATAACCTGTCCAAGGTTCAGACACACAATTATGCAGTCAGTAAATATTGCCCCCTTAACCCTTTCTTTCCAATGCTCTCTCTTTCTCGGCCCTCCAAGGGGATCTAGCCCTCACAGCAACATCCTTGTATGTCAGTAATGGTCTGCAAGTCACATACATTCTGATAAAATTCACATTTGTGGCCATCACAGCACTGTGCTAGGCAGTTGACCTGTATAACATCTCCTATTTTATGAAGAAGCAAGCCTAGCTTTAAATCTCAGGCCATGGCTCCCCCCCCCCCCCGCCAGCGCACTGACTCTGGGACTAGCGGGTTCTAGGCAAAAAGACGAAATAGGCAAAGATGATGTACATGCTTTAGGCGCTGGAGCGCCCCCCTGAGGCATATTTTTTACCCTTCCTTCTATCACAGAAGGCTGACACCTTCATCTTCTCCCTAGTCATCTCCATGATCAAAACCTGGCTTTTAAAAACATTTACTCCAAGGTGTCCATGGCTGATAACATCATCCTCACATGTGACACCCCTCCCCACAAGGGGTTCCGAGTTCCAACCAGACATTTAGGATGCAAAAAGAAAACGAAACCAGCAAGACGTAGACTTGGAAGTGGGCAGGTCAGATTCATACCTGCAGTCACACTATTCAGTCCAGCAAATCCACCCAGCCTCGAGGGGAGGAGCAGGGGAAGACCAAAGCGCCGAGTCTGTGAGGAGCCATTGTCACAATGTAGAGGAGTGACCTTCAGCGATAGAGAGCGCTCACTCACCTGGCTATCCCGGGCTGGTTCCCACACATGTGGGCACTTGGCTTCTCAGCTTGCTATACCACGTGCATCCCTGCCTGGCTTAGTTTCTAGTCCCGCTATTCTCTGTCATACTTGTCATACTTAAGAGCTTGTGTCCATTGTGTATGAGAATATAGTGGCATGTGTATTCTTCTGTCCACACTTTGCAGGAAAAATGTACTCAAGACAGTTACTGAAGACAAATAATACCTCGCTGATGGCCCAGTGGAAGTAGGGCAGGCTTCAAGTCAGCAATGATACTTCTAGAAGCTTCCACAGTGACCTCCAGGCACCGTTAACTGTTATAGTCCTTAGCACTTCTATTTTTATTTTAATTTTTTAATTTTTATTTTGAGAGAGAGAAAGAGGGAGGTAGGGGGCAGGGGGGAGAGCAGAGGGAGAGAATGTTAAGCAGGCTCCATCCACACCCATCATGGAGCCCGACGTGGGGCTCACTCTCATGAACTGTGAGATCATAACGTCAGCCAAAATCCAGAGTCAGACGCTGAATCAACTGAGTCACCCAGGTGTTCCCTTAGCACTTCCAATACCACCTCCTACGCTTGTGATAATTGTTCCTAATTTGTTTTCTTAACTAGATTGTGATGCCCCTGAAGGCAGGGAATGTGCTTTATGCATCTTTTTCTAACTCAGTGCCTGGTACTTATTATACAGTCAATAAACCTGGAAGAAATAGTCCCTTGCTTGTTTGGTGCCGTGAAGAAGCTGTGGACCACAGATCTGGTAGGTTTAGGGATCTTCTGCCATACGGGGCAGCAGGTCAGACTGCCAAAGAGGAGTTTTCAATTTCCCTCCCGCGGCACCCCATTATCAGGATTTAAAGGAAGCCCAGTGATTCTGGGTGCTCTTGTCTTGCCATCACTCCCCTCCACTGTAATACTTCAGCTCAATGTTTACTAACTCCCCAGGAGAGCGGATCCAAGAGGAAGGCCATGGTTAGACCAGAGCCCCCCTTCCTCTGAGTGAGCTTAGGAACCAGCCCACCTCCCTGGACAGCTCAGCCACCACCAGAAATCCCAACCCCCCAGTCCCCCATCATCACCTGAGCTTAGTCCAACATCTGACTCTATAGGACTCCTAATCTGTTCCAGTTCATGTCCCTGCACAAACACACGTCTTTACTGTGGTTCCTACGTACAGTCATCGGCAACATTACCCATAACCCTCAGCCTCTTAGCTGTTGGAGAGTAACGCGCAACCTTCTCGACTGGTCTTACTTTCAACTTGTGACTGGCTATAAATCTCAAATATGTCCTCAGGACTTCCTGGTGACTCTACTAAATTTCCATAATCTATTTACTCTCTTGCCTCACAGGTGAATATTGCACATCTTCTTTTGCTCCTCAAACCAACAATCATTTCTTATTCCTTTCTCGCTCGTAGCTGATGATCTTGCTTCTTATTTTGTCGAGGGCATAAACATACACCAAAGAGGGGATTACCTTTCCCCCTCCGTATGTGCTTGCCTCTGGGCTTATAGACCCCGGCTTCACCCTCACTTCCCGACCCTCACTTGGGCACTGAACCCCACCTCCTCCCTTGCCTATACCATAATTCCATCAGAATGGTATCCTATCTCCCACCTTTGGAAATTCTCTCTAGATCCTTCCAGCTATACTCTATTTCTCTGCCCCACTGTCTAGGAAAACCTTTCCCAGGAGTTGTGTCTTTTCACTGCTCCCACTTCTCCATCTCTCATTCTCTCTAGAAAGCACACAAGCAGGCTTTTCTCTCCATCACTCCACTGAGACTATTATTCTCAGAGGACCTCATCATATCACCAAGGACCTCCACATGGCCAAGTCCAATGTGAAGTCCCAGCCCTCCTCTGCCTTGGCCGAGCAGTCGCCCATGACACAGCTGAATATTCTTGTGAGGCAAGAGAGTAAATAGATTATGAATACTCTTGCCTTCTTGAAACATTTCCATTTGGCTTTTGGGTCAACACGGTCTCTTGGTTTTCCTCCCTCTTCCCTGCCACTCTCTTCCAACTTCTTCTGCTAATTGGTTCTCCTCTCTCTGGCCCTCAAGTACAGGAATGCCCCAAGACTCAGTCCTTACCTCTCTTTTCTCTGTATTATGTTCTCCTTTGTAGACCCTTTCACTTCCATGGCTTTAAATATATGGATGTGTTCCCAGTGTATATGGTAGCCCAGCTCCAAATTCATGTATCTAACTGCCACTTGGCATTTCTACTTAGATGTCAAATAGATATGTGACTATATGGCATGGCTACATGGCTACACAAAATAAACACTTATACTTCACGCCCCTGCCAGCCCCTTACAATCCAGTCATTCTCTGGTTTTCCTAGAGTAAAATGTGCTGTTTACCCTGGTGCTTAGGCCCCAGACCCGGAAGTTATCTTTAATTCCTCTCTTTTTTCTCATACCCTGTGTCCAACCTTGTCAGCTCCACATTTGGAATAAGTACCGGATGTGATCACTTCCCACCACCTCCACCTGTTTCACCCAAGTGCAAGACATCTCGGTCTTTCCACCCTTGGCTTCTCTAACAGCCTCCCAACCGGGGTCCCTGCTTCCACAGTCGTCCCCCCAAACAGCCCACTCTCCAACCAGAAACCCAAGTGATCCTTTAAAAATATAAAACCAGCCACATCCCTGCTAACACCTGTCCAATTGGATGGCTTCCCATCACAATTAGAATAATATGCAAATTCTACTTGGGCCTAAAAGACCCACATGACCTTGTCTATTTCCACAACCTGTTTCTGGACTTGTCTGCCCACTCATTCTCTGTAGTTCAGCCAGGCGGTGGTCTTTGCTTTGCCTTGAACAGGTCAGGCTCTTTCCCATCTCTGTACTCGCCGTTCCTCTGCCCAAAAGGTCCTTCCAGACTTTGTAAAGTTTGCTTCTCACTTCAGTTAGGTCTCTGCTTAAATATCACCTCTTCAGAGAGGACTCGTCTGACCACCCACCCCGTTGTCCTACAAATCTCTATCCTCTGATCCTGCTTAGTTTTTTATAGTGTTTAGCAACCCATGACTTCTTAATACATATTTATTTGTCTATCTCCCCCAGAAGAATGCAAACATTTTACTGGCAAGGAGTCTGCTGCCTTGCTCAAACTATGTCTAGAACAAGTGCTCGGTATACACTTGATAAGTACATGGATGCATGAAAAAATACGCAAACTTCAGAAGGAAGTAAGAGATGGGATGCAGAAAGATAGGGAAGCAGGGGCTCAGGTAGAGTGCTATTGAAGTAAATTCAAAGCTGTGATGTACTTCTAGGAGCAGAGTCAGCAACAATGATGGGTAGGCACAATGGAAAGTCAGCTAGTGAACTCAGAAGGGCCTCTCAAGCAGCCCTGTCGGATAGAAATTTCTGCAGCGATGAAAATGTTCTATATCTTTGCGGTTCCCAAACAGTAGCCACTGGCCAGATGTGGCTACTGAGCGCTTGAACTTTGGCTAGTGAGATTGAGGAACTGAATATTAATTTTCTTTAACTTGCATTAAACAGCCACATGTGACCGGTGGCTATGGTACTAGAGAAGCTCCAGAACCTTCCCCACACTTGTGATTTCAGAATAATAACGCAAACCTCACTGAGTTGTTGAGGGGATGCATGAAATAAAAAGCCTGGCCAAATGAAACCAAGTTGGCCCCCAAAACTAATAGCTATTATTACACGGAGTTGCAAAGTAAAGTACTTTAAATACATGCTACTTAAATTTGGCTCCAAGGTGCCAGAAACAAACTTTTATTAACTTTTACCATATTTTTTTGTTTGTTTGTTACAGTTAGTGGATAACCAATGTGCGGGTCTATACTTGAGCTCCCAAACTAAAAATAGCGAACAACCATTTTGGGATCTCACGAAGGCCTTTCGGGGATAGATGACTATTCCAAGTGGATCAGCTTGCTGATACTTACGATGAGCTAATTAGTTTTGACAACAGCTAATTTAGCATTTGCAAAAATTGGATTTGTAACATTACTGCATTATTTTCAAACAGTGTCATCTGCAGCTTCCAGAACGCTCTTGGATAAGAGGACTGTTTGTTTTGCTACTTACTGTTAAAATACAGGGGAAAGCATTTACTTATAGGAAACATGATGTTGAATTCTTTAAAGCTTAAATTCTTCTGGACATAAAATCATCTTTTTTTCCTTGTCAGGGGCTCGCCACACTTTCTTCCATACCGAGTCCAGAAAATAAAATTAACACAGATATAGAACTAAGCAGACCATTATGACTAACCCTTAGGAATAATCTAATCTAATAATAAAATTACACATTTGTTCAGAATAAGCACAGTGCTTATTTTTAGGCCAAGAGAATTTGCAGTTCAGAGCAGCAGAGGTGAAAGTGGAATCCCATAGCCCTGCCTAAGAGTGTGGTGGAGACTCTGAGACTCCAAAGAAGAGAGGATCTGTTTAAATTAAACACATGCTTACAGGCATTAAGAAAAGCTGGCGTTCTTATTAAGGAGACCAATTAATCTGCATCTGTCGGAAGCAGCTTTACAGTAGTCGAAAAGGTGCCTAAGGACATACCGTAAATGAGACTGGAGAAGAAAGGAAACTGAAATTTACTTTTCTACCGGGGAGCATTTCCTACCTGCTCCCCTCCCCACCCCCACCTCTGGCTTTGCTGTTTGAAATGCAGATCCTTTTTCTGCCACCCCTGACCTTGAGTCTAGCAGAAGGGGAAGGGGATGAGGAACCCTAAATACAAAGATGGGGCGTTTGAAGACTTACCAATGGGCATCACTAGGAAAAAAGGCAGCCAGCAGAGGACGAAGCAGCCGACCACGATGCCCAGTGTTTTGGCCGCTTTCTTCTCCCGGGAAAATTTGAGGAGCCTCACGGAGAAGTGCGTCTTGTTCTTGGCGCTGGACACCCCGCTGCCTCCTACCGGGGCATTTTTCCGATGGATGCGGAGCGTCACCTGCTCCGAGTCCGACTTGTCAGTCTTGAGGCCGGACTTGAGGCCCCGGCTTTCCCTCTTGGCCACCACGTAGACCCGGCAGTACATGACCAGGATGATGGTCAGTGGCACGTAGAAGGAGCCCAGGGCCGAGAAGAGCACGTAGCCCGGCTCCTCGGTGATCTGGCAGATGGTCTCGTCTTCAGGGGCCGGCTGCCTCCAGCCAAACAGAGGCCCGATGGAGATGACGAGGGAGAGCGCCCAGACACAGAGCAGGGCCATGAGACCCCTCTTCTGGGTGACGATGGTGGGGTAGCGCAGCGGGTAGCTCACACCGATGTAGCGGTCGATGGAGATGATGCAGAGTCCCATGATGGACGCGGTGCAGCACAGGACGTCCACCGCCGCCCAGATATTGCAGAAAACCCTGCCAAAGGCCCAGTAGCCCAGGATCTCAAAGATGGCAGAGAAGGGCAGCACCGTGGAGGTGAGGAGGAGGTCGGCCACCGCCAGGTTGACGATGTAGTAGTGAGTGACCGAGTGCAGATGCCGGTGGCAGGCCACGGAGAGGATCACTAGGATGTTGCCCAGCACACCGAAAATGATGAGGCCCCCCAAGATCACCCCGAGCAGAATGGCCTTGGATATGTTCACTGGTGCCTGCGGATGGGTGCAGTTGGAACTGTCGGAGGCATTCCCAGAGAGAAACACCATGGTCCCAGCCGGGGCCGGCGAGGTCCGGCTCTCGGGAGCCACCCCCGGGCGAGGGCGGAGGCGGGAGCGAGGGAGCAGAGTCAAAAGGTCTCGGCTCTGGGGAGCCTTGCCCGCTGGGGTTAGCTGGGGGTGAGAGAGGGCGTGTGGGTGGGAAGCAACCCCGGCCTGCCCTGGAAACCCTCAGAAGGCCACGCAAAAGGGCAGGGCATTAAAGGCGACATGGCACACATTAAAGGGACGCACACGCGGGGCTACCCGCGGACCCTATCCACCCGCGGCGCTGGCCTTCCGGCCCCAACTCCCTCCCTCCCCCAGGCTTGGCGCGAAGCTCGAGGAGACACGTTGCAAAATGCAATCCCAGAACTACAGGAGCCCGCTTCTCCGTACTGTCCGATCCGTCCTGCTTAGAAGATTGGGCATTCTGCGCGTAACTGGGAATTCAACAATCTAGCGCCAGCCTCCCCGCTACCCACAATCAAGTACCGGTGTGCCGTCGACTCTCAAAGGCGGGGACCGCCGGCATCTGGGCGCTTCTCCCGGCCCGCAGTTACCCACGGTGTGACCGGCGCGCGGTGGACTCGTGCTAGATCCAGCTTCTGCGCGCGCAGGCCGGGGGAAGTGGACGGGGAACGCTGGCCAAGACCGAGGCGGCTGCGGGGCGTCGTCGGCCCCGCGTCCCCCTGAAAGAGCGCAAAGAGAAAGGCGGGGTGTATACCGGGCGCCCTGGGGAGCGAGGCCGTACCGGGCCCGGCGGCTGGGAGCCCCGGCGACTCTGCGGTCCCGGAGCGGCGTGCCCTGCTGCAGCACGGGCGGCGCGGAAGGGGACCGCGAGCCGCTGGGAACCTGCCTTGGCGCGCGGCCCCGCGGCCTCTGGCCGGCTCCTGGAGCCGAAGCAAACAACCCCAAGCCGCGGCGGCCAATTACGCGCGGCAGCACAGCGAGATTAAACCCCGCGAAGCTCGCTTAGGCGGGACTGCGGCTGGTGCGTACGTGTGTCGCGCCGAGACTGGCCGGTGGAAACTGGAGGATCCACCCGGGTGCCATTTAAACAGGTTGCTTCTCAGTCACCTGGAGGGGGCGGCCTGGGAGAGGGAACCGCTGCGACCCGGGGACCGCGGCCAGCCAGTGCCACGCGCACGCTCACGCCGGTGGAATTCACACTTGGGTGTGCGGTGCGCGCGGGTCTGTCGACCCGCGAAGCCGGCCCGAGGGCCAGGTCCCGAGAAAAAGCTGGCGGGGCCCGAGGGCTGAACGCGACCGAGGTCGGTCCAGGAGCCCTTTTCCAGCCGCTGGAGCAGCGGTGCCGGAGGACTTGAGCCTCCGGCCACACCCGGACGGGCTGCGGGGGTGCCGGGGGAGAAGTGGTGGAGAGGGCGAGCGCCACTCTGCAGAAGGGGCTTTGCAAGTGGCGGCCACTGCGGATGTGGTAGGCTTAAAAATCAGGAGGATGCGGGACGCTTCGCTTTGCGGGGCTGGGGGCCACGGTATTTGTGAGATACTTAGGTTTCCACGGGGACTGAGGCAGGAGTGCGAGGAGTGGGGACCCATCTTGCCTTCTGACGATTCTGGGGTCGGGCCCTGAGGCCGGACTCCCAGGCAAAGGCTATGGTGAAAATGACAAGTTCAAGAGCTCACAGGTGGTCCTAAAAGCCAGCAACTGCAGAAAGCCTCTTTCCTCTACCTCGGGGCGACAAATACGGACCAAAAGACACACTTGTTAACTAGGAGGTAACTTTCCAGAGTATACAAGGGAAACGGGGTGGGGTGGGGATGCAGGTGTCAGAGCGGGTTAAAGAAGCGGGGGGCGCACGGGCAAAGTGCGGGTTCCGTCTCAGCGGGAAGCGAGGGCGATTTGCCCTCATCCCCGCCCCTCTGGACGCCCGCGCCCCATGCCGCAGCGGACTCACCTGGAGCGGGGAGAGGACGGGGGTTCGGTCCCAGGAGCAGTCCCGCCGCCTCCTCTCTGGGGAAAGAGGCGACCGTCCCTCCAAGGAACCAATTCTTAGTCCTTCTGCACCCGCTGACTCACCCCTCCTCTACAGATGTCTTTAAGCTCCCGGCTCACTATCGCTTTACCTGCAGAATTTACAATAAAGAGTGAAAATAGGAAAAGAAAAAAACCCAGCCAACCCATAACTCCACGTTCACCCTTTTAATTTTCAGCTCCCCGACATCAGCAAAGAACGGCAAGGAACTTTGCAGCTAGCTCTCGCTGACGTCACACAGGCAGTAGCCCCAGCAAGTACGGTGATCGGCTGTTTACCGTATTACTCTGCGGCAACAGGCAGAATGCGCACAACCGTATTTTCCCCCCTCCTGCTTGTCTTGGGTGGATTGCGTTCTCGCTTTACTTTAAAAAGATGTTTGTGTGTGCGTGGTGTGTGTGTGTGTGTGCGTGCGTGCGCGCGTGCGCGCGCGTGTGCGTGTGTATTTTATTTATAGGAAATAACTTCTTTAAATGATACGATTTTAAAACTAAAGAAAAATTGACACCTGCCTGGTAGATATTACTGCGGATGTGGTGTGTTCACAGAAATGCCCCAAAGTTACTTTTGAACAGCTTTATTCAGTTAACACTTGGACTCGGTTCTGTTAAAATCAAGAAGAGCATATGTTGTTATGCCAAATACACGGGTAAATTGTATTATTTGAAGGTGTTTCAAGATGAGAGTAAAACCAGATAACATTTAATGAATCTGATTGTAATAAAGTTATGATTCCTGGAAGATGTAAAGGGAGCATATTTAAACTTTATGAAATATGATCCATTTCTCATTTCTCGGACCTTTCTCTCATCCGTCTCTCATCCATCTCAGATGGATTTTAAAAACATTATAGTCCCGCTGTAGTTTCTTACACAGTTTAGTGTTGGTAAAGTTCCACAAATTCTTTTCCAGCTTTCGTAAGAAAATGTATTTTTAAAAGGAAAGTTACTTCTGTTACTTCTGTCTAATTCTCTTTGATTCATTAATAGTTGGCGTATGAAAAGCTGACATCACCAGTTTTATTGATTTTGTTCTTCTGGTAAATTCCATGTTCTGTTTACCTTACAATTGAATAAACCCGTATGTGTTTGGGGATATTGGGAAAACACTCGAATTTTCTCCACTTTGATTCCCACCTCCTACATCATCCTCCTTCGTCTTTATTGATTTAGAAAACATATGCTGTTCTTAATGTATTTGCCAGGTACCCTTGAACCTAGTAACAAAGAGATAACTTTGACCAGGGGTAGGCATTAGAACTCTCTTCCCTGAACAGAAGTCTGTTAATATTGTTTCTTTTTCGAAAGGAGATGTTTGGGAGGCTCTTTTATAGTTATATACCTCTAATGCCTTGGAGGAATGCCCGTGGAAAGATCAAGAAGCACTACTTCATTAGGAAGTATTATCTCATCCTCAGATACGTCTATCATGTATGTTCTTTAGCAATGCCATCCACCGGAGAGATATTTTATTGTTGAGTTTCATATTCATTAACCTTATACCATAAAGGCGAGTTCTCTATTAAGATCTGTTCTGTGGTAGATAAGGGAAGTAGTGTTATCAGCAAGAAAAGCAACCAAAAATTGCTCAGCTCTGCAAGGTTAGAATGTACAAAGGTCTTTGGAACTCCCAGTCCTCCAGCCCCCAACAAACAAGCAGCTGACTTTCCCCCACCAGCTGACTAGCTGGAGCCAAGGCTGAGAAGAGCTGCTCTTTATTTCTAGCTTGGCCCCAGGTGGATCTTTCCAATCTGCTTCTTGGCCAGTGAACATCAGTTTTTGAGACACTGACTCTCAGAACCAATTATTTCCTCACTAACCATAGACCCACAAACAGGAAACTATCTATTGGTGGGTTACGCTTTTAAAAATGGTTGAGGTGGATGTCCCGGAAGGTGTTCGGTTAGACCCATGGGGAGGTGGGGTGAAGAAAGAGTAGGCTGTAGAGTCCTAAAGATGCTGTCCCTGCATTCCTGTAAGACCAGGGGCAAAACCCAGCTTTTCTGAGCCTCGGCTTCCTAATTTTTAAAGGGACACACACACCACACACACAAAAACCCCAAGACTGTTATTAGGACAGAGTGAAATTATATCTCATGAAGCTTATCCATCCTCCTGTTATTAATCTTATTAACTAAAAACTCTGCTCATTTTGTGCCCTACGTTAAAGTGAAACACACTTCTAACCCAGAGTGGTCCCAATCCCACATTTAACAAGAGCACTATGTATTCAGCTGGAGAAATCTGTGAAATGACCTGAAAATTACGCCCAAGCCCACTGCTGTAAGCAGAGTGACCCAACATGGCAAAGCAAAAGAATGGCCCCGTTCACTGGCTGCTCCCCCTTTCTTCTCACTTTCCCTTGTCCCACATCTTGAAGGACCATGAAAATATGTACAAACACTTCCATCCATACATCCAGACAGCTCTACCTTGGCCTTTGGCAGTGGCCTATAATGTGGTCTGCCCTTGAGAAGATGGGCCCAAGAAAAAGGCCTAAGGCCCTAAAAGTGGTTGTGTGGCCATTTGGAGCAGAGGATTCTGGGTCCCAGAGCATGATCTAGAAAGAAGGGTGTAGGCTCTACTCAGGGATATTACCTCAATCCTGTAGTCTTATAGATTCTGGGATCTCTAAAGCCCAAAACCCAAGTTAGGAATCCTCTTGCCTGGACCTAAGAATGCTACTCTCTAGACTTTGGGTGTGATGGAAGCTGAGAAATTCATTGCAGGAGAGGTTCCAGGAAGGCTCTTGGGAGGATATTGCTTGATTTAGGGCTTGCAGAATAAGTAGAATTTAGATTGGTAGGCAAAAGTGAGAAAGGCAGATCAACAACAGGTGTAAAACAGAGGGGGGATGTGTGTCTATACATGGGTGCATGCATGTGTGTGCATGCGTGTGCGTGTGTGTGTGTGTGTGTGTGTGTGTGTGTGTGTGTTCAGGGACACTGGGGTCTAATTGGAGAAGATCTTGCAATCACCGTACACCCAATGACTTCGATTGGCAGGATTCTGTTAGTGACTAGTGAGACAGTCAGCAAATATAGGAAGCTTCAAGAAAAAAAAATCTGTCAATCATTATCTTAGAAGACAATACACAATGGAATTAGGAGCTTATGATTCCAAGTGACAGAGTAGAGGGCTTAATGTTAATATCTGCCTAAAAGACCTGGCTTTTCAACTAATTCGCGTAAGGCTTAAAAAGTTAAAGTGGAAGGAAAATGAAAAACATTGCTCAGAATGATATTGATGCAGGTATCAAGTCGCACTTCTCTAAACAGGCATTGTCTTCTAATCCTTCTAAACCACCCAGTGCACAGACACTACTGAAGGAAGCCTCGGAAGGGATAATAATTCTGCCCTTGTCATCATTTGTCCTGCTTATTCTTGTTGCCCTTGAGAAAACAACTTGTTCCAAGCCTCTTATGAGTCATGGAGCCCATCCCTACATTGTAGATTATGGTGGGAATATGGGGTCAAGTCAGCCTATAGCTAAATCAGGTAAATTATTTCTGTAAAGCAATAAATCTTTGCTCTTGTATAGCAAATGTGAGTTGAGTCATATCGATCAAATTTGTCAATATCATCTAAAAGGGAAGGTAAACACCAAAAATCAATATCTGTACCAAATGTAGAAATGCTTTATGTCATTTCTCCACCTGCTGATGATGTCTATGGGGACATTAAAATGCTTATTGGCCTGTATTTCATTATAAAATATATGATTTTAACAGCATATTTTGAAAAGTTGGAAATAAAAATAAGACATAATCTATAATTCTGCCATTGCAGAAATAACCACTGTGCAATATTTGATACATTTTTGTCATGTGTGCAAATGATATACATACATATCTGAAATATATTATATACATGTATTTATGATATGTGTGTATATATATGTATTATGTATAATACTGTGATCATATTGTGTCTCTAGTTATATATCCTGCTTTTTCATTTAATGTTATTTCTGAACACTTATTCATATTAATAAATTTTTACAAAAATATGATTTGTAACAGCTGCATAGAAATTCCATTACATATATATGTCATGATAAATTTGACTATTTGGATATTTAGGTTTTCCAAAAAATGTCCTATTTATAGCTTGTACTGTGATAAATGCTCAGGTATAATTTTTTTTGTGTTTTGTTTTAAAATTTTTTTTTACTGTTTATTTTTGAGAAAGAGACAGAGTGTGAGCCAGGAAGATGCAGAGAGAGAGGGAGACACAGAATCCGAAGCAGGCTCTGGGCTCCGAGCCGTCAGCACAGAGCCCGATGCAGGGCTCGAACCGACCAACAGCGAGATCATGACCTGAGCCGAAGTCAGCCACCCAGACGCTCCGTACTCTAATTTTTCTTTAGATTAACTTCTATAACTGAAATTAGAGGATCAAAAATTAAGAAAATTTGAGAAATTATACTTTGCCCTCTAGAAAGGTTTTACACATGTACATACAAAATGTAAACTCGTAAGAGTGGGGTATGATAGAAACTTTCTTTGTGGTGGTGGTAGTTGATTTTTGCTTCTTGCCAATCTTGAGTGTTTCATAATAAAATACACAAGTACATAAATATCTGTAAATTAAACAAACTTTAGCCAGTGTGATAAGTAAGAAATCTCTCATTAAACATTTTTATTCTTGGGACGCCTGGCTGGCTCGTTTGGTAGAGCATGCAACTCTTGATCTCAGGGTTGTGAGTTTGAGCCCCACGCTGGGTATAGAGATTGCTTAAAAATAAAATCTTAAAAAAAATACTTTTTAATTATGAGCATATTTTCATGCACTTACTTGACACGTGCATTTACTATGTTGTGATTTGCTTGGCTTCTATCAGTCAGGATTTAGTCGGAAACTGCTGTAGATATTTCAAGCGGGAAGTGACTTAACACACGGAATCAGAGGCTTGTAAGACAAATAGAAAAGCTTGGGAAACAGGTCAGGGAAAACCGCTATTTGCTTTCAAGAAATCTGGAAGTATAGGAAGATTAGGAAATCACAAAATGAGCTCAGCTGCCTGAAGCATCAATAAAGTACAGGACACCCAGAAGCTCCTGACAAAGCCTCACCTGGGCTGTCGGCTGACACCTTTGTTCCTGCACAACACTGTTACGGGACAAATAGAGTATCTGCTTCTCCTTTACTTTCAGAATGTCATAGAAGCTCCTCTCTTTGGTGGATGTCACCAGAACAATGATGACAGAGATTCTTCCAGCCATGGCAATTCAGAGAAGCGCTTAGAAGGGGAGAGATGGTTCTGAGTAGGCGTCTTAGTATAATGTCCACTGCCTATTTTTGTATGGGTGGTTTCCCCTTTTATCCTATACGTTTGTGAAAACTCTTTATATGTCATGGCAGCCATAAAAAATATACCCCCCGGATCTCCTGCTGCATAATTGGGCATAACTGAAGGACAGTCTCAGATTTTGTCCTTCTGGATCCATCCCTGTGCTCATGCTACGCTTCCTATAGGCAACAGCTAAGCGTGGCAGAGGTTCTGATGCAGGCAGGCCCCTTATTATTAGACACAGGATTTATCGAAGGGGAGACTTTGTCTTGAGGACTTCCCATCAGTCAGCCAAAACTTTCTTATAACTATGCAACAATCTGACACTTTTCTTTCCTAATCCTCCTCTCCTCCCCTCTGGCTTGGATTATAGTCAGAAGGCTCTCCTTCTTTGACTCTCCTTTCCTTCACAGGAATTTCCTCCAATAAATCTTTTATATGATTAATCATGTGTTGGTGTCTGCTTCTTGAAGGACCAAAATTATACATTAAGGATTTCAGTCCTTTTGGATATTTGTTGTCATTTCTTCCTGTCACAGATATTTAAGGGTAAAATACTCAATGAATTTCTATAAAGAGGGAAGCTGTCCACATGAGTTCTCTCATAATTAATAGAAAGTGACATATTTATACCTTGGCAACCTATGAATGTAATCTGCCCAACATTTTGTGCGTATTTTATAAGAGTTTACTGGTCAGTGACTTTTTTCTTCATGGTCAGAGTGGCTGACCTCACGAAAGAGCCTGAAGAAGCTTCCTTATTCCTCTCGACTCAAGGAATTTTTCTTCCACCCCTAGGATGTCTGACAAGACTGAATTTAACCCATAAGAAGTAGATGTGAGTCTGCACTCGTTTTAAGGTTATTCCAACATGAAAATCTTAGACAGTAAGCATTAAGGAGAAGTCCTTTAATTTCCTCTGGCTAGAGTTCAGTAGAAAATAGATGATAATCCTCAAGTCTGAAAAAGGAGTGTCTCTTCTCTTTTACTGAAGGATAAGCTTAAGTTCTGGATAAGTATTCAATGGTTTTTATCCAGTCTTGTTAATTTAACTGCTGTTAATGTAGTTTCTTTGCCTTTTGTAAGTGATGGCACGTAAATTGACAAAATGGTCACGTTCCTCTGTCCAACATCAGAAAAAAGCAAAACAAAACAACACTTACTATTCTTTCCTTCACTTTCTGAAGCTGTCATCATCATTTTTGTTTACTGTCTTATAATAATCAAATGATTCCAGTTAATAAAGTTTAAAAAAAAAAGCCATACATAAGAAAAAAAATCAGGAATCCAACCAGTCTGATTTTATCAGAAACATCCATTGTAATTGGGAAGTTCTTAGAAGGAAGAGTTAAATTATTTATTTATTTATTTATTTATTTATTTATTTAGAGAACAAGCAGAGGAGGGGCAGAGAGAGAGGGAGACAGAGGATCTGAAGTGGGCTCTGTGCTGACAACAGACAGCCTGATGCGGGGCTCGAACTCACAAACCGCAAGATCATGACCTGAGCCAAAGTCAGATGCTTAACCGACTAAGCCACCCAGGTGCCCTAAGAAAATACATTTTTTAAAAAATTTTTTTTTCAATGTTTATTTATTTTTGGGACAGAGAGAGATAGAGCATGAACGGGGGAGGGGCAGAGAGAGAGGGAGACACAGAATCGGAAACAGGCTCCAGGCTCTGAGCCATCAGCCCAGAGCCCGACGCAGGGCTCGAACTCACGGACCTCGAGATCGTGACCTGGCTGAAGTCGGACACTTAACCGACTGCGCCACCCAGGCGTCCCGAGAAATACATTTTTAATGAAGCAAACTAAATACCAATTTAGAATAGTGTAGAGAGTTTGGTTTCCCATTAGCCTTCTCTCCGTGGCTCCCCTAAAGACATGAAATCTAAATTTAAAATGCACTTGCTATGTAAACTCAACTTCAAGGCAAAAACCTTAGGCTTCTTTCCAACCAGATTTGCACTTCTCAGTTCCCGTATATAGAAATCATGTAATGACCAATGGTCTGTGTCAGAAAAAGTAATGTGGATAATCAAAGCCGTGATTATAATGGGAACATTGGGGAAACTAAAATGTCCAAAATGATTCTTGATCTTGTTTAAATTTATTGGTGAGATACTCAGTTTGTTACTTCCTGTATCGGCCAGACCCCAAGCATAGTGTCAAAGATTCCTAAGTGCTTTTACACTTAGTTTGTGATGTATCTTATAATCACAAAATGCATGTGTTAGATTACCTTTGCTCGAGCATGATTACTGATGGCCTTGAGTTTAATGATAACAAATCAACAATATATATTAAATAAGCTGTCTCTAAACAGAAATACACATATAACAAAGTTGTGTATTGATCAGTTGATGAAAATATTGTGACCAGAGGCTTGTAGGAACCTAACCCTATGTTTCCCATAGGAACAATGGTTTAGTACTCAATAATTCAGTGTTTGTGGTGACTTTATAGAATATAACTACCACAAATGGAATAAACTGTGTGAGTCTGTATCACACATATATACATGTGGACACACACACACATGTAATCTAGGATTTATAATTGTTATGTGCAGAAAGATTACTATGACAAAAATACTCCACCATTTCCAGAAGCTAGAAATGTCATTCAAATTTTAATGACTTTGTTGGTTTCCAACAAAAATCTTATTAGATGGTTAATTGGAACAAGAATTAATCTGTGGAGAATTGACATCTTTATGATAGTCGCATCATCTACAATGATATATTTCTCCTTTTACTTATAATATATTCTTCAATAATACCTAAACATTTTTCATAAGCATCTTGCATGACTTTGTTTCATTGTTTTAGATAACTTACAGTTCTTTTTCTTGACATAAATGGTGTCTTTTCTCTATTAAATTAAAAAAATTCTTTTGTTGGGGCGCCTGGGTGGCGCAGTCGGTTAAGCATCCGACTTCAGCCAGGTCACAATCTCGCGGTCCGTGAGTTCGAGCCCCGCGTCAGGCTCTGGGCTGATGGCTCGGAGCCTGGAGCCTGTTTCCGATTCTGTGTCTCCTTCTCTCTCTGCCCCTCCCCCGTTCATGCTCTGCCTCTCTCTGTCCCAAAAATAAATAAACGTTGAAAAAAAAAAATTAAAAAAAAAAATTCTTTTGTTGACATACAAGAATGGTATTAATTTTGTATAGTGATCTTCTTTGCTGAATCTCTTTTATTTTTTTCTCTTTAAAAAATGGATTCTGATTTTTAAATTTTGAATTATCTTAGATTTCCTACAAAGACAATTATCTATATTTGAGGACAATTTTATGTCTTTCTTTCAAATGTTATACCTTTTATTTCTTATTCATCTGGGTTTTTTTTTTTTATTTTATTGGCCCCAGTATAATGTTGAATTTTAAGGATAACTATAGGCATTCTTGTCTTAATCCTTACTTCATAGGGAACTCTTCCAGACTTCTAATATTTGGCATGATGTTTGTGTGTCTTTTAGTAATAATCTTATCAGTTAAATGGGTTCCCATCTATTTCTACTTTGCTAAAAGTCTTCTTTATTTTTGTGCTTTTAAGATAATCATATGGTTTCTCTTTTTATTTTATTAGTATGGTAATTACATGGATTCATTTTCTTATACTAAATATTCTTTCCACTCTTGACGTAAATACTACTTAGCCAATATAGTATTTTTTTACATACTTTTCATTTCATTTTTTGTAATTTCTTTAGAATTTTTTCTAGTGCTACTCATTAGTAATATTGGACTGTGGTTTCCTTATATTGTTTTTGTTCTGCTTTGAAATTATAATTGTACTTGCTGAAAAAAATAGTATCTACTTCTCCCTATTTTTCTGTTCTCTAGAACAGTTTAAATAAATTTGAACTTAAAAATAAAAAGAGCTTTAAAAAATAAATAAAAACAGCTTTAGAGGGAACAGTTTTGTCTATCAGTTCTGTTTCTTTAATAGTTTTTATTTTACTCTGGTTTTAATTTTTTTTTTTTAATTTTTTTTTTTCAACGTTTATTTATTTTTGGGACAGAGAGAGACAGAGCATGAACGGGGGAGGGGCAGAGAGAGAGGGAGACACAGAATCGGAAACAGGCTCCAGGCTCTGAGCCATCAGCCCAGAGCCGACGCGGGGCTCGAACTCACGGAGCGCGAGATCGTGACCTGGCTGAAGTCGGACGCTTAACCGACTGCGCCACCCAGGCGCCCCTGGTTTTAATTTTTATTATATTTTAATCTAACTTTTTATGGTTATTGGCATGTACATTTTCATGATACTGTCTTACAAATTTTAAGATATTTACTCTATTTATATGTCTTTTTTAAAAATTCCTAATATTGTTTAAATGTCCTTTCTCTCCTATTTCTTAATTAGTCCTTTAAGAGGGCAGCTTTTTTCCCCCCAAAACGCTGGTTGGGATTTTATTGGTTACCTTTTTATTTATTCATTTATTTTGCTTATTCGTATCTATTATATTAATCTCTGTCGTTATCTTTACTCTTTCCTTCCTTCTTCCTTCTTCTACCTCTGGGTTTACCCTGCCATTAGTACCTTAGTTTTTTTTATCATTGAACAACTGATTTCAGTCTTTATATTTTAAAATGAATCTATATTACATTTATATTCATTTCTAAGTGTCACTTTGGGTATATTCTGGAAGTTTGAGACCTGTCCTTCTCTATTCAGTTGAGATAACACTTAATTTCATCAGGATTTTTCTTTAATCAGTTTTTCTAACTAAACTTTGTATTTTTTTAATGTTTATTTTTTCATATTTGAGAGAAAGAGAGAGAATGTGCACGTGCAAGCAGCTCAATGCAGGGCTTGATCCCACAGACCATGAGATCATGACCTGAACCGAAATCAGGAGTCGGACGCTTAACTGACTGAGCCACCCAACTTTTTGCTTTTAAATAGTTGTAGATCATGTGCAGTTGTAAGAAATAATATGGAGAGATGCCATGTACCCTTTACCCAGTTTCCACATGGATAACATCTTGCAAAACCATGATACAACGTTGCAACCAGGACATTGATATAGAGCCAAGGTACAGAATCGTTCCATCCCCACAAGGCTATCTCATGTTGCCCCTTTTATAGCCACTCACATCCTTTTTCCTGGGCCACCTGCCCCATCCTCTTGATAACTCACTCTTTTCCATTTCTAAAAATTTGTTATTTCAACGTATTGTAAAAAGACTGACATAGTATGTGACCTTTCTAAGGTGGACTTTAATGACTCAGCCTGATACCTTAGATATTTATTGAAGCGATTGCATGTAAGAATAATTCATTCCTCTTTATTGCTGGACAGTATTCCATGATGTACTACAATTGGTTTAACCCTTCACCTTTTAAAAGACATATGGGTTGTTTTTAGTTTGGGGCCATTACAAATAAAGGTGCTATAACCACTTGTATATAGGTTTTTATGTGAATGTCAGTTTTCACATTTCTGAGATAAATGCAGACGAACGCAATTGCTGGGTTGCATGGTAAGTACACGTTGCATTTTATAAAAAAAATGTCAAACTATTTTCCAGAGTGGCAGTACCATTTTACATTACCATCAGTTCATGCATAAGTGGTCCAGGTTCTCTATACCTCTGTCAGCATTTGGTACTCTCATTCCCTTTTTTATTTCAGACACCCTGGTAGGTGTGTAGTGTGTTTTCATTTGCATTTCCTTAATCGTTGGCGATGTGAAACATCTTTCTATGTGCCGCCTGCGTATCTTCTTCAATGATCTCACTGAACGTTTCTTTGTGCCTTTTGCCCATTTTCTATTTGGATTGGCTTCTTTGGTTTTTTTTTTTTTCTATTCAGTTTTGAGATTTACACATATATATCTGGAGTATATATGTTCTAGATACTATTTCTTTGTTGGATGTGTGATTTGCAAATGATTTCGCCCAGTTTTTTTAATTTGGCACATATATATTGCAATATGATTGCATCGTAGCATTAGCTAATATCTCTGTCACCTCACATAATTATCATTTCTTCTAGTGGCGGGAACAATTAAGATCTAGCCTCTTAGTAAGTTTAATGTTTATAACACAGTTTTATTGTCTATAGTCACTGTACTGTGTATTAGATCCCCAGGACTTATTTATCTACTAGTTTAAACTATGTAACCTTGAATAATATTTCCCCCATTCCCCCACCCCCCAACCACTCCACTCTCTATATTTTGAATTCATTTCTTTTTAGATTCCACATAGAGGAGATATCATACAGTACTTGTCTTTCTCTGTCTGACTTCTTTCACTTACCATAAGGTCCTCAAGTTCTATCCACGTTGTTGCAAATGGCAGGATTTCCTTCTTTCTCATAGCTGAATAGTATTTCATATATACACCACATTTTCTTTATCCCCTAGTCCATTGACAGACACTTAGGTTGTTTTTATATCTCGGCTATTGTGAATAATGCTGCATAATAATAAACATGCGGATGCAGATATCTCTTTGATCACCTATTTTTATTTCTGTTGGATATATACCCAGAAGTGAGAGTGCTAGATTGTGTGGTAGTTCTATTTTTAATTTTTTTTTTTTTAAAGTGGGTTCCACCTTTTGGGATGAGCACTGGGTGTTGTATGGAAACCAATTTGTCAATAAATTTCATATATATAAAAAAATAAAATAAAAATAAAGTAGGTTCCAGGCAGGGGCGCCTGGGCGGCTCAGTCGGTTAAGTATCCAACTTCTGCTCAGGTCAAGATCTCATGGTCCGTGAGTTCGAGCCTGGTGTCGGGCTCTGTGCTCTCAGTTCAGAGCCCGGAGCCTGCATCAGATTCTGTGTCTCCCTCTCTCTCTGCCCCTCCCCTGCTCATGGTCTGTCTCTCTCTGTCTCTCAAGAATAAATAAACGTTCAAAAAAAAAAAAAAAAAAAAACAATAGCTAAAGCAGGTTCCAGGCCCAACAGGGAGCTTAAATTAATGACCCTGAGATCAAGAGTAGCATGTTCTACCAACTGAGCCAGGTAGATGTTCCTATTTGTAATTTTTTGAGGAGCGTCCATACTGTTCTTCTCAGCAACTAAACCACTTTACAATCCCATGAACATTGCACAAGGGTTGTTCTCTTTTCTTCACATCCTCACCCACACTTGTTATCGCTTGTCTTGTTGACATTAACCATTCTAATAGGTGTGGGGTGATACCTCACTATGGCTTTAATTTACATTTCCCTGATGATGAGTGACGTCGAGCACCTTTTAATGTACCTGTTGACCATTTAGATGTATTCTTTGGAAGAATGTCTATTTAGTTCCTCTGCCCATTTTTTAATCAGATTGCTTGGTTTTCTTATTATTGAGTTGTATGAGTTCTTCATAAATTACATGGTTTGCAAATCCAGTACATGGTTTGCAAATATTTTCTCCTATTCCACAGATGACATTTAATTTTATTACTTCCTTTGCAGTGCAAAAGCTTTTAAGTTTGGTGTAATCCTATTTGTTGATTTTGTTGTGGTTATTGTTTCTGCTTTTGGTGTCATACCCCAAAACTCATTGCCAAGGCCAATGTCAGGGAGCTTCTTCCCTACGTTTTCTTCTAGCAGTTTTATGGTTTTAGGTCTTATGGTTAAGTCTTTGACCCATTTTCAATTTCTCCCAGAATTTAGCTTTTCTTTTCGTGCATTTACTTAGAGAAAACATTCTTCTCATTGATGAGATCCAATTTATCAATATTTCCTATAATGGATTATGCTTTTGGCATCAAGTCTAAGAATTCTGCTTATCCCAGAGATATTTTCCTATGAGTTTTTCCCTAAGTTTTATAGTTTTAGCTCACTAGTTTTTCAACATTGTGCTTTTTAGTTTCCATTAGTAATGGTTTGGTATTTTAAATAAACCATCCTTGGGGCGCCTGGGTGGCGCAGTCGGTTAAGCGTCCGACTTCAGCCAGGTCATGATCTCGCGGTCCGGGAGTTCGAGCCCCGCGTCGGGCTCTGGGCTGATGGCTCAGAGCCTGGAGCCTGTTTCTGATTCTGTGTCTCCCTCTCTCTCTGCCCCTCCTCCGTTCATGCTCTGTCTCTCTCTGTCCCAAAAATAAATAAACGTTGAAAAAAAAAAAGAAAAGATTTAAAGAAACCATCCTTTTATTGTTGATTTCGAATTTAATTGTTTTGGGATCATGACACATGCTACTCTGCTTTTTCTTCCATTGTTTTTTGACCTCTCCTTTACTCTCCCTTTTTTTTTTTTTTTTTTTTACTTTATTTAGTTTTACCGTGATGTTATTTTTCTGGCATGTTAGATACACACAAATTGAACATCTTTCTCACTTATTCTCAAAACAAATGTAATTGCAGTGATAATTTACCTCTAAATTCCCCTTAACACAGCCACAAGTTTTGACTCGTTATGTAGTGCTTTCATAGTCACGCAATTCCAAACATTTCCCACATTCCAACATGTTTTTCTTCCTTATTCATGAATTAATTAAGAGTGTGATCTTTTTAGTCAAAATTTTAAGCTGTTGTTTTAATGTTGATTCGTAATTTGATCACGTGGAAGTCTAGGAAAACCATCTGTACAATACTGACTCTTTGGAATTCTTCAGGCTTTGTGATGTAGCGTATGGTCAGTTTTGAAATGTTTCATATGTGCTTGAAAAACATGTGTATTCTTTCTTCCTTTATTTATGTATGGGATCCCTATATGCCTATTACATCAAACACAATTTTGTTATGAAAATTTTACGTACCCTTACTAATCTTAGGTCTGATGTTTGATTTACTCATTTCTGATATAATGACTTAATGTTTTATACCACCATTATGGTTACAACATTTTCTCTTTATAATTTTGACAGCTATTGTATTCTGTTGGTATTATAGCTGGGCTCATCCCAATTCATGATTATTTGTCATATAATTCTCATAGTGTTGAGGGTAGACCAAGAAAAAGTCCCTGCCACGTCGTAACGTAATGTCTCTCCGTTTTTTCTATTAAGGATCTTTACCTGAAATTGCATTTGTTCTGATGTCAACATTGCAACACCAGCTTTGTTTTAGGCAGCATATTTCTTTGATTAATATCTTTCTAGATCTTTATTTTCAACTTTGATGGGTCATTTTGTTATAGGACTGTTCTGTATAGGTACTATAAAGCTTGGGGGTTTTTGTTTTTTTCTAAGTAGAATCTAACACTTCTGTATTTTAATAGGTAAGTTATATCTGTTCACATACATTATGATTATAGATTGTATTTATTTGTTTGTTTTTGAAATTGGATTTATTTCAATCATATTTTGCTTTCTGATTACGATCATTTTCTCTGCTTTTCCTCTTGTTTCTCTCCTTTCTATTGTACTGATAAAGTTATTTTGTATTCATCTAACTTTTGTTTGAAGATTATTTAATTATTCCCTATTCTGTTAGTAGTTACTATCGAATTTTTGTTATTTGTACTTACATTTTTACTATTTGTACTTAAATATATGTTTTTCAAGCAAAAACTTAAAATTACCTTCTGTTTCTCTTTCCTCTTCTAAAAGTAATCATTTTCACAAACTCTAATTACCCATTGAACCACACTTCCAATTTTCTCTTTATTGCTAATTATAATGTAGTTCCATCTTTTAAAAACAAAAAAATTAACAATGAATCATTATAATGAAACTTGTTGGAGTATTTTCTAATTTTTCCTCACCTTGCTTGTGTCTACCTATTTTTCCCCTCTGAGTTCACTTTTCTTCTTCAGTCAGTAAATACTTACTGAGAATTTCCCTTGACACCGGGTGCTGTTTTAGGCAGTTGAAATACATTGATGAGGAAACTAATCTGACAATAAATTTCATATAATAAAAAATAAATAAATAAAAATAAACGTCATTGAAAAACAAGTGAAAAAACACACTGGTGAGCAAAGGAGACAAAGATCTTTTATGAATTTTTACATTCTTGTGAAAATATAATCTTTAACTGTTCTTTTACACAAGCTTTGTATGTGATATAAAACGTTCTTGACCTGTGTGCATCTGCAAACATCTTTATCTCCGACTTACTTGTGAACAGCTATTCTGTTGATGATAAAATTATAAGTTTACCATTTATTTCCTTTATGGTTGCTCATGCTTGAGTCTTAAAGGGGGTCCCTTTCCCAGATAATAAAGACATTTCATGCTGAAACTTGACATGATCTTTGTTCTATTATGCATATTCCTTCTTAATAAAAAAATTTATATTAAAAAAATTTAATGTTTACTTTTTTCTTATTTAGAAGATTAATCTTTTTCCTACTGTTATTTGTTTTTGCTGCTGATAATTTTGCTATCAATTTGTAAGTAATCTGTTATCTCTTCAGTAGCTTTTATTTTTACCTTTTATGTTTTGTAGTTTCCTAAAATGTGAATTTGTTGATGTTCTATTGGGTGCTATTGTGTCCTTTCAACGTGAAGAGTCATGTAATTTTGATTAACAATTCTTATCTGTCATTCTTTGTTTAAACGCTTAAAATGCAAATAAAACAATATTCAGGAATGTGTACCAATTGCAAACGTACAGTTTGATGGATTATCACAACTGCCAGATTACCTAACTGATGTGTAATTTTTTACTTAGGGTAATTTTTAAACTTTACTTCAGTCGTGTCTTATATATTCAATCATATCTGGCGTCTTGAGTTCACGATTACATTTGTTGTTGCATGTAAATTATGTAGATCGTTTATTGGCATTGCTTTATGGTATTTCAGGGTATGAATAAGCCAATACTTATTTATCCTTTCTTTGTCCAGTGTTTAGCTATTATGGATAATGTTGCTATGAACAGTGTGTAGAAGACTCCGGGTGTACATGTGCAGAATTGCCACAGGGTATATTTCCCAGGAATAAAATTCCTGGATCATAAGGCGAATTGTAAACCCTAAATGCTCTACTTTAGTAAATATTGACACATACTTTTCCAAAGTAGCTGTACCAATTATATTCCGTCAGAAGTGCAAGATTCTCCATGTCAAGTCTTCTTTATATATATATATATATATACACATATATATATTTTTATATATATATTATATATATATTTATATACATTTTAAAATATATGTTATATATTATATATATATAATTATATATATATTAAAAAATTGTTTCAATGTTACTTTTTTTTTTTGAGAGACAGAGTGTGAATGGGGTAGGGGCAGAGAGAGGGAAACACAGAACCTGAAGTGGGCTCCAGGCTCTGAGCTGTCAACACCGAGCCCAACGTGGGGCTCAGACTCACAAACCATGAGATCATGACCTGAGCCAAAGACAGACGCTTAACCGACTGAGTCACCTGGGCACCCCTCCATTGTCAGTCTTCTTAATTTTAGCTATTTTGGTGTGTGTGTAGAAATAGCTTACTGTGGCTCTAGTTCACATTTTCTGATCACTAATGAAGTTGAGCAAGTTTTTATATGTTTATTGGTCGTTTGACTCTCCTTTTTGTGAAGTCTTTGTTCAGGGGATCCAGAGAATAATGAACTGGGATAATAAAATGTCAAACATTCAAGGCTATAAAAAAAAAAAAAAAAAGAGTGTGGTCTGATGTCTAATGCAAAGGCTTAAAAAGAAAAGAGGAAGGATGTAGAATTAATTTGTTGTACACATTTTGTAAAAACACACAATACTTGTTATTGCCATTTACCACAATTTGTTGATGTCCTTACATAAGTTGGGGGAGGAGAAACACCTTAAAAGTCTCATAAAAAGAGTATGAATTTGCTTTTTGTCTTGTTTGTTGCCAAAGTTTTGGTGTTTGGTTCCTAAATGCGTTAGACAAGGTAACATGGTCCTTATAACCAGCCAACAGCTTTTAACTGAATGTAATATACTTCTTACCAAAGTATATTACATTGACTTTTAGCAAAACCTCAATTTCTGTCTTTCTAGAGAAGTGAGTCTCACTCATTTTAATTTCAGGAGGACAGAAACTTTGGCATTTGAAAATAGATCTCTACAAATATTTTTTACAAAAATAATTTTTTTCTTGTGTGGTTTTCTTTTTTCAAATGTGGAGGGTTAAGAAACCACAAGGTTTTTCCACATAAGTAATTTCCTACATTAGCAAAATAATAGCTTCTAAGAAAAGTTCAAAGCTTTAGAATAATTCATGATTTGAGCCAAATATTTCTTTGGGATTTTCCCACATTCAGTCGTGACAACTGTATGTATACAAACTAAAACATCATATCATCAGAGTAATTCTATTTCCTATGAGTTCAATAACATTAAGAGTAATAACAGCTAACACTTAAAAGGAGTTTATAGTTGGGGCGCCTGGGTGGCTCAGTTGCCTAAGCGTCCAACTTCAGCTCAGGTCATGATCTCACAGTTCGTGAGTTCGAGTCTCATGTCGGGCTCTGTGCTGACAGCTCAGAGCCTGGAGCGTGCTTCAGATTCTGTCTCCTCTCTCTCTGCCCCTCCCTGCTCATGCTCTGTCTCTGTCTCTCAAAAATGAATAAACGTTAAAAAGAATTAAAACAAAAAAGAGTTTAGTTTACACAGGACTTTCACATGCATTATCTCACTGGAACATTTTTTTTTTTTTTTTTTTTAGGTAGGGTTCATTCCCAGGGCAGACCTCAACGTGGGGCTTGAGCTCATAACTCTGAGATCAAGACCTAAGCTGAGCTCAAGGGTTGGGTTAACTGACTGAGCTACCCAGGCACCCAGATCTCACTGAAGTCCTTGAACAGTCCTATAAGATACTCATTTATTGCTCACATTTTTAAGTTGAGGCAACCAGAGCTTAGAGAAGTGAAATAAGCTGACCCAAATCACACAGTGACTTAAAGGTAAGAACCTATATTTTCCAAACCTAAATCCTTCACTCTTGTCAATAATAATAGGTCCAAAATACAATGAACTTACTGTTGGGTTGGAGGTCGCACAAAGCAAAAATATAGTGCTCATATCTCCATATCAATTTGACCTTTTACAGGGGTTGGCAAACTACACTCCATGGGTCAGATCTATCACCCTTGTCTATTTTTTTGTACATGTTCTCCAGCTAAGAATATTGCTTATATCCTTACAGTTTATCAAAACAAACAAAAAACAAGCAAATACGCGAAGAAGAGTATGAAACTGGTATGTGTGTGATCCGCGAAGCCTAAAATACTTATGATTTGGTCCTGTAGAGACAGATTTTGCTGGTCTCTGTTTTATGGCATGGTTGCACACCCAGAGCACCTGTCTTCCTGGTAAAATGCTCCCACAGGCTGATGAGTTTGGCAGGTGGGTCATCTTAGCTATTTTCAGGTATCTCTGGCCCGTACCTCCCAGGAAGTCTCTAGGAACTGACCCATGTAGTTTCTGAAGTTAGTGAACTGAACCCAAGTGGAAAAGTGTAATTCATTCAGGCCTGGCATCCACCAGGCTTCTGTCTCCAGGGCCAGGCTGGCTATGTGCCCTTGGTACTGTGCAAATGGGAGCAATTTTGGAATCATTCTACACTTTGAATTTCCCCAGTAATGTTCTGGAATGTCAGGTTTAGAATCTACATCAATGTGGTCGCCTAGAGAGTATTTTTCAATACTCAGCACAAAAACTCAGGCTTTCACCTTCTCATATTGTTCTTCATAGCAATTGTGTGAGGGAATGCATAGGTGATCGCAGACTTGAGTAGGGTCCCTTCTATTTGAAATATTTACTTATCTATCATTTAAAAGATTTATATGGGACTCGTAATTGAAAGATATAGTTTCTCTGCTTACTAGACATGTTCCTGGAGGCAAGAACAAAAGCAAATATCAACTATTGAGACTTCATCAAGATAAAAAGCTTCTGCACAGTGAAGGAAACAATCAACAAAACTAAAAGGTAACTTACATAGAATGGGAGAAGCTATTTGCAAATGACGTATCAGATAAAGGGTTAGTCTCCAAAATCTATAAAGAACTTATCAAACTCGACACCCAAAAACCAAATAATCCAGTAAAGAAATGGGCAGAAGGCATGAATAGACATTTTTCCAAAGAAGACATCCAGATAGCTAGCTATCAGACACATGAAAAGATGCTCAACAGCATCTGAAAAGATCACTCATCACCAGGGAAATACAAATCAAAACCACCATGAGATACCACCTCACACCTGTCAGAATAGATAAAATTAATAACACAAAAAACAACAGGTTCTGGAGAGGATGTGGAAAAAAGGGAACTCTCTTGCACTGTTGGTGGGAATGTAAACAGGTGTAGCCACTCTGGAGAACAATACGGAGGTTCCTCAAAAAGTTAGAAATAGAGCTACCCTATGAGCCAGCAATCTTACTACTAGGGATTTGCCCAAGGGTACAAAAATACAGATTTGAAGGGGTACACGCACTCCAGTGTTTATGGTAGTGGTACCAACAATAGCCAAACTATTGAAAGAGCCGAAATGTCCATTGGCTGATGAATGGATAAAGAAGATGTGGTATATATACACAATGGAATATATATACTCAGCCATCAAAAGAATGAAATCTTGCCATTTGCAATGACCTGGATGGGGCTAGAGTGTATTATGCTAAGCAAAATAAGTCGGTCAGAGAAAGACAAACACTATATGATTTCACTTACATGTGGAATTTAAGAAATAAAATAGATGAACGTATGGGAGGAGGATAAAAGAAAAAAGAGAGAGGGAAACAAACCATAAGCAACTCTTAAAGACAGGGAACAAACTGAAGATTGATGGAGGGATGTGTGTGGGGAATGGGCTAGATGAGTTATGGGTTTCAGGAGGGTACTTGTTACTACGAGAACTAGGTGTTGTATGTAATTGATGAATCACTGAATTCGACTCCTGAAACCAATAGTGCATTGTATATTAACTAACCAGACTTTAAATAAAAATTTGAGAAGGAAAAAACAAAAAGGTATAGTTGCTAAAGCTGACTTTTCCATCATATACTTCTATTGAATACTTACTATGTGAAAGACATTGTATCAAAAGCTAGCAATGCAGAGATCAAAAACACAGTGTATTCACCCTTATGAATTCATGGTTTGTTGAAGGAGGTAGTCATGTAAATCATTACGTTAACACATTGTAATAGGTATTAGAAATTTAATGCAAATATGTAAATGCATTTTTGGCATTGAGTATGCCTGGTTCTTGACAATGCCTATAGACTTTTACAGCTAAAATTAATTTTAAGATAGCCTTTTCTTGGGGCACCTGGGTGGTTCAGTTGGTTAAGCGTGCGACTTCGGCTCAGGTCATGATCCTTTGGTTCGTGAGTTCAAGCCCCTCATTGGGCTCTGGGCTGAGAGCTTCGGATTCTGTGTCTCCCTCTGTCTCTGCCCCTCCCTCACCACGCTCTGTCTTTCTCTCTCTCTCAAACATAAGCAAACATTAAAAAATTAAAAAAAAAAATAAGCCTTTTCTCAATGACTGGTCAGTGCAGGTCCAGAAAAATCTACAAATATTCACTAGGAACACTGTATATATCAGACAGGCCTTTTCACTCCCATCTGAAAAATTTCTAGATAAGATGGGCAAGTAGCACCAATACCGAAAGCCACTTAGGCCTCCAATTAAGTGTTGAGCCAGGAATCCCACCACTGCTGAAGGACAACTCAGACAGGCACTGGCGGCAGTCAAATTTGTTTGCTGCATCAGCCTGAGAAAGCGATAAGAAGCCAAGTGATAATCCACATCTAGCAACCAAAGTGAGTTTGAGAAATGGGAGGGTTTGGCAGAGGGAAGTCGTTGGGGCCCTGGCACCCTCATATGTTTGTTACATGACAGCTACTTGGGGTGGCTCGGTCCTTAGTGTTTTGAATCACATGCAAATGTAACCTTTATCTGCTGCCATCACAGACCGGCTCTGCTTTTTCACTTGCCAGTTTTGCCTCCTCACTTTCAGATGTCCCTGCTTCTATTTTCTAACGGAGTAAAACAGTCATCGACACCAAAACCAGATCTACTCGTTGCAATTTGTTTCCCTCTACACTCAGAGGTGCCAAAAGCGGCATTTGCTTCCATCTAAACTAGCCTCGAGTCCCTGGATATTGCCAGCTGGTGCTCACAGAATTACTTTCTCACACTATGAAGTTCCTCTGGCTATCAGGGCATTTCGAGTTGTCCCAGGCTTCCAGATGAATTGTGAGAAATTGGCAGAGGGACCAGTGGTATCAAAACCAGAGGAGCAAAAAGGGTTGGTGCCAGGCCAAGTTCAAATGGAAATAGTCATTCTCCTTTTGGGTCAGTGAAAACAAGTTTGTGCAAAGCATTCAGAGGAAGACTTCTTTCACTGTATCACCCGACACGTATTTACTGGGTGCGTTATCCTGGGCGCAGCATGCACTGGGAGTCTCCTCCTCTGCAAGAAACACGGAACTAAGTAAGTTGGAAAAGTAAGTGGATCTATTTCAAAGGCAAAAGCAAAACTAATTTAAGACATTTTAGAATTCTGGTATTCGTAGGAAGAAATGCAAATGGGTTCTAGTCCCCATTTGTAAGAAAATTTATCCATCCCATGCTGTACTGAAAATGGCTTGTACTGTGGGTAGATACAGTGATGGCCACCCGCAGACGAACCATGACTTCAGGTGTGGGGCACCTGGAAGAGAAAGTTCTTTGAAGAGGGAGAAATTCAGAGGTGCTAAGTGAAAAAGTTCCTTCGCTCTCGGATTATGTCTGACTCAATTCCGTTTGTCCCAACTCATTTTTACGGCAGGTTGTTAATTTAGGCAAGGCTTGTCTATTGCATTCTTTCAGGAAGAGTATGGGAAAGGGAAGAACTGGCCACCAAAGCCATTGAGGAAAGTGGTCTGTCTTTGGAGGACTTCCTTCAGGCTAATCTTCGTGGAGTTTGGTCAGAACCATAGATGCCTTTCCTGGGATGTTCAACCTCTTTGCTCTCTGAGACATACCCGAGATGTCACTCTGTGTAACCACAGTTACACAACAGCAGAGGGATCTGACAGTCAGTCCAAAAAACATAGACATCCCTAAAGTCAGCCTGTGAACTTGAGCAAGTAACTTCAAAGTTCTTTGGCTTTACAGGCACAGATGTAGTTGTATCTATTTTTTGGATTAACACTTGCTTAAGCCCCTCCTGCCGTATTAGAAGGAAAGCAGATAATTTTACCTTCTTTCCCCACTCCAAAATTTTCAACACCATGAGGCATTATACAGTCACAAGGAAGGACATTGGCATCCATTGGGTGAATTCATGCTGATGTCCACTCAGTGGCGTGTAATGGATGAAAGAATGGTGTCTATGGCCTGACTTCCTGGGTTTAGAGCCAACTTCACCATTCACTAGCTATATGGCCTTGGACACGTTGTTTAACTCTTCTGTGCCCGGTTGTCCTCAATGGTGACATACAGCTAAAAATAATGAATTTTTATTGGGTCATCGTGAGGCTTAAATAAGTTAATCTTCCTAGGCTGTTATAACAAAGTACCATAGACTGGGTGGCTTAACCAACAGACATTTCTTTCTCACAGGTCTGGAGGCTGAGAAGTCCAAGATCAAGGTGCTGGGAGTTCTGGTGTCTGGTAAGAACCCTCTTCTTGGTTTTGTAGACAGTCTCATACTTGCTGTGTCCTCATACAGGATAGAGAGAGAGAGAGACAGAGAGAGAGCAAGAGCTGGTCACTCTCTTTTTAAAAGGACATTAGTCCCATCATTGGGACCCTACCTTCATGACTCATCTAAATCTAATTACTCCCCCCAAATCCTACTCCCTAATACCATCTCATTGGAGATTAAGACTTCAACATAGGAATTTGGGGAGCACACACACATTCAGCCCATAACAAGCCATAAATTGTTTAGATTAGTGTTTGCGTAGACTAGACATTCCATGAAGAGTGGTTCTTCTTATTACCATCTCCTTTGCTTCTCCCCGCCACAAAGCGTCATAGCGTCCCATAGTGTCACAGTATCACCATTGAGAGTCGTGTTTTTGGCAGTCAGAGGCTGCTGTCCTCTCTGCAGTGAGGTCTTGTTGGTATAGCTCTGCGGTGGGAAGCCTCCAAGAAGACCCACACTGACTCCTGCCTTCTGGCATTCATCCCCTTGTGTTGTCCTCTACCCTTGAGTGTGGGATGGACCCAGTGACTCACTTTTAATGATACAAATATGAGAAGTGAGAGCATGGCACTTCTGAGAAAGTTAAATTACAAAATGACTCTGGTGCCACATTGTGGAGAGGTCCCTAAAGCAAGGAACTGAGGTCTACTATGACCAATGTGAATGAGCTTGGAAGCAGCCCTCTTGACCCTCCAGTGGAGCCTTCACATGAGGCCACAGCCAAGCTGCCATCTTGACTATGACCTTATGAGAGACCATGAGCTGGAGGTACCCAGCTGAGCTACACGCAGATTCGTGACCCATAAACACCAAGTGAGTAAGTGTTTGTTGTTTTCAGCCATTAATTTTGGGGTTAATTTGTTAAGCAGAAATAGGTAACCAATAAGTAGACTGTCAGTCTTCTGAGGGCAGATAAGTGCCAGATGCATCCTCTCAGGTTGCTCCTGCTTGGGCTTCTGGTGAGTTCTTGTGCTTGACTCTTTCCCCAGGTTCCAGGCACTGGAACAAGGGGTTTGGTTCAGAGGTGCTCCTTACATCAGCCTCACTGAAGAAATCAACACTCTTATATGGCAACGTAGGTCCTTATCTTGAATCCTTTTCTTCAGCTTGGAATCCCACTTTTCTCAGGCAAATTGTATTTCCGGGACTTCACTGTCCTGCCCTGTCTCTGGGACCCGGTTGAGGCCACCTTGGTCTAACACACAGGACTCCCTCAGTTCAAATCTTGAGAAGTCTGGGTGATTTGGATTCTATTCTTCCCACAAGGAGGACAACCCCAAATCAGTCTCAACAAGTTTTCTTACACTGTAATTCCAAGGAATGCCAACCCCAAATCAGGCACAAGTTTTCTTACACTGAAATTCCAGAGCTTAGAAGAGTGACTTGGGTTGGTAATCCTTCCAAAGATCTTAGGGTATGCTTTTGTTTGCCTTACCGCTTATATGGTTTCTTTTTGTTTCTTTTGATTTTTGCCTTCTTTTGGACTTATTTTATTATTCCTTTTATTTCTTCTGTTAGTTTGAAACTTATACACTATTTTACTGTTGGTTACTTTAGAATTACTAGTGGCTACCCTAGAAATTTAGCATGTAGACTTGACCTATCAAAGTCTAATATTAATTAATCATTTTACCCACTTCTGTATCAATAAAAGGAACTTAGAACACTTTGCTTTCTTTTAATCCTCTCTTGAGTTTTATGTCATTGTTTATATATATATATAAACAATATATATATGTTATTGTTCATATATATATATGTGTGTGTGTGTGTGTGTGTATACATATATCCAAACAAGACTTTATTATTGTTTTGTACCATCAATGCTCATTTAAGCTTATCTTTATGTTTATTGTTTTTGTTGTTGTTTTTTTCTTTCTGCATCTCCAAACTTCTGCTTTCTCTTTGCCCAGAGAATATCCTTTAGGATTTTTTTTTTTAGTATGATCTCCAGGGGGCAGATGCTCTCATTTTTGCATGTCTGAAAATGTCCGTAGTACAGCTTCGTCCTTGAAGGAATTTCCAGTCAACATAGAATTCTAGGGTGCCAGTGCTTTCCGTTTGGTATTTTTAAGGTGTTCTGATTTCTGACATTGCTAGAGAGGCGGGCTATATAGTCCATCGTTCCTTTGAAGATGGTGTCTCTTTTATCTCTGACTGCTTCTAAGATTTTCTCCTTATCTTTAGTTTTCTGCAATTTTCCTATAATACATCTCTGTTTGGGTTTCTTTTTTATGTATTCCACCTGGGGCTTCTGGGCTCCTTAAATCCATAGATTGATTTGTTTCATTGGTTTTGAAAAATCCCATCATTATCTTTTCTACTGTGCCTACGTTGTTGTCTTTCTCTCCTTCTGGGATTTCAATCAGCTCTATGTTAGAACTTGTTACTGAATTTCCCACATCTCTTATCCACTCTTCTTGAATTTCATCCCTTCTGTCACTCCGTCCCTGTCTCTTGACAGAATTTTCTGGCCTGGGTGCAGTTTACTAATTCTCTCTCTCTCTCTTCAATTGTGTATAATCTTTTGTTAAACATATTTATTTAAATTGGTGAATTTCTAAGGTAACCATTAAAATAGACAGTAAGACAGTGTATAAACATCAAACTAATTAAATTCTTAAGTTTGATTATGTTTTTCAGTTCTAGAATTTGGAGGGATTTGTTTTCAACCATGAAGTGTTCTTGTTGTGTTTGAATTTAAGGAGCATTGGAATAGAGTTGTTCAGGAGGGTTTAGGTCCAGAAAAATTTCAGAAGATGGGAGGGAATTTGGGAGTTAGTGCAAGTTCTGACAGCTGGGAAAGGAAGTCCCAAGAGGCCAGTGAAAGGAGGAAAGAACAGGGAAAGGGGGCTCAAATCCATCATCTCAGAGAGCCATCCCGAGCAGGACTCCTAAGCATTATTGATGAACTCTGAACCCAAGGGTGATCTACTCTTTACTATATTATAGGCTGCCTGTTGAGGGTCATAGGTCTGGGGATTGGAACTAAATGTAACTAGAAAATAGGAAAAAATCCCACAGCTGAAAATAATCCTTAATTGAGACAAGAAAGCTAAAACTCCTTGCTAAACAATGACATAGGCTGATGAAAGTTTTGTATAGAAAAGTCATCATAGAAGTAATGTTTTAGTAGTATTCTTTCTAAGTGCAGCATTTTGCATACATTTTCAATTATTTTGCCTTTAGTAACTCTCACGATAAACACAAATGCATTAAGAAAGGAAGGAAGGCAGAAAATATTGTAAATCTAGAATGAGAAATTGGAATTAAATTTACAATTTTAAACTCTCCTTATTGATGTGAAGCTTGTAATCAATTTTTTTTGTTGTTAGAATTTGGGGCATTTTGTAATTTTCTAACTGGCCCAAATGCTTTCAGGGCTTTCCTACTAAGAAAACAACATATTTAATTCATGTTATTTCTTCTATTCATTGCTAACACGTTTCAAAGATTAATATAAAAAAAAACCCAGAGTCATTATGTTATAGAAATGCAAATATAGTTCAATTACTGTATCTCCATTTTTGGAGAAAATCTACTTCGCTAAAAATGACAACGAACCTTCTGTCTACTCTGATAGAACCTAAGAAGTTAGCAGTGGCAGAACTCTGAGGGTCAGAAGAATTTCTCATTGCTGAATTGCTGGTGGGGGCAGCATCTGAGGTGGGGTTGGGCAATGGGACGGTGTTACCGAAGCTTCTGTAATTCTATAGCAGCAACAGGGACAGCTGTAATGATCGTGCCCGAGGCCACCACAGCAGATGGCCTAAAAGACAGATAGTCGGTGGCTCTGGAGTGGCAGCCATGTTTAGCTTAGTTACAAGTCCTGTGTGGGCAGGACAGATTCCAGCAATCAGAATGATACTTGGGAGTGAAGAGACCTGGTTTCTTCTTTGGGTTCTGTCACCGACCAGTTATGGAGCCTTGGATAACTTGTCAATCACTCAAGGCACCAATATCCACATCTCTGAAGTGAGCGTGTTGGAATAAATGTTTTCTAATATTTTTTTTCCCAGCTCTATAGTTCTCTGATATGATCGATGTGTTCTCATGCCTAATATGGTTCCTTCCTCTGGGAAATTTAAAATTTTTATAGTGCAAGGTATTTTAAGCATAGTGAAAAGTAGAAAAAAAATTTATAATAATTCCCTAAATATTCCTCACCTGCATTCAATAGCTATTAACATTTTGCTACATTTGTTTTATTTATTTGTGCTTAATTTTTAAAAATTATGGATGTCTTGGGCACCTGGGTGGCTGAGTCAGTTAAGCCTCCAACTTCGGCTCAGGTCATGATCTCACAGATCATGAGTTCAAGCTTCGTGTCGGGCTCTGTGCTGACAGCTCAGAGCCTGGAGCCTGCTTCGGATTCTGTGTCTCCCTCTTTCTCTCTACCCTCCACCGCTCATGCTCTCTCTCTCAAAAACAAAATAAACATTAAAAGAAATAAATAAAATAAAATTATGGACGTCTTGATATTCACCTCTAAATAACACAGACTTTTGCTGATATAACCACAGTACTATCATCACAACTAATAAAATTAATAACAGTTCTTTGACATTGCCTAATACCCAGTCTGCGGTCAAATTTCCCCAGTTGTTCCCAAGATAGTATTTACCTTTGGTTTACTTGAACATTCCGTTGGATGGTTATGCTTTAAAATTCTCTTTTAATACAAAGTAGTCTCCACCTTTCTTCATGACATTAACTCGTTGAAGAAAATAAAAATTTTGATGACAGTAAGCTATTAGCGGGCATCCTCTTTGTTAATAGTGATACATGTTGTGCTGCCTTGGGTTGGTTTATAAGCACCATTTAACTCTAAGTCCCCTCTCCAGTAAGCCTGCTCTCAGTAAGAAACAAAACAGAACAAAACTGACATCTTTGGCTCAGGCAGCTGTGACTCAAATCAACCAGCTCCTGTCCCCAGACTCTGGGGTCACAATTCTTCAGGGAGTCAGACTGAGGTGCAAGGTCAGTTAGTGGCTGATCACTGCAAAAGGAGACAGAAAAAAAATGTTTTCCTCGCGGAATGGAGAGAAATTTAATGGAGGACATTAACTCTGCAATATATATGAGCATTTCTATTTTATTAGATACAAGCTTAGAGTTTCTTCAGTCCTAGGGGAATTCCTAAAAACATTCAGCTACCTTTTTCCATTACAGAAGCTGTAATTTTTACTATGCTTCTTAAGAATATTTTAACCAGAAGCTATAATGCTTTTATTTTTATTGAACAACAGGGAAGATGAGATTTTGGGGGAACTCTACATTTTGATCAAAAAATTTGGAACGAGGTAGCTCATTATACAAGAATTGCATTAGTGGTATTTACTTGAACACTTTATAAGTCCCATATTTAGCATTAGCCATCAATTGAACATTTGAATCTTTAATGCTAGCTATATATACAGTCTGTTTACATTCTTCTTTTTCTTCTGCCTTTCTACCCATAATTTGTATATATATTTTTTTCCCACTAGTAGTGTCCTGGTTATGACTTTGTCCTTCAAACAGCTGATCTCCCAGACTCATGATTAATGATTTTTTTTTATGATTAATGATTTTTAAATTCGATTATGCTTTTAAAAACTCGATGAAAACAGCTAAGCATACACAGCAATACAGATTAGTCTTGTTCATCTATCTTCATTTAAAAAGTAATATAAACACATGATAGAAAATTAATTCTTATGGCATAAATATAGAAGCAGAAAAGGACCATCAGTAATCTGATTATCTGAAGTCATCGCTGCTAATATGGTCACATCTTGTTCTCACGTTTAAGCATTTCAAACGTTTACGTTCAAAAGTGTAGAGCGTTACATACATATAATTATTATAGAAAACCTCCAGGCGTGGGCACTGTAATAGGTACTTGTGATATTGACCTACCTTTGCATCATTTACCTACATTTCTGGGTTTCTTTCTTTCACATATGTGGTAGAACTGCAATTCTCTGTCCCCTGAAGTTGGGCATAGGCATGAGGCATCGCAGGCAGAAACTTACAATCAGATTCATGATTTGCTCATTTCCTACCCTCTGCCATGGTGGCAGGTGATGTTACAGACCACAGAGGCTTTGTCAGCCCGCCTGCCCAGTCAGGGATGGTCCGGAGCACAGACCCCACGCAACCCTTGCTGGACTCGAGATGTGAGCAAGAAATAGACTTTTGTCTTTTTAAGCCCATGGGGATTCGGGGGTGTTTCTTACTAGCATAGTTTACTGCTAAAGTTTTTACATATGTTATCTAATTGAACTATCAGAGTGATCCTAAGAGGTAGCTTTCACCATCCCCATTCAGCAGATGAGGAAACTGAGGCTCAAAGAGTTTAGACAACCTGCCGTATGTCACACAGGGAATGAATGGAGGAGCCAGAATCACACACAGGTCTTTGTAAAACTCCTCCCCACCCCCGCATCTGACTGTAGCAAAACACTGTTTTTATTTTGTTCGAAACTCTTCAAACATGTTTGTATAGGTTGCATAGTATTTGACCATACTCATGCCCCGTGATCTGTTTAAGCATTCCCCAAGTTGTCGGATATTTATATTTCTCTGAAGTCTCGTTATTAGGTGAATGTTGTAACAGACGGTTTGTATGAAATGTTGTGCCTGAACTGCTTCCTGGGAGGGAGGATCTGACTCACACTCGGGTTTCAGGAGCCAGGGGATGAAGGTGGGAAAGTATAGCACTAGTCTTGCAGCCACTGGCCATGAAGGGAAGACATTGTTGCCAGAGGCAAATAAGAATCAAGGGCTAAAGGAGCTGGGGCGCCTGGGTGGATCAGTCGATTCTTGATAGCGGCTCACATCATGATCTCACAGTTTGTGGGATCAAGCCCCATATAGGGCTCTGCACGGTCAGCTTGGGATTCCCTCTCTGCCCCTCCCCTTTGTGTGCACTCTTTCTCTCAAAATAAGTGAATAAACTGAAAAAAAAAAACTTAAAAAAAAAAAGAACTAAGCAGGCTGCCAAATCAAGCATCATTCCAAAAAAAGATTGCGAAGTGCTCAATCTAGACCCACGGCGATGGAGCTCCAATGGAGATGGTGAGAGAAACCAAGCAGGGACAGGAAGAGAGATAATCAGGGCATTCTGGAGACGTTCTCTGGAAAGGTGCTGGAAAATAGAGGCAGGGGATGGCACAGAGTAGCTGTCAGCTCTTCTTTAGCACTTTCTGCGTGTCCACTGTTGTTTTAGCCAGTTCCGGCTGCGATAATCAACCCCACACACTGGATGGCTTCAAGAACAGGCATTTATTTCTCACAGTTCTGCAGGCTAGAAGTCCAAGATTGAGGTGCTGGCAGATCTGGTGTCCGATGAGGTCCTCTTCCTGATTTGCAGATGGCTGTCTTCTTGTTGTGTCCCCACATGGTGGAGAGAGAGGTCTTGTGTCTCTTCCTCTGTTATAAGAGCATTAATCCCAGCATAATGCCTCCACCCTCGTGACCTAATCTGACCCTAATTGTGTCCCAAAGGCCTCACCTCCAAAAACCATCACATCGGAGATTAAGGCTTGAAGATGTGGATTTTAGGGGGGACACAAGCAGACGTTGTGCCAGGAACCATGCATGGATTACTCATTTATCCCTACACTACAGAGTACTTTCTGTAGATAAGGAAACGTGACGGTTAATTTAAAAAAAAATTGTTTTAATTTTTATTTACTTTTGAGAGAGAGTGAGAGAGCTTGTGTGAACAGGGGAGGGGCAGAGAGAGGAAGACGGAAGATGCGAAGCAGACTCTGCATGGACAGCAGACAGTCTGACGCGAGGCTCAAACTCACGAACTACGAGATCATGATCTGAGCCAAAGTCAGATGCTCAGCTGCCAGAGCCCCCCAGCTGCCCCTGTGATGGTTAATTTTATGTGTCCACTTGACTGGGTCAAATTGGCATGGTGTGCTCAGATTAAACACTATTTCTTTTTTTTTTAACGTTTATTTTTATTTTTATTTTTGAGACAGAGAGAGACAGAGCATGAACAGGGGAGGGTCAGAGAGAGAGGGAGACACAGAATCTGAAACAGGCTCCAGGCTCTGAGCTGTCAGCACAGAGCCTGACGAGGGGCTCGAACTCAAGGACCGCGAGATCGTGACCTGAGCCGAAGTCAGACACTCAACCGACTGAGCCACCCAGGCGCCCCTTAAACACTATTTCTATGTGTGTCTGTCAGGGTATTTCTGAATAAGATTAGCATTTGAATCAGTAGACTGAATGAAGTAGATTGCCCTCTTCAGCGTCGGTGGGCATCACCCAATCCATCGAGGGCCTGAATAGAACAAAAAGTGAAAGGGAGGATTGGTCCATTTCTTGCCTCCCTGTTGAGCTGGACACTGGTTTTTCTCTTGCCACTGGTTTTTCTCTTGCCACGGGACTAGGATTTACACCATGTGGCTCTCAGGTCTTCAGACTCAGACTAGAATGACACCACTAGCTTTCCTTGGTCTTCAACCAGCAGACAGCAGATCATGGGACTTCTCAGCTTCCACAGTTATGTCAGCCAATTCTTCATTTCATATATGAATGGTTTTGTTTATCTGGGGAACTCTGATTAACACAAGGACTGAGGCTCAAAAACAGTTGAGAGACTCTGCTCAAAGTCACATAATAAACAAAAGAATCTGGGATTTGAATCCCCGGCTTGCCAATTCCAAAACGTATGTGCCAAAACTCCACGCTGTCCCGCTCAGGGCTTCACCCATGGGTGGGGAGAAGGCTGTGAAGGGCACAGAGCCCATTATAAACTCTTAGATGACTTTTCACATAGTTTCGCAAAGGTAGAGTAAGAGTCCTTGAGATGGAGCAACGGGCTAATAAAAACTATTTTAAAATGTAATGCAAGGGTGCCTGGGTGGCGCAGTCGGTTAGGCGTCCGACTTCAGCCAGGTCACGATCTCGCGGTCCGTGAGTTCGAGCCCCGCGTCGGGCTCTGGGCTGATGGCTCGGAGCCTGGAGCCTGTTTCCGATTCTGTGTCTCCCTCTCTCTCTGCCCCTCGCCCGTTCATGCTCTGTCTCTCTCTGTCCCAAAAATAAATAAAAAAACGTTGAAAAAAAATTTTAAAAAAATGTAATGCAAACAAGACAGCACAAGTTAAACAACACAGACGCATAGAAACAGAAACTATTTTACCAATTCTTACCACTTCCGATGTATTTCATTGAATTCTAGTTTTTTCCAGGTTTGAGTAGAATCCCTGCCCCTCACTTTTTTTTTCCAAATTCTAAGATTTTAGAACTTTAAAAACTACACCTGTCTCTTTGTCATTAGCACTTTGACTAGTGAAACAAACACCTGGGTCACTACTGGTCAGTGAGGATCCGTATGCAGCTCTATCAACGAGCAATAATCTGCGTTTTTAAAGAAACTAGGCTGACACACGTTTTACAGTCATACTACAACTAATGCTACCTTGTCAAATACATTTAAGTGAATTATACAAGCATCTCAACCGATTTCACGGCTGGTTGATGACTTCAGCTTCTGTACAATGAGGAAGCGTAAGTAGAAGGATGCTGCTTTCAAGAGGAGCCGCTCTGTGCTCTGGGAGCCTCTATCTGCCTCTCTGTGAAGATCAACCTCTTCACTTCCCACCCCGATCATTCTTGATTCACTTCTCAACATTCCTGAAACCTGTCACCTGGGTCTGAGCTCACCTTGACCTCTAAACCTCTTCCACTCTTATTTCGGTTTCTCCCATTATCCCTGTGGGATCTTCCTTTTACTCATCCATTAAAAAAGAAGGAGGAGGAGAAGGAGGAGAAGAGGAAGAGGAAGAGGAAGAGGAAGAAGAAGAAGAAGAAGAAGAAGAAGAAGGGGAGGAGGGGGAGGAAGAGGAGGAGGAGAAGGAGAAAAAGAAGAAGGAGAAGATGAAGAAGAAGAAGAGGGGGAGGAGGGGGAGGGGGAGAAGGAGGAGGAGAAGGAGAAGGAGAAGGAGAAGGAGAAGAAGAAGAAGAAGAAGAAGAAGAAAGAAGAAGAAGAAACAGAATAAGAAGGGGAGGAGGAGGAGGAGGAGATAGATTTTACTTTTTAGAGCAGTTTTCGGTGTACAGAAGAATGGAGCAGTGAGTTCCCACAGTATCCCTAGTACCCACAGTACCCCCCCTCAGTACCCACTCCCCAGTTCCCTCTATCATTAACATCTTGCATTAGTGTATCTGATTAATACAACTGATGAACCAACATGGACGCGTTATTATTAACTGAAGTCCATAGTGCACATTAGCGTCTACTCTTGCTGTTGTACATTCTATGGGTTTTGGCAAATGTATAACGACATGTGTCCATCGTTACAGTATAATTACAGTGTAATTCATAATAGTTTTGGTGCCTTAAGAATCTCCTGTACTCCATCGATTCCTCCCTCCCTCTGCCGTGACCCCTGACAACCACTAAACTTTTTCTTCTGTCCATAGTCTTGCCCTTTCCAAAATGCCATATCGTCGGAATCATACAGTGGATAGCCTTACACACCCCTCGTGTATTACTAGTCACACCCTTATTACCTGATGAGGGAAACAAAGGCAAGAAAAAATGTAGTTTAAATTAAATTCCCTTACAGCCTGCCGCTCATTGACAGATGTCACAGGCCTGCAGTGTCTAACACTCCCCAGGACGTTTATAGCTGCCTTAATGCCTTAATGTTTACACTTCCTTAAAAACTAAAAGCAACTTTATCTTGACAACAGCTAAATCTGCAGGGTCCTGTGAGACCCTGCTTTCAGCATCCAGAAATTCTTTGGAGACCTATGTTATCTATACCTCGCGTTCCTCCACAAACTTGAGAGTATATAGTCAAGTGCTCCTCATAAACCCCGTGCAGCACTTTCTGCCCACGGGTCCTGTCCCCGTGCTTTAATAAAATCACCTTTTCATACCAAAGACATCTCGACAATTCTTTCTTAGCCATTTGCTCGCGAACCCGACTTCAAATTTCATCATTACCTACTCACCCCCAACTCACTCCACCAAATTCTCTTTTCTCACTGCGGTAGCTCCTGACCACTTCCGGTCTTTTATGTGCTGCCAAAGCATTGTGTGCCCAGCAGAAGTGTGGGCCGCCTGGCACAACCCCGGCTCTGCACAGAGAATGGATGTACAATTAGTAATATTTATCAGTCCTCACTTGCAGACTAAGGAGTATTGACTTTCTTAAAAATGGTTTTGAAGGGGGTCCCATGGCTCAACTCTAACAAGGATACTCAACTGCTTTTCCTAATGCGAACAATAAGCTGTTAAAGAGGGAATCGATTCTGATTCTGTTCTTAATCATTGTGGAAAGGGAGTCCACGTCTTTGAAATAGAGTAAGAGAACACCAGGAAGCCCGTGCTTGTAATGCTCTACTTTGATGAAATACTTCGGTTGAAGTTTCTCATTGTTTTGATGTAAATATAAAGAGTTACTATTACTACTATGAGCTGAGCCAATGTGGAAAGATTCCTGGGAAAATCAGTGAAAGATGAGCACGTAGATTACTGAGAGGAAGCACACATTCAAGAGGAATCAGCTATGATGAGGGTAAGGGGCATGAAGTGCTCAAGTTGGACAAAAAGGACACAAATGAAATATACGCAAAATTAATCCTTCAGAATTTCTTGAAGTGCCCATAAAATGTTTGCATCGTATGTGGCTTTTAAACCAGTACTTGGGGCGTCTGGGTGGCTCGGTCGGTTGAGTGTCCGACTTCAGCTCATGTCATGATCTCATGGTTCGTGAGTTCGAGCCCCGCTTCGGGCTCTGTGCCGAGAGCTCGGAGCCTGGAGCCTGCTTCCGATTCTGTGTCTCCCTCTCTCTCTGTCCCTCCCCCACTCATATTCTGTCTCCCTCTCTCAAAAATAAATAAACATTAAAAAAATAAAATAAAATAAACCCGTACAGTAATGCAGTAACACAGTGTATGTATTACTAGTGTTTAAAAACACATAAAATGTAACTTTACGATACTATAAATTGCATTATCTAAACTGTTATTTTCTTTCATTAAAAAAAAATGCCAAGCAATGCTCAATAAATTTATAGAAGTGATATTGGTTGTTAGCTTGAGTTAAATGTTTTTATTATGTTAATGAAGAAATATTTCTCTGCTTCTTTATTTAAAGTTTGTATTAGGGGTAGATGTTGAATATTATCTTCTTCTTTTTTTCTTTTTATTTTTTTGCCTCTAACTGATGACGTTTTGGGGTGGTGGGGGTTTGGAGCTCATGGCCAAGAAAGAATTCTTGAAAGACGTCTTTGGTGCAAAAAGGTGATTTTATTATAAAGCAGGGAGACAGAATCCATGGACAGAAAGAGCTGCACTGGGGTTGTGAAGAATGACTGGTTATATAGTGTGGAGTTGGGGAAGCAAAGGCAAATCAGAGGCCTCCAGAAGGACTTTGATATGCTAAAGAGGACTCCTAAGATACCTTGTCAAGCTAAGGTTGTTTTCCCTCCTGTGAGGCATTAGCCTTAGGACAGTAGGGGGTTCCTGGAGACATGTTACACTCTGCATTTGCCTCAAGTATTTGTCAATGGGCTGCAGGTTATAAGGAAATTTAATTTTACCTGCCGGTTCCTTTTTGCCTTTGTTCCCCACATCACTATGGAGGGGGGATGTTGGGGCTCCAGGAAATGGAGTCTATGGGTTTCTGGAGATTAGGCTATTGATAATGTTGCCTTTTTCTTGTAATTTACTGATATTTGTAAACTGATGGAGACTGTATCTCTATCAGTTAAACATTTGTTTTCCCCTCTCCTTTGTTCCTGGGCAGTCTGGAGTGCCTGAGGAATATCACATATCCCACCTGGGGCAGAGGGGGGAGGGTGTCCTACCTTGTACTTTGTCCTCAGCCTTGTCCCCTCATCCTAAGGAGACCCTTGTATGGATTTTCTCTTTTTGCTTTATTGATATGATTTATGTCAACAGATTGCCTAACATTAAGTTAGCCTTGCTTTCTTTAGTTAAGCCTTCCTTGACTATGGTCAATCATTCTTTTGAATAATTGCTAAATTTTATTTGCTTATATTCACAAGAGTTTCCTTTCGAGTGCTGTCATGTTCAGAATTGGAAATCAGAGCACCTTAGCTGCATATAACAAATCGGGAAGCTTTCCATCTTTTTGCCATGTTCTGGAACAGGTTATACCACTGGGAAATCATTTGTTCTTCAAAATTTTGGAAGAACACATTTGAGTATAAGCAACATGTCGTAAATGTTGACATGTATAGTGTTTTCATTATCATTGTAATCTAAATAGTCTGGAATGGTGGTATTAATCTCTGACCAACTTCCGAATTATTTAGAACACCGCATTTTGATGTCCAGGAGTTTGAGAATACTTTTGGTTTGTGTGATTTTGTTGTTGTTGCTAAAGATAATTTTACTGTGTTGTTGTCACAGATTAGAGTCTGTACAATTTCTGTTCGTCTCTTTTCATTTTGGTTTTTGTTCTAACTCGATACAAGACTTTTTGTGCATGCTTGAAAAAGAAGGTATTTTTGTTTAAGTAGTATTGCTACCATATCTATTTAATCCGTCTTAGTAGGGATATTATTCAAATCCCTTATATTTTGTATACTGATCCATCATAGAGGATTTAGGTCTGAAGTTACCCCCCCCCCTTCATTTCTGTTAGTTCTATTTCTATTTGTAGCAGTTTATGCTTTGTATGTTTGGGCACAATATTATGAGGCAGAGAATAAGTTTGTGATAGTTATATTTAAATTATGGATTATATATTTTGCCAACGTAAAATGACTTTTTCCTATATACTCTTCCGATTTGGGTTTCTTTCCATTTTATATTAAAATTTTCGTGGTTTGTATTTGCTCGATATGTCTTTGTCATTTTAAATTTTTTGACTTTTTGTATCTCTTTTGTATTTGTCTCTTATAAGCAGCATATAATTGGCCTTTATTTTGCGACATAGTTTTATATTTTTTGTCATTTAGTAGAAAAGTGTACCTATTTACATTTGTTGTCATTTCTCATATGTGTGGGCTTACGATTGCCATCTTGGTTTACGCTCTATATTAATGGTTTTGAGTGTTTTTCATTCTTTTTGACGTTTTATATACATTATTTTTGTTTTTTTACTTATTTTTCATACCATGTTTATTTACAGGAGTTATTTTTGCCTTTTATTTGTTCTATAATGACAAAGAAGTTATATACTTAAAATATTTTATTCTATTATTGGTTGCCTCTAAGTTTTTAAAAATAATCATATTTAAAACTACTTTTCCTAAAATCAAAGAGAACTTGGAAGAGTTGATTTCCAGACACATACGAGATGAGGAATTTTCGTATTATATTTTTATCACCAGTACCTCTACTCTTCTTCATTCTACCTCTCAAATTTTATTTATATATTGTGGGGTTTTTAGACCCAAGTGGTTATATTATATTATGAATCATCTCTTTAAAAAATTTTTACCCTTGTATTATTATAATTTAATTCACGTGTGTGTGACTTGGTTTCAGGCCTTAGTGGCCTTTTTTATGCTACTTTATTTCCTTTTATGAGTTAATATAGGCGAGTTGTTGCTATGTCCTTCTGAGTAAATTCTCTGCCAATATATGGATGGTATACTTTTCGATCCCTTGTAGATGTGAAAATGTCTTTCTGTTGTTCTTACCAGTGCAGAATTCTGGAATCACAATATTTTACCTGAAAATTCCATAGATGTTGCTTCACTGTCTTACAAGTGTCTAGTGTTGCAAAGAGATCATCTTGATTTTCATTCCTTTGAATGTGATTTTTTTTTTTTTCATCTGGATGCCATTTGGAGATTGTATTTGACCTTAAAGCTTTTTGTTTTTTTTTAATTGTTAGAATCTCTTTGATCTTGACCTTGTAGACATGAGCTCTTTTTACCCACAGACACAGGTTTACTTCAGTTTAGGTCAATTTTTTTCTGTAGTTGTTTTGTTTTGTTTTAAATTATTATTGTTCTATTCTGTTCTTTTGTATCTTGTAAAACCTTGTTTTTCAGGTCTCATACTTTGTATCCTATTCATTATTTCTCATTTCTCCTGTGTTGTTAGAGAATTTCTCAAGCTTGTCTTCTACTTCACCAGTTACAACTTCTACAGTCTTGAGGCGCCTGGGTGGCTCAGTCAGTTGAGTATTCGACTTTGGCTCAGGTCATGATCTTGCAGTTTGTGAGTTCCAGCCCCGCATCGGGCTCTGTGCTGACAGCTCAGAGCCTGGAACTTGCTTCGGATTCTGTGTCTCCCTCTTTGCCCCTCCCTCACTTATGCTCTGTCTCTCTCTGTCTCAAAAATAAATATAAACATTAAAAAAAGCTTTTTTAGGACTTCTGTAGCCTCTACAGCTACTCAATATTACACTGAATCTCTGAATTCTGCAATTGTAATTCCCATCACCTTTCTCTTTCCTGATCTCGAATAATTTCCTTCCGATGAACACCCACTTTAATCTCATACTTACAGTGCCCTTTTGAAATGGAGAATGAAGATGACACAATTTCTTTAAAATATCTGTTTCTAATAACAACCGTGAGTTTCAGAAGGTGACGTTAGTTCCTCCTGTTATAAAATACGAAGGTTTCAATGGCTTCTGTTTATTCTCCCTTCAGGAGGGAGGTCGAGGTTTGCCCAAGACTGGCTTCAAGAGTTAGGATTTCATGGCTTTATGTAAGAATGAAGAGTTCAATTTCTTTCTCAATCCTTCAGTTTTAGTGGAAAGCAGACAAGACAGCCGAGCTTCCCTCTGTATTGTTGTTGCTTCTTTTTTTTTTTCACTGCGATTTCTTGTTGCCACACCATCAGCCCTGCTCAATGCCAGTCATTGCACAGTGGCTAGAAGCCTGAGCCAGGGCTGGGTGGGAGGCATCTTAGCATGGAGCCTTTCCATGCTGAATCCCCAGTGGAGCAGTGCCTCTGGTGTGTGTCCCTCTTGTGTGCCTTCTCTGTGGCTCCAGCTCTGGAGGACATCCCACAGGTGCTGGCTGGTAGAGTGGAAGTGTTTCACTCAGCTATTCAATACTACACTTAATGTCGCACGTTGAAGGTAATATACCTCCATCTCCCTTTACAGCGCATCAGTACCTGTCTTCGTTTCTTCGCTTCCTAGGATTTTAATACAGTCTTGCTCCTCTCTCCCTCTTATTTTCTTTTTTTTAATTTTTTTTATTAAGTTTATTTATTTATTTTAATGTTTATTTATTTTTGAGAGAGACAGAGACAGAATGCTAGTGGGCTAGGGGCAGAGAGAGAGGGACACACAGAATCGGAAGCAGGCTTCAGGCTCCAAGCTGTCAGCACAGAGCCTGATGCGGGGCCTGAACTCACGAACCATGAGATCATGCCCTGGGCCGAAGTTGGACGCTTCACCGACTGAGCCACCCAGGCGCCCCTCTCCCTCTTATTTTCTAGACATGCAACAGAATACTAGATGGCTCTTTCTTTTCATCCAGTCCCATCTTGCTGTATCTAAATGATTTCTTCAATGCTCCTGGCATATATATAATGTTTTCTTGAACTGCAGCACTGATATCTGCTCATAATCTTTATAATCGCTTCAGTAAGAATGGGGAAGGAACAATTTGATGTTTGTACCCAACATCGTGGCTCATACATACGTATACATACCTCTAACTCGAAGGCAGAGCTCCCGCCTTAGGTTTTCTTACATTTCCCACAGAGAAACCGATGCTTTGCATATCATTTATATTTTATAAACTTTGGATGAATTGGATTGAATTTTAATGCAATCTCCTCCACTTTCCTACTTCCAAACCCAGGCTTTAAATACCAATATTTTTGCTGGCAGGGATTCTTCTAAAATAAGAATGGAGCCTCTAGTTTTCTTTTTCAGTTTCACGAATTAAAAAGGTGATATTACGGCACCAGACAAAAGAAATGTCCTCTAAAGTATTTAATAAAATAATTGCACTAATATGCCTGGATCTGTGTCATTGCAAGTGAACTCCATGCTTCATTGCTTTCGAACTGGGTGAATTACTTGGGGGTGCTGATAGATTGAAAATGAAAACGATAGCTTTTTTTTTTTCTGACGGCTCCTGCCTCCATCTGAATATTCAGCTTGTACCCAAAGACTGAGACAATAGGAAAACACTGTTTAAATCTCTCCTGAAGTGTTCAAGTAGATATAGTTCCGCTAGCTGTTGTGAACGTCAAAACTAAGCCGCTGAATTAGTCGAGTGAGTCACCTGTGAAGGCTCTGAGAGTGTGAGCTGACTAAAGATGGCAAGGTGTGGGAAAGACATCATTTGTAACCCACTTCTCAGCTCTATTCCCTACCCCCTCCTCATGATTGACAGCCATGTGGTCGTATAGATTAGTGGCTTGACACCCGCTTTGTGGAGAGGCAGTGACAGAGGAGGGAAGGCCATGGCTTAGGCAGCTCGGCTGCCATAACGAAGTATTACAGACTGGATCTTCTTAAAGAACAAAAGTGTATTTTTTTTCCATTCTGGATGCTGGGAAGTTCAAGATCAAGGTAGTAACAGAGTTCAGTTCTTGGTGAAAGTACTCTTCCGGGCTTATGACCTTGTCTTGTCAGTCCTCACATGGCCTCTCCCGTGCGTTTGCGGGTGGGGGGACAGCAAGACCGCAAGCTCTCTGGTGTCTCTTCTTATAAAGAGACCATCTTTATGACCTGGTCTAACCTTAACTACCTCCTGATAGGCCCTCTCTCTAGATGCAGTCACAGTGGGGGTCAACACATGCATTTTGGGGGGCACAATTCAGTTCACAGCAGGGTAGGCTGGGGGGTATGGGTGTATGTGGAGAGATTTGGACCAGCAATCAGAAAGTCCTTGTTTCCTCTGGTTGCTATGTGAATTCGGCAAGTCATTCAACATTTTGAATCTTAAGGATCTCATCTGAGGGACTTGCGTGAGAAACGTATAAGCTTGACCCTCCAGGGTTTTATAGTTTATACTAACATCAGACACATTCCAGTCTGTCTAGTAGTGTCACTGGCCTGTCATCACATATGCTTCCTACCTTGACAGCCATTATTCCTTTGTCCATGGACATCACTGTGTCCGGAAAGCCTTTCTGCTACCAGACTATCAAATGAGATCCCTCCCCCACCCCCAGTTCTCCAGAATACCTCATATTCATCCTTTTAGTCAAACAGTGTACACTTTTTTTTAACTGCTTTGTTCCAGGTACCGTTCTAGGTGCTGGGGATGGCCCAGCATGGTGCTCGGATGAACCCTGCATCCTAGTAAGCATGCACGGATAAAAGGAACAATAAACAAATATATGCGGTATGTCAGATGGTCGCAGGTGTTATGGAGAAGGATAAAGCAGGGTAAGGTGGCAGGATGTCCTGGCCAGGCAGAGGTTTGGAGGGTTGTTATTTGTTACCAAATGGTGAGGAAAGGGCTCGTGAGATGATGCAGAGAATGTGAGCGAGGCAAGCACATATGGGGGAGAGGGTTCCGGGTGGGCACAGCAGGAATGCCTGGAGAAGAACGAGCATGGAGGGAGAGTGAAAAGAAATCAGATGGGCAAGGTGGGGTGGACTAGCTCATGTGGGGCCCTGAGTCTACCGGACTTTGTGAAGTTTTCCCAAACCTCAAGTGATTGCATTGTCTCTCTGACCGGAGTTTACGCTACTATTTGTGGGAGACCGATTTTGTTAGGAGTTCACTCTCCTACACTGAATGCAGAACCTTCTGCATTTATATCCTTTAAGTGTAAATTGAATGAGGCAACTAATGCCTAAACCACTTTTCGGTATGAGGTCAGCCTTTGATAGCATGGTGTAAAGGAAACTGGAATTTTCTGTGAGTTTTTGGGAAAAGAGGAGGCTTGGGTGGGTTCTCACCCCTCATCTTTTCTTCTTTTTTGCCTACCAGAGAGACATGCAATCTAGTTCACTCTTGCCTCTTCTAGATCTGTAAAGCTCTCCTAAAATATAATTTTAACGATAGTTCTATCGAAGACAAAATCTGTCTTTTTCCCGTTAACAATGGTTTGTATGATTTGATTTACTTTGTATTAATTGTGTAAGAAAAGCATAATTTGTTGACAAATAAATCAGAAATGGCAAAGTTGTTTTGGTTTGGGAACGGAATGTGTACTAACATGTATACTAAAATGTAATTACTTACTGATGCTTTAAAAATTGACAAAAACTGTCTTCTTGACCAAGCGTTAAAAAAACAACTGTTTTATTTTTTGTTTCTACATGATGAGACAGGAGATGTTAGGTTGTTGTGTCTCACTTACGGTCTTAGATAAACATTGTGTGTTATTCTTATCCAATAAATGGTCAATTTAAATATACTCATTACTATATTTCTTCTTTTTACTTTTTTTTTGAAAAAAAATTTTCAATCAGCTGCAAATTATAATTTAAACAAGCCACAGATCTGGTGAGAATCAATTTGAGATTAGATTGCAGAATCGTTATCATTTTTATTCTTCTCATAACTTGAATTTTGACATTGTATTTTTTTTTTTGCTTTCTTTAATAAGTGGTCCATTATGTATACAAAAACTCTAAGACTACGATTTAAAGTAATTCAAACAATGGGGTGCCTGGGTGGCGCAGTCGGTTAAGCGTCCGACTTCAGCCAGGTCACGATCTCGCGGTCTGTGAGTTCGAGCCCCGCGTCAGGCTCTGGGCTGATGGCTCAGAGCCTGGAGCCTGTTTCCGATTCTGTGTCTCCCTCTCTCTCTGCCCCTCCCCTGTTGATGCTCTGTCTCTCTCTGTCCCAAAAATAAACGTTGAAAAAAAAAATTTTAAAAAAATAAAGTAATTCAAACAAGGGTCCCTGGGTGGCTCAGTCAGTTAAGCATCTGACTTCGGCTCAGGTCATGATCTCACAGTTCCTAAGTTCGAGCCCCGCACCTGGCTTTGTGCTTTGGATCCTGTGTCTCCCTCTCTGTCTGCCCCTCCCCAACTCACACTCTGTCTCTTTCTCAAAAATAAAATAAAATGTTAAAAAAAAAAAGTAATTCAAACCATCTTGGCTAGTAAGATTCAGTTGAGTGATAATATGGGTGAGATATGAGTTTGTTCACTTTGAAATTCACTGGCCACAGCACACCTGTTCCCTTGATATGAAATGAGAAGTTAGCAAAGTGTTCCCTTTAAAGGGGAAAAATATTTAAAATCATTGATTTATTTTTGCTTAGTTTTGAGAAATCTTCCTACTCTATTAACTGACTGATAAAACTGGAAAGGAACAGGTGGCACTGTTGTGAATGACATGACCTTTCCAGAACCCTTCCATCAAATCCCTAAGTGTTCTCAAACCACCAGCTGGGCAGAGCCACTAGAATGATAAAAAGCCAGTGAAGAGATTTCAACAGGAAGTATACTTCATTGGGTTTTCCTTTTAGAAAAGGCACTCTGGATTGGACAATGAAGCCACCGAAGCGGGAAAACAATTGGAAGCTATTGCAACACCCCCCCCTCCCCCCAGGTAAAGGTTAGTGACCAGGGCTTTGAAAGAATGAAGTGAAGAGATTTTTAGGAGGTGGAGTCAACAGAACATGGCGATTGAGTTGGAGGAGAGCAGGAAGAGAGATGGAGAACGGTGGGGGATGGTAGAATGCACCGTGGATGGTGTCTTGGTAAGGAAACCAGAGAGGAGAAGGGGACGTGTTGAGTGTCTAGGTGCCTGTGGGATTTATACGTGGACTGGTTCAATGGCATAGGCAATTAGAAATTTAAGTGAGGACTTTGGGGGATACAGTCATCCTTGCTGAAAACATAATATTTGGGGATTTGGGAATCATACTGTCTTTTTTTTTTTTTTCAACGTTTATTTATTTTTGGGACAGAGAGAGACAGAGCATGAACGGGGGAGGGGCAGAGAGAGAGGGAGACACAGAATCGGAAACAGGCTCCAGGCTCTGAGCCATCAGCCCAGAGCCCGACTCGGGGCTCGAACCCACGGACCGCGAGATCGTGACCTGGCTGAAGTCGGACGCCCAACCAACTGTGCCACCCAGGCGCCCCGGGAATCATACTGTCTTAAAAACATGACTTGGAACTACATGGGAGTATTTTGGGTTATCAAAATGACTAGAAAGATTGCTACTGGCATTTAAAATCAAGGGTAGGGAAAGAAGTTTGCTAGACTATTCCATAAACCAAAAGATGAGGAACTGACTATTTCCCATAGAATGGGAGAAAATACTTAAAAATCATATCTATAATAAAAATACAAATAACACAATTGAAATGGGGCAAAGGACCTGAATAGGCACGTCTTCAAAGAAGATAAGCAAACAATCAACAAGCACATGAAAAGAGGCTCACCGTCATCAGCCCTCAAGTAGCAAATCAAAATCAAAATAGGAAACTTCACCCCAGTAGGGCACCTAGAATCAAAAAGATCACAATAAATGTTGGTGAAGATATGGGGAAATCAGAGCTCTTGTTTATTGCTGGTAGAGATGTAAAATTGTGGAGTTACTTTGGAAGACAGTCTGGGAATTCCTCAAAAAGTGAAACATAGAGTTACGATTTGACTCAGTAATTCTACTCTTAGATATATAGGCAAGAGAATTAAAAACTTAGGTTCACATAAAAGCTAATACACAGATGTTCATGGCAACATGACCTGCAATATCTAAAAGGTGGAAACAAACCAAATGCCCATCAGTTGATGGATGGGTAGATATAATGTGGCATATCCATATAATAGGATATTATTTGGTTATGAAAAGGAATGAAGTATAATACATGCTTCAGTGTGGATGAAACTTGAAAACATTATGCTGACGGAAAGAAGTCCGTCACAAAAGACCACATGCTATGTGATCCTATTTATATAAAATATCCAGAATAAGCAAATCTATAGAGACAGAAAGTGGATTAGTGGTTGCTTAGGGCTGAGAAGGATTGGGGCTTAGGGTGGGATTGGAATGGTAATAGCTAAAGGGTTTGGAGTTTGTTTCTGCAATGGTGAAAATGTTCTAAAATTGATCATGGTGATGGGTACATGGCTCTGTGAAAAGACTAAAGGCCACTGAATTCTAATCTTTAAATAAATGAATTATATACTATACAAACTATATGTCAATAAAGCTGCTACGAAACAAACAAAATCTCCCGAAGTGATTCAGAACCTCTAACCTATCAATTGTAACCTACTCTTGGAGGACAGAGTGTAGGGCAGAGTGGGCTGGAGGCAGGGACAAACTTACTTCATAAGCGTCTCTGAGCTACACCCTTGAGAAACCAGGTCCATTTGGGCACGGATTATCCTTGATTGAATTTCACAGTGGAGATAGAAGCTACGGTCCCCCCTGCCTTGCAGAAACATGGTAGCTTTGAAAGGTTGTTGGAGCAGAAGTGTCACCTCAGATTTGGGGAGAAAACAGAGCCAAGCAGTAGTGGTTTCCTCACACCCTGGTGACTATACTGAATCACAAAAGGAGGATGGATTGAGATAGGAACAGCCTGGACTATTTGCTAATAATCCACGATAGGCCATAATTCACATGTCAGTTGAGATCGTGGCATGCCATTTCTACATATGGACAATGTCACTCAGAGAAGTGCACAGGGAGAAGAAAAGGACACCATGGACCAACCTGTTTGTTTAATTGAATTAATAATGTCAACATGGTGCTAAATCAATGGACAAGTCCATCTGTTCAGTAAAAAGATAACCAGTCACAGAATTTTAAAGATGGATTATTCTTTGAGGAAGGTTGAATCCAACATATTTTCTGGACAACAAAAGGTCAGCCGACCACACCAACATTTAAAAATCTACTTCAGGGACTCCTTCCATTTTGAAGTGGTGACAGAAACATTACCTGGACACAAGCTCTATTGTCCCTGCCCTTATATAGGAAACATAGTGTCTGTCGTATGCACTATGGGTTTTGACTTCTCAACATGGGGCATCTGTATGCATTCTTCTTGGTACCTTGGAGCAAGGGTCCTGCACGTACTAGAAAATTCTTAATGCAAGGACCAGGAGAATATGCGGTCATGGTTGTACTTTGCATAGATAATGAAGGTTGAGGGAATTGGTGAGGTCCAGAGCAGCTGGAAGAGGTGTCACAGAAGTGACGTGAACTGAGCTGTGCCTTGAAGAAAGACTGCTTTCCTCAGGTGGAGAGGAGAGAGAAGGTACTGTAGTGGAGAAGGCAGCATGCACAAAGACACAGATCGGGGATCAGCAGGGAAGTGGGTGGGGTGACACAGAAAAAGTAGCCTGACCGGGACAGAGTGCCTGCTGGGAAACAGGAAGAAACAGCTGCAGGAATATGGTGCCTTAGAAACTAGAGTGAAGAATTTTGACTTCATGCGATGCAACAGGAAATCATGTTCTTGAGCTGGGCGTTCATCCCGTGGAAACAGCATTCCTGAAGAAGTTGTCTGTTTGGTTAGTGTACTTCTTAGAGACAAACAACTGGTCGGAGCCTTGGTCTCCAACAGCTGCCTTATAATCAGTCACCAAAATGATTGTAATTGAATGTATTTCACTTAAACCGTATACAAAAAATTTGATTTCATTCTGCTCCTCGTGTGCTGAAGAAATAAAATCTCCAGACTTTATATAAAGTTTCAGAAGTGGATCCCCATTTTTACATATGGCAAACCGAGGCAATGGTTTCAGAGTGTAATGTAACAATGTAACCTGGTATTCTTAAGAAGTGATGTAAGGATCATCATTTTTACTTCAGTTTCTATCTTCTTCTTTCAATCATATTGCGATGAGCCTTGAAATGTACTTGGACTCTGGAGATATTTCTCTTTTACTTACCTTTTATTCATGGCCTAACTTTGCAAGGAAAATGCTCTCTTAATAATTGAAAAACTTCAGTATGCTGCCAGTTAACATTTTACCAACATTGCGTCTCCCCAGTGCATGCTTAGGAACAGAGCCATTTCATTGTCACAGCAGAACAATTGCCCTTTTCCAATGCAGCCTCAGAGGGGAGAGGTGTAAAAATAATTTTACAATCAATAGTTGTCAGACCTTACGTATGTAGGGTACATTCCTAGGACAAGTGTTAAGATACTTAAGCTCATTCCCAAGCCATTCTAAGGTTATCCCCAGCTATTAAAAAGAAACAAATGAGCCACAATATCAGAGCCAACTTTATAATTCCTTTAGAAAGAATAAGAAGCTGATGGCATCCCTAAGACGTTTGAATGTAAATTTGAGCATGAATATCCATACGATGTGCACAAACCTACGAGGCAGGTTCAAATGTTTTGATACTTCCCACAAATCACACTACACCCCTTTTTGGCATTGTTTATCTTCCGATCAATGCAGATGTAGACACATCCGTCAGAGACTTGGGAGAAAATTACATATCTAAAGTGACTGACATGGTTCCTTCTTTTTTCCCCCTTATAAAAGGCTGATATCTGCATTGCAAGAAACTCGGTCCCAAGAAAGTCATCTTCCCCTTTAAACGGCAGTAAAAGATCTGTCTTCAAGATGACAGCAAGCGGGAGTTGAACTGGAGTGACGGTAGTGCTACAGAAACGAGGGGCTGAAGTACTGCTTCTCAAACTTAGTTGCATGCTAAAATTACCTGGAGAGTTTTCAAAGATAATAGTGCCTTGATCTCACCCCAGAGATTCTGATTTGATTAGTGTTGAGTGCAGCCTGGGTGTTGAGATTTCTGAAAGCTCCCTGGTGATTCTATTGTGCACTCAAGGTTGAGCCACGGGGGTAATGGCCATGGGTTTAAGTTGAGCACTAGGTGGAGGGTGTTGGGTGAGTCATACAGACTCTAGAAGCCTCATTCTTCCTGTCTGTGAAAATTAGATAAATACCAGTATCTTACAGGGCTATTGTAAGGATCAAATAAAGTAATGGATATGAAATTTCCTTGAAAACTATAAAGGGCCATACAAATGTGCGCCATTAGAGATATATTTAGACCCTCTTGCTCCAAGGAAATAATTTAACGCTATGATTTGTACAAAAGGTCATGCTCCAATCACTTCTACAGGAAACAAATGTCCTGCCAATTTTTAAGATCATTTTCACCACTCTAACAGATTCTAAAACCCAGTGACCATTCTGTATGATATGTAGATTTTATACAACAGAGGAATATTTCAATGCTGTTGCCAAAATGGATTCATGCATAATTTAGCAGTCCACCAAATTTTGTTTTTTTTTTTAAACCAAGTCCCCCAAATGGAAAACTGAGGTAGGTATATTGGCCGTAGGATTTTATCTCTGCATAAATTAGATGTAACCAAAAAAAAGGAAGTTACTGGCACAATGAAGAAGATGAAACCTATAAAGAATGTGCAGAAACCTGCAAAATACAGGGAAATTGCTCAAATAAAAGTTAAGGAAACTAAGGATACAGAGATGGTCAGTGAAATTGATGGCATAAAGGGGAATTGAGATTCTTATGTGGATAATGCCCATAGGGTAATGGGAAATGAAATTTGAGGAAAATGAGTTAAAAACAAAACAAGAATTTCTGAAAAGGGGAGTGGAGAAAAGGACACAAAATAGAAGGGAACTTTGGGGCCAAGAGAGAGTTTATTCATAGGTACTGGAGCTACGAGAATATACTTGAACACTAGTAGGATTGATTCCTGGAGGTAGGAATGCTCCGAGGAGAGAGAGCTGATTGAAAGAAGGGCTAATTGCAGCAGTGAGGTCCTTCGGAAGGGGTTATGAGAAGCTAGCTGAAAGGAGTAGTGTCCGGGTAAGAAAAGAGGTGGTACATTTCAGAATGGAAAGACTGTTTCAATATTATCAATACAGTGAGAAGTAAGATCGACAACTAGGAGTGTTGGGGGAGGGATTCTTGTGGACAGTGAAGGTATACAATATTGTCCTGGAAAGCATACTTAGAAAACAAGGTAGGATTGCTGATCTGTGTTCCATGTCCGTTTGTTGTTGGCAGTCGTGAATGCTGTATGAGGTCAGTCGGTACTTTGGTCTACACTTGGGAATAGGTGTGGGAAGGTGAGTGTTGAGGTTAAACAGCATGGTGGTTTTACCCGGGGAGGACAATGGACGAGGGTGTCATATTAGTTTAGTTTCATGAGACATTTAATGAACACTCACCAGGGAGTTGTGGGAAAGGCAGGATGCACAGAATGCCATGGTAGGATCTCCTCCTCAAGTGTCTCTTTCTTAAATCAGTGCAAGATTTGCCCAGCCAAGAGGCAGATTTGGGATGGGGCCAACTGGGAAGATTCAGAAAGGCAGTGCGCTCTCTGTGGGGCTCAAAATCATTGAAATACATCAGAAATGCAGGGCCAGCTAACTCACTTTTCCACATCTTCTCCTTACACAGCTGGCATGGTGTGTTGAATGGGACCCACCAAGACATGTCCACTGGGAACCTGTCAATGTGATCTTGTTTGGAAGAAGGATATTTACAGATGTAATTAAGGATCTCTTGACGACGACAACATGGCTAAAAGTGGACCATAAATTCACTGATAGGTGCCTTTATAAAACAAGAGTAAGAAAGGAAGAGCACACGACGAAGGCCATGTGAAGACAGAGCAGAGATTGGAGGGTTGGGACCATAAGCCAAACAATGCCTGGAGCCACTGGAACTGAAAGAAGCGAGGAAGGATTCTTCCCCAGAGCCTTCAGAGGGAGCACGCCCCCGCGGACACGTTGATTTTTGGACTTCTGGCCTCAAGAACTGTGAGAGAATAAATTTTGGTTGTTTTAAGCCACCGAGTTTGTGGTAGTTTGTTATGGCAGCCCGAGAAACTAACAGAACTGGCGAAATGTAAATAGTTCCCGTTCCCAGTAAAATAAACAGTGCCTTCAAGTAAATAGTACAAATAATAAAAATAATAAATTTTGCCAGTGCTGACCTGGGTCTATTGAGTATATTTGTGACACGCCTGTGGCAACTTAGAGGGCATGACATTGGGCCAGACACTAATCCTTGCCCAGTGGGTTGCCAGTTGCCTGAAGACCTCAACAGAGCCATCCAAAATCCTGAAATGGAATCATGCATGGCCTGGAGCCGTTTTCCAAAAAGAAGTGACTCATTCTCATCTAAAATTAAAAAGCACTAATATCCCATCTGAGGACGCTTCTTCCGAAAACCGAGAAAGAAAACTCAAGAGAGAAAAATTACAAAAGAGAAAAGAATGTTTTGTTGTTCTCTTTCCCCCCTCAGTGGAGGTCAATTAGTGATTTTGTGCCTATTTCTCCGGCTTTGGGTCAATGTTCCTTGTATGGGATCTGACTCCTGTCTCGGTTCTGAGTAGAAATTAGGATAACATTTGATTTTCTGCTGTTTCAGATAATTAACATCAAGACACAATAACTGAAATTGATTACATTAGAGTAGTGTTGTTGTTGTTGTTGTTGTTGTTTCTACTTAAATGGCAGGTCATATGGTCAACTGGCATTTCTCTGCTGCTGACCTTAATGGCAAGGATTCTGCTTGGTGCCTGGGATTGAGCAAACTGATCATATCGTGTCATGAGAGCATGAGTCCCAGTTAATGATGACTTTCTGTCTGTGGCTGGCAATAGGTAGAGAAGAAACACGACCCAGTAAATGGTTGGGTGCTTGTGGGGGACGGGAGGGATATCAAAATATCGGTTTTTCTGTTGCCAATCCTTGACTGAAAGATATGGCTTGAACCTGAGAGAAAATGGGGCATTTTACTCCTGCCTCTGAATTTGATGTAATTGGTCCCCACTGCAGAACAGAGGGCTGAGTTGAATTATCCGCCCAGAGGCTGGCACAGAAGAATCACACTTCTGGCTGGAACAGTCTATATAGTGAAAACCACGCCTGCACACCCCAGGAGGTCTATGGGTATGGAGGACTAATCACCGAACATGAGAGAACCAGAGAAAGGGAGCTTGCATTGTTTTTCTCAACACCTACAATCCTGCTCATTGAACTGGTGATGGGGGAGGTAAAGGTGGGGGGAAAAGTCATGTTATTTTCAAGTTTCCAGTAATGGCTGCTTCCCTTAATTGATACATTTATAGGAATTGCTAATGGGAATTCTGTTTATAAATTTATCTTGTAGTTAATAAAGTTAAAATTACTCAACTGCACTTACAATCATCAATGTCAAATAAGCACCTGAATTCTCTGTGGGAATTTGTTGGATGTTTTCTGCTATAAAAGTGAACCATGTCAGAAAAACAAACCAAAACAAAACGAAAGAAAACATTTTTCTTCCCAGCACGAAAGGGAAAACAAAACGAACAAAACAAAAACCTCAAACAAAACCAATAAAATGGATTTATTATATCCTCAGTTGAGTGACTGATGCTATCTAGTTATGTGACACACTGTAAAATGATAAGCAATTTCAAATAAGTTACAGCGTTAAATCCAGTGCCAGTCATAAATCCCTTAGTTGGAACTCAGTGAAACACACATACACTTCCATTAATCATTTCAATCAGTGTGTGGACACTGCAGCTCCTGGCCTGGCCCTGCCTGTTGTCATGTGAGTCTGGGCCACGTCAGGGTCTGCAACCCAAGGAAATAGACTGGAAAAGGTAAGTGACAACGGCGACTCAGTGTGTATTATTCCGTGATACTAGGTAGTTCCTGTATGCCACCTCCCCAGTTCCTTCTGCACTTTAGGGGATCGAAACGGTGATGAAGAGGTTCATCATCAGTGGGCACATGAGGTAACTTTTCCCCACCTCACTTGCTGGGGAAGGAGACTTCCCCGGCATTTATTACTTTCTTTTGAGAGGTATTCATGTCTAGATATATTATTAAGACGTGTCGATATCAAAGGACCAGGTTTCTATAAACTTTGAGGTAGTAATGTACTGAATTTCATAAGCTCACACCCTTGACACTTGAAAACATTAAACCTCTGTACACGTTAAGACGAGACCACACACAGCAGATCCGCAAGAACAAATGGAAATCAGAGGTGGGAGGGAATCGCTTTGGTCGTGTTGCCAGGAAACTGACGGCTCTACGTCGTGTTCTTTAGATTCCTATTAGCCCTTAGGTAGCACACTTTATCTACTTTCCTAGTTCCTTCAAGAGAGCACAGACGGACCTGTTCTCCACTACCCTCACTAAAAAGGTGACATCCCTTGCTATGAGGACCCTCGCTTACTGCTTATGGACACCAGCCTTAAGTGCCCGACATTCACTAATGTATTTAAGCCCCACCATAAAGCATAAAGATAGTTACAGTTTTTATGTCATCTTGTGGATGATAAAATGGTTGCCACTCAGATAGTCTGACTCAACCCACACTCTTTTCTTTCTTTCTTTTTTTTTTTTTTAACTTAAATTTTAGGTAGTTTAACATACAGTGCAGTACTGGTTTCAGGAGTAGAATTCGGTGATTCATCGCAGCCATACAACACCCACTGCTCATCACTCTTAATCGATATGCCACTCTTCTACTCTCTCTTACCTTTTCAATGGCCATTTTGTTCGTGAGGATTCCTGAACTGTGTCTTCCCTGAGTCTTCCTCCTGTAAAGGTTTCTGATAATTCGCAAAGAGATTAAATGACTTGCTAAAATGTGTACAGTGAGCAAGTGGTGGAACTGCACTTAAATCCAGGCCTTCTGATTCTAAATCCTATTATCTCCAATGACATCACACTACTGGATATAGCTGAAGTTTTCAATTTAGGAAGAACTGGCTCTGAAACAAAATAGCTGGCACTATTTCGCTCCTTTCAGAAATAAATTCCAGATGGATTCAAGAATTAAATCTTGCAAATGAAACCATAAAAGTCCTGGAAGAAAATTTTGGTGAATATTTATGTAATCTTGGGGTGGCAAAGGCCATTCTAAAAATGGCCTTAAAGGAGGAAAGATGGATACAGTAGATTGCACAAAAAAAAAAAAAAAAAAAAAGTCCGCATGTGAAAACTCTACAAATCAAAAAGAAAAGGCAAACAACTCAGTTTGGGGAAAGCAGTTCTCTCTTTTAGTGATAATTATTTTATTCATTCCAAGCATATTGACACTGGGGTCAAATGGAGATTAGCAACAGATAATGCCCCTGTCTTCAGGAAGTTTATAATTGAAAGAAGGGGTCAGATACTGATTGATGAATGTGCAATCACATGAAACAAAAGGAACATGGTGCTATGATGCCAGGTAGCAGACGAGCCTAATGAAATGATGTCCGCACGATGACAGGAAAGACTTCCTGCAGAGGAATGTTTGAGTGGAGATCGGAAGAGGAGTCTACATCGAAGGGAAGGCAGCAAGGGGGAACGTTCCAGATAGAACAGCATACCCTTATGGGGAAGAGAGCATGGCCCATTTGAAGACAAAGAGAAGGCCAGTATGACCCAAAGCCAGAGAGTAAGAATGCATATGGGAGGAAGTGGAGAGATAGATGCCAATCACCAGTAAAAGGACTAGAGAAGATGAGCAGGTTTACACAGGATAGAAGATCAAAAAGTCAAATTTGGACATGTTTGAGATATTCTAGAATGGTCCAAATAAGTGGTTGGATATAAGGATCCAATGTATGGAGGATAAGACTGATCAAAAGATATAAATTGAAAGTCATTTAATAGATGATAGATAGATGGATAGATAGATAGATGATATAGAGATAGATGATATAGATATAGATATAGATATAGATATAGATATAGATATAGATATATAACAATGGCTTCATTAAGCCATGGTCATGAATGCAAACATGCAGGGAGGGAGGACAGAGTAAAAAGAGAAGGGTCCTAGGGCTGAATCTTGAGGAATACCAATATTTGATGATCAAGGAGGGGATGAGCCTACAAATGTAACTGAGAAGATTGAGCCAGTAGGAAAGCCCAGGAGAGTGTGATGTCATGAAAGCAAGGAAAGCCAGAGTTTCAAAAAGGAGAGCCAAAAACAGTGCCAAATGCTGTTTAAAGATCAAATACAATGAAGTGAAATAAGCTGGAAAGTACCCACCGCATTTAGGAGCCTACAAGTCACCAAGAACTTTAATAAATGTTTTCCTGGTAGATAACAGGAACAGAAACCATACTGGAGTTGGTTGAAGGGTGAGTGTGTAGGGAGGGAGGAAATTGCAGTAGCTAATAAAGAATATGTTTAACAAATTTGTGAACAGAAGTGAATGAGTGATAGCAGAGAGAGATGTGGGATTTAGGAAAGGATTTTTTTGTGATTTATTAATTTACTTTAGATAAGAGAGACTTATGAATATAGCTGTATGAATCCGAGTTTACAAATTTAGTGTGTGCAGCATGGACAACTTTTCTGAATTTTTCTAAAACTGGACATAAGATATAATGTCTTATGTCACCAGATTGGTAGAAATTTAAACTCCATTAATTCATAACGTTATTCTTTCCTCAGTATAGTATCTAAGTTCAGGGTAAGTCCACCCAGGTGTCAGCTGTGCTCCCATGATCTTTCACCAGGAATGCCCCATCTGCCTGTGACACACTCCACAGACTCTACTCGTCTGGATCTGGCTGTTTCCTGGGATCTCCCAAGAGCACAGGACTCCTTGCTCTGGAACCCAAGGAACTCTCCCTCTTATGCTCTCCCTTCACTGTCTTCCCTTATGTAGAAGCATCTTTTTCCTAGTCTGAGTGGTGGGGGCAGGCGCGGAAACCTTACTCCCTCCCCTGGTTCTCTAATACTCCTTTTGGTTCCACTGTGATCTGGTGGAACCCAAATGAAGAAGACTTAGTGGCATTCTGTTTTCTATCCTGCTTATGCCTTCACTGCAACTAAAATTTATCCGGGTGGTAGTTTTGTTCTCTGCCTTCCAACTAGTCTTACCAAATAGAGAACAAATAGTATACTGTATACTATCTTGTATATTGTTATATCTCCAATGCTTATAATAGTGTCTGGGAACAATAAGCTTTCAATGACTGTCTGCTTATACACAAGAAGAAGAAGAAGAAGAAGAAGAAGAAAGAAGGAGGAGGAGGAGATGAAGAAGAGGAAGAAGAAAAAGGAGGAGGAGGGGGGAGGGGAAGAGGAGGGCAAGAGGAGAGGAAGGAGAAGAAGGGTGGAAGGAGGGAAGGAAAGATGAAAATATATGAGGAAGGAAGGAAAAAAGGAAGACAAAGATGGGGGGGAGGGAAAGAGACAGAATGGGTTGATGGGTAATAACAGTGTATACTTCACTTCGCATTCCTCACTGTCAAATGTAAGCTGGGAGCTAGCCTCTTACTAGAATCTCCACTCTGTGATCCTTGATTGACAGATGCATTACCTAGAGACGTAAGCTTTACATTTTCCCCACCTACTGCCCCAGGAGACCCAGAAGATCCTTTCCATATAGTCTCTGGCTGGGCTTTTCCCTCCTCATATGGTGACCCTCACATGAATTGGCCCTCCTTTCAATCCAGCTTCTTATTTCTTGCAGAATTCTGTTAATAGTTCTGGCGCTTCACTTGAATGCGACACTTCTGTAGTTTCTAATGGCAATGTAAATTTTTACCTGTGCTGCATTCTTAGGTCATCCCTGTCGGGAATCTAGAGGAAGGAGTAAGTAAATACGTAATTTTCATCTTGAATCAGAGCCCGTGTATGTTTTAGCAAACATTCATTCGGCAGCAGCCCTGGAAAGAGAAGCTACTGACTGTCCAGTATAGTCAGTGGACTCTTTGAGAAGGTTGGGGTCCTTTTGCTGTAACTGCCAGTAATTTCATTAGAGCCAGAGCCAACTTGGCCAAGAGAAAAGACTGCAGTGTTTCCACTCATGGATGTCTAGGTCTTTTTTCCTTCTCTGCCAGAAAGTGCCCTGAGGCCAAAGGGAAGGGAAAAAGAGACCACTTGTCAGCAGGGAGAGGGTTTCCCTTGCTCTAACCATGCCCAGGACAACTTGGCCATCAGGAGTGCCTGAGCAGAGAAACGTGTTCTTGCACGTGAAGGACGTGTGGCTGGGGGGCCTCTCTAGGTCATCGCTGCTGTCGCTGTCCCACTCCTCTAAGAGAAAAAGGTTTTACAGAATTGGGTGGAGGAGTGCTTGGAATCTTTTCTCATTCTTTTCCTGCTTCAATCTCGCTTGACATCAGGCACTCTCTAACCTTTTATGGAAGTAAAACACAGCGGAAACAGTGGTCCTCAGGAGGGCGGCTCCCCGACACCGTGCCCCCAGGAGACACTGGCAATGTCTGGAGACATTTTTGATTATCATGACTGTGGGGGGAATGTTGCTCCTGGCATCGGTGGATAGAGGCCAAGGATGCTGCTAAACATTCTACAAAGCGCAGGACAGCATCCCACAAGAAATTATCGGTCCAAATGTCAACAGCGCTGAGGTTGAGAAATCTGGATGTCGATGTAAGTATTCCTTCAAACAATCTCTCAGTGCAAAACCAAAACAAAACAGAAAGGCATGGTGTTGAGCTGGCTTTTGGGGTTTTTATCGGGGCAATGTAGAGAAGGAGAGCTGCGATCTTATTTTTCATCTATTTTACATACAATTCACAATTCTCATATATTTCACAAATGAAGGGGGGATTTATAGCCATGGGGTGTGGAGGCCAGCTTTCACCATGACATGTGGTCAGACTCTCTTTTCCATAATCTCCGCTTCAAAACCAAATTCAAACCTTCCTTGAGCATCCTTGGTGAAAAGACATCCACAGGAATGTATTGTTTGGGTACTTCCTTTTTTTAACCTTAAAACCTTAAATATTTTCCTACCACTTTTTGACTTTATAGCTGATTTTCATGGGCGGCTTATACCTGTTCTTTCTTTATTTTTTAAAATTTTTAAAAATTTATTTTTGATAGAGAGAGACAGAGCACAAGTGGAGGAGGGGCAGAGAGAGAAGGAGACACAATCTGAAGCAGGCTCCAGGCTCCGAGCTGTCAGCACAGTGCCGGAAGCGGGGCTCAAACTCACAAACTGCGAGATCATGACCTGAGCCGAAGACGGACGCTCAACCGACTGAACCATCCAGGTGCCCCAACCTGTTTCTTCTTCTAAAGCTTTTGTGAAGCTTTGTCCAAAAATAAAAATATATTGATTTAATGTAAGAGTGTTTTTTACTATCATCTCTAAATTATGCAATGTGTGCACTTTTAATTTTCATAGTGGACTGATTTTACTTGTTTCTGAGAATAAGTTTATATTGCTTGACTTAATTTCACAAAAATGCTTATAAAAATTTCCTGTTCTTTTGTAAAGTTCGCTTGGAAACATGAGCACGTCCGTGCTTTATACACAGTCACAACGTCTTCATTAAGAGCACCCAGATGGCTAGGAAGTTACTCAAATTGGGATTTCAAAAAGAACAGTGAATAAATGTTTAACTTCTTTAGAACTGATACCTCAAAGGCAATTTTTAGGACATCTGATCTTTTATATGCTAAATGTGTCTTATCACTAGGAATTGCATTTGGTTGTAACTGACAGGAATGAATACTGGCTTGAACAGGACAGAATTTTATTTTTTCACTCTTAAAATAGGTCTGGAGACAGGCAGTCTGGGACTGATACAGTATGGTTGGCTCCATACTGTCATCTCCGACTGAAGCTCCTCATTCTGAGTTCCTTTATCCTCAAAGCATGGCTTCTATCCTCAATGTCCCCCAGAGTTCAAGTTGAGGGCTGGAATCCCAACCATCACCTGCACATTACAGGCCACAGCTGAGAAGGGCGGACAAAAGGGTAACCTTTCCTTTCAAGAAGTCTTCCCAGAAATCTCATGTAATACCTCTTTTGTCGTCTCATTGGCCAGAGTTTCTTCTCTATGAGGGAGATTGGGAAATGTAGTCTTTTGAGCTGGGTACTTAACCATCACAAATAAGATTAGAACTCTGTTACTAATGAGAAAAGGCTTTTATAAGTTAAACAATTTTTTTTAAACTCTGTTTGGGAGTTCACTCATTTTCATTGATTTCCTCTGACACTCCTTTCCCACCCCTCACCCCTCCCATGGTTTTGGATTTCCATAGAATCCTGAGGATTCCATAGGTTTGAAAATTATTAGCTAAGATCATTTCTAAGGTACATGCAAATTTTAAAATTCCGATTCTTTAATTTTGTTTATTTCTAAGATAGCTGATGTCTAAAGGATCACATTTCTCTATTGATGTGCTTTTGAAAATTGTGGTTGCCAAATATAAGTGTAAAGGATCAATCTTTTAATTAATTTTCCTCTAGCCGAGCATTCCATATTCATGAAACATTAGCTCCTCTTTCCCTCTAGTCTCTACCAAGTTCTGAAAATGGATAAAGATGAATTAGATTTTGCCTCAATACACTGTTGAAGAAATCTCTTTCTTTCTTTCTTTCTTTCTTTCTTTCTTTCTTTCTTTCTTTTCTGTTTCCTCTTAGCATGTGTAAACAAATTGGTGGAGAGAGAGTGGCTGGAGTGGCTGGAGAAAGAGTTATTTGCCCTGAAATTAGCTAGGTTGCATTTGATCGAATCCTGTGTTTTCTGGATTATTTGTAAGGTACATTTTGTTCCCCCTATAGCTCCAAAAGAATTTTGATTCTGGATCAGAATTAGTAAATTCTGATCACTAACATACGAAGGTATAGGAAGGACATGAGTATTGAGAACACACTCCCTTATACGCCAGTATTGTTTCTGCCATTTAATAGTTGTAAGATCATAAACAAATGAATTATCCTTAAGGTTTCTTCATTGATAAAATTAACGATAATACCTATCTTGTTGATTTTTAAAGTTAAATGAAATAATGCCTTCTTGGTGCTTTATAAATGTTAGTTTCCTTTTAGAGAGTAAAAGTTACTTACATGACTAAGTAAGACTTAGGCTCCTTCTTTGGATGTGAAGAACCAGGGCGGGATGGGTGTATAGAAGAAATCAGAACTATTGAGATGGCTTGGTCTGGGAATTCACGTCAAGGAATCAAGGAGGCAACCACTGTAGGACACAGGTTTGCATATTTAGTTTCACTCTCACATATAGCACTAGTCTTGTGCACGCACACGCACACATACTAAGTAAATATGAAACATGAAGCATCACAGACACGTGACAGAAGACGAGAATCTATATTTTCTAGAATAATACTCTGGTCATGGTTCTAACATTTCTTGGCTTCAAAAAGTGGCATTTGTCTGATCTAGGTTTATCCTTGGCTCTTTCATGAACACAGCCGTCCCGGCCAAAGGCTAAATTATGAATCTTCAAGTCTGACTTTGGCAAGCACCTTCCTTTCAGCACCTTCCTGACTGCCAGAATGGGGTGGGGGAAAAGGATGAGGAGGTATTGACCAAAAAAAATAGAAAAGCCTGCACTTGGACATCACTACCAGCTTCAAGGATATGAGGGGAGGCTTCTGAACACATCAACCTGGGATACAGAGTTCCTATTTTGAGGAGCACTGCCTTAAGAGAAAGCTTCTAAACATGTTCACTTTCCTCATGAGATGATAGCTGATCAAAATACCTCCTCCAGACCCAGCGTAGAGGGAGATCTATTACTACTCCTGTAAAAATAATAAACTTTTGTTATGAACACATCTGTTATGAACATATACTTTCTGCAGCAGCTTTTTATTTTTCATCTCTCTTCATGCATCCCCTTCCTTCACTTACCGACCTTTCTATTTTCAACCCATTTCATAAGTCCTGTCTGCGTAACACCTGCAATCTCCATCTCCAGCTTTGCCGACTATGAGCATTTAATCCCCTGAAAAGCTCAGCTGGCCCCAGGGTCTGCACCAGTCTGAGAGACCCGAAGTGGTTTTGCCCCCTTGTTCCTACTATTCGATGCCTGGGTTGATTTACTTACGTGCTTGGGTGCCTGCCTTGGTTTCCTGATTGGCAGTCCAGCTCTTCTTAAGTCTTTAGTAAGTTCAGTGAATTAAACTTCAGCAAGTTGTACTAGAGCCTTGCTTCTCACTGCTGACCAAGACTAGATGTCTTTCACCAGGGACTATCACATCCTTACCCCACACCAGGCTTTCTGGCTGAAGTTTACCCCAAATACTTCCTCTCACCAGAGGCTTTGAATTTCTATTGTCTGAACTGTCACTTGGACCACGTTGTCTTCCCTATTAGTGTTGCTCGAATCTGAAACAGGTCTGCTGAGCCTCTTTGGATGGTTGGTCATGCCCTTTGGGGACCAATTTCACAGAGGAGTTAGACTTTCTAACATCAGCCAAACCTGTCTGTGTGGCCAAGGCCAGCATATCCTGGTCATACCCCATGACCTTGAAGAACAATGCTCATTATAGAATGGTTGCATTTGAACAGTACAATTGTGTGATGAAAGATTAGCGTGGACATTAGACTCCAAAAGAATACCAGATGAAGCTTATTTTGAATGCTCCCTTCCTTCATAGCTATGTTAAATTTTAATATATTTTTAGGTTGGCTTCTGGGCTCTGTTTTTTATTCTCTTGGGTTTTTAGTCTATTGGTGTATCTTTACCATGCTATTATAATTATTACAACTTTAAAAATATGTTTTAGTGTATTGCAGAAAACCTTTCTACTATTACTTTATGCCAAAAACTTTTTGGTTATGTTGATTTACTTGAGCTTAATTATTTTGGAACATGCCTTCCTTTTTTGGTCATTTTCGTATTTTGGCATTTTCTTCTGAATACTAAGAAAATTTCTCAAACTTTTATCATGTATTCGATCTGAGGCAATGTTGATTCTGTTATTCTCTATACCTAAAGTCGTTTTAAAAGTCATAAATCAGGAGATCCAAGATGGAATGAAGAATGTGACAAAATCAAATTGTAATATACATACATACATACATACATACACACATACACACACACACACACACACAGATTGTACCACAAATATATAAAATAACCTCAGTGAAGGTGATGGAAGCAAAAGTCACTAAACGAAATGCCTCCTATGTTCCTGTGGAAATAATCAGAGTCTATAAGACGAAAAGGAACTGTACACAAGTACCGTATTCTAACCGATATACTTGTTCCCCTTTGGGTATGAGTTAACACTTCTAATACCACTATACGTGTATACTGGTATCGAACAATTATGTGAATGGATGGCATATGGTGGAAGCCAAATTTGTTTGATGGATATTATAGATACACAGAAATAGGATGCTAGAATGATCTATGTGGTAATGGACTAGATTAGGGGCATCAATATAAACTCGTGTTTGGCTTAAAACAGATACATAAAGCATGTGGAAATATACATGTGGAACAGATACATGTGGAAATATTTATAGATATGTGTATATATTTGGATCAGTATACACATGTATATCATTGCTCTGTCAGCTAAGAAGGCCTAGAAGAAATGACGCCCCAATGGCAATAAACATTCCTAGGGCCCAGATCTTGGTTTCTAATACATTTCTCATAAAAGAAACCAGGGCTTCCAGAAGAAATACTTAGTTCTTGGACTGGAGAAGGAAACATATGAGATGACTCTGGAACAACTTGTAGTGTCAGAAAGTAAGGAAATGATAGAGGCTGCAATGATGGAAGTATGCAAAAGGGACACAGGAGTCAACTTAAAGAGGTTCCGATGGCCAAAGCCAGAATATTTGAGCAACAAAATAAAAAATAAGTAAAGTAGTATTGATTATAATCCAAGTATAAAGGAACTATCTATGACACCACAATGATTTACATAGATGATTGAATAAATAAACAAATAAATAAATATGGAAGACCAAACAAATTACTCATGCAGAAAAATTCCAAATAATTTACGTAGAAACTCTGTCTTCAAGGAGATGGAACAGAAATCCCCACTTCTTTTTTTTTTTTTTTTTTTTTTTTTTTAAATTTTTTTTTTCAACATTTATTTATTTTTGGGACAGAGAGAGACAGAGCATGAACGGGGGAGGGGCAGAGAGAGAGGGAGACACAGAATCGGAAACAGGCTCCAGGCTCTGAGCCATCAGCCCAGAGCCCGACGCGGGGCTCGAACTCACAGACCGCGAGATCGTGACCTGGCTGAAGTCGGACGCTTAACCGACTGCGCCACCCAGGCGCCCCAGAAATCCCCACTTCTTGAGTGTGGACTGCACGTTGTGACTTCCTTCCAAAGAGTGTAGTATGGATGGGGGGAAAAAGAACTTCCCAGTGGAAAAGTCTGTATGGACAACTTCAGCCAGGTGAACAAAGTCAGTATCAGCAGTCATAAATCATGTTAGTTTGTTTTCATGATGTGATAGTTTGAAAGTGGCACTTTATCTCTGTGATCTTCCTCTCCAAAACAAATAACCCTAGTCTAATCAGTAGGGAAAAAAATCAGCTAAATTCCAGTTGAGGTACATTCTATAAAATGCCTGACCAGTAGTTCTCAAAACTGTCAAAGTCATCAAAAAGAAGAAAGTCTTGGGGCGCCTGGGTGGCTCAGCCGGTTAAGCGGCCAACTTCAGGTCAGGTCACGATCTCACGGTCCGTGAGTTCAAGCCCCGCGTCGGGCTCTGTGCTGACAGCTCGGAGCCTGGAGCCTGTTTCAGATTCTGTGTCTCCCTCTCTCTGACCCTCCCCCGTTCATGCTCTGTCTCTCTCTGTCTCAAAAATAAATAAACGTTAAAAAAAATTTTTTTAATAAATAAATAAATAAATAAGAAGAAAGTCTTAGAAGCTGTCATAGGCAAAAGGAGCCCAAGGACACATGAACTAAAATTATTATAGTATCCTGAGTGGGATCCTAGAACATAAATTGGTCCAAGGAATTGGTAAACCTAAGGAAATTCAAATAAATTATGGATGTGAGTTAAAAATGTTATATCAGTACTGTTACATCAATTATGACAAATGCACCATATAATGCTAAGTGTTAATAATGGGAAAAACTCAGTGTGGGGTATATGGGAATTCCTTGTACTATCTTTGCAATTTTTCTGTAACCCAATATTGTTTTTAAAAACAATGTTTATTTTTATAAAGTTACCATGGCATTTTTTTCTCTGCATTTTTTAAAACATTGTCAGTTCTCTTATCATCTCAGCCGCATCTTTCTCTATTTTTACATACAGTTTTGTTTTATTTGATTTCCTTGTGAAAGATACCAGATGATATTTAAAATTTCAACCCATTTCCTGTAAGTTTTAAAACTTCCATTTCTAACCAAAATGAAATAATAGGGACTAGATTTATTCTCCAACTTGAAACAAACAAAAGGCAAAAACAGACTTTACACGAGACAATATTTAAGACACTAGACATCAACAGTGAGGAACAAGGATCCCTAAGAGATGGAAAACAAATCAAATGAACACTATAATTGTCCAAGCTTACTGCCTTGAGAGAGCATTTAACTATCAGAACAAGAAAATGAAGCCAGGTGAAGCATGGTCGGCTCCTTGAATTGAGGGCACAGAGCTGAAAGTCCAGATAGAATAAGAGGGATGCCCGGGTGGTTCAGTTGGTTAAGCATGCAGCTGTTGATTCAGGCTCAGGTCAAGTCCTGCATGGGGATCCATGCTGAGAGTGTGGAGCCTGCTTGGGATTCTCTGTCTCTTCCTCTCTCTGTCCCTCCCCCCTCTGTCTGTCTCTCTCTCTCAAAATAAATGAATAAACTTAAAAACAAAACAGTAAAACAATGAGAGTTTGTAGGACTGAGTACTGGAGAATAGAAAACTGTACTGGCAGAGAACATTGGAGATCTCCACAGGTCCCTTGCACGGTCAGCAGAACATACAGCACCATGTGAAAAAGAAAATATTTGACCTTGGGGAAACAAAATTCAAAAGAATGAGAGGAAACAGTACCTGCTACTCATAATGGGCTTGAAGAAGTGCCTGTTTCCAACGTCTAGACTAGAAAACTTTATGATTAATGGAGAGTTGGATAGAGTGCTAAGAAGGTTCTTGACTAGTAGTAGGAAATAATTATAACTAGATGAGATTCTGCTCTGGTCCTGCCTAGAAAATCATATTAGCAAAATCAAAAGGATCAAATTATTTCTGAATTATTTATTTTTTTTTATTTAAAAATTTTTTTAACGTTTATTTATTTTTGAGACAGAGAGAGACAGAGCATGAACAGGGGAGGGGCAGAGAGAGAGGGAGACACAGAATCTGAAACAGGCTCCAGGCTCTGAGCTGTCAGCACAGAGCCCAACGTGGGGCTCGAACTCACGGACTGTGAGATCATGACCTGAGCTGAAGTCGGACGCTTAACCAACCAAGCCACCCAGGCGCCCCATTTCTGAATTATTTAATTGCATCCTAGAGCAAAGCTCAAGAATCTTCATAGGAATACAAAAATATCCAGTGTTCAATAAGGCAAAATTCACAATATCTGGCATCCAAACAAAGGTTGCCAGATATACAAAAAGGCAAGGAAATATGACCCATGGTGAAAAGAAAAATAGTCAATTGAAACCAGTTGCATAGAGTTAGCCAAAAAAGACACTGAAACGGCAATAATTGAATTCTATATGTTCAACATATGAAACAGAGACATGGACATGATTTTTTTAATTGAAAGAGAACCTCTAAAGATGAAAACTAAACTATGTAGGATGTTAAGCACATGGATGTGATTAATGGAAGACTAGACACTGCAGAAGAAAAGATGATCGAATTTGAAGACAAGCAATAGAAACTCTTACTATTAAATGCACAAAGAAAACTTAAATGCGTGAGGTATCATTAAATAGCTGGTAGATGTAATTAAGCCTCTGAAGGCAAAGAGAGACGGGGAACAGAAAAAGTGAAAGAAATTGGGGCTGAATGTTTTCCAAATGTGATGAAAATGATAAGTTTTTAGCTTCAAGAATATGAAAAAATCCATGAAGAAAAACTATGTCAAAGCCTGTCATAATTAATTGCTCAATACCAATGATAGAGCGTACTTAAAAGCAGGCAGAGAAAACCGTATGTTATGTACAGAGGAACAAAGATGGTGGGTGCTTTTTTTTTTTTAATTTTTTTTTTCAACGTTTATTTATTTTTCGGACAGAGAGAGACAGAGCATGAACGGGGGAGGGGCAGAGAGAGAGGGAGACACAGAATCGGAAACAGGCTCCAGGCTCTGAGCCATCAGCCCAGAGCCTGACGCGGGGCTCGAATTCCCGGACCGCGAGATCGTGACCTGGCTGAAGTCGGACGCTTAACCGACTGCGCCACCCAGGCGCCCCAGGTGGGTGCTTTCTTAAAAACAGTTTAAGCAAGACACTGAAGCAGCATCTTGAAAATAGTGAAAGAGAAGGCTGTCAATCTCTAATTCTCTACCTAGAAAAAAACCATCTTTAAAAAATGAAGGAAAAATAAAGATTTTTCACATACAAGAGTGAGGAAAGAACTTACCATCAGCAGACCCACAATACAAGAAATGATAAAGAAATTCCAACAGGTGGAAAAAAAAAATTATACCAGATAAAAACCTACCTCTATGCAAAGGAATGAAGAGGAATGGAAATAAGGTTTTCCCTATTATACAAAAGGAGAGTGTTAATAAAACCTCTGCAAGTGAAAATGGCATAAAGTATCTCCTGGCTTTCCAAAAATTCACATTATGCTACTTCACTTTTAGGAACTCCCTGAGTACAGTGATGTTTGTTTTTGTTTTTGTTCTTGTTTTCGTTAAAGTGGAAACCCTTTTTGGATTTAATGTAGTTAGCCAAAACAGTAGGCCTTTCCTAAAAGCAAAGCGGTAGAAGGCAAACTTTACAAAGCGGGGATACACGTCCTAACCACGCAGGTGATTATATATTATTTTTTAAACTGTTTAAGCAAAACTATAATGTTGTATTCTGTGGTAAACAAGGTACGTCTTGATAAAATATATTACAAAAATAGCGCGAAGTCCAGGAGGGAGGAAATGGAAGTATACTATTGCAAAGTTATTTTACTCTATGTGAAGTGGAACAAAACTGCATGAAAGTAGCCTATAATAAGTTGAAAATGTATATTATAAAGCCTGAAGTAAACCCTAAAATAACAAAATAAACAAATACAGCTTAGAAACCAATAAAGGAGTTGAAATGGAATCCTAAAAGTAGTCAGTTAATCCAAAAGAAGGCAAAAAACAAAGACAGAAAAAGAAACAAAGAACAAATGGGAAGATAACAGACTTAAATGTAGCCTAACCAAGGGTTAAGTGTAAATGGTCCCAACACTCCAATTAAAGGACACTCTCAGGTTGGATTAAAATATACTGCTAATAAGAAGCAAACATTGAATATAAAAACACAAAGAGGTTGAAAATGAACAGATGGAAAAGATATACCATGGTAATAAGAAGAAGAAAAAAGTTGAAGTGGCTTGGGTAGAATCACATGAAGCAGATTTCAAGGAAAACTTTATCGACTATAAAAAAGATCATTTCATATTGATAAAGGGTTCAATTTATTTTATGAAGAAGATATAATAATCCTAAACATTTGTGCACCTAATAATAATAGAGCTTCAAAATATAGGAAGCAAAATTTGATAGAAGTGCAAGGAACAATAGACAAATTCACAATTAGAGCTGGAGATTTCTATACCTTTTGCTCAATAGTGTAGGGAACAAGTACATAGAAAATCGGTAAGGATATAGAAGACTATCAACCAACTTAACCTAATTGACATTTACAGGATACACCACACAGCAACAGAAAACATATTAGCTTCAAGCGCATGTAGGTCCTTTATCAAGATAGAATATATGCACGGCCACACAACAAGACTCAATAAATTTAAAAGGATTAAAGCAGTAGAGGCATCAAAGATGGGGTGGAGTAGGAGGACCCTAGGCTTGTTTTGTCCCACAAACACCACGACATAACCATCAGATCACCCTAAATACCTCAGAAATGGTCCTGAAGACTGACAGAACAAATTCCACTGCTAAAGGGAGAGAAGAGGCCACACTGAAGAAGGTAGGAAGCGTGGAGACATGGTTTAGGAAGAAACAGATTGCAGGTGCTCCGGAGGAGAGGGAGCCATGGTCATGGAGAAGGGCAAGAGAGAGAGAGAGAGAGAGGAACACAGAGGAGAACACACAAGGAGAACATTTCCCTAAAGCCATTGGCTTGGAAAATGAGAAGGGCCGAATAAAGTGGTTCTTGCAATCAGCAGGGCTTAAAGCCTGGAAATAAATAAATTTATTTATTTATTTATTTATTTATTTATTTATTTATTTATTGATTTAAAGCATGTGCAAGCGGTGGCGAGGGGGAGAGGGAGAGAATCGTAAGCAGGCTCCACACTCAGTGCATACCATGTGAGGCTTGAGCCCACAACCCTGGGATCGTGACCTGAGCCAAATCAAGAGTCAGAGGCTTAACTGACTGAGCCACCCAGGCGCCCCTATAATAGAAAGATATTTTTAACAATTTTGAATTCTTTGGAACATAAATAACACTTCTAAATAACTCAGCAATTGGGGGAAAATCAAAAGAAAAAATATATTTTTAACTGAAGAAATGAAAACACAGCATGTTGAAATATGTAGAATGTCACTGAAGTAGTGTTTAGGGTAGAATTTGTCGTATAAACAAACTATATTATGAAAAAGCAAAGTTGTCATGTCAGTGATCTCTGTTCCAAACTCAAGAAACTAAAAAAATGAGAACAAATAAAACCCAAAGTGAAAAGAAAAGGTAATAATAAAAATCAATACTTTAGAGTACAGATAAACATTATATAAAATCACTAAAACCAAAACCTGGGTCGTTAAAAAAAAAAGTAATACAATTAGTTTACCCTAGACTAGAAAAGAAGAACGTGAAAATTACCAATATTACAAATAAGGTAATATCACTACAAAATCCACAGATATTCAAGGATCATAATAGTATTATGAACGATCTTATGCCAATATGCCAATACTTGATCAATTTGTATCAATTGGATGTTTCGTTGAAAGACACAACCACAAAACCTCATTTAAAAAGAGACAGATAGAAGAGAACTTTTGGAATTGTGTCCTGAGGACCATCATGGACCCGCTCACCAGCAAAACCAAGCATAAGTGGGGAAAATTATAAAAGACATCCAACAACTTTAAGCCCCTGGAAATTGTCCTAAGGGAATATAGCAAGTGAAGAAAGATGTACTCAAGAAAATCTACTGACTCTTGCTAAGAATAGCAGGAGTCTGTGGTGCTTGAGACATGACTAGCTCCTTCCTCTTGTCCACTGTACCTCAGTTTGATAAAGTTTCACTCTATGCAGTTGTGGTCAATATGATAGAACTCCTTTCCCAAAGATCAAGGGCTATGGTATCTCCCTGGAAGAAGCAGTTTGCCAACCTTTCTCATCCCTCCCATTCCATGTTACAGAGGCAAGATTCCAGATGTGTGAAGCCGAGAAGCTGGAGGCTGCCTTCCTTCACCCAGCCTCCACTCATAGGGTAGAGACTCTACTCCAGACATGGAAGGTTGAAACTGTTCCATGTATGCTTGAGAAGGGTGTGTATTCTGCTATTGTTGGATAGAATGTTCTGTATATGTCTGTTAGGTCCATTATTCACAGCCATTACTTCCTTATTGATTCTCTTTCTAGATGATTTTTCCATTGCTAAGAGTGAGGCATTGAAGTTTCCAACTATCATCGTATTACTGTTGATTTCTTCTTTTAGGTTCGTTAACTTATGCTTTACATATTCAGATGCTTCCAGATTGGCCGGGTAAATATTTTAAACTGCTGTATCTTTTTGATGTACTGACTCCTTTATCGTTATATAATGACCTTCTTTGTCTATTTTTACCATTTTTGTTTAAAGTCTATTTTGTCTGATATACGTATTGCTACCCCTGCTTTTTTGGGTTATCATTCACTTGCAATCTTTTTCCATCCCTTCACTCTCAGTCTATGTGTGTCTTTAAGGCTAAAGTTAGTCTCTTGTAGGCAGGATATTGTTGGCTCTTTTTATTTTATCCGTTTCAGCCATTTAATATCTTTTATTGGAGAATTTATTTCTTTTCTGTTTAAAGGAGTTATTGGTAGGTAAGAACTTACTATTACCATTTTGTTGATTGTTTTTTGGTCGTTTGGTAGATCTGTTGCTCCTTTGCTGTCTTTGTTTTTGTGTTTGCATGGCATTTGATATCAAATGCTTTGACTTCCTTATTGTGTTCTTTTGTGTAATTATATAGAATTTTCCCTTGTGGTTACCATGAGACTTACATAAAATATCTTACATTTATAACACCCCATTTTATTTTTTATTAAAATAATTTTTTAATGTTCATTTATTTTTGAGAGAGAGACAGACAGAGAGCGAGCAAGGTAAGGGCAGAGAGAGGGAGACACAGAATCCAAAGCAGGCTTCAGGCTCTGAGCTATCAGCACAGAGCCGACGCGAGGCTCGAACTCACAGACCTCAAGATCATGACCTGAGCCGAAGTTGGACGCTCAACAAACTGAACCACCCAGGTGCCCTTATAACACCCTATTTGAAACTGATAACAGCTTAACTTCAGTAGAATTTATCAACTTCACACTTTTCCTCCTCCTCCCCCTCATGTTTTAGGTTATTGCTGTTACAATTTACATGTTTTTTTTTAATTGTGTAACTAATAACAGATTATTATAGTTATGGTTGTTTTTGCTATGTTCTTTTTTTTAACTTTAAAAATAGAGCTGTAAGTGAATGATGCACCACTAATACCATATTGCAGAATCTAACTGTGACTATGTGTTTACCATTACAAGTGAGATTTGCATTGCCTTTTAATGTTTTTATGATGTTAATTAGCATTTTATTTCTGCTCAAAGAACTCCCTTTAGCATTGTGTAGGGCCGGTCTGGTGGTAAGGAATGCTCTCAGCTTTTTTTTTTTTTTTTTTTTTTTGTCTGGGAAAGTCTTTATCCCCCTTTGTTTCTGAATCATAGCTTCATCCAGTATGGGATTCTTGGTTGGCCATTATTTTCTTTCAATATTTTGAATGTGTCATTTCATTCTCTCCTGGCTTGAAATGTTTCTGTTGAGAATTCTGTCAATGATCTTACAGGGGATCCATCTCCTGTTACTTCTCTCCTTTCTCTTGCTGCTCTTAAAATTCTTCCTATATCTTTGACTTTTGACAGTCTAATTATAATGTGTCTTGATGTAGCCCTATATAGGTTCAACCTATCTGGGGTCCTCTGAACCCCATGTATTTGTAGGTCTATTTCTCTCTCCAGGTTCAAGAAGTTTTTAGTCACTTTTGCCTTAAATACATTTTCTGTCCCTTTCTCTTACTCTGAAATTCCTATAATGAAAATATGGATTTTTTTCATCATGTCCCATAATTCCCATTGGCTTCTTCACCCTTCTTTATAGTTTTTCTCTTTTTGCTCGTCCGACTAGGTAATTTCCAATGTCCTATCCTCCAGATCACTGATTCTTATGTATGATCACGTCTCCTTTTCAAACTCTTTATTGAATTCTTCAGTTCAGGTATGGTATTTTTCAACTCGAGGATTTCTGTTTGTTTTTGATGGTAGCTATTTCCTTGTCAAACTTTTCGCTCATGCATTGTTTTTCTACCGTTGTTTAGCTACCTGTGTTTTCCTGTAGTTCACTACACTTCCTCAAGAGGATTATCCTGAATTCTTTGTCTGACAGATGCATTTCTTTCAGAGATGTTACCAGAGCTTCATTAGCGTCCTTTAGTGGTGTCATATTTACCTAATATTTTGTGATCCTTGATTGCTTATATTGGTTCCTGAGCATCTGAGCAATGGGACTCCTCTTCCACGCTTTACAGATTTGCTCCGTAGAGTCAGTTCTTTACCAGTCAGCTCAGTTTTGGTTTCTGGATGTGCTGGTTAATTAGCCGCTGGTTAATGTCTTTGGGCAAAGGGGGCTTGCTATTATAGTGCATTTGGGGGCAAGGCAACTGGTCAGGTTCTGAGAACAGGAATGGGAGTGTCTGCCCGTGGCTGAGAACAGTTGGATAGGACTGCTGGCTTGGTTCCCTACCCAAGTGAGACTGCAGAGTAGGCTCTGTGTTTGCCTGGATTCTTTGGTCAGGATCCAAGTTGGCAGATCTCCATCTCACCTAATTCCCTGGTCAGAGTGCATCCCAACCTGGTTCCATAGATGAGCAAAGCTGCTGGTTGGTTTTACTGCTTGGACGCTGCAGGTATAAGTTTGGTCTGCCAACATCCTTATGCTGGTTATTGCAAGCCTCTCCCCCTTTCTCTCTCACAGTCAGATTCCCAGTAGTTGAACCCCCATGGTGTGAGATCAGAGCTGGGGCTTCTGTAAAGAGACTCTCATGCTGATGGGAGTTGGTGGCCCCCCACTTTTTCCAACTGGAAAAACTGTAGGCTCAAGGGAGACTTCTTTGCATGGTGCTGTGCTGGCCAGGGGAGGGGCCATGCAGTCAACATTGAGCTCCCTCTCTTACCCTTCTAAGGCAATCTATCTTAGTCTTTGTGGTGCAAGGGGTGCTTCAGTTTCACTACTGTGTTCTAAGATTCTCTCAGTGGTGTCTTGTGCTTGAATAGTTGTTTCTTCTTCTTCTTCTTCTTCTTCTTCTTCTTCTTCTTCTTCTTCTTCCTCTTCTTCTTCTTGGGAGCAAACTCAGCAACAGCTTATGTTGCCATCTTGGTGACAATAGTCAATCTAGGCCTCCACTTCTTTCCTTCATGTTAGCAGCTAGAAGAGGGCTTCTGCTGGTATTCACTTTAATTCTGCTACCTTTGGCTCTTCTCTCCATATGGAGATCTGCTAAATAGTTATCAACTCCATTGGCATAAAATCTAAAACCAATTCTTCAAAACTTGTGATGAGTAGGTGGCCCCTTTCTCTAGGATCCAGCCCTCGGGCAATTCCCCCTAATTGCTCCATGCCACTTGTCCAGCAGTGCTGGCAGGGAGGACTCGGAGGGAGGACCGTGCTGACTCCACAGTCTTCCCCAGAAGCACAACAGAATCTTGTTTTGTGGGAAATTATTAATTGCTTACCAAGTTGCCAGGCACTTATGTAGGCACTTTGAATGTCAGCCATTGAATCCCTAAAACAACTCTGGTACTGTTCTAGAACACACTGTTGAAAAAGGGACACAAGCAAATCCAAGCTGCCGTTTGTTTATTCCAAATGCAACTTTCTCTCCCTATGCTACTTGCCTTTTATATTTAACAATCATTTGAGCAAAATGAAAGATGTTTTTTTCCACGCCTGAAAACTGGCTGATATTTTTTATAATGGGTGTCCAAATGTAGATATAACATATATGTGTGTGTGTGTATATATATATATATATATATACACACACCTGAACATTGTTAAATATGTATGAGCATTATTGTGTGTATATGTGTGTGTGTGTGTATATATATTTATATACACACATACATATAGATATATTCACATACATATATATGTGTATATATATATATATATATAATTTTTTATGTTTATACTTTGGCTGAAAGCTTCACCTCTCTTTCTGACCACTAGAAATAAAGAATTATCACATATATCTTCTTCAAAATTAAAACGAAACACCAAACAAACCCCACAAAAGACAAAATCCTTTGTGTGTTATGGTATAGAGTCAGTTTAGTTGGGAGAATGTTGAACCTAGTGAAGAATTCCTATATCTTCTGGGTGGTCTAGGCAAGGTACTTCACTTTCCTGAACTGGAGATCCATCTGACAAGTCACAATATTCGGTTGGACAACTTCTAAATTTCTTCCTGTCTCTGATAGTCAATAATCCCAGTCACTTACAGATCTTCTGCAACATGTACAGTCATCACCCAAGTGCAGATGACCCCCCTCCTCCCATGCTCAGCTTGATGAGTAGCCAGTATTAGCTTGTGGCTTGGATTCTACTTGAAAGAACACTTGGAATGAAGATAGATCTAAACTTTTAGAGATGTGGATTGCTGAAGACGATGAAAGGGCTTTCTTGAGGTTCTTTCAATGTTATTAAGAAATGACAATGCTAATTAATTCATTGGCATGATTTGCTACCTAATGAGATGATTGCACTCTGATGCACTGAGCCTGTGAGACTTGCTAACCTCAGGGTTCTTATAATTTAGTTTTACCTCCTGCTGACTCACATTTTTCTAATGGCTTGAATCAGCTCTCATTTTAACTCCTTTGCATTTTCTCTAATTTTCCTGCTGCAACACTTCCTGCCTGCATCTTCAAGACAAAAGATGGGGGATTTTTAACTGGAGAAATGGAGAACTGCTGAATGAGTAGGCAATTAGTTGCTGAAGGATGTGCCAAGTGTCATTGAAAATAGAATTTTCCCCAGATTTGCAGGAAGGGATTTGGTTACACAGAGTGCTTCTCCACAGTGGTGATTTCGGCTATCATATTGCCAGGTCTGTAAATAGGCACCTGAACTTCATATTCTTGGATCAAAACCTAAAAGTCTGCATTTTATTGTATTAAGCATGTCTTCGAATTTAGTTTCAAGTTTTATTGATTTACTGCTTGATTAGGAATCCTGAAAAATGGCTACATCTCCTTTACTATTTTGTAAAAATCATGTTAGTGATCTCTGTAGACAGATAAATGGTCCCTAAATATTATTGCATTTTTGTATTTTGGAATCAGTGAGCATCTATCCTCTTGTGAGGACAGAAATAGTCAAAAAAGAAGACCAACGTTCCTTATCAACCTAAATAATTTTAGAGATAAAAAAATAGCCTTGGAAATGGTAGCCATCTCACTTTATAGATGAGGAAACCAGATGCTGAGACGTTGAATGTCATGTTCAAAGTCGCAGAGCTGGTTATTAAATAGAGCCACACCTAGGGTCTCTTCAATCTAGTGCTCCTGTCCCCAAACCACATAGTCTATCCAACCAGGGTCACTGTCCTGGTGGACCAGAAAAGCAGGGGTGCGACTAGAGTAGGTAGGCCTAGAGGACAGAGTGCTGAACCAAAGATTATTTTTGAGGCTTAAGATCTAATGGAACTTTCCTTGCTATTTTTCAGACTTGCTTGGATCCATGACTGCTTCCTTCTTTTCTATTTCTTCCTTGTAGAATGGGAATATCTATCTTATGGCTGTCTCCCCATTGCATTTTGGAAGCAGATAACTTGCCTTCTGATTCATAGGTTCACAGCCAAGAAGGAATTTTGCTTTAGGATGGATCAGACCTTGAGTCTCTCCTGCATCTGATTTGGATGATACTTAGTCAAGATTTTGGACTTCAACTTGAAACTGGAATAGGTTCACTTTGGGGCTGTTGTAATGGGGTAGATGTATTTTGCATATGAGAAAGATATGAACTTTGTGGACCAGAAGGTTGGATGTCACGGGTGGAATTGTGCCCTCCAAATTCTTATGTTGAATTTTCCTGTTACTCCTTACCTCCTGCACCCCCGTTCCTCATAATGTGACTGTATTTGGAGAGGGGGCCTTTAAAGAAGTAATTAAGGCAACATAAAGCCATATCAGTGAGCCCTTAATCTAATATGACTGGTGTCCTTATAGAGAGAAAAGATTAGGAGACAGACAGGGAAGAGCAAGCTGGTGTGGGTCTTGCAAGGAGAAGACAGCCATGTACAAGCCAAGGAGAGAGGCCTCAGAAGAGATCACCCTTACTGACACCTTGACCTTGCACTTCTAGCCTCTAGCGCTGTGAGCAAATAAATTTCCTTTTGTTGAAGCCGCCTAGCCTATGGTAAGGCGTTATGACAGCCCAAGCAAACTAACACACTACCCTTGATTCTATTGTCCGAAGCACAATCAGTATTTCTGGAGGATCATGCTTTTCTGCATCAATGTCCTTACAGCTGGGTGTCCCCAGGGTCCTTGTTACTCGTCCTTACCCATTAAGGATTTGGCTGCAATAGTGGAAGATACGGATGGAAGACTGCAAATAGAAAAATAGCCTTGAACTCCACATTCCCCCAGTATTTGTAAAACTGAAACTTTCCTTCTGATTGAAAGAAATGTGCTTAAATAAGGGAAGGAGTAAAAATCAAGAAGCTGTGCAGTGTTGCCTTTATGACAGGCACGTGGCCTGAGATGGTGATATTCATTCGTGAAAGACATAGCGATCTCACGCTGCGGATATATAGTATATCCACACAGAACTAAAAGAACCAAATCTTTCCCCCCATCATGCCTTAGTTTAGTTTACAGTTTATTTATTTATTTTTGAGAAAGAGAGCATGGGAGAAGGGTGGGGAAGCGGGGAGAGAATCCCAGGCAGGCTCTGCACTGTCAGGGCAGGGCTCAAACCCAAGCACCATGAGATCACGACCCGAGGTGGAATCAAGAGTCCGACCCTTAACCGACTCAGCCACCCAGGGGCCCCCATCGTGTCTTATTTTTAAAGCCTGCATTAGAAGCCACACCTGTCTGTCTAATCACTCGGTGCTTCAGAGATGAGTTTGAATGTTTTAGAAAGAAAGAATAATTTGGACTCCTATTCTCAGCTCATCTACGACACTTTGTGATTTATTAAGTGTAATTTGAAACAGACCAAGATCGTTTTCTTCTCTACCGTTTATCGACCCGTCCATCCCACCCTATAACTCTTTTCATTGATTAAGCCATGCCCCCCCCCCCCCGAGGATCTAACAGGAAGAGAGACGGACCAGAGACTCCCAATGTTGGCCTCAGTTGGAAAATAACTGAGGATAAATTTCCCTGCAGAGCCCTGGAACAGACCTATGCACAGGGCTGCCCTCTGGGCACCTCTAAGCTGAAGAGCCCATATTAGTTTTAATGCCCATACTAGTGAGTCTTTTGCATTGGGCAGAAAGGTCCTACCCAAATTAAAATGACGCTCAGGAAGGAAAACCAAGAATGAGCCAGTGGGTCAGAGGGCTGGTTCTGAAGTCAGTCTCTGGCCCGGCCTCCGCACTCAATTCCTGCCCACTCTCTACTGCTTTTTTAGTTATTACAGGCAACAGAGGAAACCCAGAACAACTGTGGAAGAAGCAGTTTTTTCTTCTCCTCTGGCAGAGATACTCTGAGCCATTAAGTAACTCTCTTTGCTAGTATTTGGCTCTCTCCCAGCAGCGTGGGATTCTCCCCACTGGTGTTATCCAGGCCTCCTTACCCCTGCACCATCAAAATACAGGCATGCGTTGGAAGAAAAAAGCTAACCTTTCAAAAGCAGGGTAGTCTGCCCTCTGAAGATCACAAGACACATCTGAGCACCTGCTACGACCTTGCATGTTCCATATCCTGGGAAGGTACCTAACTCTGCACCGGACACTGTGGGAAAATGATACCCATATGGTTTTATTCAACCCTCACAACAACCGAAGAAGTAAATTTTACTATTGGCCTCATGTCACATGGGGGCTATAGCACAGAGAGGCAAGTCACTTGCCCAGGGTCACACAGTACTGACCCCCAGAGTCATGATTTTTTTTTTCATCTCTTTTACCCACATACTTTTTGGAATGGGAAAGGGAGGGATATTTCAAGTCAATCCAAATGAAGACATGATATCATTTCACCTACCTCTGAATGTATCTCTAACAGATAGGAACTTTAAAAGAAAACATAACGCAGTCCATATCATATTCTTAATAATATTAAGAATAGTTCAATGTCAACTAATGCCCAGTCCATAATTGTTTTCAATGGCCATATAAATCATGTAGATAAATCATGATTGGTTTTTGAATTCAAAGTTGATAGATATTTAGTTTGTTTCCAATTTAGGGTGACTATAAACAGCATTGTTATTGTCGTCTCTGTGACTAAATCTTGGCTATTTCCTTAGCATTTTTCTTTTTTTTTTTTTTTTTTTTTTTTTTTTTTTTTTTCAACGTTTATTTATTTTTTTGGGACAGAGAGAGACAGAGCATGAACGGGGGAGGGGCAGAGAGAGAGGGAGACACAGAATCGGAAACAGGCTCCAGGCTCTGAGCCATCAGCCCAGAGCCCGACGCGGGGCTCGAACTCACAGACCGCGAGATCGTGACCTGGCTGAAGTCGGACGCTTAACCGACTGCGCCACCCAGGCGCCCCTCCTTAGCATTTTTCTTACAACAAATTCTGAGAGGCAAAACTACTGTTGTAACAGTTACTCTTATTTTAAAGATTTGTATAATAGGTATAATTGTGAGACTCTTTTCCAGAAAGACCCAATTTGCCAAGCCATCCTCAGTGCTCGGCATCTTTACCAAGACTATCTGCCTTTATTAGCTATCTTTTGGGCCATTATAATAGGTGAAAATGAGGTTACAAGGAGCTTGCATTTCTACATTTTCCTGTTTATTGGCCACCTGCATTTTTTCTTTGGTGAATCACTTGTCTCTACATTTTGTCTATTTTGAAAAGGCATACTTTTTTTTTAATTTTTTTTTTAACATTTATTTATTTTTGAGACAGAGAGAGACAGAGCATGAACGGGGGAGGGGCAGAGAGAGAGGGAGACACAGAATCGGAAACAGGCTCCAGGCTCTGAGCCATCAGCCCAGAGCCTGACGCGGGGCTCGAACTCACGGACCGCAAGATCGTGACCTGAGCTGAAGTCGGATGCTCAACCGACTGAGCCACCCAGGTGCCCCTTGAAAAGGCATACTTTAAGTATAATTGACATACAATATTTTAGTTTCAGGTGTACATCATAGTGATTCAATATTTTTAAACTTTACAAAATGATCCCCCACAATAAGGCTAGTTATCATCACTTATCTTTTGACTCTGCACCGGACACTGTGAACATCACTTATCTTTTTCTTGAACATCACTTATCTTTTTCTTGAATTTTAAAGGCTCTTTTATATTGCAATGCAAATGCTTTGTTTATAGTGTATGTTGCAAATACTTTCCTAGTTCATTTGTTTCTAAACGTTGGAAAGTTTTTTTGTTCTTTGAAGACATTCACAACTACCAATCTTTTCCATTTTGCTTGCTCTGGGATCACTTTTATAAAGACTTTTCCCAGCCCAGGACCCAAGTTTATAAATATTTCATTCTTGTATTTTGTTTAACATTATCATCTTAATTTACCTGGGGCTTACTGATATAAAATATAACTAACATGTAAATAACATGTAACTAATGTGATACAAAGTGTAACTAAAATATAAAAGCATTTATTGTTTATATATTTTAGCTAATTTTTCCAAGATTATATATATATATATATTCTATACCTATATGTAGATATAGATAGATTATACATATATATGTTCTATACCTACTTGTAGATATAGATAGATTATATATATATCAAGATTACATATATTTTGTCTGATGTTTTCTATTGGGCATATGTTGGGTTTTTAAAACTTTTTTTTAATGTTTATCTTTGAGAGAGAGACAGAGTGTGAACAGGGGAGGGGCAGAAAGAGGAGATAGAGTCCACAGCAAGATCCAGGCTCTGAGCTGTCAGCACAGATCCTGATGCGGGGCTCGAACTCACAAACCGTGAGATCATGACCTGAGCCGAAGTCGGACATTTAACTGAGCCGCCCAGGCGCCCCAGCATATGTTGTTTTCATTTCCTTCTTTATTTTCCATCTAGTGAACAATAATTATTGAGCTCCTACTCTCTTCCACACAGTGTAATTAACAGGTGCTGAGAGTATCTTTGTGAACAAAACAGTAAAAGGCCCTTCCAGTTTGGGGATCATACTGTTGAAGAAGAAGGGGCAATATGAAGGAAACAAGCAAAAATGCAGTGGAATTTGAGTGCTCTGAAGAAAATAAAAGGAAGGCAAGGGAATAAGATAGTGCCGAAAGAATGAGCCTTTGGATTTATTCATCATCTCTACTGACTTTCTATTTTCTATTCATTAATTTCTGTAGGTGTATTTCTTTATTCTTTTTAAAAAAAATTTTTTTTTTACGTTTATTTATTTTTGAGACAGAGAGAGACAGAGCATGAACGGGGGAGGGGCAGAGAGAGAGGGAGACACAGAACCGGAAGCAGGCTCCAGGCTCCGAGCTGTCAGCCCAGAGCCGGACGCGGGGCTCGAACTCGTGGACGCGGGGCTCGAACTCATGAACGGCAAGATCGTGACCCGAGCTGAAGTCGGACGCTTAACCAACCGAGCCACCCAGGCACCCCTCTTTATTCTTATTTCATAGAGTCTAGAGAGGCTTTGGGGCATTCTGGACAGCCAATATGAATGAGAGAGAGCTCAGGAACATCCCTCGGCTGGCCCTGCAGGGGTTGTTATTCCCTTACCTTAGGACACATTTTCCTGCAGGGCTCCAGGACAGAGCAAATTGAACAGTGGCCACAGTCGGCACTCGCTCCTTTAAAGGACTCTGCCCTCTGGCCACTAATGAAAAGATTTACAGATCATTATTTAAATGGTTAGTCTTTACTCTAGAATTTCTTTTCCCTGGAAAGAGGAGAAAAGATTTCTTTTCCCTGACAGCTTTGGGGGGATCCAGCAGTCCGAAGATTGCAAGGAAGAAAGGAACATTCTTTGCCCGGGAGGGTGGTTCTTTTATGTGGTTGGCACTCACTGAACCAAGCCTTTTGCAGCTTTAAAGCAGCCTGAAGTAGGAATCTATCTACAAGAAAGTGCTTTTTCATGCTAATTTTAAATCCAGGATTCATACTACAAAAAGGAAACCGAGAAGAATAACTCACTGTGAAATAGCGTTCGTTGTATTTGAAGCTGGAAAATTCATTGAAGTTCTGGCTCCCAGACCAGGCTAGTCCATTTACCAATTTGTCTTTCATGCTCAGAGAAAACTCATTTGTCCATTTTACTATTCAGGAAGATGTGTAAATTGCATAGCATCTGTTCAAAAGCTGAGAAGAAGCACAGAGACTAGGTATTAGAGATGGGAAGTATCATACATCGCAAAAACAATGATGGGGGCTCCTGGGTGGCTCAGTCGGTTAGGTGTCTGACTTCGGCCCAGGTCATGATCTAGTACTCGATGGGTTCAAGCCCAGAGTCGGGCTCTGTGCTCACAGCTCAGAGCCTGGAGCCTGCTTCAGATTCCGTGTCTCCCTCCCTCTGCCCCTCCCCTGTTTGCACTCTGTCTCTCTGTCTCCCCAAAAATAAATAAATATTAAAAAAAACCAACAATGATGGACAGAGCTAAAAACCACCCATCGGAGAGCCACCGTGAGCCCAGATGTAGCCAAGTCTGAGGACCAGGAGCCCATGATTACTGTAGAAGTGGGTCTTGGGTTATTTTCATCAGTGAGCGGAGAGATTATTTCTTTGCACATGGATAAATAGCTTATTCATTTATGTTAGCATATGTATTCCCGGCTTAATTTGAGATGCAAACGAAAGGGTTTTTTTGTGTTTTTTTTTTTTTTTCAGTTCTTGTATTATACTTCTTTACTGATTCATGTACTGTTTTATGTCAAAGTCTCTTTGGGGCAGAGGAGAGCTTGCTGGTGAAGGGGTGGGTACAGCACAGGCAGAGAGAGCAAGGCTCCCCCCCCCCCCCCCCGCTCCCCACAACCAGCCATATTGCCTGCTCCTTGAGGCCAGTCTCCCTGCTCCTTGAAGAAGGTCCAGGCCCAACCTGGGACAGTTCTCCACAGGACTATTTCTATGTGTGGGCAGTGGTCTAAGTGCCTAGGATTCCCTGTCGTCCTCGCCCCCCTCCCCGGGTGGTTGCTGTGAGGGAGGCAGAGGCCGGATGGAGTCTGACATTCTGGCTAAGGCTCCTTCTGGTCCCTAGAGCGGGCCCCTGCCCCGGTGAAGTCCAGAACCCAGTGGCAGGGAAGATGACTTAAGGCATAGAGTTATAACCACGTATTTAGACGAGCTAGAAGCAGTTTTGAGAAAGATGGAATTGACTGGTTCTCATTCCCCCCAGCCCTCTATGCTGGGACTTAAAACAATATGTGTTTTTGAAGTACAAATCTACGGAGAGAAAAAAAGAAATTTTGAAGACATAGTTTACTGTCATCTCTTAGACATTCACCATCTACATCTTCATAAGAAAGACTAAAAATCCGACAGTAAAGAAACCTGTCTCATTTTATTTCACCTAGCATTTCCCATATAATTTGAAGAAATGGGGATTTCATGAAATACGCATTGGAAAACACTGTTCTCTGCCCATTTCATCCGGCTGAATAGAAAACTTTAGTAATTTATGGTACATTCTGTGACAGTTGCCCCATTAACCTGGGGTCACGAGCTTACCTTGATTCTTAAACTTTTATTTTTTTTTTTTTTTTTTTTTTTAAATTTTTTTTTCAACGTTTATTTATTTTTGGGACAGAGAGAGACAGAGCATGAACCGGGGAGGGGCAGAGAGAGAGGGAGACACAGAATCAGAAACAGGCTCTGAGCCATCAGCCCAGAGCCTGACGCGGGGCTCGAACTCACGGAGTGCGAGATCGTGACCTGGCTGAAGTCGGACGCTTAACCGACTGCGCCACCCAGGCGCCCCTTAAACTTTTAAATCATCATAGAAAATACTGCTGTTCTGATCAATTTGTCTGTTTTACACTCATCACCCAATGGTACTACTGTCACAATTTTTTTTATCTTTATTTATTTTTGAGAGAGAGACAGAGCATGAGCAGAGGAGGAGCAGAGAAAGAGGGAGACACAGAATCCCAAGCAGGCTTCAGGCCCTGAGAGGTCGGCTCAGAGCCCTACGTGGGGTTTGAACTCATGAACCGTGAGGTCCTGACCTGAGCTGAAGTCGGACACTCAACCGACTGAGCCACCGAGGCACCCCAAACTGTCACAACTCTTAAAATCTTTCCATGCATCTGACACTTCTTCACCTACTTAATAGGTTATCTAATGCTGATTTTCTTGTTCTGAGACAAGAATGTTTTGGAATTCACAAAAATAAATTGGGGGCACAGTATGTGTATCAATTCATAATATAAAATCTGGTTTGAGGAGATTATACAAATGCTTCAGATCTAGTTTAATGTTGTCGTGCTTTGAATTGCTCTCTCCTAGGCGTGGTCTTACTGATCACAGGATTGCAGACTTTCTGGGGCCAGTAGAGAACTCAAGGCCAATCAGTCCAAATGCTGGTGGAGGTGCAAAGGACCTTTCTGGCTCTCACATCACTCTGCAAAAAGATGTTTTACACCTGCAGGTTCAGCTTTGCTCCAAGTGGATCTCAACTCTGGCTGCACATTCAAATCACCTGAGAAACTAAAACCATTGGCCATTGGCCATTGACTCAGTCTCCAGCCCTGTCTCCTCCCCAAAGGTCAGGAGCCTGAGCTAAAAGTTCCCTCCCTCTAATCACAAAGTTGATTCCTCTGATAACCAGCCTGTATCCTCCAGAGTGACTCATTAGCATAAACCCCTGAAAAGGGCTTATGAATAACAAAAGATATTCCTCTCTCACCCCTATCTCTCAGGAAATTCCAAGGGTTTTAGGAGCTCTGTGTTGGGAATCCTTGAAGAAGAGCAAAAATATGTATGGTGAGTATTTATGTGTTTCTTAACCATCAAATTTATGTCACAGTTTTTATTCATTTTCTAGCTTTTTAAAATGTGTCACTGATTTGTATTTTGGGTGGTACACCCCCAACTGCATTTTTTCCATAAAGATTTTGATCGCATGATTTTGCACAGCATGGTGATTTTTTGCAAGATAAATATCACATCACAGCAGAACTAACTGTATGTAGTAGAACAGTGCCAGGTACCAAGAGCACACTTTACACACTGTATGTTAGCCAATTTGACAATAAGTTAAAATAAATTTAAAAAGTATAAATTTAAAAAAAGTCAAGAAAAAAAAAGAACAGCGCCAGGTACATGATAAAACAGTCAGTATGTCAGAGCTATTATCATGCTAAACAGCTAGAAGGCCCAAAGGGAAGAAATATCAGCACACACTTGGGGAGCTGAGGGCAATTCCCTTGACTTTGTGAGAGACAGGCAGGGAGGAGCAAAGAAGAGTGAAAGGGAAGATAGGAGCAGGTGAAGAAGCGCCTGGTGAAATCTACTCAGAAATTTGTAATTTATTCCAAAAGCGATGGGAGACCATGGAATGGTTTTGAGAAGAGGATTCAGGTGAGCAAATTTTCCCTTTAGAAAGATCACTATTTTTTTCCCATTAAATAGCAGTTTATTATAAATTTATAATTTTTTTAATATGAAATTTATTGTCAAATTGTTTTCCATACAACACCCAGTGCTCATCCTAACAGGTGCCCTCCCCTGTGCCCATCACCCACCTTCCCCTCCCTCCCACCCCCCATCAACCCTCAGTTTGTTCTCAGTTTTCAAGAGTCTCTTATGGTTTGCCTCCTTCCCTCTCTTTTTTTTCCCCTTCCCCTCCCCCATGGTCTTCTGTTAAGTTTCTCAAGATTCACATAAGAGTGAAAACATATGGTATCTGTCTTTGTATGACTTATTTCACTTAGCATAATACCCTCCAGGTCCATCCACGTTGCTGCAAATGGCCAGATTTCATTCTTTCTCATTGCCACGTAGTATTCCATTGTGTATATAAACCACAATTTCTTTATCCATTCATCAGTTGATGGACATTTAGGCTCTTTCCATAATTTGGCTGTTGTTGAAAGGAAAGATCACTATTTTTTTTTAATTTTTTTTAACGTTTTATTTATTTTTGAGACAGGGAGAGACAGAGCATGAACAGGGGAGGGTCAGAGAGAGGGAGACACAGAATCCGAAACAGGCTCCAGGCTCTGAGCTGTCAGCACAGAGCCCGACGCAGGGCTCAAACTCACGGACTGTGAGATCATGACCTGAACCGAAGTCGGCTGCTTAACCAACTGAGCCACCCAGGCGCCCCAGAAAGATCACTATTTTTAAGTGAGCAAGGGATTGGGGAGAGATAAGTCTAGCGACAGATCAACTAGTTTTAGGAGGTCACTGCACAAATGTGGACAATAAACAATGTTGCATAGACTGGGGCAACGAAAGGCAAAGCCAATTCGAATGCTAGAAGGTGAATGTACCCGCTCTGGTGGCATGGTGGGAGGTGAAGGGTGACTTCTGGGTTCTGGCTGGGGCTGCAGGAGAAGGTGGTACCATTTCCTGAGAATGAACTCAGAAGGGAAAACAGATTTGGGAAGGGAGATGATGAGTTTTGAGTACATTGGGTTTCAATCATGGAATTATCATGGACCCAAGAGCCATGCAGGCTGGAAAGGCCTGGGCCCAGCAGCATCCCGGGGCTCAGCTGGGACAAGGTGGCTCAAATGGAACGAAAACCCAGTGGATATTTTAATTCAGCTATACTTGGCTAAAGAGAACGTCATGCCTCCACGAAGAAAGTGCCTAGTAGAATCTGCAGAGAGATTCTGGAATCCGGTGTCTTTTATAAGCAAGAGTGTTTGGTTTTATTTTAGTCCGTGCAGGGTTAGGCGGTGAGAAGTTTGGATGGGATAAGTGCAAATGAATCTGAAGCCGAGGTAAATGTTTACAGTGACTTAAAAAGGAAAAGAAAGAGTGTTTAGCACAAAGTACATTCTGAATTTCTCTGAACCCAAAACATTTTAGGAAGGATGTGAAATGTGAAGAGACAGCCAGACTGAGGCCCGCTGATGATGACGGGGTACACGAATAGAAACCAAAAGACCTAACCCAAACTGTTTTTCCTTGAATGGCAATAAAAATCCAATGAAAATCCCTACTTTTTTTTTTTTTCCTTTCTACCTTAGTGGGCATCAAATTCCAAAGGGGTAAAACTACAGCAGTTTCTTTTTTTTTTTTTTTTTAAAGCATCGTGTTGTTGTTGTAATTCTTACTTGTTTTCTAAGTGGGATAAATTTGTGGAGTAAACTGGGTAGACTGGCTCCACTTAACTTCAGTTTTCAACTCAGCTTAGCAAATAAGGGAGTCAAGCACAGCACTGCTGTAATTACGGTCTCTAAATGTGTACGCTTCCAGCTTTACTATATCATTATACGGTATGTGCAAAGCTGAAATCAACACTGGGCTTTCCAAAAATAATGCTTACAAAACAACTAATTGTAATCTACCTTTGTTCCGTTGGTGGGGTTTGTCTTAGGATATGCCAAACCGATCTCTTATGTTATATAAAGATCCTTAAAAAAAAAAAAAAAAGAAAAGGTTTACTTTGTCACAGCTGAAAAACTACAAGAGCCAAATAAAGGTGTATTTCAGCTAACTGCATTTAATTTGTTTTTATGAGAGTGGAGATTTGACTCTTTCGGTTAATGAATAATATCTACCGAGCTGATAGAAACCAGAGATCTACCAATACTAAATTTTTCTTTTCCTGTCCTTGGAACGCGTTCTTATTTGTGGATCTTACGTGGAGAAAAAAAAAATCTATTCTCAATTTGACTTTAAATCATTCGTGGGTGAAGGAAGCCACGGATGGCCAATTTCAGAAGCCTTTAGAAGGGCAGAGAAAACAGTGAGGAGCACTGGCAGCAAAGTGTAGGCAGAGGTGGGCTCCAGGGACCGCTTGTGCCCTCCAAACAGCAGAGATGAGAAGTGGCCATATGCGAGACGGACACAGGAGGGCTGGGCCCTGAGACCCTTTCCATATTTGAATGGTAGGCGGCCCAGCTGTTCACCAACGGTTAGACGTCCGGCCTAGGAATGAGGATTGTTCAACCGTGTCGCTCGTGTCTCATGATGGAGAGGGCTCAAACAAGCACCAGGTGTGGGTGTGTGCATGGGGCTGGGGGATGTGGCGACGTGAGAGCGAGTTATAAGAAATCACTAAATTCAAATGCACAGGATACACGGTAGAAACAGTATATGAGAGGCAGTAAGGGAGGTGTTCTCTAGAACATGAGTGACCAGTTGTACCCTGACTGAAGAAGACCGGGGGAGTATACAGTGATTAAGAACTTGGGGTCTGTGGTCATACTTCCTGGGACACAATCCTGCCTCTGTTTTATGATCTTGGGTGAGTTACGCCAGCTCTGAAACCTCAGTGTCCTTACCTGTAAAATGGGAATAATCGTAGTACCTACATAAGATTGTACTAATCATTCCATGACAGTCTGGGAAAAGGATGTAGCACAGGGCTTGGTGTCTAGGAAATGCTTTGCAAACGTTGGTTACCAGAATGCCATTTTTCTCCTGCTTTTGTCATCATCAGTTTCTTCATCCTGCTGGCTTAGAATCACTTTGTGACTTTTTCTGGCTAACCTGTTTTATTTTGTCCTGAAAATGTTTCCTTGATGGAAAGCATTTAAAGCTATCCATTTTTATTTTATTTTGTGGTTGTATCCATAAGATATGATGCCATGATTGCCTTGTCCTCAAACGGTCTGTAACATCAGTTTTTATTGCCCTTTTGTATCTGTTGTGAAGGATAATTTGTGTTTATTTATTTATTTTGTGCATGTTTCTGTGTTCTACAGAATGTGGCTTGTACGAGTTCTGCTTTTTGGAATTTATTATGGTTGCAACTTAGTATATATATAATGATAAAAGTTAATACTTATTTGAAAAATTGCTATTTAGTATGGAAACCAATTTGTCCATAAATTATATTTTAAAAAGGAATAGAGTTTCTTTGGTTAGAAAGGCCTAACTTTGAATAAAGCTCTGATATTTCTGCAAAAAAAAATAAATAATTACCATTTAGAGATACTTTCAGAAGTTCTTTAGATGCAGGTTTTACTCCATTCTCGCAGCAAGCCTGTGATAGAGGTATGATTTTTATCCTAATTACACATAAGAAGACACAGATGCTTACAGAGGGAGGCTGAATCCTTTACTCAAGATTACACGCTGTCAGTCAGTTAGAAGTCCAAGTTAGAGTCCAAATTAAGGATCATGACAATGGGCAACGGCCAAGGGTACCACGTTATAAAGGGTGATGTGTAAGTTTGCTGTTGCAAAGTACCACGCACTGGGAGGCTTACATAAGAGACATTTATTGGCTCACAGTTCAGGAGGCCCGAAGTCTGAGATCAAGGTATCTTCAGGGTTGGTTCTTCTGAGAGATGTGAGAGGTGGGTCTGTTCTATGTGTCTCTCCTAGCTTCTGGTGACTTGTGGTCGATCGTTGGCGTTCCGTGGCTTGTAGAAGCATCACCCTAATCTCTGCCTTCCTCTTCGCATGGCCTTCTCCCTGTGTGCAGATCTGTGTCCAGATTTGCCCTTTTTTTTTCTTAGCTATTTATTTATTTTGAGAGAGAGAGAGTGTGTGTGTGTGTGCGTGCATGTGGCGGGGAGAGACAGAGAGGGAGAGAGAGTCCCAAGCAGGCCCCATGCCGTCAGCGTAGACCCAACACGAGGCTCTGACTTGAGCCGAAATCAAGATGCTCAACCGAGGTGAGCACCTCGGTGAACCACCCAGGTGCCCCCAAGATTTGCCCTTTTATATAAGGACACCAGTCATCCTGGATTAGGGCCCACCCTAATGACCTGATCTTAACTAATGACACATGCAATGACTTTATTTCTAAATAAGGTCATATGTTGAGGTACTGGGGATTAGGACTTCCACGTATGAATTTGGGGGAGGGAGGATGATTTATCCCATAGCAGGTGATGAATCCCTATGAAAGTAAATTAAAAATAGATTTCCAGGTAATTCACGTTTTTAAGCAGAGCTGCTTCAGCGACTGCTGGCCTGTAAACGGGCACTGCTCTGAGGGAGCAGACAGAGCTTCGAGAGGGCATCGAAAAGAAAAAGTAAAATTCCCCTCTGGCGTTGAACTGTCTACGGTTTTTCTTTGCAACAAGCGTAGACAGTGGATTGAACGCAGCCATGGGCGGTGCCACTTTCTCTGAGATTTGTTACAGGCTGGTACCTGATGTTAGCAGCGGTAGCAGCTACAATTTTGAAACTAAATGAGGTACAGTGATAATTACTAACAACAACTCATTTTTTCAATAAAAAGAATTTCAGAAATTTCAGTGGTTTTCCCAAGAAACTACCCGGTTCTAATATCATGTTTAAAAATGAAGCTATTTACATATTTCCGTAGTTTTCCCAAGAAACTATCTGGTTCTAGTATCATGTTTAATAATGAAGGCAATCCATACCCTAAGAAATGCACATCTACGTGCCCCAAAAGGCATGCATGGAAAAGTTCTTAACACTCCAGCTGGCAAATGGAAACAATCTGAATCCTATCAGAAAAATGGATACGCAATCCAGTGACTACTGCAAACATAATGACAGAGCAAAGAACCTCAGTACAAAAGAGCATACACTGTATGATCCCACTCATCTAAGAAACAAAACAGAAACAATTAGTTGTTGGATATCAGGAAGGTGGGGGGCGGTTAGAGTGCCTTGGTTTTTGATCTGGTTGCTGATTACATGGTATGTTCAGTTTGTGAAGAACCACTGATCTACAATCTTATGATATGGACACTCTTTAAATATATTATACTTCAGTAAGAAGTGAAAAATACGCGAGAATATTAAATCTCTACTTCTTTGTTTTCATAAGAGTAGGGGCTCAGATTTTTATTCTTGAATATTAAACCTTTAAAAACTAGTAGGTCATTTGTCTCTACCCCCACCGTGCAGAAACCAAGCAAATATTCAGAGCGAAGAATCAAGCGTTTGTCTGGGCTCTGTAGAAACTGTCTGCCTGGGTAGTACAAACAGTAGAAGAGGGAAAGCATCTCTTTGTAAAAGCGTTTTATTTAATAAATGAAAAAAAAAAGATGAATTGAAAGATCATTGTTTTGCAACCACTAATGAATGAACGGATCCAGGTATTGAGTATCAACAGCTGCTCAGTCCACAAAGAGAGACAAGCAGACAGATACCTCCTGGTGAGAGTACAACATTCCACACGGTCTTGCCAAAGGAGTTGAACCTGACTGAGTCTGATCAAGTCTGGCGATCAGCTGCCAATTTTCAAGAAGACAGAGGAACTGACTATGAGTCCACAATAAGTAGAACTAAGAGTGTGAAATATTCTGCTGGGCAAATGTCCTCGATTCCTTAATAGGTAAATGATAAGAAAAAGGAAGGGAAGGAGGAGAAATGTGTGGGCTGAAATTGACACGGAATCCGAACACCTTTAAAAAAGTGAGTAAGATTACATTACAATCTCTAAGCATGGACATTGTGTCATCTCTACAAAGGTGAGTATAATAGTTACTTGGGGTAAGAGTGTTATTGTGGTTGAATCAGGCCACATGTCTTCACCTGGGTGGTAGTTATAAAAAGGCCTCATAAAAACTCATCAGGCTGTGTATTTGTTCGGAAGAGCTTCCTGTATTTGTGGTTTGTTTTATAATAAAATAGTTTTAGGGGCGCCTGGCTGGCTCATTTGGTTAAGTGTTGGACTCTTGATTTCAGCTCAGGTGACGGTCTCACGGTTTGTGAGATCCAGTCCCATTTCTGACTCTGTGCCTACAGGGTGGAGCCCGCTTGGGATTCTTGCCCTCTCCCTCTCTCTCTGCCCCTCCCCGGCTTGCATGCGCGTTCTCTCTCTTTCTCTCAAAATAAATAAGTTTAAAAGATAAAGTAAAATAGGTTTAAAAGTCAATAATTTTACACAGTAAATTATTTACAGTTCCTTTATAGTAATTTGAAAATAAGAACTTTCGACTATTTGCCTAAATTTGTCCTTTTTTGGGCAAACTATTTACATATATAAAATGTACTTTTCCTGTTTTCACATGAACTTTTTGAATTATGTTCTGCTTTATGAGAAACCTTCATGAGCAACATGCTGATTTTGTAGTTTAGTAGATTATAATTGACCTAAAATATCTTCCAGGTGTTAAATGCCACTTAATTCAGCAGTATTTGGACGCTTTTTGTGCATTAATGATTATCATCAATCATATTTAAAACTTGCAAATATGAAATTATTCTGGCCATACAGGAAGGCAGCACTAATTAACAAAACAAAACAAATAGGGCCTTGAACAGTTCCTTTTATGATGGTTTGCCCTTTATGCTCTGGAGCGACTGAAGGCAGGCCACATCTCTTAGATTGCTAGAGAATTACCCAGAAATGTTATAATTTCTTGGAAGCGCTGATTTAAAATGTCTGGCTACACATTCTCAATTCTGAATCCATCTTTATATTTTTAAAGAATTATTTCTTGGGGCGCCTGGGTGGCTCAGTCGGTTGGGCACCCAACTTCGGCTCAGGTCATGATCTCGCAGTTCGTGAGTCTGAGCCCCGCGTCGGGCTCTGTGCCGACAGCTCAGAGCCTGGAGCCTGTTTCAGATTCTGTATCTCCCTCTCTCTCTGACCCTCCCCCGTTCATGCTCTGTCTCTCTCTGTCTCAAAAAAATAAATAAACGTTAAAAAAATTTAAAAAAAAAGAATTATTTCTTTTCTATTGATAACATAATTCCCATAGTACAAAATTCTCCCCTGAGAAGTGTAGACTTCAGTGGCCATTAGTGTATTCACAAAGTTGTGAAGCCATCAGGACTAACTCCTACACGTTTTCATCATCACAGGAAAAACCCTATACCCACTCACTATTGTTCCCTCTCCTCAGCCTCTAGGAAATGCTAATATAGCTTCTGTCTCTATGGATTTGCTTATTCCGAACATTCCAAGAATGGAATCATACACTATCAGACCATTTGAGTCTGGCATCTTTCACTTCCCATCATGTTTTCATGGTACATCCATGCTGTCGCATGTATTGGTATTTCGCTTCTTTTCATGGCTGAATAATTTTTCATTTTATTTACCTGTTCATCCACTGATGGACACTCAGGTTTTTTTGTAGCTTTTGGATGTTGTGAATCATGAAGCTATGAACATGTGTGTGCATGTTTTTGTGTAGACACCAGTTTTAAATTCTCTTGGATAGGGGCGCCTGGGTGGCGCAGTCGGTTAAGTGTCCGACTTCAGCCAGGTCACGATCTTGCGGTCCGTGAGTTCGAGCCCCGCGTCAGGCTCTGGGCTGATGGCTCGGAGCCTGGAGCCTGTTTCCGATTCTGTGTCTCCCTCTCTCTCTGCCCCTCCCCCGTTCATGCTCTGTCTCTCTCTGTCCCAAAAATAAATAAAAACGTTGGAAAAAAAAATTTAAAAAAAAAATAAATTCTCTTGGATATATACCTAGGAATGGAATACTTAGTCATATAGGAACACTGCTTAAGTATTTCCATAGCAGCTGCACTGTTCTACAGCCCTACCAGCAATGCACGAGGATTCCAATTTCTCCACATCTTTGGCAATTCTTGTTATTGTCCATCTTTTTGACTATAGTTTTCATAGTAGGTGTGAAATGGTGCCTCATGGGAGCTACCTCTGAAACTGCATTCTGAAATCAATAAGGAAACATCAGACTTCAACTACACATTAGACCAGATGGACCTAACAGACATTTACAGAACATTCCGTCCAACAACAGCATAATACACATTCTTCCCAAGCTCACACGAAACATTCTTCAGTATGGATCACATGTGAGGCCACAAAACAAATCCTCATAAATTTAAGAAGACTAAAGTAACATCAAGCATCCTTCCAATCAAAATGCGATGAAACAAAAAATAAGTTACAAGAAGAAAACTGGAAAGTGTACAAATAGGTGGAGACAACAAAAATAGTCTAGAACTAATGAACTAATGAACCACTGATGAATTCTACCAAAAATTTAAAGAAGAATTAATACAATTACTTCTCAAAATCTTGCAAACATAGAAGAGGAAGGAATACTGCTAAACTCATTTTACAAGGCCAACATTACCCTCATAACGAACCAGGCAAGGGCACCACAAGAAAAGAAAATTACAGACCAATATCCCTGGTATACACAGATGTAAAATTTCTCAACAAAATATTAGTAAACTGAGTTCAACAGTACATTCAAATGGAATTCATTCCAGGGATGCAAGAATGGTTCAAATTCCATAAACTAAGCAATGTGATACACAACATTAAGAGAATGAAGGGTAAAAATCATCTGATAATCTCCATAGATGCAGAAAAGGAATTTCACAAAATTCAACATCCTCCATTATAAAAACTCCCAACAAATCGCACATAGGAGGAACATACAATTACATCAAAAAGGATTAAATACCTAGAAATAAATTTAACCAAGAAGGTGAAAGATCTGTTCACAGAAAACTACAAGACTGATGAAACAATTTGAAGGAGACACAAACAAACGGAAAGATGTTTTATGCTCACGGATTGGAAGAATTAATATTGTTAAAATGTCCATACTACCCCAAATGATCTACAGATTGAATGCAATCCCTATAAAAATTCCAATGGTATTTTTTCAGAGAAATAGAAAAAAAAATCCTAAAAGTTGTACAGAACCACAAAAGACTGAATAGCCAAAGCAACCTTAAGAAAGAACAAAGCTCGAGGCATCACACTTCCTGATTTCAAATCATATTGCGAAGCTATAGTAATCAAGACTGTATGGTATTGGCATAAAACAGACACATAAATCAATGGGACAGCATAGACAACCTGGAAGTAAACTCCAGCATTATCACCAACTAATTTATAACAAAGGAGCCAAGAATATACAATGGTAAAAGGACAGCATCTTCAATAAATGGTGTTGGAATACGACCGGAGAGCCACGGGCAAAAGAATGGAACTGAACACCTATCTTACACCATGAACAGAAATCAACTCAAAATGGATTAAAGACTTGGCTGTGAGACTGAAACTGTAAAACTCCTAGAAGAAAACATAGCGGGTGGAAAGCATTTTGACATGGGTCTTGGTGACGATTAGATTAAAATGGAGCTACCATATGACCCAGCAATCCCATTTTGGGGTATATATCCGAACGAAATGAAAACAGGATCTTAAAAAGATATCTAGATTCCCATGTTCTTTGCAGCATTATTCACAATAGCCAATAGATGAAAACAGCCTAAGTGTGTGTCAGCAGGTAAGTGCATAAAGAAGTTGTGGTGTGTAGATACAATAGAATATTCAGAACATGAGATAGGAGGGCATACTGACATTTGTGAGAACATGGATGGACCTTGAGGATTTTAGGCTAAATGAGACAGGGCAAAGTCAAAAAAGACAAATACCGTATGATAGCACTTGCATGTGGAATCTAAACAAGCCATACAGCCATACGCATCAAGATACACACTTGAATGGTGGTCAGCAGGGACTGCGGAGTAGGGGGAAAGGGAAGATGTTGGTCAAACAGTACAAACCTCCAATTAGAACATGAATAAGTTCTGTGTATTTAATGTATAACGTGGTGATTATAGTTGGAAATATTGTATTATATCCTTGAAAGCTGTTAAGAAAGTTGGTCTCAAGTGTCCTCACCACAAAAAAAGAAATGATAGTTATGTGACGTGATGCGGATGTCGGACGATGCTTTGGTGGTAATGAGTTTGTCAAGTATATCAAATAAACAGGTTGTATACTGTATACTTAACACAATGTCATATGTCAATTATATCTCAATAAAGCTGGGGGGAAAAAACAACTAAAAATATATTCTGAAAATTCTAGAACATGAAATCAACCTTCGTGACAATATGGTGTGTACCTATAAGATGGAAAGGGACAGTCCTAGACAGTCAATATTCTCATGGGATGACTATTCCCGTGGCATAGCCATAAAACCCAAAATAAGCCCATCGATTCTACACAGTTTTCTGGGACAATCTGGAAAGAATACATTTTTGCATTGGTGTAATGGGTTGTTCACATTTTTTGAGCTGCTAGAGACAGTCATGCTTGAAGTTACTTTTACTTCGGGATGTTTTATCACATGTGCCAGTAAATTCTCTTCTCTCTTTTTCTCTCAACTAGCTTGAATTTGGCTTCTCTCGCTTGAATGAAGAGGACTGAGCAATATAGCTTTCTGACCAAGACAGTATTCTTCAAAAGTTTGAAACATTAAATTTCTCGTACATTTTGAAAAATGGTTTCTGACACCTTATCCATTGTTTGTAAACTGAATACTATTCTCTTTCAAAAGAACATGTAAACGGGTCACTAATCACAAACACTGTGGATTTCTTCTCCTAATTAACATCCACCCGGGAATCTGCCAAACTCTTCGACAAATCACTCAAGAGGAAACACAAAAGACGAAAATGTACCCTCTTACTAAAACAAAGTTCACAGACAACTGTCAAGCTATGGGGAAATTTTCATACAAATTAGAAGGTAATTGGGGACAAAAATGTCTAAGGCTAATAGCACACTTCTATGTTCCCTTAATAAAATAACCCATATGTAGAAATTGTACATATTCTGCACGTCTGTAGTAGTCTGAATCTCAGAGCTTTAGTGGAAGCTGTAGTTGAAGCTCTGAGCCCCCTGCCATTACAGGTGTCAGCTGCTTTCTTTTCTACTCCATGAGTTGTGCTACAAGGCAGGCAAAATAAATGCCTCCATACTTTATTTGTAAAATCACTGAAAGAAGCCATCTGTAGAGACACACAAGGAAGCTTCTAGGCAGATAAAGTAGATGATTTACAACAGGCAAAAATCTTTCTCAAGTTTTGCCTTACATAACATGAAATCTCAGGAGGCAATGAAACAATTGCCCAAGATTGTCTTTCACTGTACCGGATTTTAAGGAACAAAGGTAGATCCAAAAATTTTATAGCAATATTAGTTCTTTCATAAATGAAAGTCCCAAATAATTATTTTCAGTAATGTGAGAACTTAGAAAATAGAGCCAGGAAAACCAACTCTTAGAATTGTTTTTAGAAACTTTTGAAGCTCTTAGATTTGTTTTTGTTTTTTTAATTTTTTTTTTAACGTTTATTTATTTTTGAGACAGAGAGAGACACAGCATGAATGGGGGAGGGGCAGAGAGAGAGGGAGACACAGAATCGGAAGCAGGCTCCAGGCTCCGAGCCATCAGCCCAGAGCCTGACTGACGCGGGGCTCGAACTCACGGACCGCGAGATCGTGACCTGAGCTGAAGTCGGACGCTTAACCGACTGAGCCACCCAGGCGTCCCATTGAAGCTCTTAGATTTGTATCTTTACTTCCTGCAATTTGGTAAAATTGAGATCTCTCAATGGGGAAAACTATTGCATATCAGGAGCAATAGCCAGTTCGAATAGGAAGAAGCCCAAATATTATTGTCAATCTGGTTATATTATTCAAGGCAAAAATATTTTCCGTGAAAATAAAATATAATTAGATGAGAACAATGATATAGACCCATGACTTCCTGAAATCATATTCTACAGTGTAGACACACTGATTTTTCTTCTTGCCTGTCTTTGCTGTGCCAGAGTGAACTCCATGAGGGTGGGTCCTGTGGTCTGCCTCGTTCGCTGAGGTAGTCGGCACTTGGACTCCCTTGGGGCACATAGCGTAGCCTGAATAAATAATAAATATCAGTATGTAGGGATTTTTGAGGGAACATTTTCAAAGTGTATGAAATGACGTGTCACAAATGAAAGGGTCTGAAATGTGTATTTTTAACTCTGGTAATTAGAAAAAATAGTGAAGGAACGTTTTTGAAAAAGTTAATCACCAAGGGACGTAAAAATAGGACATGATTTTCAAAATGCTGAAGAAGATAAAAATAAGACATCGTATTTCATTGTAAAAAAATGAAAACAGTAAGGGGCACCTGGCTGGCTCAGTCTGTTGAGCCTTGGACTTGGGCTGAGGTCATAATCTCACTGTTCAGGAGTTCTAGTCCCACATGAATCTCACCGCTGTCAGCGTGGAGCCCAATTCCTATCGTCTTCCTTCCATTCTCTGACCCTCCCCCCGCTCACACGAGCTCTCTCAAAACTAAAGAAATATTTTTTTAAAAAGTAAATAAAAAAATCAAAACTTGAAACAGTAAGAAAACATAAATATTTTAAAAACCATGGAACACAGTGACTGATACAAGATGAAATATGACTGTTAAGTGATAATTAAAGATGTTAAAGTAGTTCATTAAAAATCAAATGGGGCATAGACTAAATTCAAATACATGCAGACTTACCTAAAACAAACTGATGCAAAAAAATTAAAAGTAAAAAGATACAGATAAGCAAACGCAAATAAAAAGCAAGCACAGCAGGGAGCTTGGGTAGCTGGGTCAGTCAATTGCCAGACTTGGGTTCAGGTCATGATCTCACAGTTCATGAGTTCGAGCCCTGCGTCCGGCTCTGTGCTGACAGCTGGGAGCCTGGACCCTGCTTCAAATTCTGTGTCTCCCTCTCTCTCTGCCCTTCCCCTGATTGTGCTCTCTCTTTCTCCCTCTCTCTCAAATATAAACATATAAGCATTCAAAAAAAAAAAAAAAAAACAAGCAAAGGTTGTAAAATTGATAGTAACAAGAATAGAGCTCAGGCGATAAGCATGAAAAAGGCCCTTGGCTCTGTTATACCTAGGGAATGAATCACTGGAATCCACTCCTGAAATCGTTACTTTGCTGTATGCTAATCTGGATGTAAATTTTCAAAAAATAATAAAAATAAATAATAAAACTTTTAAATAAATAAATAGATAAATGGTTTATTAAAAAACAAAACAAAACAAAACAAGGGCCCTTGGCTCTTGCAGGTGCTGTTGGACTTGAACCACTTGTGGGCCAACGTCTAGCGGACCTCCTGCAGGGCTTCCCCAGGCAGTTCCCAGGGAGGGGGCGGTGGTGGTGACAGGGCGCTGGCCGAGCGCCTGGGGTTCCTCACCCGCAACAGTACAGAGACCTGCTGCTGGACCTAGTGGACGAAGTGGCCAGTGTGCATGAGGTCCCAGGCTTTTCCCCAGACGCGGAGCCGATCCCTGGAGCCTCGGAAGCCGTGCGGAGGTGGAGGACATGCAGGACACCGAGGTCCCCGTGTGCACCGGCCCTCCGCTGAAGTGTGAACACTGCGGGCGAGAATTAGCGCTGGTTGAGTGGGTGGAGAACCACCTGGAGCGCCAGTTCATGGACTGCACTAGTCTGATGAGGGACAAGACGGTGGGCTTGGGGGACCTGCTCGTGGATGACAAGGACACCATCTGAGGCCAAGAGGAGACGCCAAGCTGGGAGCACATCTTGTTTACTTGCTGCCACAACCAGCACCCGGCCCCGCCCCCTTTAGGAGACAGCTGCTCTCCTGGAGGGACACCTGGAGGGACACCTGGAGGGACACCTGAAGGGACACCTGGAGGGAGATCATAGACAGCAAGTGAAGGGGGTGGGGAGGCGGGACCAAGGGGGCCTGGGGCTGCTGCAGGAATAAGCAAGGGACCAGGATAGTGGACAGTAGCTGAAGGAAGGCTGGCAGGGAACCCCAGCAGAGCTGAATGACAGGGCAGTGCGATGACGGTGACCACCCAGCACCCTGAAGCAGAAAGACACAGTAACGTCAGTTCTCAAGGGCCAGCCACCTGGAACGTCGCAAGATGGCTGGTGGGGTAGCATGGTGGGAAAATCACTCAGGAACCTTTTTAAGAAAACACTTTGGCTCACGGAGAAAAAAGAAAAAAGGAACTTGAAAGAATCAGGAAATATTTTTAAAGATTAGAGTTCACACTGAAGATTTAACTGCCAGGACATCTCATGCCTGGAATAATACTGCAACAAAAATTCTACTGCGAGCAACAATCTGTAGAAAATCAACACAACCAGAATATCAGTGGAAGACTTTAACATACCACTCCACCTCTTTTCCTTCTTCGTAGGTCAAGTAGACAAGTGGGGGAAAGCTATTATTAAAAGGAATTTTAAAATATGTAAGATATAAGGTCAAGTGTGTGTGTGTGTGTGTGTGTGTGTGAGAGAGAGAGAGAGAGAGAGAGAGAGGGAGAGACAGGGAGAAAGAGAAAGAGGGACCTTGGCCTCTAGAAGCAAGAAATGCATTTATTTTTCGTTACTACATACAAAACCAGACTGTCATTCAGGCCACAAAAATATTTTAACAAATTTCCTAAAAGAGAAACTGAAATTGTATCATCAACAACTTCTTAAAAACAATGCCGTAGAATTAGAACTTAACAATCAAATGTTAACTTAAATCCCATAAAGGCCTACAAAGCACAAAAACTGTCTTCCAGAGCCCGCCCCCCCCCCCCCCCCAGGCAGAATGAGCAGGAGGCGGGAAGAGCTGCAGGGCAGGCTGGGGGGTGTGGGTCAATCTGGGAGCAGCTGTTCTAAATCAGCTGAAAAGAAAGAAGTAAACCCCAAATCCCCGCAGTTCAAAGTGTCCTCACGGACTAGCAGAATTAAACACATCTAGAGTATGTTAGATATGAAGACTCTCCCGTCCCACCCCAGACTCCATGAAGGCAGGTGTGTATTTTAGCGGGAAGCCCCAGGTCCTTGTCTGCACATCCATCACAGCAGGTGAAATACTGGTCTAAATAACCATATGGAAAACGTACGCCCTCCACCATGAGTCACGTATTTCTGCTCACCTCAATTACAACCACCAAACTTGCTAAGAGACTAGGTCTTAACTCTTCAAGCCACTAGAAAGAAATGATAATTATGTGGCCAGGCAGAGATGCTAATTATCATTACAATGGCAATCATATTACAATATATAAATGCATCAAATCAACATGTTGTACACTTTAAATTTATCCAGGGTTATATATCAAATATATTTCAGTGTTTTAAATTCCACTAAAAATGGGGGTGGGGAGACTTGTTTCACTAAGGATAAAAACCAGTGAGAAAGGGTTCTAAATTAACATATCGAAATAAAAGTGGGCACTCAGCAGTTCACATCTCCCTCCTCCCTAAAATAGCCTCCATTAAAATGAGAAATTATGAGGAAAAAAAGAGAAAGAAATGGGTGATGAGTCTTTTCTTAGTCTTTTCAGCCTGCTGTAATAAAAACACCATAGCCTGGCTGGCTTATAAACAGCAGAAATTTATTTCTAATAGTTCTGGAGTCTGGAAAGGTCAAGGTCAAAGCACTGGTAGATTTGACATCTGGTGAGAGCCTACCTTCTGGTTCATAGACACCTGTCTTTTCACTGTGTCCTCACATGGCAGAAAGGCCACGGAGTGCTCTGGGGCTTCTCTTATAAGGACACTAATTCCATGTATGAAGGCCCTGCCCCATGACCTAATCATCTCCCAGAGACCCTACCCCCTAATACCATCACCTTGGGCATAGGTTTTAACATACGAATATTGAGGAAACACAAACATGCAAATCTATGGCAGCTCCTATGCATATAAACCATTATTTAAAAAGAAAGCATGAAAGAAAATCAGAAGGCAAATAAGTAACACAAAGCAGAAAACAAATTTGGCCTCAAAATAGGAGAAAGGTTTTTTAAAGCATCCATGACTTGAGAGGAATTAAAGAAAGACGGCTTCTTTGAAACAAGAGTTAGAGGGAGAGAAAGAGAGAGCAAGATGACAACCCTACAAAAGGCAACAAAAGAGTGAGCTGGCAGAGTTCAGGAATGAAATGGACGAGAAAAATAAAATAACTTATGTAAATTAAAACCACATTTGAAGAAGCGATATTAGAATAAGAATGTGAAGTTCAAAAAACAGTAAGGTTGGAAAGATTGAAGATTGCCTAAACTAAAATTTACTCAAATCTCAATCCTGAAAGGGAGCATGATGTCTTAGGAAAAATGGTAACAGAATGATACAGACCTGATCAATATCCTGGTCTCATTTCTGAACTTCAAGGGTAAAGGGAGAATCTTCTAAATAGCCAGTTTAAGGGGTAATTTATGTTGAAGAAGTGGAAATATCAAAATGACCTCAGATGATGTCACAGAATGTACTCAATACTAGAAGACACTTCAAAAACTAAAACATTATGGGGCGTCTGGGTGGCTCAGTTGGTTAATTGTCTGACTCAATTTCGGCTCAGGTCATGATCTCCTGGTTGTAAAATCAAGCCTCCGTTGGGCTCCACACTGCGCCTGGAACCTGCTTGGGATTATCTCTCCCCTTCTCTCTTGGACTCTCTGCCTGGAAACAGATCATGTGTTCAGACATATGTTCAGATAATGTAAAGAGGAGGTGGGAGGAGCAGATTTAACAGGGCATCTCCTCTGCTTGCCTCTTCTAAAGCAGTGCCCTCCGCCAGTTGCTATCTGTCCCAATGCCAGGTTTTGTCTTCTTCATTATATTGAAGTTACCCTTTATGTGTTTATTACCTCACTTCCTCCACTAAATGGTAAGTTCCAGGACCCAGAAGACCTCATCTGCCATTTGCATCACTGTTTTATCAGAGTTCAGAATAGAGCCTGGTACATTACAACAGGTGCTCAATGAAGACTGTGGAGTTAATCGATAAATGCGGTCAAAATACAGGCAAAGGACATGAACACGCAATTCATTTAGAAAAAGGGGAAATCCAAGTAGCTTTAGAAAATATGAAAAGATGTTCAATCGAACTCATAACTAAAGAAATGCAGACTTTACCATTTCTAAACCATTCTTCACTTGTCAGATTGGCAAAAATGGAGAACTTTGAGAAGTTTGACAGATACAATGCTGCCCAGAGTATGGGGAAATGACCCCTCTCATGAACTCTTGGTGGTGGCACAGTAATTATCTCTTCTGACAGCAATTAAAATATACACATTTTTGATTCAGCAAATTCATCTCTAAGACTATTTCATATAGAACCTTACATAGTTCTATATTTTGCATGGAACATTTATGAATGCAAGACCACTCATGTGCAAGGATGTTTACTGCAGCATTACTCTAAACAACAGAAGACCAGAAACAAAATTAATATTGTCCATATAAGTCATAATAACCAATGTTGAAAAAAGTGTCAAGAAAACACTCTCAATTAGTGCTAATGCAAATATAAATTGATAAACTATTTAGAAAGCAGGAGCTATTAAGTTGTACCTATTTTTCAACTCAGCAATTCCACTTTAAAAAATTTATTTGATAAAATATCTGCATAAAAATATGTATAAGCATGTTCATTATAGCAGTGTAATGGAGAAAAAAATTGGAAGCAAACTAAATCTTATTTGTTATACTCACAGTGTTCTTGTATAGCAGGTTTTAATTTTCATGTAATCAAATCTATTAATCTTTTCTGTTATAATTTGCTTTTAATGCCTTGCTTAAGGAATCCTTAACAGTAGAAGTTTCCTTCTAAGAAAACTCTTCTAAGAACTTTAAAGTTTTGCTTTAAAATTTTAGGTCCTAGGGCGCCTGGGTGGCTTAGTCGGTTGAGTGTCCAACTCTTTTTTTAATTTTTTTATGCTTATTTAATTTTGAGTGAGAGAGAGACAGAGCATGAGCCGGGGAGAGGCAGAGAGAGAGGGAGACACAGAATCCGAAGCAGGCTCCAGGCTCCGGGCTGTCAGCACAGAGCTTGACACGGAGCTCAAACTCACGAACTGTGAGATCATGACCTGAACCAATGTGGGATGCTTAACCGACTGTGCCACCCAGGTGCCCTTAAGTGTCCAACTCTTCATTTCGGCTCAGGTCATGATCTCACAGTCCCTGAGTTCCAGCCCCAAGTCAGACTCCTGCACTGACAGCATGGAACCTGCTTGGGAGTCTCTCCCTCTCTCTGCTCCTCCCCTGCTTATATGCTTTCTCTCTCTCTCTCTCTCAATCTCAAAATAAATAAATAAAACTTTAAAAAATTAAAATTTTAAGTCTTTAAGCCACTTGGAGTCAATTCGAGGGCATGAAATGAAGTAAGGTCTAGTCCCATTCTTTTCCACATGAAGAACAAAGTCCAAAGTACGAAGTAAAATCCATTTTTTCTTCACTGACTTGTAATTCTCTCTCTCAGGCACACAAAATGCTTATAAATGTATATCTCTGTTTCTTGGCTTTCTATTCACATGTCCATTTGTCTGTCCCTGTACCAATATCTTTAGTTTTAATGGCACCCAAATTATAAAAGATTGTTAAAATAGTTATTTCCAGGTTGACATGTATTTTCCCTCAATACTTAAAAAAAATTTTTTTAACATTTATTCATTTTTTGAGAGACAGAAAGAGACAGAGCATTAGAGGGGGAGGGGCAGAGAGAGAGGGAGACACAGAATCTGAAGCAGGCTCCAGGCTCTGAACTGTCAGCAAGGAGCCCAACGCAGGGCTCAACCCCATGAACCTTGAGATCATGACCTGAGCTGAAGTCAGACACCCAACCAACTGAGCCCCCAGGCACCCATTCCCTCAATACTTTTAAGATAACTATTGTTCTATTGTAGTCTGTTGTATTCTGGCATCTATTGTTGCTGAACCTGCCCAATGAGGTTCATTGTTATTGTCCTGCAAAATCGCCTTTTTTCTCTGGTAATTTCTAGAATTTTCTCCTTTAGCTTCACTACTCATTGTCCAGGTATGGATCGATTTTTAAAAATCCTTCTTAATATTGAGCATACTGCTTTGCTTTGACACTATTCTTTCTTGAATTCAGCAAAATCATGAGCTATTTTCTCTTCATGTATTGCTTTTCTGCTAATTTTTCTCCATTCTTCTGATGCATTCATCAGACATATGTTGGAGCCTTTAAGTTTATCTTCCGTGTCTTTTATCTGTTGTTTCACATTTTAAATATCTGCTTCTCTGTTCTGCTTTCTGGATGAATTCTTTAGTAATATGTTTCCTTTCTTATATTCTATCTTTGATTTTACCCAGCATAGAGTTTACCCCATTCACTGATTTCTTTTTTATTTTTATTTTTATTTTTTTGAGAGAGAAAGAGCAGGGGAGAGGAGCAGAGGAGAGAGAGAGAGAGAGAGAGAGAGAGAGAATCTTAAGCAGGGTCCATACTCAGTGAGCAGCCCGATGCAAGGGCTTGTTCCCGTGAACTGAACCAAAGGCAAGAGTCACAGGCTCAACTGACTGAGCCACCAAGGCACCCCTATTCACTAATTTTTAAAATTTAATGACAATATTTTAGTTTCAAGATTTCTAATTGGTTCGGTTTCATATCCATGGACTCCTATTTCATTCTGCCTCTCTTGTTTTTATACTGTCTTATTCTTTCTCATGGATGTTATTCTTACATTTTTTAAAGCTAAATGTACTTAGTTCAAGCCATTCTTCAGCCTGTTACATTATTTATATTTATCTAAAATGATTTAATCTTCTGCATTTTAAATTTTATTGGCAATTTTTCTTATTTTTATATTTATTCTTCTAGTTTGAAAGCTCATTTTGAGTAAAATTTTGTATCTCTCCCTCACTATGTTCCTTCCTTCCTTCCTTCTTTCCTTCCTTTTCTTTCTTTCCTCTTTCTTTCTTCCTTTCTTTCTTCTTTCCTTTCCTTCCGTCTTTCTTTCTTTCCTTCCTTCCTTCCTTCCTTCCTTTCCTTCCTTCCTTCCTTCTTCCTTCCTTCCTTCTTCCTTCCTTCCTTCCTTCTTCCCTCCTTTCTTCTTTCTTTCTTTCTTTCTTTCTTTCTTCTTTCTTTCTTTCTTTCTTTCTCTCCTTCTCCATGTGTTTGCCTTCTCTGTCCAACGTCTCAGGAACCCCATCCAAAACTATCAGATCTTAAATTGGAGAGTGGTTTGGATCTCCTCCCCAGAGTAGTATACAGGATGCTGTAGATGTCATCACCAACCCCAGCCAGTCCTGATTGGGAGCTGCGTCTGTGTCCTCTTGCTTCCCCGGGCAAGTTGTCTCCCTCACACTCCTGGCGGGCAGAAACTTTTGCAACCATCTTTCATGAGTACAGGAGGCTATTGAGGCCCTGGTTTCATTCAGAGGCTGGATATGCGTTTCTGCCTCTTGTGGAGTGCATTTATGATCTGGGCACTGTAAGAGAGGAATTCTGGGCCACGTCTTGTTTCCCCAGGACTCCTAGGCTGTGAGACCCATGGATTCCTCACTGACTAGACCATTCCAGAACCATAAGCAGTTCATCTCCGTGTTTGGGTTTGTCCTTTAACTTTCTGTTTCCAATATCCTTCAATGCTATATGCTTCGAGCGTGTTTACAATGGAAGTGTCCCTGATAGACTTTAATGCCGTGGATATTAAGAGATGTAATTTCTGCCATTCCTTTGAATTCAAATAATGGAATTGAAGCTGACTTTGACAGACTGAAACTTGTTCCATCAGCCAGGAAAGCTCACAAGATTTTCCTTCATCGTGTAATTGTTATGCATTTCAATTCTAAGAACAATTATCTTTCTACTAGATCAAAGGGTTTTCATGGCTTGAAAAGTGCTTTGAATTTATCAATACCGAGGCTCTTAGGAAATCTTTGTTCATCATATAATTTTTATGTCATAAGTGGTACTCCATAAAAATATGAGTAGCTCTAAAATAAAGTTAATGAACTGTGCTGGTTTAGCAATGCCATGGAAAGTTAGGTACTTTTTGTTCTACCCAGCTACTGCATCATTATCACATTAGTCTTCTTTTAAATATTGAATAAAAGAGGTCTGCAGGAACATGGCGGAAAATATTAGAGAAAAGAAATACAGCTCCTTCCCGTGAGTTGTGGTTGTATGTCCTTTGGTCCATTAAAGTAGGAAGGTGTCCCATTAGTGGACAGGTCTTCCTTACACAGAAATCCTACCGCAGATCCGTTTCCAATATCATCCTCACTTTCCAGAACTACATGCTTTATTAGTGCTTTAGTCACAGATGAGCTAAACTCTATAATATAAGAAGTGTTTATATTGGGAGAAGTTGGTATCATTTCCAAATCATCGAGAGACATTACAATTCCAGGAGTTGGAACAATTTCTAATTTTGTCCAAATCTTAAAACCATATTCCTTTTTCTATTTTTAAAAATGTAAAAATTTTTGAACTTTCTTTATTAAAGTATAATTAGGGGCACCTGGGTGGCTCGGTCGGTTGGGCATCCGACTTCGGCTCAGGTCATGATCTTGTGGTCCGTGAGTTCAAGCCCCGCATCGGGCTCTGTGCTGTCAGTTCAGAGCCTGGAGCCCGCTTCACATTCTGTGTCTTCCTTTCTCTCTGCCCCTCCCCCACTCACTCTGTCAAAAAATGAATAAACATTAAAAAAAATTTTTTTAAGTATAATTAACACACAGTGCTATATTAGTTTCAGGTGTACAACATAATCATTCAACAATTCTATACATTACCTGGTGCTCACCACCGTAAGTGTAATCACCATCTTGTCACCCAACATTATTACAATCGTTTTGACTCTATTCCCTATGCTGTACTTTTCATCTCCAGGACTTACTTATTTTATAACTGGAAGTTTGTACCTCTTCATCCCCTTCACCTATTTTGCCCATCCTCCCCACCTCCCCTCTAGCAACCACCGGTTTTTTCTCTGTATTTAAGAGTCTTACGTCTCTCTTTGTGTTGTTTTTCAGATCCTACATATACGTGAAATTATATGTTATTTGTCTTTCTCAGTCTGACTTATTTTACCTAGCATAATGCCTTCTAGGTCCATCCACGTTGTTGCCAATGTCAAGATCTCACTCTCTTTTCATGACTGAGAAATGTCTCATTGTATATATATGCCATATCTTCTTTATCCATTCATCTGCTGACAGACACTTAGGTTGCTTGCGTACCTTGGCTATTGTAAACAGTGCTGCAATAAACACGGGGTGCAAATATCTTTTTAAGTTAGTGTTTTCATTTTCTTGGGATAAATACCCAGTAGTGGAATTACTGGATCATATGGTATTTCTATTTTTAAAGTTTTGAGGAACCGCCATACTGTTTCCCAATTTACAGTCCCAATTTATGTTTCCACCAACACTGCATGCGAGTTCCTTTCTCTCCACACCCTCATCAACACTTGTTATTTCTTTTCTTTTCTATTCTAAGTGTTCTGACAGGTACGAAGTAATATCTCTTTGTGGTTTTGATTTGCATTACCCTGATGATGAGTGCTGTTGAGCATCTTTTCATGTGTCTGTTAGCCATCTGGATGTCTTCTTTGGAAAAATATGTATTCAGGTCCTCTTCCCGTTTTTTAATCAGATTATTGGGGTTGTTTGTTTGTTTGTTTTGGTGTTGAGTTGCATAAGTTCTTTATATATTTTGGATATTAACCCCTTATTGGCTCTAGCATTCGCAAATATTTGCTTCTGTGTGGTTGTCTGCCTTTTTGTTTTGTTGATAGTTTCCTTCACTGTGCAAAAGCTTTTTATTTGGATGTAGTCCCAATAGTTTAGTTTTGCTTTGCTTTTCCCTTGCCTAAGGAGACATACCTGGAAATATATTGCTATGGCCAATGTCAAAGAAATTATTTTCTGTGTTCTCTTCTACGAATTTTATGGTTTCGGTCTCCTATTTAGGTCTTTAATCCATTTTGAATTTATTTTTGTGTGTGGTGTCAGAGAGTAGTACTTTTTCATTCTTTTGCATGTAGCTGTCTGGTTTCACCAGCGCCATTTGTTGAAGAGACTATCTTTTCCCCCTTCTATAATCTTACCTCCTTTACTGTAGATTAATTGACCATATAAGCTTAAGTTTATTTCTGTTCCATTGATACGCATCTGTGTTTGTGCCAGCACCATATTGTTTTGTTTCCTGCAGCTCTGTGGTGTATCTTGAAATCTGGGATTACGACACGTCCAACTTTGTTCACCTTTCTTAAGATTGCTTTGGCTATTCAGGGCCTTTTGTGGTGCCACACAAATTTTAGTGTTATTTGTTCTAGCTCAGCGAAACCACATTCTTGAAGTGAGAGTGCAGTAGCTAAAAAAAGATGCAGCATTTTAATGACTTAAAATAATTAACAGGAATAACCCTCAGTGCCTATTCCTCCCAACTTCTCACCCTAACCCTTCCTTCACACGTTATCACATTCTCCTTCCTCAGATCTCCTTTTCCACCCCATCTGCCCAGTATCTGTTCATCAGTGACAACATCATTAGAAGTCCTTCATTTTGTAATCCAGTTTTACATTGCTAATTCTCAGATCATAATTTTTTCTCTCTCTCTCAAAACTCTGAGGACCTTGCTTCACTGTCCTGGAATAAAGCACTGTAGACAAGTTATTCAACCATGATTTAGGTACACATGGTCCCCAATTTTTTTTTAATTTAACTAATTTATTGATTGAAGTAGAAATTTATCTTTCTTGATTCTTTCCACGGCCAATTACCAACTCTATGGTCTCATCCAAAAGAAGTTTGTTTTTCTTTTTCCCCCAAATACATGATTTCACCAGCCTGGAAAAAAGAAATTAAATGTTGCACTTGAAAAGAAAACACATGCTTATACTGACTGTGATAGATGATGATATGACTGATATAAATTATTACTTCTGTTCATGGGCGTGGCCAAAGGGATTGATGTGTGACTGATGGTTCTTTTGAAACTGTCATGAAAACACACACAAACACATCCCAGCTGTAGTCATTCTTTATAGACGGGTGTAGGATGGCAAGATATATATGAATCCACAATGTGAAGCTGTTATCTGAAAAATGAACATTATAATATGACAACACTGTCACAGTTTGATAGAAAAAAGCTCAGAGTAATTTGTTTTACCACGCTCACCACTGGTTAGCTGTACATCTAAGAAAAAAAAAATCATACCTTTCCTTCCGTTAGGGAGACTGAAGGAAGGCATTTATTCCTCTCACCCTCTCTTGGCAGCTCGAGCGTAGCCACATGACCTAAAAGTGACAAACAGATATTCCTGAGGGAACAACACAAAAGCAGAGGGTCAATAAAAGTTTGTGATGGCTACAGCTGAGTCAAGAGCCTGGTGGTATTGGCCCTGCCCCTGGCCACTCCCGTGACAGGAATTTGGCTGGTCCCCTCCCTTGACTTGTCCAAGCCTGGTTTACTAGCCTTTATTATGGTCAATCCCTTTAAAGAAATTCCCTTGTTAATAAAGTTTCAGCTTCCGTTTCAGTTGTTTGTAACCAAGGAATCGGGATCAGTGCTGATGAAATTTATAACTTTACGGCTGTCCACCAAACTTCTTTTGGGGATATTGGAAGAGTCCTGTTTTGCCTGTTTATGATGAAGATGTGGAGAGCTTCCTTTTTCCCTAAAGTAGCAAAACGAGACGTCTTACAAAGCATGACAAGAGCTCCATCTGTGCTACGTACGAAGCTATTACTTTCGGAGAGAGTGGTGTGGCAGAAATAACAAAAAAACAAAAAAACCCACAAACTTTTTACCATTTCCAAACATTGGTGATCTTCGTCATTTCAAAAGCAGTTCATGAAGTCAGATTTTTTTTTCTTTGATGGCATTAGCATGTAAATAGTGAGTATGAAAAAGGAGGTGATTGCTTAAAAAGATGTCTGAAGTTTTCTCCAGTTGCGTGCTGAAAGGGAATAAGGAGACTGTCAATTACTTGATGATCTGCTTCAAAATGTTAACAGCAATATTAACTCTTCCAGAACACATCATTAGACAAGAAAACCACTTGTAGTTTTGCCCCTGTTCTATTTTACAAACCAGTCTTGGCTCACTGGAATGCATGGCTTTACTTAAGCCTTTCCAACAGAGTAGGGCTTCTTGTGTTTGACAACTTTCATAGAATGCCTCAAGAAAAGGTTTTTGGGAAACAGTACATTCAAGGTTTAGGGAGCTCCCAGTTCGTTTGAGTTGAACTTCCGTCATGCAACCTCTTCACCCAAAATATCTTGTTTAGGTCCATTTTTGGCATGAGCAGAAGCGAAGTCCTTTCTTGGTTCGCTGGATATATGCTTCCGTTGACAAGACCTTTGGCCCAGAAAACATAATAGCTTTTGCATTCCATCCTAACATCACATCGACAATGCAGGTGAAAACATGTTCACAGGAATCATTATCTTTCCTTTTCTTTGACGTTTCAACTTAAATTGAGTCTGTAAAAATAAATATATACGTCAAAAATAATATTGATTCAATTGACATTTTGCAACTTGATTTTTTGTATTTCCAATTTGTTTAATGTGTTTAGCAGCAGGTAATTTTAATGTTAAATAGGTAGAATATAGGATATTCAAGAAATTTATATAAGAAGTCAATAAGATGTAGATACTATAGTTTATGTAAAGGTTTAATTCATTTAATGACTTTTAATTTTTTTATTTTTTTTAATGTTTATTTATTATTGAGAGACAGAGAGACACAGAGCGTGAGCAGGGGAGGGTCAGAGAGAGGGGGGAGACACAGAATCTGAAGCAGGCTCCAGGCTCTGAGCTGTCAGCACAGAGCCCGATGCGGGGCTCGAACTCACAAACCGTGAGATCATGACCTGAGCTAAAGTCGGTCACTTAACCGACTAAGCCACCCAGGCGCCCCTCATTTAATGACCTTAACCCTTATGTTGGCATGTAGATTAAAACACTAGTTCAGAATCTGGGTCGGTGAAATTCAGCTCCTGTCAAGTGGAGTTGCTTGTTTTTGTGTTTTGTTTTTTGCCTTCATAAAGTACATTTCACACTTTTCTCAGACATATTTCTTTAATGTATGGTATTTTCATGGAATAATAGCGTATGAATATCACTGGTCATACATTGAATACATATGCCAGTACTTTATATCTCAGAGAGTAAACTAAAAAGAAATACAAAGAAAAAGCCAATTTTAAAAGACTTTTTAGTATTCTTACAGCATGCTACCTGCCTATACCACGGAGCAATCTGTTATCAATCATAAAATTTTTTTACTTCACATATTTTAATGTTCACAAGTCTAATATTTTTTTCCGCTTTATCAAGGTACAATTAACATATAAAATTGTAGCATATTTAAAGTGTACCTTATGATGATTTGCTATATGTCTACACTGTGGAAGAATTCCCCCTCTAGTTAACCAAAACATCTATCATCTCATATATTTATCTCTCTTTCTCTTTTAATTTGGTGAGAACATTTAAGTTTTTCTCTCTTAGCAAATTTCAATTATACGATACACTTTTATCAACTATACTTACCAAGTTTTACATGAGATTCTCAGACCTTATTCATCTTAGAGCTGCAAATTTTTATTTTTTTTTTTACCAACCTCACCTTATGCCCCACCCCCCAACCCCCAACAACCTCTGGCTACCACTTTCCTGCTCTCGGGATATATGTTTTACTTTTTTGTAATGATCTACACATAAGTGATACCATGCAGTATTTGTCTTTCTCTGTCTGATTTATCCCATTTAGCACAATGCCCTTAAGGTCGATTCATGTTGTCACAAATGGCAGGATTTCCTTCTTTGTCATAGCTAAATAACAGTGATATCTCTATGTTTACATAGACATAGATCTCATATCTTCTTTATCTACTCATCCCTTGACACACAGGTTGTTTCCTTATCTTGGCTATTGTGAAAATGCTGCAAAAAAAAAAAAAAAAACAACATGGAGATACAGATATCTCATCGAGATCCTGTTTTCATTTCCTTTGGATATAACCCATATGTGACATTACTGTATCACATGGTCATTCTATTTTTAATTTTTTTTTGTTTTAAATTTTTTGAGAAACCTCTACATTGTTTTCTATAGTGGCTGCACCAATTTGCATTCCCTCCGATAGTCTGTCTTTTCTCCTACATCCTCACCAATAATTATTTTTTGTCCTTTTGATGACAGACATTTTAACAAGTGTAAGGCAATAGCTCATCACCATTTGGGTTTGCATTTTCCTTATGATTAGTGGCGTCGAGCACCTTTTCTATTTTCCTGTTCGCCATCATGTCTTCTTTGGAAAAATGGCTCTTCAGGTCCTCTGCTCATTTTTTAATCAGATTGTCTGGTTTTTTGCTTTTGAGTTGTATGAGTTCTTTATGGACTTTGGATATTAATCCCTTTTCAGATATATCAATTTGCAAGTATTTTGTCCCATTCCATAGGTTGCCTTTTCATTTAATTGATGGATTCCTTTGTATGCAGAAACATTTTAGTTTGATGTATTTCCATTGTTTATTTGTGTTTTTGTTGTCTTTGTTTTTGGTGTCAAATCCAAGAAATTGTCAAGATTGATATCAAGTAGCTTACTGCCTATGTTTTCTCTTAGGAATTTTATCGTTTCAGGTCCTTTACAAGTTTTTAATCCATTTTGAGTTGATTTTTGTGTACAGTGTAGGATAGAGATCCAGTTTCATTCTTTTGCCTGTGGCTGTCTGGTTTTTCCAGCACCATTTAATGAAAAGACTGTCCTTTCCCCATTGTATATTTTTGGCTTCTTTTGTGTTTTGTTTTGTTTTGTTTTTGTGCATTTATTTTGAGAGAGAGAGAGAAAGAGAAAGAGAGAGAGAGATTGGAAGAGGGGTGGAGAGGGGGGGGGGAGACAGAAAATCCCAAGCAAGCTCCACGCCGTCAGTGCAAAGCCTGACATGGGGCTCAAACTCACAAACTGTGAGAGCAGGACCCCAGCCAAAATCAATAGTTGGACTCTTAACTGACTGAGACAGCCAGGCGCCCCTCTTGACTCCTTTGTAGTAAATTAATTGATTATATATTTGTGGAGTTATTTCTGGTCTTTCTTCTGTTCCACTGACCTGTGTGTCTGTTTTAATACCAATAGCATACTGTTTTAATTACTATAGCTTTGTAATATAGTTCAAAATCAGCAAATGTGGTGCCTCAAGCTTTGTTCTTCTTTTTCGAAATTGCTTAGGCTCTTCAAGGTCTTTAACAAACTTCAGGATTGGTTTTTTTTTTTTTTATTTCTGTGGAAAAGTACCATTGAAATTTTGATAGAAGTTGAATTAAATTTACATATTGCTTTGGATAGTATGGACATTTTAACAATATTAATTCTTCCAAACCACGAACATATATTTGTGTCTTCTTCAATTTCTCTCATCAATGTCTTAGTTTCTCTTAGTCAATGTCTTATTAATGTCAAGAGCTTGCAGCACACAGATCTTTTACCTCTTTGGTTAAATTTGGTCTTAAATATTTTATTCTTTTTGATGCAGTTGCAAATAGGATTGCTTCCTTAATTTTTCTTTCTGATAGTTCATTACTAGTGTATAGAAATGCAACAGTTCTTTGTATATTAATCTTGCAACTTTACTGAATTTATTAGTTCTAACAATTTTTTTTTTTGATGGAGCCTTTAGGGTTTTCTGTGTATAATATTGTGTCATCTGCAAATAGAGATCATTTTAATTCTTCCTTTCTGATTTAGAGGCTTCTTATTTCTTTTTCTTACCTATTCACTCTTGCCAGGACTTCCAGTATTACAGTGAATGAAATTGACAAGAGTGTTTTTTTGTCTTAGAGGAAAAGCATTCAGCTTCTCAACATTGAGTATGATGTTAGCTATGGATTTGTAATATATGACCTTTATTATGTTGAGGTATGTTGCCTTGATACTCAGTCTGTTGAGAGTTTTTTCACTAATGGAGGTCCAATTTTGTAAAATGCTTTTTCTGCATCTATTGAGATGATCATATAATTTTTATTCTTTATTTTGTAGATGTTGAACCATCCTTGCATCCCTAGAATAATCCCACTTGATTATGGTATATTATTATTATTGAATCTGGTTTGCTAATATTTTTTGAGAATGTTTACATCTATATTTGTCAGGCGTACTGGCCTATAATATTCTTTTCTTGCAGTGTCCTTAATTCACTATTATACTGAAGTACTGTTGTCTTCATAAAATGAGTTTGGAAGTATTCCCTCTTTTCTATTTTTTTGGAAGAGTTTGGAAAGGGTTAGCATTAGCACTTTAAATGTTTGGTAGAATTCATTTGTGATCATGTGGTTCTAGACATTTTTGCTGGGAAACTTTTGATGATTAATTGAATCTCCTTACTTATTCATCTGTTCAGATTTTCTATTTCTTCATGATTCAGTCTTGGTAAGTTGTATGTTTCTAGGAATTTATCCATTTCTTCTAGGTCGTCTAATTTATTGCCGTATAATTGTTTATAGCAGTCTCTTATGATCCTTTGTATTATAAAGAAATTATAAATTATTTTAAATGATCACTTAAACATTTATTTCAACCATAGATATTTAAACTTGATTGATCTACACTCCAATGGAGCTAGTCACAAATAACTATAAATAAGAAAAAGTAAAAATCAACCCAAACAAGTGATCTCAACATTTGGGCCTGAATGGCCAGTAGACCCAGTCTCTTGAGGGTTGGCAGACTGGTCAAACAAGTGTCTGTAGAGGGGAGAACTGTGAACATGTGTGATCTAACAGCAGGTCTAATCACTAACATAATTTTGAAATAGTGATGAGTCTAAACAGTATTGCAAGACCTGTGCAACAGCTATTACATAAAATGAAAATATTTATGATTTCTATGGGTGACAAAATTCACTGGCCTTCAAGAGGACAAGTCTTAAAGTATTTGTTTGAACTAGAGGTAGAAGTTTTGTGTTTGCTAAAAGATAAGGGAAACACATTCTTGGAACACTTTGAAATAAAGAATTTTGTACCTAGGTTAGTTTACCTGGCAGATATATTTAATTGTATGAGTAAGTTTTTGAATTCAAGGTTTTAAAGTCACCAATACAACTGAAAAAAAGCATGACAAATTTTCTTGGCCATGCTGTTATGAAACAGTATAGTATCGTCGAACATCCTTGCAAACTTTCAAATACTGAATGAAGTACATTTCCAAAATGGAGTTGAAATAGAAAATTTCCCACCACTAGATTCGAATAAAGAAATCTGTGAAACCCCTAGAACACTTCAGGACCCTTTCAAATGCCCACCATCTTGATGGCATAGAATGTAATCATAAATACATAGTTCTTTTATTTCTGATATAAACTATTTTGAAGACATTTGCCTATCTGAAAATGAACTAATTGACCTTAGGACAAAAATAACCCATTACGATTAAAGTAATTCAAGCTTGAGAGAATTCTGGTGTCTTCTGAAAGAATTTTATCCTAGCCCTACAAAGTGAGCTCTGAAACTTTAATTCATTTGCGACAATATGTTTTGCAAGTTGTGATTTTTAACATTTATAACTACTAAACAGTCAAAATGAGATGTATGTCAACACGACATGCATATTCTCTTATCAAAGGCCACTTTACAGTGGTGTTCTTATTCAAACTTAGCAACTACAGTTTTCTTTCGAATTTATCTTTTAAGAGTTAAAAACAACTCTAATTGGCTTACATTTCAAATGTATTTTCTTTGTTTTACAATGTATTAATAAATAAAATGTGTTACTGTAATACATATTTATGTTTAAATATTTTAATAATTTTATCCATTCACCAGTTGATGGACATCTGGGTTGCCTCCAGTCTGGGAGTATCGTGGATAATGCTTCTGTGGACATTTACGTTTATATTTTTGTACGGGCATATGCTTTTATTTCTCATATTTATGAGTGGAAATGTGTCATATTGCAAATATGTATTTAGTTTTATGAGGTACTGCCTTACAGTTTTCTGTGTACTGTTTTGTATTTCTACCAGCAACGTATGAGAGTTCCCGTTGGCCTACATCGACACCAACACAGTATTGTCAACCTTTTTACCTTTAGTTATTACAATGAACGTGCAGTGGTATCTCATTGTGGTTTTAACCAGTGATTCTATGATGACTAATGATGTTGAATATCTTTTCTCATCCTTTTTGAGAAATGCATCCTAAACTCTTTTGTCTATTTTTTTTTTTTTTAGTTTTTTTGGCTTTTACCATTGAGTTCTTTATATATTATGGACACATGCCCTCTGTTGTATACACATTTTTCAAGAATATCTTTCAGTCTGTGGCTTGCTTTTTATTACCCTAACCATACCTTTCAAAGGGAAAAAGGTTTTAACCTTGATGAAATACATTTTACCTTTACCTTTTTTTTTTTTTTTTCCATTTATAGTCTGTAATTTTGGTGTCCTGTTTATGAAATCTATGACTAATCCAATTTCACTAAGATCTTCTCCTGCGTTTTTTTCTAGAAATTCAATAGTTTTCACTTTTATATTTAGATCTACAATTCATTTTGAGCTAACTTTTATGTATAGTGTGAGGTAGAGGTCAAAGTTCTTTTTTTTTTTTTTTTAATTTTTAAGGTTTATTTTTGAGAGAGAGAGAGACAGACAGAGCATGAGCAGGGAGAGGCAGAGAGAGGGAGACAGAATCTGAAGCAGGTTCCAGGCTCTGAGCTGTCAGCACAGAGCGTGATGCAGGGCTCGAACTCACAAACTGCGAGATCATGACCTGAACTGATGTGGGAGGCTTAACCAACTGAGCCACCCAGGTGCCCCAAAGTTCGTTTTTCTTCTATAGAAATATCCAACATCACTTACAACGTCAGTTGTAACTGATGTTACACTTACAACATCAGTTGCAACATCACTTTGAAAAGGCTATCTTTTCTCCTAATCACCATGGCATTAAGTCGACAATCCATTGACCTTAAAATATGGGTCTGTTTGTTTTCTGTTACCTTATTCTTTGTAAGTGTAGCCTTTCTCCAATACCACCCTGTCTTAATTGCTGTAGCTTTGTAGTAAATATGTAAAGCAGCACAATCCTTTCAATTTCCTTTCCTTTTACTAAATTGTATTAACTATTCCAGGTTCTTTGCCTGTTTATAAGAGTTCTAAATTCAGCTTGTCAATTTGTATTTTTTAAAATTCTGTTAGAATTTTGGTTTTGGATTGCATAAATCTGTAGAGGGAAGATTCCTATTTTAACAACATTAAGTCTTCTGATCCAGAAGCATTTTATATATCTCCATTTACTTATGTTTTTAATTTCTCTTTACCTTGTTTTATAATTTCTAGGGTACAGGGACTCACATACCCTTTATTAAATCTATGTAAGTATTTTGCTGTTCTTTTTTTATGCAAGAGCAAATGCTTTTTAAATTGCAGTGTTTGATGTTTGTTGCTAGTGTAAAGATACACAATTATTTTTTTTTTAAATATTGAACTTCCATCCTACAATCCCATAAAACATATTTATTCATTCTAGTGGTTTTCTTGGAAATTCTCGGGAGTTTCAACTTCCCTGATCATTATTTCAAACAAGAACAATTTTCATTCTTCTATTGCAATCTTCATGCCTTTTATTTGATTTTTATCACCTTCTTGCTCTGGCTAGGACCTCCAGTACTTTAATGATAAACACCAGTGATGAAAGTGGATATCTTTGCCTTGTTTCTTTTTTAACGTTTATTTATTTTTGAGACAGAGAGAGACAGAGCATGAACGGGGGAGGGTCAGAGAGAGAGGGAGACACAGAATCTGAAACAGGCTCCAGGCTCTGAGCGGTCAGCACAGAGCCCAATGCCGGGCTTGAACTCACAGACCGCGAGATCATGACCTGAGCCGAAGTCGAACACTTAACGACTGAGCCACCCAGGCGCCCCAACCTTGTTTCTAATCTTAGGTGAAAAGCATTGAGTATTTCACGATTGAGTATGATGTTAGCTATAGGTTTTTCAAAGATGCTATTAATCTGGTTGAGGAAGTTGCCTTCTGCTCCGAATATTTTTTCATATCATGAAAGGGTGCTGAAGTTTTTATGCTGGTGATACCCCAGGTCTACTGGTGCAGGGTGCCACATGTGGGGGCATGTGGCAGCACCAGGTCTGAAGGCACGATGTCTTTTTGGCTCAGGTCGTTGGGGTCCACTGCATGAACAACTTGTGTGGTCCTTGGTAAGTGCTGTAGAGCGTCTGCAGTGGCTAGGAGGGCTGTCGGGGTCCTTAGTGGTACCTCCACATCCAGTGGGTAGAGACCAGAGCAGGCAGTGATGGTGGCCAGAGTATATGGTATGCACACACACAACTCTAGGACTGCTTCCAGGAGCCTGACTCACAGTCGTAGAGGCTGGGACCCATGACCTGGTAGAGCTGGGGGAATGAGACAAGGAGAAGAAAGCAGGGAGGGAGACAAGAGGCTGGTAGGATCTGTGTGGGGAGCCCCAAAAGGCTGCGGAAGCTGGTTGCTCACCCCTCTTCTTTTTCTCATGAGGACAAATGCTAGAGGGTTGCTTCTTGGTGCTGAGCAGTGCCACCAAGGGGGGTGGGGCGTGGGATGATGCAGGCAAAGTGAAGCCACTCTCCCTCCCCTTTTTGTGCAATTACTCTCACATTTTTTGTTCCACCGAGTTGCTGATGTTTCTTCAGTGGACTCCATAGCTCTCTCAGAGCTGTTTATGTTCGTGGATGACTGTCTAATTATTTATCTTTGGGGAAGAATGGAAACTGGGGTTTCCTGCACTGCTATTTTGGAGATGTCCCTCTCTCACTCTGAATTTCGGCATCCCTCAGGCTCAAACCTTGACTTTGACTTTTGACTACTTCAGCCCTGTGTCTGCAGCCAAGATTAGGTATTCTTTCTGCACTGCCTTAGAAATCGGAGCAATCCCCTGGCCTTCTGATTATGCCTTAGCCTGGGAAAATAAAAGCTTTGAACTTGTTTTCTTTCTATAAGCTCGTCAGCTCAGAAGCAACCAGGCTTCCCCGTCATCTTTGTAGCCCGTTTCCTTGAAGACCTGTTGAGAGCAGACGCTCCTAGGATCACTTACTGCTTCGATTGGGATCCTAAGTCACGGGGAACGGAAACCACTGACACTGGTTCAAATGGGAAAGTGATTTATGGAGTCAGGTTAGGGGCTCCCATAATCTGCAGATGAATCAGGAAGCAGCTTGAACAATACCATGAGCAGCTACTCCAGTGGCAATCTGATTGGTGTTACCATGAAGCACGGAGCCACAGCCCATGCTACAATGCTAGGGATGCTGTTACTGGGAATGTCACCTTCCTCTCCTGTTGATTCTCAAGCAGGATCCATTACCCTTCTGGAAATGCTTCCCCCTCCCTCCCTCCCTCCCTCCCTCCCTCCCTCCCTCTCTTCCTTCCTTTCTTCCTTCTTTTCTTTCTTCTTTCTTTCTTTCTTTCTTTCTTTCTTTCTTTCTTCTCTTAAATCCAAGTTAGTTCACATATAGTGTAATAATGATTTTAGGAGTAGCATTTAGTGATTCATCTCTTACATCTAACACTCAGTGCTCATCCCAGCAAGTGCCCTCCTTAATGCCCATCACCCATTTAGCCCATCCCCCCACCCAGTACTCCACCAGCAACCCTCAGTTTGTTCTCTGTATTTAAGAGTCTCTTACGGTTTGTCTCCCTCTCTGTTTTCATCTTATTTTTGCTTCCCTTTCCCTATGTTCATCTGTTTTGTTTCCTAAATGCCACTTTTGAGTGAGATCTTATGATAGTTGTCTTTCTCTGACTGGCTTATTTCGCTGAGCATAATACACTCTAGTTCCATCCATGTTGCTGCAAGTGGCAAGATTTATTCCTTTTTGATCACTCAGGAATATTCCATTGTATACGTATACCACATCTTTTATCCATTCATCAGTCAGTGGACATTTGGGCTCTTTCCATACTTTGGCTGTTGTTGATAACGCTGCTATAAACATGGGGTGCATGTGCCCCTTCGTACAGCATCTTTGTATCCTTTGGATAAATACCTAGTGGTACAATTGCTGAACATAGAGTAGCTCTATTTTTAATTTCTTGAGGAACCTCCATACTGAGTGGAGTGGCTGTACCAGTTTGCATCCCACCAGCAGTGCAGAAGGGTTCCCTTTCTCCACATCCTCGCCGATATCTGTTGTTGCCCGAGTTGTTAATTTTAGCCACCTTCCTGGAATACTTTAAAGGTACCACCCCTTTTCACATTACATTTTTCTGAGTCACAATCTCTAGTGGGTGTGTTTCATGTCTGTCTTGGCCTGCCAATAGTGATGCTATAGGCTAGAGGGGGTTGGGGGCACTCACCTGAGCTTGCATTACTTGTGGAGAACCCCCAGAGACCCCTCCTTGACCAGAGCCAATGTTGTGGCTGCACTGGCCCTTGTGGTTCTTATGACTGCAAGATACGGCTGAGCAACAACCATCAACGGACTTTGAAAAAACAAGGTTTATTACTCACAAATCCTAGAGGATACACGGCACATCTGGGGCCACACTGTGAGGTCACAGGTAGGGAGACAAAGAGGGAGCTCGGACCCAGTGTTCTGTCTTTATTCGAATCAACTGTGGGACATGTAAGGTTTTGTGGATTCATTCTTTATTGGTGAACATAAAATAGAAGGGTGGGGATTAAAGTATGGGAAGGGAAAAGTGAGTGGTCAAACCGTCCGTAATTTAGGTCAACCAGAACTTTCCTCTTTTTTTTTTTAATATTTATTTATTTTTGAGAGGGTGCAAACTGGGGAGGGTCAAAGAGAGGGGTACAGAGGAGCCAAAGCGAGTTCCACTCCACACTGACAGCAGCAAGCCCAACACAAGGCTCGAACTCACAAACTGCGAGATCATGACCTGAGCTGAAGTCCATGCTCAACCCACTGAGCCACCCAGGTGCCCCAAGGCCAACCAGAACTTTCAAAACGGGGGAACCTCCTGAGTAGAATGGCCTGGCTCTTTATCTAGTTGGGTAGCTGGCAATGTGTTTATTCAAGATGGATGTCTTTGACGTGGATGCCTCGGTGATCAAAAGGTTAATGTCAGGAACTTACGTGACGATTTAAAAAGCTAGTTGTCAGGTGCTTACACTACAGAGAACATCTGTTCGGAGAAGCTTATGTCACAAGAATGCTCTCCGGTCACAGGAAGGCTGGCGAAGCAAGATTTCATTTTTACCTCGGACAAGGGCGATCAGGTGAGAAATTCTGCAAAATCTGGGCAGACATCCAAAAGGTACTAGGCAGTCATAGACTTGCACCAATATCCACCACAAAGACCCAGCTCGAATGTCACCTCCTCAAAAGTCTGTCTCCTACCACCCAGTCTAAAGTGGGCTCACCTCCAGGTTACTCTCCGTGACATATTTACTTGTTTAAGGCATGTATCCCTTTCTCTATCTTGTTGATGTACTCATTTGCTCTTTTTTCACCTGCCATCCAATTAAAACGTAAGAGAGAGCTTAGCACATGAGAGCTTAGCACAGTACCTGGCAGATGGGGAATGCTCTATAAACACTTGTAGAATTAATGTAACTGTAAAATAAGATGGTTATGGGGCACCTTGGTGGCTCAGTCGGTTGAGCACCTGACTTTAGCTCAGGTCATGATCTCACAGCTCGTGGGTACGAGCCCCGTGTCGGGCTCTGTGCTGACAGCTCAGAGGCTGGAGCCTGTTTCAGACTGTGTCTCCCTCTCTGCCCCTCCCCCGCTCATGCTCTCTCTCTCTCTCTCTCTCTCTGTCAAAAATAAAATAAACGTTAAAAATTTTTTTAAATGAGATGGTTCCAATAAATGGTTATAACATGGTTTTTGAGCTGTATGTCACTTTCTTCCTGAGGCTATCCTGGAGGGGCCAGCACTATGGGAAAGCTGGTGGCCCAGTTTTAGGGTGGATTCTGCGTTTCCTGCCCCTCCCCTGCTTCACCCAAAGCAACTTTGGAAGGATTCAAACTCATTTGAAAATGAGTTTCAGTTCTAAATAGTGTATGAAAATCCGTGCTCTCACTGAAGTTCCCTTCGATTCTAAATTGTCATTACTCTGTAAGAATGACCCTGATTGCTTGTTCCCTTTCCAAACGAGTAGAGTCCGCCTGTAAAACTTCTCTCAAACTGTACTGTCCAGCTGCCTCCCTGATTCCATACCTGCGTCTCCTCCATAGAGCAGTAAGAACAATACTTACATAACGTAAATGACACCATAACATTCTCTCATTAAAAACTTTGGGGCGCCTGGGTGGCTCAGTGGGTTAAGCGTCCTACTCTTGATTCTTGATTTCAGCTTAGGTCATGATCTCACGGGTGAAGAGATCTAGCCCCACAATGGGCTCTGCACTGACAGCACGAGGCTGCTTGAGATTCTCTGTCTCTCTCTCAAAATAAGTAATGTTAACAAACAAACAAACAAACAAACAAAAAAACTTCAGTGGCTTTTCATTGGGCATGGAAGAAAATCCAGAATCCTCAGTATGCCCTCCAACTACCTGGGCCCACCAACCCCTCAGCCCAGGACACAGCTCCGTGTGGCCTCCGCATCCTGTCCAGAGATGGCTTCTACTTCCTGCTCACTTCCAGAGTCAGGGCGGTGCTGTCTCTGAAGAACTCAAGGGTCACTTCTGTGACCTTCCCTCAGCAGGTGCCTCCATGTGCCTGCGATGTTCTCCCTTGTTGAGGCCTGGATTTATGGACCTTAGTCCCTGGCGCCTTCTTCCAGCTTGCTGAGGCCTGTATTTACACGCACACACATTTGGATCTTTTAAATAACTTGTTTCTTTAGCAGTGATTTATTGACACAACAAATCATAAACCGTGTCCTCCCTGGGTTAAATCATTTCCACAGGGATGCTTTGCCTCAGTAAGGGGAGCTAGATGGCTCTCATAAATGCGTTTGAATTCCTGAAATCCTCTCCTCGAACTAGAAACCTAATAGCTTGTTCCTCTATTCAGAACTGACAAAAGTTCTCCATTCCCGGTAATACTGACTTCTCTCACCTGTGGCCCTTACAGCTCTTGCAACGTGACATTTTGTTTCCCATCTTTGTTTCCTTTTGGTTCTCCCACAGTTATCTAGCATTTCATTCAAGCGTGACAAACACACTTGCAGAATTGTAGAGCTAAAAAGGACTTAATGGCAATCTTGTCAAACCTCTTTTTTAAATTTTTCTTAATGTTTATTATTTATGTTTGGGGGGGGAGAGCGTGAGCAGGGGAGGGGCAGAGAGAGAAGGAGACAGAGACTCCAAAACAGGTTCCAGGCTCCAAGCTGTCAGCACGGAGCCCTATGTGGGGCTCAAACCCACAAACTGTGAGCTCATTACTTGAGCCGAAGTTGGACACTTCACCAACTGAGCCACCCAGGCGCCCCTCACACCTCTTGTTTAGTAGAGGAAAAAGTGAAGTCCCAATGAGGGCAACTGACGGACATGTATCCTTTTGTTAAGTGAGTAAAACTTCCCGAGATTATATGCCTACGTGGTGGAATCGTTGAAATGGGAAAGCAGCTTTCTAACATTTATCCAGCGTTCAAATTTCTACTATAGTCATGTTACTAAATAATATTTATCGATTACTTGCTTTGTGCCAGACTCTGTAGGAACAAATTTAAGCCTCTCAGTGGCCTTACGGAGCAGAATACTATTATTACCACCATTTTGCAGTCGAGGACACTGAAGCGCAGAGGAACTTAAGTAATTTGATATAGCTGTTCAATTAGTCAGTGGCAGCACAGGGATTTGAACCCCGAGCCCACATGGGTAATCACTGTGTAACGTCACCCAGACATGCTTGATATTCTGCATCTCCCAAAGTCTCAGCACCTTCTTTCGTATCGTCCCCTCCATCGTGCATGTCCTTTGTCTGAGTTTTAGCTCTATATTTTCCGCCCGACACCAGCATTCTTCACGGATCACATTGTTATCTCGTCCATGAAGTTCCCTTTCATTAACCCCTAAAATATGTTATTGCTCTCTTGTTACTCTTCACAACACTTTGTCCCCGTATTGTGGGCTTAGGACATTCTTCCTTGATCTTAATTAATTTTTGCATTATTCCCCTTTATCTGATAATGAGTACCTACAGATGACAGCTGAGACATTCATTTCGTTTGGTTCACGTTATATTTATGAAGCCCCTGCTTTGTGTTGGGCACCATGCAGAACGCAAGGATAATAAGACATGGTCTCTGCTCTTGAGGGACTTCCAGCTTAGTAAATGTAACTTACATTCCTTGCAGTACATACAACAATACCTTACATTTATTAGTATCCAATATGGGTTGGTTGAAGTTAATTGAAAATGGGCTTACTCAAAAGAAGAAAAATTAAAGAGGATGCAAATGAGAACACATTGCTTTACAAAACAGGACTAGCCTCGGAGGCGGGAGACATTTATTCCTGTGGGGTGAGCTGGGCGTGGCAATGGAAGAGAGGGGACCCACAGCCAGCCCAGGTCGCCCCTTGGCAAGTGTATCTGTAGCTCACACACCACACCAATGCCCCGGACATCACCATCAGACAAAATAAAAACCCAGAGGTCTCTTGTGAAATGAATGCGTAACAGAAGCTTTCGATAGACAAACTTGAGTCGGGGTTTACACAATAACCTAGGTGACTGAAGACTTATATAACAGAGCATGGAGCCTCCACACAGAGGCAGGCAAAGAACGTGTCTGGTCATCTCACACCCGACGAGACTCGACCCTTGCTGTCCACGCTCACCTCAGGGTGCAAGATGGCTGGAGACAGACTGTTGAGATAACTATGAAAGACCCATTCTGTCCTATCCACTGGGAAGTCACCAATCTTTTGTATTCAGGTGGGGGCAGGGTTGGGGAGGTGGGGAGGATGGAAGGTGCTTCTTTGTGTTTTCTATTTGATCTTGCTTAATATTTTGTTTTAAAAGCCTGGACATTATGAGTCTAATTGTAATAGACTGAGTCTATTGTAATAGATTCTATCCCCCACAAGTTAAGGAGAATATGGCATTACCAATTATCTAATGAGAGCTGTAAGATTTTATTAATGACTCCAATCCAGCCGAGGATCATTGCAAAACAGAGTAGGAACACTCTGGAAATTGTTGAAAACTAAAAAGATAAGATGGACAACGGCCAACGTAGGTCCAAATATTCTAACTTCTTTTAGTGATCCTTTCTTTCACTCGATGGTCCTCCCACATCTTCTCAAAAACCTTACACTAAAGACTACCACTTCTCTCTCGTGTATGGACGCAATCTCTCCTTCTGAAGTGGATCCTTCCTATCTTTAAAACATGCTCCTTCACTCACAACGATTGCATGGGGCCCTGACTCCATTTCCAGATGATGAGGAACTTTGGGATAAACTCTAGAGAAGGAGGAGGGCTGACTGCCATGGAAGCAGAGGGGGTGGGCTAGCGGGTGTTGGAAGGAACATCTACTTCGTCCTGACAAGATTATTCCTGTAATCACACCCTGTGGAGAACGCAGAATTTGGGTAAATGTATTTTTAAAGCTCATTAGCCATCACACACATGAGGGGATGGCCGGGGATGGGGGAGGGGACAAGCAGCGATCTCGAGATGAGCTGATCCAGATGTGGCCTCAGTCATTGCACCTGAAACATTTTGTTGTTTGTTTCTAAAGCAACCCATAATTAAGGACTCTTGATGAAAGCATTATTTGCCAAAAAAAGAGGCGGAATGAAACCACTGTTGAACCCTTAATTTTTCAGGTTTATTGATAGTATTTTTTTACATTTATTTATTTTTGAGAGGAAGAGAGAGGGAGAGTGCGGGAGGGGCAGAGACTGGGGGGACAGGGGATCTGTGCTGACAGCACAGAGCCCGATGCGGGGCTCGAACCCACAAACTGTGAGATCGTGACCTGAGCCGAAGTCAGACGCCCAACTGCTTGAACCACCCTGGCGCCCCTCATCAGGGACCTATTTTTATAAAGAAGTTGATGACGGTGGTACTTTTCACTCCGTCCCGAATCAGTTCCTTTCTTGTCACCTTTGGGTATTGGCCCGTGACCTCAGTCTAACACCATCAGTGTGTTCACAGGCCTTCGAGATCATCCATATTTCACTCGCACTCAAAATCCTACAGCTGACCTTCAGAAGGTACACAGTGTCTCCCTCAGGAAAACCCAGAGCTTCTCCAGACACCTAGGACCTGGCAGCTTTTCTTCATGAGCAGCATGTTCTCGGCTCTCACCCGATACATCCACCCAAAACCCCATGATTGATTTTCTATTCTCCCTCCCACATGTGTTCTGTCTTTCTTCAGAGACCTGGAATCTCACAAAATCTTTGCTTCTCTAGAGAGGCTATTATAAGCATCTAGACCTGAATTTACTACGAACCTGTACCTCTAGTTACCTATCCACTGTAGTCATTTCTGTAGATTTCTTACACGATGAAGAGCAGGAAGAAACATGGGAAATGATCTGCTCCCATTATTCTCAAGGTCTCAGTCAGCTCAGGCTGCTGTCACAAAATACCACAGACAGGGTGGCTTAACCAGCACACGCTTCTCTCTCACAGTTCTGGAGGCTGGGGAGTCCAAAACCAAAGTGCGAGCAGACTCGGAGTCTGATGAGAGCCCTCGTTCTGGTTTGCAGATGGCTGCCGTCTTGCTGTGCCCTCACATGGAGGGGAGAGAGGACAAGAGTCCCGTGACTCTTCTTATAAGGACGCTGAGCCTTTCATAAGACCTCCACCTGCACAACCTGATTACCTCCCAAATATCATTACATGGGGGAATTAAGGCTTCAACATATGAATGGGGGCAGGAGCACATTCGGTCTGCAGCATTCAATGAAGACAACACTGCCCATCCTTGGAAAGTGTATTGGAAGTTTGTAGAGATGCTCCTGCTTGTCACAGAGGTCAGGGGTACCACTGGCACTCAGTGGGGAGGCCAGGCATGCTGCAATGCATGACCCAATGAAGGTTTTCCCCGTAGGCTCTGCAACTTTTTCAAGTGCACCGCCAGATATTTGTAAGATTGTTTATAATTATGCAAGCCTAGAACTTGATTCTAGTTTACCTGGACGCATGAGATGTGTTTTACACTGAAATTGCCAGAGCGTGGAAATTTGAGATGCAGGATACTTCTCTTTCTTCACAGCTTCCTCCCATGCAACATGCCGTGCCGGTCTGCAGCTCTAACTGTTGCATTCACAGTGGTTCTGTGGACGAGCATGCCTGATCGTACTGCTGATTATCTAGAGTAGCTGAGTCTGAACATTTCTACATGGAAATCTGTATTTTATAATTAACTAAAAGCTACATAGTTTTCATATTCGAGTTAAGACGCTTGATTAATTTTTTTAAAAATTGTGCCTGGAGATTATGTTATTAGTGAATGCATTGCCAAGGGGCATTGTAAAACATCGTTCAGAAAGGGTGCACTTGTTCTGAACCCATTCATGAATGTTCGGCTATTTAAACAGTCTCTTGTTGATGGGCACTTAGGTTATTTCTAACATTTTAGTTTTACAAAGAATGTTGCAGTGAAGAACTTTATAGACGCCATTTCATACCTTCACAGTGTTCAGAGTTTTTATTGGTTACTTAACATTAAAAAATCCAGGACACTGCTCATGTAAAAATCTAGGTTTCTGTCTTAGGGGAAAAATGGAAAATCTAGCTATCCTGGGCTCTCACTCTTGCCTGTTAATAATAATCTGTAACTAAAAAGCAGCTGCCTTCTTTTGACAAGGTGCATTTGTCTGATGGGGCTGTTATCACAAAGTAAGATAAACTGAGTGGCTTAAACAACCAAAATGTATCCCTCTAGTTTTGGAGGCCAGAAGTCTGAGGTCAAGGTGCAGGCAGGGAAGGCTTCATTCTTAGGCCTCTTCTCTTGGCTTTAGGTCATCTCGCTCTGTGCTCACCTGACCTTTGCTTTGTGCACTTGGGAAGGGGAGAGAAAGAGCTTCGTTTGGTACCTCTGCTTTCAAGGGTACTAAGCCTAATGCGTCAGGGCCCCACCCTTATGACCTTTACATTTGGTTACCTCCTAAAGGCCTTATCTTCCAAAAGCAGTCACACTGGGGGTTAGGGATTCGCCGTATGAATTTGGGTGGGGACACAGTTCAGTCCGAAGCACCAGGCATGTTCTCTGCAGTTGGCCACGGTCTTATTGTCTCCCACACCCTGAGGAGTATCAATTATCATTTGTCATCAGACATGCATGGATTGTTGCGTGCATGGATTGTTGCAAGAAATCGTGGATTTCTTACAATATAAATAAGAGGAAATAAAATAGTTATTAAGTTCTAAGTCTCTTCCAAAAGTAAGAAAATGCAAGAAAGACTGAGAGGGATGAGCAAATTGGAAGCTCACCCATATTTTGGTGGAGGTAAACAACATCGTTACATGCTTACAGGCAAACTGAATGTAACCTTATCAAAGCACCATCATGAAATAAACCACTGTTTATGTCTGTTTTACATAGTCAGGTCATCTGCTCAGTCCTCCAGGCATTTAAATCTGAGATCCAAGCCCTGTTCAGTTTGGACTCCTAAAATATCTACCTCCACAGATGATCTTTCCTCATATATCATGCAAAGGTACAAATAATGCATGTGACGCATTATCTTTCCCCACATACCATGCAAAAGTGCAAATAATAAGTACAAACCAACAGATGGCCACCAGCCTCAAACACTAGCAACAAAATCCTGAGGATGCATAATTCCCCTCCCCTGTCCCCGTCTGTGCCCCCACCTGCTTCTAGAAATTTCTTTGGGTCTGTGGAATTGCTGCTGTTTGGGAAATGGATTGCTACACGTTCTGCTTTTATGCATTGCAGACATCAAATAATCTGTTTCCCAGTCTCATGTATATGCTGCCGTGTAAGTCAGTGACAGAGGCCGAGTTCTTACGCTACCGAGCACTGAGGCTGAGCTGACTGAGCTAGCTGCCCTGTCCAACTCTTCAGCTCCGAAGGAAGCCAGGAATATTGGCGTTTGCTCGTTTCCTTTCCTGAACATGAGCTTGCTGCTTCCCTCAGCGCAACAGGCTATGAATTCAAAACAGGATCGAACAGTGGGTTACATTTCAGATGTACGTTTGGTGCTGACCCGTGACCCCAGATGCTCTCAAGCCACACAATATGGGGAGGGAACACATAGAGAAGAAAACAGGTTCCTGTAGAACTGTGCCTAATAGAGTCAGAAGTTCTAAGAACAGTAACCGTTCTGAAGGCAAATCAACCCTCTCTTCCAGATGAGTAACAGGAATGTGCTTGTTTAGTACATGCAAATGCAGTAGGCAACAGTTTTGAAGTGAAAAAGACTGTGAACATGTTTCCTTCTTTTCCAAGTCCTAGATTTCTTTTTTCACTCTTGGCAAGTGGCAAGCAACGAATAACCTTCCTTTGTTTGAGTTGACTTGTCGCGGAGGTACAGTTCCAACGGTAGTGAGGCTGGTCTTTTGTTCTGGGGGGACAGTTTTCCCTTCGCGGGTGTCACGTAGCTGTTCCAGCACTCTCGATGCCACGCCCTCTCCAGCGTGAGAACATTTGCCAAAGTCTAAGGGAAAAAGGCACCAGCCGGAGAAGATATTTTTGTATCTTGGCTGACATTACTTTTTCTTGCAGTGTTTATGGAGCCAGAGGGTAACACGACCATCCTGTCAAAGTGAGGTAATTATTGAGCACTTATATACATTGCTTACTAAGTGCTTTATACACTTGTTATCTCATTTACTCCTCCAACCATCTAGTGAAGATGGAAGTTATGTGGAGATAAATATTATCCCAAGACGAGTTGTAAGTGGCAGACCTGAGACTCTAACTCAGACCTCTTCATTCTTCCTTCCCTTCCCCTCCCTTCCCCTCGCTTCCCTTCCCTTCCCTCCTCTCCCCTCCCCTCCTCTCCTTCCTCTCTTTCCTCTCCTCTCCTTCTTCTTCCTCTCTCTTCCTCCCTCCCTCCCTCTCTCCCTCTTTCTTTCTCTCTCCCTCTCCCCTTTCTTCCTTCTTCTTTCTTTTTCTCTTTCTTTCTTTCTTTCTTCTTTCTTTTCTTTCTTTCTATTTGAAAAGAACACAACACAAGATCTGTCCTCTTAACACACTTTTAAGTGTACAATAAATTATCGTTGACAGTAGGTACAATGTTGCACAGCAGATTTCTAGACCTTATCCGTCTTGTTTGTCACTCATTTTATCACATTTAATAAATACTGAATTGATGTCTGACTTCTATGTTTCTTACCCTGAGCTGTTCTGCCTCGTAAATATTTCTTTAGACAGTCAAACTACATCAAAATAAGTGTCTGCTCCTACACAACCTCATGCTGCACAACTGAGGGCTGATAAGAGGCACTGGGGCCAAAAGTCATCTGCTGTGAAGCAATCTTAACAAGTCAAGCTAGGAAAATTCCCTTCAATCCAGACCTTTAGTCCATTTGTTGGGGATAGCAGATCACCCGTATAATTCAAAATCACTCTTATACCCTACTGCTGGGAAATGCCTGCTTTTCCTGTGGAGTCATTTAGTCCAGTTTCAGATTATGAGGAAGAAAGCAGGGCAAGCAGAAAGAAACAAGGAGTTCATGGACTGCTAGCGGATTTCGTTGGATCTATTTTGGTTTTCTTTAGGCAGTGTTCCTACTTTTGTGTGGAGAAATCCAACATAAAATTACAAGTGGGTGCAAACTTGCGGCTCTTAAGCTACTAAGAACCAAAAGACAATTTAAAACTAGTAACATAGAGCTACATTGGCCTCCAGCCCGTTCACTTTCTTTAGCAACAAGAACATTAGGGCACCTAGGGCACAATCAATTTTTTTCCTTATTCCTGTGTTGCAATCTTAGCACTGTATAGGCACGGATATTTCTTTGTATTTTTGGAGGAATAATGTCTCTAAGAAGATCAAATTAAAAATCAGTGCTTTGGAGGTAAGTGATCACAGATCATCATCGTACAGAAGAAAATCTACCTGACGAAATAGTAATACATTGACACACACTTTAACGTAACAATGACAGTAACAGTCAACATGTTTCCTCCCTCGGTGTGGAAACAACAGCGTGCCAAAGTGTCTGGGTTCTTTCTACATGGTAAGTGCAACGGACCAAAAGGCAAAAGAATAATCAGTCTCCTATGAAGACAAAGTGACATGCCTGGGCTCTGAATGTCATGCGTGGATCTTCCATGCAGAAAGGAGTCTGGACTCCAGAGAGAATTCATTTCTGATTTTCTGGCAAGTCCTAAATTCAGATGGTAAGTCCCACAGCGACACCATGTTTCAGACAACATACCAAATGGCATGTCCAATGTGGGACTTAAAAACAAATTGACAATAATCACTGACTTTGCGATGCCTGAAGCAATGGAGCAGAATCTCCTGGCTGGCAAAGAAAGCGGTTTCCATCGTTTCATGATTGTATTCGCCACCTTTACCTTGGAAGAGGAAAGGGTGGGAAGGTTAAGGCAAAAAGCAGCTAGACTAGGAAACCAGCAAAGAAATACATGCTTGTTTTAAAAAGTTTTGAACATGGAGACAAATACAAAGAAGAACGTTGCTAAAACTTCGCCTTCCAAGGACAGCTACAATTTTCACACTGATTCTTTCCCACCCAGTCTTTGTGTAACGTTCTTCACATCCTCAATAGAGTCTATAAAATCCCTCTGACCTTTGTGTTTGTCTAAAAACTAACACGTGAATTACGAAGAATTTGCAGAAAACAAGGCAGAGAAATGAAGACGATCCATTGTCCAACCACACAGAAGCACCTGTGGGTTGATCTCTGAGCGTGTATCCACTTTTCCACATACATATTGTAACCATGACCTCATGGATGGTAGGATCGAGCCTCCGTGCTGGGCTCTGTGTTGGGCTCTGTGTTGGGCATGGAGCCTGCTTGGGATTCTCTCTCTCTCTCTCTCTCTCTCTCTTCCCCTACCCTGTTCTCGCTCACTCGCTCGCTCTCTCTCTCAAAATAAATAAATAAACATTTTTTTAAATAAAAAAATAAAGAGTACAGCTTTGCAGTAAGGTATGTCTGGTTATATTCATTTTGGATAAGGGGAAATTGGGGTGTAAACAGATCAGGCTTGGAAGTGAACAAGGATGGTGAGATCATGAAGCCTTTCTCCTTAGCTGCTGTCCATGTTACACTTGTGCACCCTTCAACTCTGAAAAACAAATCATCTAAATACATATTATTTATAGAAATGGAGTTACTTCCATTACTATCTGTACATTCTCTATTTTAATATAAAAATATACAGTGAACATCTGTGTCATTACATGTTCTTTTACAAATTTATTTTAATGACTCTAGTGTTTCTATTTATCGATACACCATCAGCTATGAAGTGTTGGTCTGTTCTAATCGGTTGTTCTAATAAACAATGCTAGAAAGGGATCTTTTTTTTTTTAATTTTTTTTTAACGTTCTTTATTTATTTTTGTGAGACACAGAGAGACAGAGCATGAACGGGGGAGGGGCAGAGAGAGAGGGAGACACAGAATCGGAAGCAGGCTCCAGGCTCTGAGCCGGCAGCCCAGAGCCCGACGCGGTGCTCGAACTCACGGACCGCGAGATCGTGACCTGAGCTGAAGTCGGACGCTTAACCGACTGAGCCACCCAAGCGCCCCGAAAGGGATCTTTATAATTAAATCAAAATCGCATTCACAGATGTGAAATGTCAGCATGAAAAACATACAAACTCTGTAGCATTTTGACAAAGTATTGCCAAGTCACTTTCCAAAGAGGCTGTACCAACTTAGGTTTGAAATCAGTGATATGTGACTTCCCTCCACCAAAATGGAGTAGAAGCATTAATATCCTCCAGTGCACTCCTTGTGTTTATTTTATATGGGATTGTGTATTTTTATTATGTATTTGTGTCCTCTGCCAATACTTCCATTGCAGCTTCTGTAGTTTTAAGAGCTCATTTAATCCAACCATGAAGAGTCAAAATGAAGATGGAAGTTATGAGAGAGAAATAACTATCCCCAAATCCCAGAGCTATAAGCGGCAGAAAGGAGACTCTAACTCAGACCTCTTCATTCATTCGTTCGTTCGTTCGTTCGTTCGTTCCTTTCATTACATTCAACAATTACTGATGTTTTCACATCATCAACTCAGTTTTTGCAGCATTTATTATCCAGCTCATCTTTTCCCCACCTATTTGAATTTCCAGAAAAAAATTTGTAACAAATCCTTACATATACATGTATCTGTTTCTAAATGTTCTAGTCTAACCCATAAGCTTCCTGTCGTTTATTTTTATGCCAGTATACAGGAGACAATGAGTATTTGCCAGTATCCTTTTCTTTGGGGCATCATCCTCTCCCCCTATATGTGGTCAGTCATGTGCTCTGTCCCCAATTTGTACATGAGAGATAGGGTCCTACTCATGCCAGTCACAGTCTCCTATAACTCTGATCTCAGGAAATGGCTAAAAAAAAATGACAAGGGACCCAAACTGAGATCCCGGTTTTTTTCAACGGGAGCAAATGAAGAAGATTGGCCCTGGTATTTAAAATTTTTTTTTAAATGTTTATTTATATTTGAGAGAGACAGAGACAGAGCATGGAGGTGGGGGCAGGGCAGAGAGAGAGGGAGACACAGAATCCGAGGCAGGCTCAGGCTCTAAACTGTCAACACAGAGCCCGACGTGGGTCTCAAACCCACCAACCATGAGATCGTGACCTGAGCTAGTTAGACGCTTTACCGACTGAGCCGCCCAGGTGCTCCGACGCTGGCATTTTTGTAATGTGGGTGCTAAAAGGAAGTGTGGTACATGGGGCTACCAAGCCACATGGAGGAAGCCCATTTGCAGAGGGAGGGAAAGACACAGAGAACAGGACTGAGGCAAGAAAGAAAGCAAGAAACGTCAATAATGTGGAGTCTGATTCCGTCTGCATTCAGTCATCCTGGTTTTCCTAGTTACGGGAACCCACTCATTCCCTTCTTTCTGGATTAACCTGGTTTGAGTGGTCTGCCTTAGCAAGTTGTCTCTAAATGCTTCACAGATGAAAAAGGGGCCATAAAAATTGGAGGCGGTGATAACATCTGGGGAAAAGCATCATCTCTTCTAATAGTACGCTGCTCAAAAATCTCAGTCCAAGTTTCTTTACTTATAAAGTGGAAACCATGACACTTGTCCTACCTATTTTATAGGATTATTTATGTATAAATGAATAAATATATATGAAATCTAAAAAAACAGCATAAAGATGTATTCTTTTAGTCAATGACACGTTTGTTTTTCTTAACCTTGTAGTTTTTATTGGAGAGAAGCTACTTCCAAACCTTTTGTCTGTGCCACAGGCTCCTAATAGATTCATCAGTGTTCATACATGTGTTTTATAATTAAATTTCTATGAGATCAACCCTATTCAGAAGTATTAGAAAAAGGAATGACTTGTATTATCTCTTTCTATTCATATAAAATTAACCACAAGAAAAATGATTGCTTTAGTATTTTTTTTCGTTGTAAGTTACCCAGTCCATGAATTGCCAATGTAGAAATGCCTCAGCTAAATGGTAATTTCAACTGTCACATCAAACCACATGATAACAGAATGTCAGTGTAGTCTAAGGTGTCTGTGTTCAAGATATTCAAAGACGGCCTTCCTTCCTAAATGAGATCTTTTCAGTGGTTCATGCCCTATAGTTCTTAAAGAACATCCCAGATAATTGGAAATGATTGCTACATTTTTAATTCTCTACATCTTGAAATCATTAATGTGGATGGGAAGAAGTTCTCTGAGCTGATGTTAACATAGGCAGGAAGATGATGGGGGTCTTTGGGTCTATCGTTTCATTTTAATGCCACCAAATACATTGGTTCTGCTTTATTCTCATGAAAAAGATTTTTGCTTGAGTCATAGCATCTTGCTGAAGAACACCACAATATTTTAACATAGCAGGAATGTCTATCTTTAAATCTCTCAAATTAATTTTATCCTCCCTGAGGAAAGACAATGGAAATGGCTGGGATCCACACTCTGAAGTTCAAGATAAGACTCACAAGGGTCCCTCCTGCCCCAAGCCTTGCTGCTGGCTCTATGTTTAATTGCTTGCTCTTTTGTTTCCAAATTGAAATGATATATTCTTATATATAATCTCTTTGAAACCTTGAAATTGTATTCCAGGGGAGAACATAAAGTTCCTATTGTCAGGTTTGATGGGGAAAAACAAAACAAAACAAAACAGTTTCTCCTTTTCATCCCCTCTGTGGTTGATCATTAAGGAAGTGTAATTAGTCAATATCTGTGAGTAGCCAGCTATATTCAGATGGAACAAATCTTTTTTTTTTTTTTTCTCTTCCAGGAACAACTATTCTGTGTCTAGCACCAAGTTCTCACTTATTTTATCTTAATCTTGACAGCACCTTTGTGAGCTGAGTATTTTTGTAGTCATTTGAAGTTAAGGAAGTTGAGGTTTAGAGAGATCTGTGCAAACAGCCAGCCCTGAGATTATATCCTTTAGTGCAAAGTGACACAACTAAAAAGAGTCAGAATTTCAGCTCAGGTATTTCAAATCTAGGCTGTTTGCCCTTTTGACTCTCTTCCCTCTGATCCCTCAAAATTGCAATAATTGAAAGTATCACAGATGACATATAATAATGTGGACAAATCTCAAAGATGTTATGCTAAAGCGAAAGAACCCGGACACACAAAAATACATGTGAATCAGGTGTGTGAAATCCAAATACAGGTTTACTCACCATTAGTTCCTGTCTGTATCTCTTTGTATCTTTTGGATGCCTTTCCTTTTGCCAGAATACTTCCTGCAAGAGTGGTTTCAAAGAGAGTCTTTGTGTTAATCCCTCTGAGACAATAACATGCTGGAGACTACATTTATTGCACTTAAACAAGAAACCAGCTAGACGGAAACACTCTACACAGATTCTAAGTCTTCTAATTTTATTTTCTCCTTCACCATTTTGAAAATATCAGCCTGATCTCACTAATATCACTGCTGAAAAGTCTGGTATCAATTTGACTTTTGTTTCTTTGTGTCAGGAATCTTTGACTTTCATGGTCTTAAACTTTACTGTATTATAACAAAGTGTGGGCTTTTCTTATGTCCTCGGTTGACGTTTTCTAAACCTCTTCAGTCTGTGGTCTTCCTTGTTTCTTTAATCGTGGGAAATTCCCAGTCATTATGTCTTCAAATATTTTCTCCCTTCCATTTATTTCATTGTCTTCTTCGGAAGCTTCTCCAATCCTCCTCTCTTGACGTTTCTCTTATAGTTTGCTCTTTTTAGGCATACTTGCCTTCCGGGAAAATTCCTTTCCATGTCTTTTTTCCACTTTAGTAGTTCATTCTTTGGCTTTATCCATCCTGATATTCAATCCATTTACAGATTTTCTTACTGTAATGATAATTTGCAATTGGCTCTTCTTTGTAACCCTTCGTTCCTGCTTCAAATTACCAATATCCTCCTGAAAAACATTGCTTTTGTTTACTTTTTAAAAAACTGAAGTAGCGTTGACATACAATGTCGTGTTAGTTTCAGATGGACAAGACAGTGATTCAGCACTTCTATACGACTGTCACCAAATGACAGTATTATTGACCGTAGGCCTGTGCTCTACTTTTCATCCCTGTGATTTATTAATTTCACAGTTTCTTGATTTTATAACTTACAGTTGTACCTCTTAATCCCCTTCACGTATTTCGCCCATCCCCCACCCCTTCCTTCTGGCAACCGTGTTTGTTCTCGGTATCCGTGTTGATTCACAATCCAACGAGGAGCTTCCCTGGTGTATATCTGAAACTGGCCATCAGTACTAGGAAGGCAGGAAGAGACTGAAGAAAGAGGCCACTCCAGGTTGGTAGGTGGTAGTTTTAATAAGCAAAGGAAAGTTACATACGAGGCTTGTCTTGAGCAGCAGCAAGACAAATGGATTCTCAGACCTACTTTTGCCAATTCCGAAAAGTTTATAAAGAGGCCTTAACTGGGTTTAGTCACTGATTCATGTGGATGTTCTCCACACCACATCGCTATCTCAAGCCTAGGTCCTAGGAGCAGCCTCCGGGAGCTGGAAAGCGGAACCCACATTTCAAGGACAGGGGAGGGGGTGAGGAGCCTCGGGGTCCCATCTCACAGATCAGCTGGTTGTCATGTCCTTTTGATGACCTTCCCCAACAATTATGAGTCTGTTTCTATTTGTTTCTTTGTTCACTTTGTTTCTTTAGATTCCACATAGAAGTGAAATCAATTCATCGTGCTTGCCTTATGTTGATCCTTCAGCTGAATTTTAGACAATCATTATATTTACTCTACGAGCTCAGGTTTCCAGAGGGTTGTCACCTCCCTCGGGTGATAACCAGGGTTTGTTGCGATCTGTTCTTCCAGAGCTGTTCCACCGGCTCCACCGAGATATCACTCGCCCCTGCCTCCAGCACTAGGCTCTTGTGAGGTTTTCTTCCTGCATGGGGTGACCGGGCTGATCCGTTTGGGCTAATCTGGGGAGAGAGCAGAACAGAGTTAAGAGATCTCTTTCTGTCTCTTGCTTGCTGTGGCTCCCCGTCCTCCTTCAGTCTGACCTGCAGTTCCCACCCACATCACCCCACTTGAGATGCCCCAGGGGGTTCTGACAGTCTTTAAGTTAATTAGGCAGGTCCATCAATTTCATTCTCACTCTGGAGCATTTCCAGATTGGTCTCTGGGAGCCAGCCACTCACCACATTTGCTTGCCATCTTGCAAATCTGTTTTGTGTACTGCATTAGAATGTGACAGATTTTAATGTGAAATCTTAGCTGGTTTAATGCTAAACCAGTCCATCCCGGTTTTGTCTTTTCTGGGAGGTCTCGGCTATCCTAAGGTGGAGTGTCACTTCCGTGTGTGTCTCGTATCTTCACTTCCTATGCATGCTTCTTTCTACAAGCATTACTTAGGATCATTTTGTGTTTTTAAAATTTTACATAAACAGTGTCATTCTGTACACTTATAAAATAAATGTAACATTTTTTACATATTGAGTGTTTTTAAATTGAAACTGTCTCCAAAAATAAAAACAAACTTGAGGCATTTTTAAACCAAACAAAAAGCTCAATGAAAGAAAAAGTATGACATCAGAACAAAAGAAAAAGGAAAATGCAGGCACACGACGGTAAGGGTGAGAACAGTTACTGTGTTTGAGAATTAAGCAGTGCTGGGCCTAGAAGGTCATTAAATCTTCTAATTTTGGACTCTCTCTCTCCTGTAGCCATACAAGATGCTGGAAGGAGAGAAGGCTAAGGGGAAGGAGAGAAGGCTAAGGGGCCCTGTCCCTGCTGTCCTGAAGAAGCAGGAGGCCAAGAAGGCAGTCAGTCCCTTGTTTGAGAAAAGGCCCAAGACATCTGGCATCGGCCAGGACATCCAGCCCACAAGGGACCTCACCTTCTTTGTCAAATAGCCCCGCTATATCCAGCTACAGCGGCAAAGGGCCCTTTCACATAAACTTCTAAAAGTGCCTCCCTCTATTGACCAGTCCATCCAGGACCTTGGCCTTGGACCGCCAAACAGCTACTCAGCTTAAGCTGGCCCACAAATACAGACCAGAGACAAAGCAAGAGAAGCAGCAGAGATTGTTGGCCCAGGGCAGAGAAAAAAGCTGCCGGCAAAGCAGATGTCCCCACTGTGAAAAATAAGCCCACTGACCCAATCAAAGGAGGGAGGTGGAGACTCAGAGCACTCAAAGAACTCAGTGTTCTTCCAAGAGTGAGTGTTTGATGGACAGGCACACTCCCGGCAGCCACAAAACGGGCAATTTATCTCCTAGTGTGCAAGTCCCTTCCCTGATTCCTCATTGGCTGAGTACGTTCAAAGGTGCAAAAAAGTACATTCCTGGAGGTGATGCAGAGACTTCAGTTCTTTGGCGCATGCTCATTGCAAAGCCTGGGAAAGTAAATCCGGAAAATGGGGCGGGGAAGAAGAACCAGGAAGTGAAGTGTCTAAGGGTTTGGGACTCCATTGGTGGGGGAGTCTCCTACATATTTCCAACAGGTTGTAAACCTATTGTTAACTAGACAGCACTGCATTTATTTGGTATTTCTGAACATGAATCGTCTCACTTCTTACACCAGTAACGAGTCACCTGTCCTTTGAGCTGGGGTTAATACGGTCACCACCTTGGTGGACAAGAAAGCTCAGCCGGTAGTGATTGCACATGGTGTGGATCCCGTTGAGCCTGTGGTCTTCCTGCCTGCCCTGTGTCCTAAGAAGGGGACTCCCTACTACATCAAGGGGAAGTGCAGGCTGGGGTGTCTGGTCCACAGGAAGACCTGCACCACTGCTGTCCTTCACACAGGTTAACTCCAAAGACAAAGGAGCTCTGGCGAAGCTGGCGGAAGCCAGCAGGACCGATGACAATGACAGATATGATGAGATCTGCCATCACGGAGCAGGCAGTGTCCCGGGTCCAAAGTCGGTGGCTCGCATCGCCAATCAGGAAAATGCAAAGACTGGGCTAAGTGGACACTGTTGTCTTTCTACACATAAAAGTCATAAATAGTTATCTTGCCAAAAAAAAAAAAATCTTTTTATTTTTGGAAAGAGATCAGAGTCTTTGAAGGAATCACATTTTGATTCACAAAAGGTCACTCGGCAGGTTATCCACTTGAGTGCAAGGTAAATCAGTTGACCTTCCATTGATTTTGGTAGCCGCAAGGAGTACCTACCCCCGCTGTGTGGCCCAGAGCTGTTTAAGGCTTGAAATAGGGGCCAGAAGCAAAACAAAACAGAAAATATCCAGAATCTATCTGATCTAATGTGCTTTGTTTGGAGAATTAGTTTAAGGCCCCCTGTGTCTTTATAGTAATACATTTGCTGCATAAACTTGGTTGTCTACACACCGTGAAATGATTTTAAAATTTGTAGCCATGATTTTAAGTAGGAAGAGGAATTACTTTCTTATTTATTGGGCACAGTAACCAGCATCCAAGCTGACTAGACTGTCCAAGTGACTAATGAAACAGTTGCTAATATTTCAGGTTTTCCATTAGATGCTTGCAACCTTTCCTACTGGCTTTAAAGAAAGAAACTGTCTGGTTTGGTACATGGTATAAATAATATTATTCTGCAACAAAATGCTGCTTGCTAAATCTATAGCTATGCTTTCTAAAATCACTTGGAGAATTATGTATCTATTGTGGGAAGCTGTACTTTTTCAAGGCCCTTTATTCTGCTACATAGCAAAATGAACTCAAAAAAATTTAACTTCAGATACAGTGAAGGGCATTTTAAATTATTAAATTCATTTTTCAGTTTTTGAGAAGAGCTTGACTGTAAGCTCATGTTAGGGGTAAAATTAGAATTGACAGCTTTGTTAATCACACTCACTTCTACACCAACAGATAGGCACTTAATTCACTATATATATATATATAGAGAGAGAGAGAGAGAGACCACCTACTATGCCCTAGGCACTGTGCTAGGTGTGACCCAGCCCTAGTCAAGCTTGCTAAATCCTCAAGACCCAAACTTGGGCTCTGTCCTGGGCAGATAAGAATCCTACAGGGTCAATGTAGGATCAGATTCCTACAAATCTGATCAGATTCCTCAACTCTGTATTCTTGCAAGAACCTTGTTGCTTTAGTCTAGCAATAATCCCCCAGCTCTGATATTGCTTCTCAGTGATGCTCTATTCACTGCCCCCTGCCTTGCTACTTAGCCATAATTCCCCGCCGCCTGTGTTCATCTTCAGAGTTGAGCCCAATCTTTCCTCTACTACAAAACCCCATTGTACCAGTCCCCGTGAAAAATGTCTGCCTTACCATTTTCAACAAGTTTCATGAGTACAATTTTTTTTCCAATATATGAAATTTATTGTCAAATTGGTTTCCATACAATACAATTTTTTTAAAAAAACAGGAGCTGAGAACACAAGGTAAAAGGAAAGAGCAATTCCTTGATGTCGCGAGGTTCATAGTCCAAACAATAAATAAACAATAACATAAGAAAAATAAGACAAAAAAAGAGAGGGAGGCAAACCATAAGAGACTTTTAAATACAGACAGCAAACTGAAGGTTGCTGGAGGGGAGGTAGGTGGGGAGATTGGCTAAATGGGTAACGGGCATTAAGGAGGGCACTTGTTGGGATGAGCACTGGGTGTTTTATGTAAGTTCTACTCCTGAAACCAATACTACACTGCATGTTAACTAACTTGAATTTAAATAATTAATTAAAAAAAAATCAATGACCATTTTGCCTAGTGCCGTACAATAAAAGTTCTGGGTGCAGAAATGCCATATAGGAGGGGGCATCTAACTTAGTCGAGTGTGAGGAAGGCTGTTCCGAGGAAGAACTATACTTGCTAAGATGCACAGGTGGGTAGGAGTTACCGAGGAGAGAAAGGCACAGGAAAGCGTACCTCAGGTAGAAGATTCGACACATGTAGTCTCATTGGGAAGTAACTGGGTATGTTTGGGAACTAAAAAAAAAAAAAAAAAAAGGCAGAATGGCTCGAGTTTAGCAAACAGGGAGACAGGTGAGCCATGTTAAGCTCTAGAAGCAGGTAAGGGAAAAAAATCACACAGGGCCCTTGCTGGTCATATGAAGAATTTTGGGTTTTATCCTAAGTTACCCAGAAGAGTGACACAATCAGATTTGCCCTTTAGAAAGATCATCTCACTATTCTGCAGGGAATGGATCAGGCAGGACAGCTGGAGGCCGTGTGAGTCACTTGGCTAGAATGGCAATGACCAGACAAGGCTCACAGCAGAGGGGGTGAGATCAGTGGATAGATTCAAATTTTAATTGGGGTATAGGCCTTTCACCTCTTTGGTTAGTTCGTTTCTAGGTATCTTATGGGTTTCAGTGCAATTGTTAATGGGATCTATTCCTTAATTTCTCTTTCTGCTGCTTCATTATTGCTGTGTAGAAATGCAACAGATTTCCACACATTGATTTTGCATCCTGAGATTTTGCTGAATTCGATGATCAGTTCTAGTAGTTTTTTGGTGGAGTCTTTCAGGTTTTCTATATAGAATATCATGTCATCTGCAAATAGTGAAAGTTTTACTTCTTCCTTGCCAGTTTGGATGCCTTTTATTTCTTCTTCTGGTCTGATCATGTGGCTAGGACTTCTAGTTATGTTAAATAACAGTGGTGTGAGTGGACATCCCTGACTTGCACCTGACTGTAGAGGAAAATTTCAGGTTTTCCCCACTGAGATGATATTAGCTGTGGGTTTTTCATAGATGGTCTTTATTATATTGAGGTTTGTTCCTCTAAACCTACTTCGTTGAGGATTTTTATCATGAACAGATGGTGTACTTTGTCAAATACTGTTTTTGCAGCTATTGAAATGATCATATGGTTCTTATCCTTTCTTCTATTAATGCGGCATATGATGTTGATTGATTTATGAACACTGAACCACCCTTGCAACCCAGAAATAAATCCCACTTGACTATGATGAATGTTTTTTTTTTTTTTAATGTATTGTTGGGTTCAGTTTGCTAGTGTTTTATTGAGAATTTCTACATCATGTTTGTCAGGGATATTGGCCTGTGGGGTTTTTTTTTAGTGGTGTCTTTATCTGGTTTTGGTATCAGGTAATGCTGGCCTCATAGAATGAATTTGGAAGTTTTCCTTTCTTTTCTATTTTTTGAAATAGTTTGAGGTTATAAAAATCCTAGAGGAGGGGTGCCTGGGTGACTCAGTCGGTTGAGCACCTAACTTTGGCTCAGGTCATGATCTCACAGTTCATGGGTCCAGGCCCCGTGTCGGGCTCTGTGCTGACAGCTCAGAGCCTGGAGCCCGCTTCGGATTCTGTGTCTCCCTCTCTCTCTGCCCCTCCCCTGCTCACACACACACCCTCTCTCTCAAAAATAAATACACATTAAAAAAAAATTTTTTTTAATCCTAGGGGAGAACACAAGCAGTAACCTCTTTGACATTGGCCATAGAAACTTCTTTCTAGACATGTCTCCTGAGTCAAGGGAAACAAAAGCAAAAGTAAACAACTGGGACTTCATCAAAATAAAAAGCTTCCGCACAGCAAAGAAAATAACCAACAAAACTAAAAGGCGACCTGTGGAATGGGAGCAGATATTTGCAAATGGCATATCTGGTAGGGTTAGTATACAAAATATATAAATAATATATAAAACTCAACACCCACAAAATGAATAATCCAATTAAAAAATTGGCAGAAGACATGAATGAATAGACACTTTTCCAAACAAGACATCCGGATGGCCAACAGACACATGAAAAGATGCTCCACATCTCTCATCATCAGGGAAATACAAATCAAAACCACACTGAGGTACCACCTCACACCTGTCAGATGGCTAAAATGAAAAACACAAGAAACCAGTGTTGGCAAGAACTTGAAGAAAGGGCAACTCCCTTGCACTGTTGATGGGAATGCAAACTGGTGCAGCCACTGTGGAAAACTATCGAGGTTTCTCAAAAAGTTAAAAATAGAGCTACCCTGCGATCCAGCAATTGCACTACTAGGTATATACCCAAAGAATACAGAAATACTAATTCACAGGAATTCAAGCACCCCAATGTTTATAGCAGCCTTATCTACAATAGCCAAGATATGGAAACAGCCCAAGTGTAGAAACTGATGAATGAATAAAGATATGTGTGTGTGAGTGTGTGTGTGTGTGTGTGTGTGTGTATAACACAATGAAGTGTTACCCAGCCATAAAAAGAATCAAATCTTGCCATTTGCAATGCTGTGGATGGAGCTAGAGAATGTTATGCTGAAATAAATTGGTCAGAGAAAGACAAATATGACTTCACTCAGAGATGGAATTTAAGAAATAAGACAAGCACGCAAGGGTGGGGGAGAGAGAGGGAGGCAAACCAAGAAACAGACTCTTAACTATAGACAACAAATTGATGGGGGAGGTGGGTGGAGGATGGTTGACAGGTGATGGGGATGAAGGAGTGCACTTGTTGTGATGAGCACTGGGTGATATATGGAAATTTTGAATCACTATACTGTACACCTGAAACCAATATTACACTGCACGTTAACTAACTGGAATATAAATAAAAACTTAAAAAAAACAACAAAATTGTAATTAGGAGGAAGAGCAACACAGTCATGACCACCCAGGGTCGCCACTAGGTAACTGACACAGGGGATGGTGGTAGTCAGCCAGTGACCAAGGTTTACAAGGACATGGGGAAGGGGGGCAAGTGGATTTGGAGGCAGATGGGCAGTGAGCCTACTGGAATCCTACCAAGGCTAGAAACGAAGCCAGGAAATTGTGGCCGCCTGATATGGGGAGCAGCAGCAGGAGGCAAACACAAGCCAACAGGTCCTCCTCATGATGCCAGAGACGGGATCCCGGGCTGGGCTGTGCCTGGAGCCATGACCACCTTGGTCCCGGGGCTTCTTCCCCAGTGACCTGACAGTGGGCCAAAGACGGGTGCTTTTCTCTCGCCGCATGTATTTCGTGGGTCTGGTTCGTTGACATACAGGTGCTGCCGGGTCTCACCTGCTTTTGAGTTTGAAGGTGGAAATCTTTTTTCTTTTTTGGAAGGTAGAAACTTGAAGCCATGCCACAAAAGCATGGACAGCTAGAGAGCTAAAGAAGGTCTGAGAGAAACAAGAATTGGGAAAAACCAAAACAAAAAAAACAGAGAGAGATTATGAAGGAAACATCATAGAACCTTTTTTCCAGAAATGACCTTTGTCAAGTTTAAATTCTTAAAAAAAACCAACAACCAAAAAAACACAGTGTAGGTATTTGTTCAGCAACTCAGAAAAAAGAAACAACTAATCAAATAAAACATCAGAGTCAGATTCCACTCCTGGGTGTCAGGTCATGGCTCACTGCCACTTCTTTGACCTTCCAGTCACTGTGCTCCAGCCACACTGGCCTCCAAGCAGGTTCCTACCCCAGGACCTTTGCATTTGCAGTTCCTTCGGCCTAGAGCTCTTTCCTCCTAGACAGCCACATGGTGCACTCTCACCTCCGACAGATCTTTGCTCAAATGTCTCCTTTTCAATGAGGGTTTCTTTTTTTTTTTTTTTAACATTTATTTATTTTTGAGACACAGAGAGAGACAGAGCGTGAGCAGGGCAGGGGCAGAGAGAGAGGGAGACACAGAATCTTTAGCATGCTCCAGGCTCTGAGCTGTCAGCACAGAGCCTGACACGAGGCTCGAACCCATGAACTGTGAGATCATAACCTGAGCCAAAATTGGACGCTTAAACAACTGAGCCACCCAGGCGCCCCTGAGGCTTTCTATCTTAAATGACATGCACACACCCTCCCCGCCCCACTTCTGCAGCCCCATCCCTCTCTTTCTCCCATAGTGTGATCACCATCTCGCATGTTTTATTTGCTTGTCTCCTAAGACCAAGATGCAATCTCTGAAAAAGGCAGTGGTTTTAGTTTTCTGTGTCTCCAGCTCTCAGAGCAGGGACCGTCACAAAGCGAACCCTTAATAAATACTTACGGAATAAATGAATCTTTTAGGGCTCAGGACATTGAGGCAATAGCTTTGAAACAAAAGCCAGCTGGAGCTGGAGCTATACCCTGCATGAGATCCCTGAGATTTAGTCCAGGATGAGCAGTAGATACAGTTTGCTGGTTACTGGAAGGAGGTACCACATTGTTCTCAGACATGCCAGGTGTTTGAACATTAAGCCACAAATAATAGGAGAGGAGAGTATAAAGATGGTCTCTGTTTCCTCCGTATTTGCATTATTGAAGAGCACCCGTGGTGTGGATCATCTAAGAGAAGTGGTTGTTCAAAATCATTTCCATTCACCGCGGGCAAGTGTTTTACACCTACATAGGCAAACGTGTGCCTATGTATATACACATACACATGTATGTGTTTAAAAGTATGCTGGTCAATGTACGTCAGACCTACTTTGCAAATCTAGTTTCCTTGGCATGGCTACTAAAATGAGCTTGCCTTTCCCCGACACGACCCACTGGTGATGTCTTTTGGAAGCCTGAATGCAGTTAGATGCATGGATAATCAATAGTAAATGACATTAGTCATGTCAGATGCGGCCGGCCTCCAGGTTCTGTATCTCCATGGAGCCTCTTATTCCTGAGATGGGCCTCTGACAGCTGCACAGAGTGGCCCCTCCAGGTAAATGTCTTATTGCTTATTAGGCTTATTACTAATCAGGCTCCTACGTGAACCTCAGGTCTGGTCTCTCACTCTGGCAAATTGAGCTGAACAGCATGGGAGCTTCAGCTCCTGCTACTCTTTTTGGGTCAAGGAAGGTCTGGAGAAGTGTCCAATCAGCTCTGCCCTCTGTTCTAGCTGGTCCTGTGGCTCCTCCTCACCAAAGATAATGACAGTTGGCAAGGGCCGGAGAAGCCTTGAGCAGAATCGGTTGAGTCCATTTGTCCAGGGTTCCATGCCCTAAGCCTGATCATAGAGTCCCTCGGCCATCAAAGAATGAAGGAAAGTCCCAAACAGAGGACACTCAGAGCTCCACGTGATTGCATCTGCCTCATGAGAAAACAGAGCACATAGAGAATAGATCCTAAAGTTGAAAGAGAATCACCATCTTTGCTTCTCCACCAAAAGCTCTCTTCATTCTGCTGCCTGGGTCCTATTGTATATTTCGAAGTTTCTAACTTGGTCTGATCCTTATGAGAGTCCTCCTGGCCGCTGGAGTGAGGACTTGAGCTTCCCCTGGAATTGTAACTCTTATTAAGTCACTTTCGACCTGGGAGCCATTTGAGAATCTGATAAAAACCATGCACTCCTGCCCACCAAAAAAGAAGACACAAAGTTTTCACACAATTCTAGGGGTTCCGCACGTTCCCTGAAAATCATCCGTGAACATTCTAATACTCATGTTACAGTCAGGGCACACATGTCAGGGTCTGGATCCTGACATAGGCTAACCTGTAATTGGCAAGTCACTTAATCCTTCTTGATGTGATTTGGGCACCCGTCACATGTACAGGGATGGTTTTTTCCTCTTTAATGTCTATGGTTATGTAATTATTTTGGTATCAAAGAGATTACTACCTTAAAAAGGAAGCAGAGAGGTCTCTCTCTCTCTCTCTTTCTCTCTTTTAAATCATTTTGGAGCAAACAGGTTAGAACCAGTTGGAGCAGGCTGTGCTCTCAGTTAACCCTGGATGAGGATGTGGTGGGCAGAGGGATATTTGCGGGGCGGGGGGAGGGCATCTAGAAGCAGAGAATTCCTGCTGGGCTTTAGTCCTCTCACAACCCAGATGATGTTAGTCATAAACAGCAAGGCTGAGTTCTCTCGATTTTTTTTACTGTAGTGACAAGAAGACGGAGCAATCCACAACATTTTAATTGTTAACGGGCTCCAGGGGAAAGGGCTGGTCTTGGTGACTGCTTGACATGATGGCATAACGTCCGATGCCTCCCCAGCGGTTGGCCGTGTTCCACATTGACTAGGTAATAATCTGCCGCATGCAGCTGGCTGGAATAGATTAGAATGGTGAGCACAGACACTGAGCAATCAATGAGAGAGAAACATACCACCCTCCCAGAGTATCCTTCAAGACCGCCCAGAGTCACATCTGTCATTCTGAAATCCTGTTATGCCCAGAGAATGCTTTATTTGCAAGCTAGTTCATGTTTTCAAAGGTGGTGTTTGACACGCAGAGACCTTATCCCACAGCTGCAGACCTGCATTTCTCGATAAGGCACTGAACTCATTTAGGTGTTTTAGGAGTTAGGGATTTGTGTACTGTTCACACCCATTTTTCCCCAGAAGAGGGATGTGAGTGAACTTCCCAATTCCTCCTGCCTAGAGTTTATCTGGCTTGGGTAAGGCATACTAAGTCTCTCGAGGGAGACACTCGTACAGAGGAGTCAGTTCATGTTTTAAAATGTGAATTCTAACAGTACTCAGGGACACTGTGTCAACAGAGGCCAGGAAGAATTTAAATTGACCAGTCAGCTGGCCCTATATCAAAAAAGATTATGAAGGGACGAAGATTTGGAAAGCAGGATATAAATAATAACTCTTGAAGTACAGCTCCAATAGACAAGAGCACCACACCAGCTATTCACTAGTGGCCAGAGAAATGCAAATAAAAATAATAAGATATCATTTTATATCCATCGGGCTGGCAACAATAATGCCGAAAAGCTATTATATTTATCACTGGTGAAGATCTCTACAACAGAGTGTTCTTTCCCAAGGCCATTAGAAATGTAGCGTTAAACCTCTTTGAAACTCCTTCTGGCCGCTTCCTCTTACAATTATAATGACACCTACCCTTGACCCAGCAACTTTGCTTTTAGGGTATGCTACAGAAGCAAACATATGTAAGAATGTTTATTGCATTGTGGTGATGAAAAACTAGACACAAAGTAAAGTAAAGCTATAGATGATAAAGTGACTGAAAATATATTGCATAGAAACAAGATGTGCACTTTTGTAAAGAATGAGTTAGAATTGTATCAGTTAATTGGAGGATAGTTCCAGTTATTGATGAGAAAAGGAATGCACATTCAGTAAAGCGTGTGTGATATGATCCCATTTTTTTTTTGGAAAACTTCATACATATTTATGTATACATGGGGAAAAAAACTATGGAACGAACAAAATTTGTTATCAAAATGCATAAAGAAAACTTATTTGATATAATCATGTTAACGAACTTATACAAAAGTATATGTGGAAATAGAAATGAAATAAATGTTACGAGGGCTGGGGAGGTGAAGTACACTGCATACGCCTGGCGAAAAGAAACACATTCAAAAAGCAAAGTGTGCCTTGGTCCACGGAGGCTGCTATAATAAATTACCACAGACGGGCTGACTTATAAACACTACTAATATCATCACATTGGGGATGAGGCTCCAACAGGTGAATTTTAGGAAAACACAAGGTACAATGATGAATTTCAATGTGAGGCGCTCCTGAAACTAGAGGGAAGCTGAAAACCCCAGGATTCTCCTGGCCATCTGCCAGGAAGTGATGGCACAGTTGGGGAGGAGAGGGACTGGAACGATCCACCTTGCCTATTTCAGTAGTCAAACCTAATCATACGACTCCCTCCAACTGACATCTTCCATGGCTCTTTATTATCCCAAGAGAAAGAGCTCAAGCTTCCTAATATTGCTTTGTAAGCCCATTCCAGCCTGACTTTCCAGGCTTATCCTTCCAAGACACTAAATTGCTCACTCTTCCCTGAACAAACTTTACTCTGCCATGTCACTTTGCCATGACAAATGCTCCTCCCTTTTCCAAACATAAAAAAATCCCATATGTCCCTCAAGGGCCCTCCAGAGCCATGTCGAGTGCCATCCTCTCGGAAGTCACCCATGACTGCTGTGTGTTCCACTTCATGCATCCTACTAATACTTTAGACTCTCGATTCCCTTAAAGAATTTTATTTTTTACTTTCAAGGTGATACTTTATAAATGTTTGGGTGAAGTATATAGGTAAATAGTGATGCACATTGTGATTAACATTTTGTCTTACACTTTTTTAGCTTTCCTAGATGTGTACATGCTCTTTCAAAAACCAGCATCATGTTGGGGCACCCGGGTGGCCCAATCAGTTAAGCATCCAACTCTTGGTTTTGGCTCAGGTCATGATCTCACGGTTCATGGAATCAAGCCCCAAGTCGGGCTTTGCACTGACAGCTGGGACCCTGCACCTGCTTGGGATTCTCTCTCTCCTGCTCTCTCTCTGCCCCTCCCCTGTTTATGTGCACTCTCTCTCTCTCTGTTTCTCTCCCAAAATAAATACATAAATAAACATTTTAAAAAATCCAGCTTCATGTTATACATACCCCTTTGAAAAATTTTCATTCAGTAACATGTGTTGAGTATTTCCCATTACATCAAATATTCTTTGCACCAAAATATTTAATTACTTTATAGTAGTCCATTGTCGACTGAATCAACTCTACATAAAGACAAAAGAAATAAAAATATTTTATGTATCTCATATTGTCAAATATTGAACAATCTCTTGTTCTCATTTTTTTATTCATAATCATAATGTTGTGATACCCACTGCACTTAAATGTTTGCACACATCGTTGTTTCATGCCTCAGGATAAATAACTAGAAATGCAAGTCCTAGATCAACAGACTTGGTTATAATAATATTTTTAATATCTATATTTGAGGGGATTTATTTCCCACATCCTGGCATAAGCTTTTGCCAATAGTTGTCATTTCATTTTTTCTGAATAAAAGTTTAATTCATCTGGAATTGGTGTCTGTGACAGAGGTAGTCTCCAATATTGATGCTTACTTTCTCCAACGTAGAAGTAAAAGGCCTGCGTTTGGGCGAGATGCGTGGCTACTCAGAATGAAATACATTTCTCAGCCTTCTTGCGGGTATGACCTGGCCAATGAAATGGGGGTGTAAGTGACATGCAATTTCAGGGTCTTTTCTCAAAAGGAGGGCCTTTATCCTCTCTTCGTCCTCCATCTAGCTGCTCACAACGTGTTCGTGCCACGTCTACAAACATGCAGAGAGTGGGCGATTCATGTATTAGATTCACCATTCTACCCCTGCACTTCCTCCACCCAGATTACAAAATGATCATATACAACTGTCATATTGAAGTCCTTGGATTCTTTCAGATCTCATATAGCAAATCTATATCCTAAACAATATAGGGTAAACTAAAGGCATAACTTTAATTTTGTCAAAATTGTTAATCCCCTGACACCCTGAGATTTATTGAATAATCCATTCTTTCTCCTACAAATCTTTTTTTTTTTCAGTTTATTCATTTATTTTGAGGGGGGGGAGCTGAGAGAGAGGGAGAGAGAGAATCCCACACTGTTAGTGCAGAGCCTGACTCAGAGCTCAATCTCATCAACCACGAGTTCATGACCTGGGCTGAAATCAAGAGTTGGACACTTGCCTGACTGAGCTACCCATGTGCCCCTCTCCTAATTATCTACATTCTTTTATTGTATTCTGGATTTGTATATGCATTCATATTCTAGGTATGTAGATCTTCTTCAGTTCTAGGAATACAGATCTGGTATCACTATGTTTCACTTATTTTCTTTCTGGAGTTCAGTGGATACTGTGAGACACCACCAAGATCCCCCTGAGAGACTGAGGTATTAATTCCCCCACTTACTTCCTAGGACAGCACTCCATTAAAGAAAGTTGCTCATCCAAGCTAAACTGCCTCCTCCTGTGAAAAGTTGAACTCCATAACTATTGCAGGAGAATAAAGATCCGGCTCCTTGTCTTCATTTGGGCAACTTTGAGGGGCCATCTTGGTTCCGGCTACCCCCTCAGGGAAAGGAGATGCTACAGGCACCTGCCGGTGCCTCTTTCCTCCTCTTTCCTTGCATTTTTACTCTTTCACAGGGGTTGATCTTAAGTATATATCCTCGTAAAATTCCTACATATGATTCTCCACCTCAGAGCCAACTTCCAAAGGAATCCAACTTAATACAATAATTTATTAGTATTTGGTACAGTAAATCCCCCCTCTATACGCTCCAATTTCCAGAATTTCTTGACATTATATATATATTCTTCAAAATAAAATTTTAGATTTGTGCTAGTCTTTTCCTATTTCATTTATATCTCTTTTTATCTCATCAATTTCTCCCCCCCCCCTGCTTTTTTGCTGTCATTTGTCCTTTCTTTGTGATTTTTTGCTTCTAAGCTTGCCGGTGGCTCATTCTCAGAGCTGTGATTTTCTTCGAGTCCTCTTGATCCCGTCTCCTTTTACTTTTTATAAACAACATTTGTATACCTCATTTTGGTCTCATTATCTTTACCCATTCTCATGAGAGGAAATCTGCCACGCTGCTTACCAATAAGCAAAATATATAAATTATAAGTGGGGACACCCCATTGTTTGATGGTTTCATCTGCTTTTTGGGTCTCTATGTGGAGGGTGACTGGATGGGTTCCTAAGAGAAATCTTCAGTACACAGGCAACTTCACCCTCTTTCACTGCCTGGACCTCTGTTATTCGGTTGTACTGAAGAAAAGGACTTGTGTGCACTAGAAAGTCTGTTCTGCTTACCCTCCTGCTGTACCCCCACCCCTGCCCTGCCCCTACATACATACACACGTGAACACAAACTATGCTTATTTCACTCCTGGAAATTGCATTTATATGAATAGAACATGCTACTGTTAGCCCCCCACTCCTATGAGGAGCTCATACCTTTCTTTTATTTCCTGCATGCTTGTTTTCTGGGACTCTCATTGAGACATGTTCAAGCAGAGGAGGATGGGAGAATTCATCTTCTATCTTAAGTCAGTGCCCAAAGTGTTGAAGATTAATTAGCATGTTATTGTTACTAGTGCAACCCCTATGTCTCCTCAGTATGGGAGTAAAGAGGGTGGGCTTCCAGACAGGAGTGCTTCGGCTTTTTATTTCCAGAAATCCTGTGTGACCCAAAACAAAATCTAGCAATGTGAGGCTTAGATATGCTTAATTTTTAGTTCACTTTTATCTATCAGATCGCTGGTGGGGATCACCATCACATTCTGTCATTGGCTTGTCTGTTAGCATTAGCTTTTAAAGATACAAGGCTTTTTTTTTTTTTCATTTTTCTATAGCTTCACTGTTATTTTAACAGATTTAGAAAAGGCCGAAATAGGTTGCTACACAGATTTCATACTGAATGGGATTCCTGATTTTATTTTTAAAATGTACAGCCTCCCAACCTGATTAGGAAATTGGAACACTCCATTTGGTCATTTGACCAATTTTTTGCACGTCTTTTTTCTAGGCACAATAATTGAGTGTTTGGGATAGGGAACTGTCTAGGATACTGCCTGGTGCTCAAATAACTTCTAGCGTACTCAGTGGTCAAGCGGTAACGTAACAAATAACAACAACATGGTGTGATGTGACACAGTTTTGTGTGTAGATGATTCACTAGAATGAGGAGAAGGAAGAGACCGTCGGTGCAGGAGTAGGAATTGGGGTTGAAGGAGGAAACTGTTACGGAAGTGATGCAGTTGACGTACATTCTCAAAGGATGAGTAGGAGCAAACTGGGTGGACAAAAAAGAAAAATGGAACTCCAGGTGGAGACAACAGTCCATGCAAAGGTGCAGACAATGGAAGACCTTATTCGTCATGCTAGGAAATTTATAAACAATGGAAAACCTTTGACATTGATGTATGTTAAGCACAGGATGACAGGATCATATTTATATTTTACAATTTCCATTTTAAAAAAAAGTTTCTTAAGGTGCCTGGCTGGCTAAGTCTGGAGAGCATGCAATTCTTGATCTCAGGGTCATGAGTTCAAACCCCACATTGGAGTCGAGCTTAAAAATAAATAAATAAAAATTAAAACAACAATCGAGGCACCTGGGAGGCTCAGTCGGTTACCTATCCTACTCTTGATCTCAGCTCAGGTCTTGATCTCAGAGTGGTGAGTTCAAGCCCCTAGTTGGGCCCTACGCTGGGCATGGAACTGACTTAAATAATTATAATTAATAATATCACATGTTAGGAATTGTTATAATTTAAATAACTGGTGATCCTCTGGCTGAAGATTGTTTTAAGGAGCTTAAGTCTAAGGACTTGGGGAGAGATCTACAGAGCCCCCACTTATTCAGAGAGAAACTGGAGTAAAATCTGCCTTGGCTTTTACTGGTTTTCCTTTTGTGTTCAAGAATTGGGCTCTGTCTTCCACTGTTATCCCTTATATTCCCTTATCTATTAAACCCATTCACCGAATAATAAGTGGTTTTTTTTTTCCTTGTCTTAAAATGTATTGTTTGGACTTCTGTTTCTGGCCATAAGTCATCCAAAATACCCCGGAAAATCCTCCCATTGGAAAACAATTTTAAAGTCTGGATAAACCTTTAAAAACTCTTGTTGAATATATGCCAGAAGTGGTAAGAAACCAAGGAAAATCCTCAGAGTGCAAAACGAAGCTAAAGTACAATCCAGAGAGTTGGCTAGGCTGAAGCCAAAGGCTGTCTTGAAGTGCCTTCCAGGCCTTATATACCTAGAACCTGAGTTCAAATGGAAGCTCTATAAATGCTTTAAGTCCTACTATAAATGCAAGGGTTCATACAAGGCAGAGGGCAGGCGGAGAACTTTTAATGGAAGTAGGACCCCTGAGGGACCTTAGAATCCATGAGAAAATAAATGATGGGGGAGAGGGGTGCACCTTACAAAGAAAGACAGGAGTAAACTTGGCTTTCTCAGCTTTTGCTGTGGTAGGGAGTGTCCATCTGAAGATTTATATCCATCAGTCAGCTCTCCTGTGGTTTGAGGCTCAAATTACCACTGACCTTGATGTGAAGAAAAATTTCTTCAGTAAGAAACACAATTCAAACACATTAAAATGTAAAACTCCTCTTCACTAAAAGACTGCAGTTAGAGAGTAAAAGCACAAACTATAATCTGGGAGAGGATGTAGCGACAGGACAAAAGATTACTTTTGGCACTAGTTTGGCGATAATGATAATAATATTAATATTGTGACAAGACCAAGTGCTGGCAGGAATAGAGAGCAAAAGAGACTGTTGTGGATCTGGGAATTAGTATAATATTGTGGAAAACAATTTAATTGTATTAAATAATGTGAACATACATATATTTTATGACCCAGCAACTATTTTGTTCACAAAACAGAATGTGATTTAACAGTCAAAAAGTGAAATGGACAACTACGTGCAACCACAGGAATGAATTTCACAAACATAATATTGAGTAACACAATCAATCACAGATCATGTATGTATTAGATTAGTCAGGGTTCTCCAGAGAAACAATATATATATATGAAAACCATGGAATCCAACTTAATACAATAATTTATTAGTATTTGGTAAAGTAAATCCCTCCTCTGTATGCTCCAATTTCCAGAATTTCTTGACTTTATATATATATATATATATATATATTCTTTAAAATAAAATTTTAGATTTGTGCTAGTCTTTTTATATTTCATTTGTATCTCTTTATCTCATCAATTTCTTTTTTCCCCTTTTTGCTGTTGTTTGTTCTTTCCTTGTGAATTTTTGCTTCTAAGGTCGCTGGTGGCTCATTCTCAGAATTGTAGAGAGAAAGAGAGAGAGAGAGAGAAAGAGAGAGAGAGACAGAAAAAGAGAGAGAGAGAGAGATTCATTGTAGGGAATTGACTCACATGATTATGGAGGCTGGGAAGTCCCAGGTTCTGCTGTCTGCAAGCTGGAGACCCAGGAGAGCTCTTGATACATTTCCACTCTGACTCCAAAAGTCCTAAGAACCAGGCAGCTTATGGTACAAATTCCAGTCCTGGGGCAAGAGAAGACTAATGTCCCCATTCACACAGGCTAGAAAGGAAAAGAGGCAAATTCTTCCTTCTTCAACCTTGTTGTTCAGTTCAGGTCCCGGGAGGATTGGATGATGCCCCCAGGGACAGCAATCTGCCGTGATTCAGATGCTAATCTCAGCTGGAAACACCCTCACAGACAGACCCAGAAACAATGCGTTATCTGGCACCCCTTAGTATAGTCAAGTTAACACAAAATTAACCATCACAATGTACAGAATGATTTTTACGTAAAACCATATACCACTTATTTAAAATTTTAAAAGAAAATGTTAGGTGTGAATAATATGTCTGTAAAACTATGAAGAAAAGCAAGTGAGAGATTATTGTAAAAGTCAACACAGGAGCCGCCTCTCTAGGCGTGAAAGGCATGCCATCAGGAAGGGCCATCTGAGAAGTTCCCAAGGTCCTAGGACTGTAGTACCAGGACATTAGTTTGATTTGCTTTGTTCTTCATCTCAACATGGATTTTATAATCAGCAATGGCCTCCATAATAAAACAAATGAAAACATGTAAGTTCTGTTTTTCATTCTCTCCTGACTGTCTTCAGGATTCACTACTCCCCTCTGCTCCGGTCTTCCAAGTCCTTACTCTTCAGATGGCGGGTGCTTGGATTTTGTGTTGGTCAGGTTAGGCTAGCTGGAAGCCACCACCAGATCCCAACGTGTCAGGGGTTTAGCACAAGGCAGTTTATTACTTTCCCACAGTTGTTCAGGTCTGTGGGTCATCTCAACCGGCAGCCATTCGGGCACTCGCGCTGATGGACTCTCTTTCATCCTTACACTCGATCTCTCTGGACAACACCGTCATTGTCTGGTCCAAAGGCAGAAGTGGAGAAGCATGTGCCAGAGTGTTTCCTGATCTGGAAGGGAGCCAAGTTACCTTTGCTCACACTCCATTGGAGAGAACTTCGTCACATGACCATCCAGGGAGCTTAAGATGTGCCCAAAAAGAAAAGACTGGATTTTGCTGCCAAAATACCTCACCCTGGACCCAAAGCAAACAAATGCTTGTATGTTGACTTGATGTGCCTTTTAATCTCCTTTAAATACCCTCTCTTTTTCTCTGTCAGAGCAGATACTTCATCGCCTCAGAAATAAATTGCTGCTGAACAGAAGAAATGATATGGAATTTCTAAAACTGTGAATCCTGATAAGTGTGGCTCTTGGTGAATGATTGTTACCTACCTATGTACCCACATCGATGCTCTTTTTTCCGTTTCACCTTCACATCAAGGACATGGCCACTGGGATCGCAACTTTATGGATGAGGGATTTCTATTAGACCCATCACCTCAGACAGGCTCTGGGCATTGCCCCAGTCCCTTTACCCATGTGTTCATGAAAACCAAATCTCAATGTCATCTTGTTGAGCACAGTTGGAGCCAAAGTCGCCTTGGTCCCCTATGTGCTTCTCTAGATAGCCATCTTCACTTAAATTTTGGCCTGAAGCTCCTGTCCTGCTAGAGTATCAATGCTATGAGATTTTTCCTGCTCTTCTAACTAGGATTTTTCAGTCTGGATAACTTGGCCACCATCTGACTGGCAAGGAGAGTCTTCCCTTTCTGTCCTGAGTGGCCAGTGCCCAGCCTTGAGTTTGCAGAGTGGGGATGGCATAGCATCCCATTGTTCCTCAGCTGGAAGCACCGTTGCAGCTGCTTTCCTGGGCACAAGGACCTCGTTCTGAGCAGTGAGTGCCTCTCAGAGTGCTGGGCACATGGTAGAGCTCATGAAAGTTTCTTTGGATAAATGTCTACACAGCAGAGCATACTATGGTAGGCATAGTCGTGATAGTTTCCCCTTAATGTATGGGTTTAGAAACTATAAAAAGGAGAATCTATGGAATACTATTGGTAAATGATGTCTTCCCCTTGCTCTAAATGGCTTCCTTTTCCTCATATAATGCTAAGAGCTTCTAATTTTCTCCCATTAGTTGAAAACTCAAGTAACCGATTCAGAGAAACAAATGAACACGTATTACCACTTTGTGTGACTGTGCGTCCCATCTAAATCAGTAGAAGGCAGTGAAAACCCTATACATTTTTTCTCAACTTCTTTCCTTCTTCAGAACAATTTCTAATCCAATCGTTTCAGTAAATCCTTCTTATATTTGCTCCTTTTCCAAAGAGATTCTTGGCGCTTCATTTGCTTACCATTGCCAAAGCTACAGCTGTGGTTCGCATACCAAGGGTCCTGTGACTCAAGCGACATCTCCCCCTCCATTTTGTGTGCCCCCCGCAAGAATGATTTTGATGGCACAACACAAAATAAAACAACTCCTCAAAAAATTTTAGTGGTTTTGGGGTCTCTGGGTGGCTTGGTTGGTTGAACGTCCAACTTTGGCTCAGGTCATGATCTCGTGGTTTGTGAGTTTGAGCCCCACATCAGGCTCTATGCTGACAGCTCAGAGCCTGGAGCGGGCTTGGGATTCTGTCTCCCTCTCTCTCTCTCTGCCCCTCCCCTGCTTGGGCTCTGTCTGTCTCTCCGATTCTCTCTCTCAAAAATAAATAAATGGTGAAAAAAATTTTAAAGAAATTTTAGTGGGTTTTATCATCACTCACATTTATTCCTGCAGAATTTATTAATAGTAACAGAATTTCTGAGCATCTACTATGTCTCAGTTAAAGTGCTAAATACTTTAAATGCATAATTTCATTTAATTCTCCCAACAGACTATGATGTGGTTGTCTATATATTGCCATTTTACAGGAGAGATAAACAAGGCTTAGTTTGGCTCTAATTTGCCCAAGTGTCTTATGTCTTATGTCTCTGATGGTGTCTTCCTTTGCTTGGACTGACATAGCAAAATACTGGGGTATTTTAGACTAGGGTAGCTTAAGACAACAGGAATTTCTTCCTCACAGTTCTGAAGAATGGAAGTCCAAGACCAAGGTGACCGCCAATCACTCTGGTGAGAGCCCTCTTCCTGGCTTGTGGATGGCCTCCTCCTCAAGGTGTAGCATCCGTCTTACATGGCCTTTCCTCGGTGGAAAGGCACCTCGGAGAGAAGGCAAACTGTCTGGTATGTCTTCTTTTAGGGCACTAATCTCACTATGAGGGCCCCACTCCCATGACCTCATCTAACCCTAATTACCTCCCAAAGGTCCCATCTTCAAATACCATCACACTGGGGATAAAGGCTTCAGCATATGCATTTGGTAGAGACACAAGCAGATGGTGAGAGACAGAATGGTCTTAGTTATACTGGCCTTCTATTTCTCAAATGCATTCACTTCATCCTGTCACAAAATTGTGTGTGACCCCTGCCTGGAACACTCTGCCTACATCTTTCCATCATTTGGGTTCAGTTCCAATACCACCCCCTCCAAATTCATTTATCACCCCTAGTGTAAACTACATCCCTCCACCCCTCAGTTACTCCACAAGTTCTCCTATTTTAATTTCTTTAGGGCATGTGCCACTTTTCTTTTTTTTTAATGTTTATTTATTTGTGAGAGAGAGTGTGTGTGAGAGAGAGAGTGAGAGTGAGCAGGGGAAGGGCAGAGGGAAGGGGGGGACAGAGGATCTGAAGCAGGCTCTGCACTGTCAGTGTGGAGCCTGATGTGGGGCTCAAACTCACAAACTGTGAGATCATGGCCTGAGCCGAAGTCAGAGACTCAATCGACTGAGCCACCCAGGTGCCTCCATGTGTCGCTTTCAACAGTATCTGGTTAACATGTTGATTGCCCTGCACACTGTCTGTCTCCTTTCTAGAATGTAAGCATCACGAGAGCAGGAAGTAGATCTCTCTTGCGTGCATTTGTATCTCTACAAACTTCAAGGATGCCTACCACATGATATATGGATTACGTGTGAGTTGGTGTCTACCCCAAGGTCACTCCTCTTCAGCCCCAAGCTCTTCTGATGGATGCAGTGCCTTGCTTGAAGCTGAAAGGCACATGAGTGTCAGAGGGGCACATGCAAAGCCACCACAGCACATGTCACCTGGTATATGGTACTGACACCTGAAGGTCTCCACAGGACAAATCAAGAGCAAGTATGGGTCATGTAACTCAGGAAATAGAAATACTTCTCTCTGGACCCTAGAGGTACCTAGGTACCTCACCTAGAGGTACATTAACTCCTTCCGTTAATTCCTGCTATAGACTGAATGTTGTATCCCCCCAGCCCCCCAGACCATATGTTGAAGCCTTAATCGTCACATGATTGTATTTGGAGAGAGGCCTTTGGAAGGTAATTAGATTTCCATGAAGTCAAGAGGGCAGGGCCCCCATAATGGGATTAGTGTTTCTCTATGAACAGGAATAGACGAGAACCTGATCTTTCCCCACCGTGTGAGGACACAGCAAGTAGGCGGCCATCTGCAAACCGAGAAGAGGGCCCTCACCAGAACCTGAGCATGCTGTCACCCTGATCTCACACATACCAACCTCCAGACCTGAGAAGTGAGTGTCTGTTGAGTAAGCCACTCAGTCTGCAGTATTGTGTTATAGCAGCATGAACAGACCAAGAAAATCCCCAAATCACTCCATCTTCTGGCAGGCACCTGTGGAGTCTCAGGAATCTTCCTTCCCACTAGCAACTGTTAACAACTTGCCACTCACCCAGGCATCAACCAGCTGGTATCATCTCTGTGGCTCCCTCCCTGTTAACACGATTCATCCCTCGTGGCCCCAGCGTTGTCTTCCTTGAGGATGTGCCCGAGCTGGGTCTCTTCTTGCGTTGAGGTTGAGTCACTGCTCCTTCACTCCAACTTCCAGCTTTGACACCTATGGAGGCTGCCTGGCCAGCGCCACCATCCCCGCCCAGTGGGCGCCAGCAGATTGGCACAGCCTCAAGCTGTGATGGTTTCACAGTTGACACAGTACAGGCGAACCCTCCCCTCCCCGTCCCAGTCCCAGTACGTCCACTCTCCTCTGTGCCCATCTGGAACCAGGAGGAATCTGAAGGAGGCTGGTGTTCAGAACCCCTGTTCTGACATGGAACGCATTCTTCCTTTTACCATGAAGAGATAAGACAGGTCAGAGACATAAAACCCACCATACCCAAGGGGCTGGTGTTTCTCATTGTGTGACAGGTTTCAGAATCAAAATGAAGGATGTTCAGAAACTTGGGACTGCATCCTTCACTGAGACCATCAAAAATCAGTCAGGGTACCAGAAAAATCAAAATTCGACTCTTGAGTTTATTTGAGTGTCTAATTTATACTAGGCTGAAAATTGCATAGGAATGTGAACTTTGTTTAACTTACACATCAGGGAAATGCCTTTCACAGTAGATGGGCCTGTTCCCTACCCTTACGCAGTCCTGAAGACAACTCTTGGTGATGTAATCACCAGAGAGTCTCCAGATCTGATCCACAAATAACTAGCTCATGCCCAAGATAAGAACTGGTTGCAAGTCATTAATTCAGTTACTTAAGGGACATTCACCAAGCAATTAATATATTGCAGACGCTGAGTTAGATGCTGGTACGACCAAAAGGAACAGAGGAGTGTTGTTTCTGAAGGGCAAGATTCACACGAATATTGAGGCAGAGCCTTCATCGTGTGAGTGAGAGTGGCCAGGAGCTCAAATTTTAGACTGTGTCCATTTTTTTCTTGAGCAAACATTTATGAAGAGCCCCTGTGTGCCAGCATTGTACTAGATGACGGTGCAAGAATGCGAAGCAAGGCAGACCCTGTCCCTGACTCTATGACTATCAGAGGATTCAGAAGACACAATAAGCAATTACAATAATGCGCTATGATAGGGAAGCTCGGCACCATGGAAACGTGTAGCAGGGACATCCTGGTCTGGGAGGGGGTGGGTCAGGGATGTAATTCGGAATCCGGAGACTGACACATACAGCTATCAGTGACAGGCAGAGGGCAACATCCACAGACTTCAGCTGGAGGGGGAACAAAATCCATTTTCTTTTATATCACCATTTTATTCACACATCAGCATCCCCTCATTTCTATCTCCTTATTCCTGAAAGCAGTCCTTTTATAAGCTCTACACATGGTGATTAAACAAAGGGGATTCTAGAAGGGCGGACAAAGCATTAGAGATGGTTTCATTTTATATAAATGCCAAATTTTCTGCCTCAGTAAGGTTGCAGCTGCGACAAGAATTAGGCTGCTTGCTAGGTCATATATTTTCTAAAGTACCATGCAAAGAAAATATTAATACATCAGGGAAAGCGAAACAAATAGACTCAATTATTTTAAAACCTTGTGAGTAGACAATTTTTATAATAAAATGAATAATGCAGCATGTTGAATAAACAAAGAGAATTATATTGTTCATATGAAGTGAAGAAGGATTCTCTACTTAAATCTGAGCGTACGAAGAATGGATCCTAAATGTAGTCTCTGGTTCTGCACAGGCTTCGGAATGGAAGTTGGATTGATCAGTATTTAATTAGCCAAACATCATTTTCTATATAATAATCTTCGATGCATTTGTGGCAACTTAGAAATTAGAATTCTATGAATCACAATTTTTTTTTCATTAACTACAAATAGTCTCTGCATGTGGGGTGTATGAACTAGATGACTGTTCCCAGACGTATGGCCAAACTGTGAATTTTAACCAGTGATATAATGATCTGATTCACAGCAGAATTAATCAGCACGGGCTGAATAATGTTTAGTCATAAACTAGATGCAGATCAGTAATTAACACCAGGTTGGTAATTAGCTATGCTTCCTGGTTGCAAACAGCACCTCTCCATGCAGCACAAAATAACTCCTTTTGTATTCTGCTCTGTTTTCTTTCATCCTGTGTTTGGACTTTAGTCACAGAGGGATTGATGTTTACCGCAAAGAGCCTGGAGTCAGAAGATCTATATTCGGGTCTCCAGGCTGCTGGAAGTTAACTGTTTGACCTTAACAAAAATAAGTCCTACACTTCTCTTCAGCTTGCATATCTGCAAGATGAAGGTACTTCATAAAGCCGAGTTGTGAAAAGAATAAAAGATCACGAATATAAAAGCGTGCTGAAACAATGCTAACAGGCAAATGTAAAATATTCAAATGGTCTATGCATAAATGCATAAATACATAAATACAATTACATATCACGATGATAATTAATGTTAACCAAATTATCGCTTAAGGGATATCAAAAAGAGCCTGTCAATATAATTTTCATTTCTAAACCGACGAAAGCCAGTAAGATGGTCTCTGTGTGTTTTTATGTTTTAAGTGATGAGACCCTTGTTAGGTATTATAGTCATATATAACAGAAAGATATATGCCATATATGCATATGGTTTTTTGAAATTCAGAACTACGCAAAGGAGGCGATGATCACTAATTTATCTGGCTGTCTAGCACATTTTGCATCACTTCTCTAAATAAAAAATCAATAAAGAAGGCTGATAAATGGGCTCCTCTCAGGAGGGCTAAAGACAGAGACAGATAAAGATGCTTTGTTTCTGAAACCTCTAGCCTGGAATAAATTACCCAGTCATGAGCCAAAGTCATCTGCAATTAATTCCAGTTATAAATTTCAGTCGAGAGACGTGCGGAGTGCCTGATATAGCATCATGTCATTGGTTTGCATATTTTTACCAAGTGTATGTGATTTTAATAGTGAAGATCTTTAGTCTTAAACCTTGTGCAATTTCTGTAAGTTGTTTTAAACATGTAGTCTCGAGAAGGCAGACATATGTTTGCATTAATATTTAGCTTATTTTTTCTTGTGTTCATCAGTAGGAAAACTTCATATAACATCACTATAGAGAAAAATCACTTTTTCTCTATTTAATTCTCAGGTTTGCTTCTCAAACAAGTACTAGTCATAAATGTGTCTAAACTTATGGAGGATTAATCACAGTAAAATGATACATATATCTACACCATGCTCATTTTTCATACTGTTTAGTGTGATAATGCACAGAAACCAACGTATTGCCTTTGTGAAATCTTTTCAGAAGTCATTTTCTAGTTTTTAGCAAAAATATTATGACAGAACTTCCAGCCTGACAAGATGACACAGGCTTGTTTCTCCCCATTTCTTCTTCCCAAGCATAACTGTCAACTCCGGAAATAATGCAAAAATAATAATAATAATAATAATGAAAATAAACAAGAAGTCTGAATGGTGGTAAGCAGAAGGCAAGCTGATTTGGAACCTTAGGACTGGAGGAACACTTCAGTGCAAGGGTATGTTGTGTCTTCTCGCAACCAACAGAGTAAGGTCATTGAGACCCAGCATTTCCTGACCCTCAACCTGGCAACAAAATACAGCCCAGGTAAATTCATTCCTTTCCTGGATCGAATGGGAGACGCTCCGACAACATTAGTGAGCCTGACACCACTAGTAAGGCAAAATAATTAGGAGCCTCATCAACGAAAAAAGACAAGGGCGTGTACTCTCCCCCAGCAGCCCCCATATGCCTGCACTGTTGAGATTCACTGAGGCAGGGGGCCAGAATTGGCAAGAGGGACCAACTTACCACAACAGACTTAGTCTGGGAAGCCTCCTTTATCCCCTGGGCACCACAAACCTAATGCTAATACTCCTGATATCCCTTCTCCTACCGGGAGCCACCAGGGTCAACATGTGGAACCAGTGGGAGGGACTCAGCCATAACAAATGGCCAATCCCACTCTCCGAAAGGCACCAAGGTGGATGCTTGGACCCAGCTATAGGGATGCGGCAACATAAGCAGCAACCTGAAAAGACTTTTTGATATGCAGGTGCAAGAATCCTCTTCCGTGCTCAGGGACACCAGAGAAGACAGAAAGCACCAGTTGGGGGATCTCTACGTAGTGCTCCTTCAGAATCCCAGCCTGGGAAAATCCTTTCTGTCCCCATAGGCAGCACAAGCAGAGACCTGAGGAAGCCTCAGAAGACTCAAATGAGCCAAAGTAATGCTTCCAATGCACAGCCATTGGAACCACAGCCCACAAAAGCAGCCCAAGGTTTGACTGTTAAACCTAAACAGGGAGACTTCCTACTAAAATAAAAGATATAGGGGCGCCTGGGTGGCTCAGATGGTTAAGCAACCGACTGCCGCTCAGGTCACGATCTCGCAATTTGTGAGTCTGAGCCCTGCGTCAGGCTCTGTGCTGACAGCTCAGAGCCTGGAGCCTGCTTTGGATTCTGTGTCTCCCCTTCTCTCTACCCCTCCCCTGCTCATGCTCTGTGTCTCTCTGTCTCTCAATAATAAGTAAACGTTAAAAATTGTTTTTTTAAAAAGATACAGCAGGACCCACACTCCTAATGTATTAGACAAAATATCCAGGATACAATAGAAAATGATCTTTTGTGTCAAAAGTCAAGAAAAACACCTTGAATGAGAAAAGACAACCCATTGACTCCAAAATGGGGATGAATTAGATGTCGGAATTCTCTGACATTACCACCAAGGATTTTAAAGCTTACAGAATAAAAATGCTTCAACATTTAAATGCTTCAATTTTAAAATGCTTTTTTAAAAAAAAATTTTTTTAACGTTTTTATTTATTTTTGAGACAGAGAGAGACAGAGCATGAACAGGGGAGGGGCAGAGAGAGGAGGAGACACAGAATCCGAAACAGGCTCCAGGCTCTGAGCTGTCAGCACAGAGCCCGATGCAGGGCGCGAACCCACGGACTGTAAGATCATGACCTGAGCTGAAGTCGGATGCTTAACTGACCAAGCCACCCAGGCGCCCCTTAAAATGCTTTTAAAATTTGTTGAGACAAATGGGAAAATAGAAAAGTTCAGCAAAGAAATCAAATATTAAAATAACCAAATACAAATTATAGAATAAAAAAATACAAGAGGCAGAAAAGCTCAAAACTCACTAGATGAGCTCAGTCATAGAATGGAGAAGACAGAAGATAAAATAAGCGAACTTGAGGACAGATCAATAGAACTCCCCTTATCTGAACAACATGGAAGACATACACTAAAGAAAAATAAATTCAACAGACCCTCAAAGACCAGTGGGACAATAATAAATAATCCAGCATGGGTATAGTCAAGAATCCTAAGGAAAGGGTGAAAGAGAGTGAGACTAAAAGAGTATTTGAAAAAGTAATGGCTAAAAACTTCCCAAACTTGGTGAAAGATATAAACCTATAGATCCAAGAATCCAAGCAAACAAACTCCAAATGCCATCTGTATTTGGATATCCATATCCAAATTAAACGTTTAGAAATAAAGGACAAAGAAAAATCTTGAAAGCAGACAGAGAGGAAATGAATTGGGGAACACCATTCAAATAACAGATTTCTTATCTGAAATCACAGAGTCCAGCAGGAAGTAGTGCAATATCTTGGAAATGCTGGGGGAAAAAGAACTGTCGGCCAAAAATTCTACATTTCACGAAACTATCCTTCAAGTACGAAGGGGAAATAAAGACATTCTCATATAATGGAATAGCAAACCTATCCTAAGAGAATGGCTAAAAGACATTTTAACAGACACAAAGGAAAGAATAAAAGAATCCTGAAGCATCAAGAAGGAAGAAGAAAAACAGCAGAAATATGGGTGTATACAACAGATTGTCCTTTTCCTCTTGAGTTGTATAAATCACATTTGATTTATAGCTTCATAGGATACTCAAGACAATGATATTTTAAAATGAAGAAGGGAAATGAAAAGAATGCTTCTATACTTCATTCAAAGTGGTAAAATATGGGTATAATATACACATATATATTGTAGTACCCAAAGTAACAACAATGAAAACTAAAGAGAGAGATATTGTGTATAATTATTCCCCATTTCTTGTCCTACATGTAAGGATCTTAGAACTCATCACTCCATCCTAACAAGAGAAAAGCTGAATAGCAAGGTAAATTATCAGGGGTACAGAATGGCATTACATGTTTATAAAGTTCAATTCTCCAAGAAAACATAATCCTTAATGTGTGTGCACCAAACAACAGAGTGTCAAAATCTATAAGGCAATAACTGGGAACCGCGAGGAGAAATAAGTGAATTCATTATCACAATTGGAAACTATAACATCCCTCTATCAGAAATGGACAGATCCATCAGGCAAAAAATCAATTAAGGAAATAGTTGAACTCACCAGCCCCACCAATCAACTGTACATAATTGAGATCTATAAACTATTCCATCCCAAAACAACAGAATCCACATCCTCCTCAGGCTCACGTGGAGCATTCACCAGGATAGATCATATTCTAGGCCACAAAACACAACTTACCAATTTAAAAGAAAAACAATTATGCAATGTCTGCTCTGAGACCACAAAGGAAGTAAACTAGAAATCAATAACAGAAAAATAACTAGAAAATTTCCAAATATGTGAAGATTAAACAATACACTTTTTTCCAAACAACTAGACACCTAAAAGTTCTTAATTTATTAATCCTCTCATGAAAAATCTGCACAACCATCACAGATAAAGTCACTACAGAATCTTTACTCCTATTGTCCAATCTCCAGCTCACTTTTTGTCAGCACCACCACTGGCTTTTGCAGTTCCCCTGACTTTCTCCATTCTGTTCTTGAGTTCCTTTTGCTGAATTCTTGAGACCTTTTTCTTCTCATTCAGGCCATGTCTTGCAAGTCTACGTTTGGGATCATTTTTATTTGCATAACCCAAAGAATCATAAATCATGCCAAAGCCAGTTGTCTTCCTACCAATAAAATGGATTCGGAGTCCAAATACAACAATGGCATCTGGTGTGGCCTTGTGCACTTTGGCTAGTTTTCCCCCAAATTTCTGTCTTAGGTACTGTTGCCTTTCCAGGGTGAAGAACATCAATGACCATTCGTGTCCACTGAAGTAGTTGGTTGGTCATAAACTTCCTGGTCCAGATAGTTACTGTGTCATTCGTTATGGTGGCCGAGCCAATAACACACATTTAAATGTGTTATTTAAAGAATAACACATTTCTCTCAAGAGACATTAAAAAATATCTTGAACTACACTAACATAAAATAAAACAAAATTTGTGGGATGCAGAGAAACAGTGCTTTGAGGGAAATTTATAGCACTGAAAGGATGTGTTAGAAAACAACAAAAACCTAACATTAAAAAGCTAAGTTTCTACCTTAGGAAACTAGAAATAGAAGAGCAAAGTAAGTCCAAAGTAAACAAACAAACAAAAATGGAGTTGGAACAGAGATTAATGAAATGTAAAACAGGAAATCAATAACGAAAATTATTGAAACCCAAAGCCAATTCTTGGAAAAGATCAATACTAGGCAGGTTAACTAAGAAGAAGAGAGAGAGAGAACACACTACTAATTACTAATCTCAAAAATGAAAGACAGGATATCACTACACCTCCCACGAAAATGGAAATAATAATAAAGAAATACCACGAATAACTCTATGCCCACAAATTTGATAACATAAATGAAATGGACCAATTCTTTGAAAGACACAGTCTGTCACAACTCACACAAGAAGAAAGAGACAATCTGAATAGCTCCTATCTAGTAAATAAATCTAATCAATAATTACTAATCTTCCAAAACATAAAGTACCAGGACCAGTTGTGTTCACTGGTGAAATCTACCAAACACTTAAAGAAAAAATTATGCCAAATTCTTTGTAACCTCTTTCAGAGACAGAAACGGAGGAAATACTTCCTAACTCATTCTATGAATCCAGCATTACCCCAATACCAAGACCAAAGACACTGCAAAAAAATAGAAAACTATTAACCCATATTTCTCATGAACATGTATAAAAATATCCTCAACAAAATATTTGCAAATAGAATGCAACAATGTAGAAAAAAGAAGTATACACGTGACCAAGTGGTAATTATTCCAGGTATGCAAGACTGCCCAAACACTCAAAAATCAACTAACATAGTCCTTCCTATCAATCAGCTAAAGAAGAAAAATTATACGATCGTATCAATAGATGGCAGGAAAAGTATTTGACAAAATTCAACACCCATTCATGGTGAAAACTCTCATTAAACTAGGAATAAGGAGGAGTTCCTCAACTTAATAAAGATTATATACAAAGACCCAAGTAAGGGCAGCTCCTGCTAGGTCTGAGTGTTTCTATTGGCTGCTCCACGGTAACCATGTGCAACCAAAAGGCTCAGATGAAATGATCAAAAATGCCAACATGTTGGAGGAGATGTAACAGGATTCAGTGGAATGTGCTACTCAGGTCTTGGAGAAATAGAACATAGAGAAGGACTTTGTGGCCCATATTAAAAGAGTTTGACAAGAAGTACAACACCACCTGGGACCTCATCATGGTGAGAAACGTTGATAGTCATGTGACACATGAAACCAAACACTTCATCTACTACCTGGGCCAAGTGGCCATTCTTCTGTTTAAATCTGGTTAAGAGCCTGAACTGTGTCACACACCCAGTGATCCATCCCAAAACAGAGACTGCAGCCTTGCAGTGTTTGGAATTTCCAAATACTGAAATCTTCAGTTTTGCCTAAGAGGACACCTTGATCTTCAAACATTTGTTGTGTTGTTTTGGATAGGGCATTTTCCGTGCAAATTTTTTTGATTATAAAACAATTAGCAAAACAGCTTACATTTGTATTTATTTTCTTTCTTTTAAAATTTTTCAACATTTATTTATTTTTTGAAAGAGAGAGAGCATGAGCAGGGGAGGGGCAGAGACACAGAATACGAAACAGACTGCAGGCTCTGACCTGTCAGCACAGAGCTGGACATGGGGCTCAAACCCACAAACCCTGAGATCATGACCTGAGTTGAAGTTGGTTGCTTAACCAACTGAGCCACCCAGGCACCCCTTTTTGTATTTATTTTCTAATCCAAACAACTCTCTCCATGTTTTTCTCTTCAAAATCCATTCCTTTCAAAAAACAAAACAAAACAACAAAACAAATCTGTTGGAGAAAAAAATATATATACAAAACCCTAAAGCTAACATCATAGTGGTGAGAAACTTGACATTTTTACTAACATTATGCATAAGACAAGCGTTTCCACTCTTAACACTCTTTTTCAATATTGTACTGAGTCCTTATTAATGCAATAAGTAAAAAAAATACTAAAATAAATATCATGAAGAAATACATATAATTATCTTTTTTCACAGATGACATGATTGTCTATGTAGAAAGCCCAGAAGAATCAATAAAAAATTCCTAGAATAAGAGATTGTAGCAAGTTTACAGAATATAAGATTAATGTACAAAAGTCAATTGCCTTTTTTCCTAGATACCAGCAACGAACAAGTGGAATTTAAAATTAAAAACACATTACCATTTACATTAGCCCCTCCAAAATAAAATATACTTAAGTATAAAACTAACAAAATATGGACAAGTACTATGTGAGGAAAACTACAAAACTCTGTGAAATCAGGGAACTAAATAAGTGGAGAGATATTCCATATTCGTGTACAGCAAGACCCATTATCAAGATATTAGTTCTTTATAACTTGATTTGTAGATTCAATGCAATCCCAGTCAAAATCTCAGCAGTTGTTTTATGGATGTTGACAAACCGATTCTAAAGTTTATATAGAGAGGTGAAAGATCCAAGATGGCCAAAACATACTGAAGGAGAACAAAGCTGGAGGACTGATACTACCCAATCTCAAGATTTACTATAAAGCTAGGATAATCAAGACAGTGTGGCATCAGAAAAATAAGAGACAAATAGATCAACAGAACAGAATAAAAGGCCCAGAAATAGACCCACAAAAATAGAGTCAACTGGTCTTTAACAAAGGAGGAAATTCAATACAATGAAGCAAAGATAGTCTCTTTAACAAGTGGTGCTAGAACAACTGAACATCCACATGTAAAAAAAAGGAATCTGGATACAGATCTGTTTAATGTGATTTCTATCAAAGTCCCAGCAAGGCTTTTTGTGACTATTGACAAGCTTCTTCTAAAATTTATATAGAGGAGCAGCCAAGATGGCGGAACAACATGGAAGTTTTTTTGTGTGTCTCGCGTCCATGAAATACAGCCAGACCAACACTAAACCATCCTACACACCTAGAAAACTGATTGGAAGATTAACACAACAATCTGCACAACCTGAACCACAAAATTCAGTAGGTATGCGGCGCAGAGAGGTGAACTTGGGGAGCGAGAAGGAGCAGGAAGGGAGTTGCTTTTGCAAGCAGAGAGGACAGAGACTGGGGGAGGTGGGGGAATACAGGAAAAGCACCCCTCCCCAAAAGCAGCTGGAGAGAAAGTGGAAAATTGGAAACAGCCGCAGGGACTAAACTAAAAAGGGAGAAAGGAGAAAGGAGAGGGTTTAAATTCCATTAAGACTATAAACAAGGGGAAGGCAAAGGCTGCAACTTCGCAGCTCGATACCTGGCGGTGCTCTGGTGGGAAGGATGAATCCCCAGGAACAGAGTGGGGTCTGAGAAGTTCTCAGGCCACATGAGGAAAAGCAGTTCCACTGCTGGAAGGACATTTGGTAGAGACTGTTGAAGCCACCTGGTCCCAGCAGACCCCAGAAAACGGCCACATGCGCTGGTGCTGGAACAAGGTCGTTAAGGGGGAAGCCTCATGACAGATGTGTGTTGTGATTTTCCATAATCCCTGAAACGCTGCTGCTACACTATCTTGAGAACTTTTTCTGGGGCAGGCTGGCACCTGGCCGCAGTCTCGGGGCACCGGCAGCAGCAGGGTCCAGCGGGCGTTCCTGGGTGCAGCTGACATTCGGCCATTGCTCATTTGGCCATTGCTTGGTGAGACCCTCCTGCAGAGGGGTAGAGCCGGTGAAAGCTGCTGTCCTTTGGAAGTAAGGGGCCGGGAAAAACAGCCACATCTGAGGGAGGTACTGCCTGGGGCCTGGTCACGAGAGTGAAAAAGTGAGGAGTGGAGGAGAACTGAAGACAGGGGACGGGTTTGTGATTGCTGATCTGGGAGAACAGACTGGGTAGCTGGGTGGCGCCATTTTCACCACTCCCGCGCATGCGCATATGCACCTACGAGCCCCGCGATAATCCACCTCAGTAGGCTAGCAGTGCCGTCTAGTGGAGAGCAGAGCTGTTACACTGAGCCCCGCCCAACTGGGCCAACTTTGCTCTTCAAGAACACAAGTCTCACCGCCTGCATAGTTTATGGACTATAAAGTGCTACATACACTGACTTTTAGGGAAAACGAAGCAATTTCAGTTCTACTTCAATCTGTTAGCAGGTTCATCTATTCAATTTTGTTTCTTTCTTTGTCTCTTTTACACTTATTTTCTTTTTCTTGAATACAGAAAGAGAAAAAAAATGATGTTTATTTTCAATTTGTATTAAAAATATTTTTCTTTAATTTTTATTACTATATTTTTCATTTTGTGTAAATTTTCTCAAATTCTATTTTATTTCCATCATTTTACTTTAGTCTACTTCAGTGTATTCACTTTTTCAAATTTTCAAACAATTTCCTTTTTTTCTTTTTCTTTTTTCTCTTTTTTGCTTCTTTTCTTTTTCTTGAATGCAGAAAAACTTTATTTTTACTTTCAATTTATATTAAAATATTTTTATTTAATTTTTTTACTATATTTTTTGCTTTTATGTAAATTTTTTCAAATTCTATTTTACTTCCATCATTTTATTTTAGTCTACTACAGTGTATTTACTTTTTCAAATTTTCAAACAATTTCCTTTTTTTCTTTTTCTTTTTTCTCTTTTTTGCTTCTTTTCTTTTTCTTGAATGCAGAAAAACTTTATTTTTACTTTCAATTTATATTAAAATATTTTTATTTAATTTTTTTACTACATTTTTTGCTTTTATGTAAATTTTTTCAAATTCTATTTTACTTCCATCATTTTATTTTAGTCTACTACAGTGTATTTACTTTTTCAAATTTTCAAACGATTTCCTTTATTTAAGTCTTTTTTCTCTTTTTCATTTCTTTTCTTTCTTCTTGAATACAGAAAAAGAAAAAATTCATATTTATTTTTAATTTTTATTAAAAATATTTTTCTTTAATTTTTTCTACTATATTCTTTACTTTTGTGTATATTTTTTTAAATTCTATTTTACCCCATCATCTCATTTTAGTCTACTTCAGTGTATTTACTTTTTTAAATTCTCAAACGATTTCCTTTTTTTTCTCCCCCCCCCCCATTTTTTTTCTTCTAATCTGTCAAACCACTTTCAACACCCAGACAAAAACACACCTAGGATATAGCATCATCTATTCGATTTGTGTGTATGTGTGTGTGTGAGTGTGTGCATGTGTTTAATTTTTAATTTTAATATTTTTAAAATTTTTTTAATTTTACTTTTTCTACCTCATTAATTCCGTTTCTCCCTTCAAAATGACAAAACAAAGGAATTCACCTCAAAAGAGACAGGAAGAACAAACGACAGTCAGGGATGTAATCAACACAGATACAAGCAAGATGTCTGAACAAGAATTTAGAATCACGATAATAAGAATACTAGCAGGAGTTGAAAATAGATTATAATCCCTTTCTGCAGAGATAAAAGAAGTAAAAAATAGCCAGAATGAAATTAAAAATGCTATAACTGAGATGCAGTCACAGATGGATGCAGTGGCGGCAAGATTGGATGAGGCAGAACAGAGAATCAGCGATATAGACAACAAACTTATAGAGAATAATGAAGCAGAAAAAAAGGGGGAGATTAAGGCAAAAGAGCACGATTTAAAAATTAGAGAAATCAGTGACTCATTAAAAAGGAACAACATCAGAATCATAGGGGTCCCAGAAGAGGAAGAGAAAGAAACAGGGGTAGAAGTGTTATGTGAGCAAATCATAGCAGAAAACTTTCCTAACCTGGGGAAAGACACAGATATCAAAATCCATGAAGCACAGAGGACCCCCCCCATTAGATTCAACAAAAACCAACCATCAACAAGGTATATCATAGTCAAATTCACAAAATACTCAGGCAAGGAGAGAATCATGAAAGCAGCAAGGGAAAAAAAGTCCCTAACCTACAAGGGAAGACAGATCAGGTTTGCAGCAGATCTATCCACAGAAACTTGACAGGCCAGAAAGGAGTGGCAGGATATATTCAGTGTGCTGAATCAGAAAAATATGCAGCCAAGAATTCTTTATCCAGCAAGGCTGTCATTCAAAATAGAAGGAGAGGCAGAAAGAGAAATCAAGGAATCAATCCCATTTACAGTTGCACAAAAAAACCCATAAAATACCTAGGAATAAATCTAACCAAAGAGGTGAAAAATCTATACACTGAAAACTATAGAAACCTGATGAAAGAAATTGAAGAAGACACAAAAAAATGGAAAAAGATTCCATGCTCCTGGATAGGAAGAACAAATATCATTAAAATGTCGATACTACCCAAAGCAATCTACATATTCAATGCAATCCCTATCAAATAATACCAGCATTCTTCACAGAGCTAGAACAAATATTCCTAAAATCTGTATGGAACCAGAAAAGACCCCAAATAGCCAAAGTGATCTTGAAAAAGAAAACCAAAGCAGGAGGCATCACAAACCCAGAATTCAAGCTATACTACAAAGCTGTTATCATCAAGACAGTATGGTACTGGCACAAGAAAAGACACTCAGATCAATGGAACAGAATAGAGAACTCAGAAATGTACCCACAAATGTATGGCCAACTAATCTTTGACAAAGCAGGAAATAATATGCAATGGAATAAAGACAGTCTCTTCAGCAAGTGATGCTGGGAAAACTGGACAGCAACATGCAGAAGAATGAACCTGGACCACTTTCTGACACCATACACAAAAACGGATGACACCATAGTCAAAACAGATGAAAGACCTAAATGTAAGACAGGAAGCCATCAAAATCCTCGAGGAAAAAGCAGGCAAAAATTCTTTGATCTTGGCCGCAGCAACTTCTTACTCAACACGTCTCCGGAGGCAATGGAAACAAAAGCAAAAATGAACTACTGGATCCTCATCAAAATAAAAAGCTTCTGTACAGTGAAGGAAACAATCAGCAAAACTAAAAGGCAACCAACAGAATGGGAGAAGATATTTGCAAATGACATGTCACATAAAGGGTTAGTATCCAAAATATACAAAGAACTTATCAAAGTCAACACCCAAAAAACAAAGAATCCAGTGAAGAAATGGGCAAAAGACATGAATAGACACTTCTCCAAAGAAGACATCCAGATGGCCAACCAACACATGAAAAAATGTTCAATATCACTCATCATCAGGGAAATACAAATCAAATATATATATATTTGTAGGTATACATATGTATATACATATATATACATATATACATATACATACATATATACATATATACATATACATATATATGTATATGTATATGTATATATATACATACATATATATATGTGTGTATACACACACACACACACACACACAATGGAGTATTACTCAGCAATCAAAAAGAATGAAATCTTGCCATTTGCAACTACGTGGATGGAACTGGAGGGTATTATGCTAAGTGAAATTAGTCAGAGAAAGACAAAAATCATATGACTTCACTCATATGAGGACTTTAAGAGACAAAACAGCTGAACATAAGAGAAGGGAAACAAAAATAATATAAAAACAGGGAGGGGGACAAAACAGAAGAGACTCATAAATATGCAGAACAAACTGAGGGTTACGGGAGGGGGTGTGGGAGGGGGGATGGGCTAAATGGGTAAGGGCACTAAGGAATCTACTCCTGAAATCATTGTTGCACTATATGCTAACTAATTTGGATGCAAATGTTAAAAAATAAAAAAATAAAATTAATACAAAATTTATATAGAAAGGTGCAAACCCTAGAATAGCCAAAATTATCTCGACAAAAAAATATAAAATATAGGAATTACTCTCCCCAATACTAAGACTTATTGTATAGCTATAGTTATCAAGACCTTGTGGTATTGGTGAAGGAATAGATACATAGATCAATGGAGCAGAATAGAGAATCCAAAATCCAGAATCACAAAAATATGCTCACCCAATTTTTGACATCAATCCAATGCAATTTAATGGAGAAAAAAATAGCTTTTTCAACATATGGTGCTGGAGCAATTGGACATCTAAAGGCAAACAATGTGAATTTCAACCTAAACCTTATGCCTTGGGGCACCTGGGTGACTCAGTCAATTGAATGTCCAACTTCAGGGCTCAGGTCATGACCTCATGGTTCGTGAGATTGAGCCCCGCATTGGATTCTGTGCTGACAGCTCAGAGCCTGCTTCAGATTCTGTGTCTCCCTCTCTCTCTGCCCTCCCCCACTTACACTCTGTCTCTCTCTCTCTCTCTCTCAAAATGTAAATAAACATTAAAAAAAATTTAAACTTTACACCTTATACAAAAAAAATCACAATAGATCAAGGACAAAAAGCAAATGTAAAACTATTAAACTCTTAAAAAGAAAAAAAAAAAAAAGAGAGAATTCCCAGGATCTAAAACTAAGCAAAAAGTCCCTAAACTTTATACAAAAGACACAATCCATTAGAGAAAAAATTGATAAATTTGACTTCATCAAAATTAAAAACTTTTGCCATGATAAAGGCTTTGTGAAGAGGATGAAAAGCATAGCTACATCTTGGGAGAAAATATTTGCAAACTATAGATTCAAAAAAAGGACTAGTATCTAGAATATATAAAGAATTCTCAAAGTCAACATTAATAAAAAGTCCAGTTAGAAAATGGCAAAAGTCATGAACACTAAAGAGGATATACAAATGAAAAGATATCCAGCATCACAAGGCATCAGGGAAATGCAAATTAAGACTGCAATAAAATATCACATACCTATCAGAACGGCTAAAATAGGAAATAGTGACAACACCAAATGGTGGCAAGAAAATGAAGAAGCTCGATCACTCACATATTGTTGCTGGAAATGTAAAATTGTACAGCCACTCTGGAAAACAGTTTGGCAGTTTCATACAAGACTAAACATGCAATTACCATATGACCCAGCGATGACAGTCTTGGGCATTTATTCATAATGGCCTGAACCAGAATCAACCCAGATGTCCTTTTACAAGTAAACAGTAAACTGTGATACATCCATTCAAGGAATACTACTCAGCAATTAAAAGGATGAACTATTGATACTCACGCGACAACAATTTAGAAAATCTGCAGTGAATTATGCTGAAGGGCAGGGAAAGCCAATCGAAAAAAGGTTACGTATTGTATGGTTCCACTTATATAACATTTTTTAAACGACAGAGTTTTGGAAATGGAAAAACTGGTTAGTGGTTTTCAGGTACGTGGAACTCTGAGCATTGAGAGACGTCAGGAGGGAAATGGCTTTGCTATAAAAGCAACATGAGGGATCTTCATGGTGATGGTTTAGTATTTCAACTGTGGTTATGGATACACAAACCTACACGAATGATAAAATTGTATAGAACACACACAGGCACAAATGAATACACGTAAAACTGGGAAAGTCTGAGTAAGACCAGAAAATTATGTAGAAGTCAGTATCCCGGTTGTGATATTATACTATTGTTTTGCTAATGTTACCATCGGGGGGAACTCAGTAAAGTGTGGGATCTCTGTATTATTTCTTAAACTTCGAGTGAGTCTCCAATTATATTAAGAATAAGTCAGACAGAGAAAGACAGATATCATATGATTTCATTCATATGTGGAGTTTGAGAAACTCCACAGATGAACACAGAGAGGAAAGGGAGGAAAAATATGATAAAAACAGAGAGAGAGGCAAACCGGAAGAGACTTTTAAATAGAGAACAAACTGAGGGTTGCTGGAGGGCAGATGAGTGGGAAGACAGGCTAAATGGGTGATGGGAATTAAGGAGGGCACCTATTGGGATGAGCACTGGCTGTTATATGTAAGCGATGAACCATGGGTTCTATTCCTGAAGTCAAGACTACACTGTAGGTTAACTAACTTAAATTTGAATTTAAAAATTTTTTTAAAAATAAATGAGAAAATATTCAATTAAAAATAAAATTTAAAATACTCATTAAGGGGCGCCTGGGTGGCGCAGTCGGTTAAGCGTCCGACTTCAGCCAGGTCACGATCTCACGGTCCGTGAGTTCGAGCCCCGCGTCGGGCTCTGGGCTGATGGCTCGGAGCCTGGAGCCTGTTTCCGATTCTGTGTCTCCCTCTCTCTCTGCCCCTCCCCCGTTCATGCTCTGTCTCTCTCTGTCCCAAAAATAAATAAACGTTGAAAAAAAAAATTAAAAAAAAAATAAAATAAAATACTCATTAAAAAAGATGAACATGGTAGGTATTCTGGGAGGATATAAAGAAAATGTTTGCCTTCAGCTAGCTTATGTCTCTGGAAAGACAGTTAAGTCTTATGAAATACATTAAACCAATTCAACATTTAATGAGCCAAGAATTGCATTAGGCAATGAATGGGTATTCCTTTTGCCTGCAGGGACTCCTCTCCACCAATGATTCTATCTTTACTCCTTATCTTTTATTACTAAACTTTTTCAAATAGTTGTCCACTCTTGAGTCTGTATACCCTTGTGCGTCCAGGGCTCTGCTCTGTTCCAACAGACTCTGTTCTCACCCTTCTGAAATGCAGAGATGACCACAGTGACTTTCTAATTGCCAAATATGAAAGTACAACAGATGATGTTATGTGAAAAAGCCTACAATAAATTTCATCGATTGTAACGAATGTACCACTTTGGTGGGAGATGTTGGTAATGGAGGAGACCGTGCCTGTGTGGGGGGTGGGGATATATGGGAACTCTCTGTACATTCCTTTTAATTTTGCTATGAACCAAAAAAGAAAAAAGAAAGTCTTTTTATAACAACAGCAACAAAAAGCCTGGAATATTTGTGAAAATATTTTTCTGAAGATATCATGGGCAATTTTTATATATCCTAATTTTTGCTTTTGCCTAAATTTTACAGTAAGCAAAAGAAGAGGAGGGAATACAGAAGAAGAAGAAGAAGAAGAAGAAGAAGAAGAAGAAGAAGAAAAATTATCCATAATATATTTGTGCATAAGCATTTTCAAATGCAAATAAGTCACAGTATCTTTATATTTCCAAAATGAAATCATGCAACAAATGTATGTTTGGGCATATCAGTATATCATGACAATCCTTCCCTTTCCAGGAGTATTTTCTGCAGTGTCATTTGTAATAACTGTCTAATCCTTTCGATTACTCTACCATCATGAAATCAGCCAACCCTGTTTGTTTAGCAATTGGTTTATGATTTTTAGCCATAATCAACATCTTTGTAGCTAAATCTTTGGTACATTGGCAGTGATTTTCTTAGAATATATCAATTTTTAAAGCTTTTAAAATTGATTTTCAGTTTTTACTGAAAGTTGATGAAGAGTCAACCTCTTCACCACTTTGCCAACTTTGGAGATTGTAACTAAAGGAAAAAATCTTTGTGGGGAGCCTGGGTGGTTTAGTCGGTTAAGTGTCCGACTTCGGCTCAGGTCATAATATCACGGTCCATGAGTTTGAGCCCCGCATCGGGCTCTATGCTGACAGCTCAGAGCCTGGAGCCTGCTTCAGATTCTGTGTCTCCCTCTCTCTGCCCCTCCCCCGTTCATGCTGTGTCTCTCTCTCTGTCTCAAAAATAAATAAACATTAAAAAGAATTAAAAAAAAATCTTTGCTAACCTATAAGCAAAAAAAAAAATTTGTCACTGTGGTTTTAAGTTGCACTCTTTTGTTTACCAGGTAAAATTGATTTTTTTAAATGTATTTTAGGCCAACATACCTTTTCTCTTTTGAAATGCTTGATTGGGCACTCTGCCCATTCTTCCATTTCTTAAAGCTTTACAAGAGCTGAGGCACCTGGGTGGCTCAGTCAGTTAAACGTCTGACACTTGATTTGGGCTCAGGTCATGATCAGTTTCCTGAGATAGAGCCCAGCATCAGCTCTGCACTGACAGTGTGGAGCCTTCTTTGGCTTCTGTGTCTCCCTCTCTCTCTGCCCCTCCCCCATTTGCTCACGCCACACTCTCTCTCTCTCTCTCTCTCAATAAATAAATAAATAAAAATTAAAAAAATTTTTTTTTACAAGAGCTGATTTTAAAGAGCTGATTTTTATACCAGAACTATTCAACTTCCTTATATATGTTACAGACATTTTCTCCTACTTTGCCCTTTTAACCCTGTTCATTATGGGTTTTGACATTCAGGCATTTTAACAAAACGTGTTGTCAAAACTAAGTAATGGATGTCATATCTAGAGGAACAACGGGTAATTTGTTTTTTCCTCTTCTCGTTTTTCTACAAAGGATCCACTTTCTTCATGTATTTTGAAAAAGAAATCAGTCACAATGAAAACATACATAGAAAATTAAATGCTGTTAAGAAACACATCAGAAGAGGGGTGCCTGGGTGGCTCAGTCAGTTAAGTGTCTGACTTTGGCTCAGGTCACGATCTTGCAGTTGTGAGTTCGAGCCCCGCATCAGGCTCTGTGCGATGGCTCGAAGCCTGGAGGCTGCTTTGGATTCTGTCTGTCTCTCTCTCTCTGCCCCTCCCCCACTTGCACTCTGTCTCTCTCTCTCTCTCTCTCTCTCAAAAATAAATAAACATTAAAAATTTTTTTTAAAAATGTATCAGAAGAAACTTTATAGCTTTTGATACTTTTCTTATTAAACATGAGCTCATGAATGTGGGTGAACTGGACATTCAACTTAAGGTATCAAAATAAATGAAATAAGAACCTAGCTAAGCAGAAGGAGAGACTAATGATAATGAATTTAAAGGGAAAATACAGTAAAACTGACTTTATATAAAATGGGTATAAAATCTGGTTCTTGAGTAATTTCATCAAGAAAAGAGACAGTAGGGGCGCCTGGGTGGCACAGTCGGTTAAGCGTCCGACTTCAGCCAGGTCACGATCTCGCGGTCCGTGAGTTCGAGCCCCGCGTCAGGCTCTGGGCTGATGGCTCAGAGCCTGGAGCCTGTTTCCGATTCTGTGTCTCCCTCTCTCTCTGCCCCTCCCCCGTTCATGCTCTCTCTCTGTCCCAAAAATAAATAAACGTTGAAAAAAAAAATTAAAAAAAAAAAAAAAAGAAAAGAGACAGTAATAGACCTAGCAATAGAAAGAGTAAGGAGAATAAAGAAGTCATGGGGATGAAAAAGTACAGTATAAAGAATATACGGAAATATTGTAATAACTTTGCATGGTGACAGATGGTGACTACACTCATGATGAGGGATTTTGTGTCATGTACAGAATTGTCAAATCACTATGTGGTACACCTGAAATTAATATAACATTCTATGTTAACTATGCCTCAATAAAAAATAAGTTAAATATTAAAAAATAAAATAGTGGGGTGCCTGGGTGGTTCAGTTGATTAAGCACCTGACTCTGGATTTCAGCTCAGGTCATGGTCTCATGGTTCATGAGATCAAGCCCCGTGTCAGGCTCTGTGCTGACAGCGTGGAGCCTGCTTGGGATTCTCTCTCTCCCTCTCTCTCTGTCCCTCCCCAACTTGCATGTGTATGCACACACTCTTTATCTCTCTCTCTCTCTCAAAATAAATAAATAAACATTTAAAACATTTTTTAAATTTAAAAATAAGATAGCAAGAGTAAGGACATATAAGCACATGTTTTCTAGATTGTGAGATAACTCACCATAAAACTCTTTATTTAAATATTTGAAAATAAAATTGAAATGAGCAGTCTTCTTAGAAAATACAAATGCCCCAAATTTAACACAGACTCATGCTTTAAAATCTTGAATAAACATTCATGAAAGACGAAATTGGAAGAGTTTTATCAAAGGATGACTCCCTACATTTTTCAGACCGAGGAAGAGATCATTCTGATCTCATTTAAAATGCTTGAGAGTATACAGAAAGGCAAAGATTATTTTTCAAATTACATTCAATCACACTTATGAGTACAAGTGCAAAAATATGGAATTAAACATTACCAGGTTAAATGTTGGGTACACTAAAATAAAGAACTCTGCAGGTTAATGCAAGAAAGGCTTAAACTAGGAATTCAAGGAGAATTCAAGATTGAGAGGAAAGTTGACAAATCTGCTTATATTAACATGACAACATAAATCAAACTGTCATTTTGAGAGATGCAAGAACAGAACTTGATAAAAAGCAACATCTATTAGATGAGATCGACAAGAGACCCTTTCGAGAAAGCATGGAAAGAAACTGATGAAACAGGATGAGAGGTCTAGAACTAACAGCAACACTAAACTCACAGGTGAAATAATAAACACGTTATAATCAAACAGAGAAACAAGGTAAGGAGGCCTACAATGCAATTTGTATTTAATATGGCTCTGAAAGAGCTAGCCAATACAAAGGAATCGAAAAGAGAGCTGTTACTATTATAAAGGAGGAGACAACAGGGAAACCCAAGAGAAGTCCTGGAAAATGATGGCACCTCACTGGAGTATTGACTGCTTGGGCAAGCATGTTACAAGAGATGTTGCCGGTAAAGCATATTGCAATCCCAGCAAGGTATTTTGTAGATGATAGAATGACTGAATGTCAAGTTTATACGGAGGGACGGAAGACCCAGAAGAGCCGACATAATCCTAAAGGCGAATAAAGTCGCAGGACTGATGCTCCCTGACTTCAAGACTTACTATAAAGCTACAATAATCAGGACAGTGTGGTGTTGTGCAAGAAGAGACAAGTAGACCAGCGGAGCAGAATAAAGAGCCTAGAAATAAACCCACGTGAAGATAGTCGACTGATCTTTGACAAAGGAGTAAGCACAATTTGATGGAGAAAGGGCAGCGTCTCCAACAGAGAGTGCCGGAACAACTGGACATCCACATACAAAAGCACTAGTGTAGGCATAGAGCCTACCTATACTTTCCATAAAAATTAACCCGAAATGGATCCTAGGCCTAACTTTAAAATGCAAACCTGTAAACTTCTACAAGATAATGCAAGAGACCGTCTAGGTGACTTTGGGTTTGGCAATGAGTTTTTGGACAAATGTAGTGAATTTGTGAGGATTTGGGGATAATGAAAAAGAGACAGAGCCACAAGCGGCAGTGACACACAACAAGCCATTTATCCGACAGGCCTGCATGTGAGAGGAAGTGCTTCCTGACAAGGGACTTACCAGAGCCAGTGGCTCAGGCCATCACCCAGAAAAGGAATGAGGCAGAGGATCTCCCCGGGTGGGGGAAAAGGGACTTTAGGGAGAGGACAACGCGTCTGGGTGATGTTGGTCAGCAGCAAGGTGAGGAGTCTCTGGGTCAGAGATCTCTGAAGGGCAGCAGAGCGTTTGGCCTTTTAGAGCTACAGGGTTTGTCTTATTTATGGTTAGCAGATGTTAGATGCAGTTTCATAGGGTGTGCAAGATAGGTGAGCTCTGAATAGCTAAGAATGTTTATTTGGATTGTGTTTAAAGCAGTGGAATGTGTAAGAGTCCATGTTTTGTGCCCACGGGCTTTGGGCTTAGGGTCTCAGCCCGATGCAAAACAGTAATAACCTGGGGCCATTTTAAGCCAGCAGGGACTATCTCCGGCTCATTTATACACCACCACCAGCATGATCTAAGAAAGAAAAAAATGATAATTTGGACTTCATTAAAATTAGAAACCGCTGCCTTACAAAAGTCACTCTTAAGAGAATGAAAAGACAAGCCACAGACTGGGAGAAAATATTTGCAAAACATTTATCTGATAAAGGGTTTGTGCCCAATATATATATATATATAATATAATATATAATATATAATATATAATATATAATATATAATATACAATATACAATATATAATATATATTTTTTTAAGGTTTATTTTATTTTTGAGAGAGAGAGAGAGAGTGGGTGGTGGGGGACAGAGACAGAGGGAGACCCAGAATCTGAAGCAGGCTCCAGGCTCTGAGCACACAGCTCTACACGGGGCTTAACCCATGAATCGTGAAGTTGGACGCTCAACCGACTGAGCTACCCTGGTGCCTCCCAAAATATATTTAAGAAACTTCTGGGACCGCCTGGGTGGCTCAGCTGGTTAAACATCCGACTTTGGCTCAGGCCACAATCTCACGGTTCATGGGTTTAAGCCCCGCATTGGGCCCTGTGCTGACAGCTCAGAGCCTGGAGCCTGCTTCAGATTCTGTGTCTCCCTCTCTCTCTCTGCCCCTCCCCACTCATGCTCTGTCTCCCTCTCTGTCTCAAAAATAAATTAATATTTAAGAAAAAAAATTTTTAATTAAAAAAAATTAAAAAAAAAAACCTTAAAACTCAACAAAGAATGAAAAAAATGGCAAACGATCTGAACAGATACATCACTAAAGAATATATCAAGATGAAAAAAAAAAAGAAAAAGAAAAAAAAAAGAATATATCAAGATGGCAAATAAGCATTTGAAAAGGTGCTCAACATCATATGTCATTAGAGAATTGCAAATGAGAACAAAAGTGAGATACCCCTGCATGTGTATTACAATGGCTCAGGTCTAAAACATGAACGCCACTAAATGCTGTGGTGAGGATGCTGAATGACAGGAGTGCTCATTCATTGCTGGTGGGAATGCAAAATGGCACAGCCCCTTTGGAAGAAAATTTGACAGTGTTTTACGAAACGAAACACATTCTTACAATACAAACCAGCGATTGTACTTCTTGGCATGTCCCCAAATGAGTTGAAAACTTATATCCACATGAAAAGCTATGCACAAATGTTTTTTAGCTGCTTTGTTCATAATCACCCTAACTTGGAAGCAACCAAGATGTCCTTTAATAAGGGAATGGATAAATATATTGTGGTATATTCATACAATGGAATATTATTGGACCCTGAAAATAAATGAGCTATCAAGCCACAAAAAGACATGAAGGGACCCTAAGTGCATATTTCTTAGTGAAAGAAGCCAGTCTGAAAGAACTACAGAGTGTATGATTCCAACCATGTGACATTCTGGATAACCAGAACTCTAGAGGCAATGAAAAGATCAGTGATTGCCAGAGGTTAATAATCTCATTTGTAATCCAAGAGTTTGCTAGTTAAAACTAGTTGATACAGGGGCGCCTGGGTGGCGCAGTCGGTTAAGCGTCCGACATCAGCCAGGTCACGATCTCGCGGTCCGTGAATTTGAGCCCCGCGTCAGGCTCTGGGCTGATGGCTCGGAGCCTGGAGCCTGTTTCCGATTCTGTGTCTCCCTCTCTCTCTGCCCCTCCCCCGTTCATGCTCTGTCTCTCTCTGTCCCAAAAATAAATAAAAAAACGTTGAAAAAAAAATTAAAAAAAAAAAAAACTAGTTGATACGAATTCTTTTTTCAACATTGGCAAAAATTGAAATATGGGTAGTTCCTAGAGTTCCTGAGAGTGTCTTTAGACATAGTTGCTCTATATCCAATTAGAAATCCCCAGGGGCACCTGGGTGGCTTAGTCGGTAAAACATCCAACTCTCCATCTCAGGTCTTGATCTCGGGGTTGTGAGTTCAAGCTCCACGTTGGGCTCCAAGCTGGGTGTGGAGTCCATTAAATAATAATAATTTAAAAATCCCTCCTTCAGGAGAAATCTTCTCTCCTTATGCCTCAGTGGTTAGTTGGTTGAGTGTCCGAATCTTGATTTCAGCTCGGGTCATGATCCCAGGGTTGTGGGATCGGGCCCCGAGTTGGTCTCTGCACTGAGCATGGAGTCTGCCTAGCTCTATCTCTAAAAAAGAAAAGAAAAGAATTTCCCCAAAGGTGATGGCAGGTTTCTAACACTAACACTAGTCACTTATAAATTCTGCCTACTGTTCATAGTTTATGCCCTACTTCCCTGTGTGTCCTAGAGCAGCAACACTCTTAAGCTACTATCTGAAAATCTATAGCCTGCATATAGGACAGGCTGACTCTTACAAGCTTTACTCTATTCTTTTTTTTATGTTTATTTATTTTTGAGAGAGAGACAGAGACAGAGACAGAGCATGAGTGGGGGAGGGGCAGAGAAGAGGGACACAGAATCTGAAGCAGGCTCCAGGCTCCGAGCTGTCAGCACAGAGCCTGACGTGGGGCTCGATCTCACGAACTGCTGGATCATGACCTCAGGCAAAGTCAGTCAGGTGGTTAATCGACTGAACCACCCGGGTGCCCCTATTCTATTCTTGGTACTGTAGCTTGAGATACATTCTAGCTCCAAGGGACTCCTATATCTTCTGGACCTTTATTTGGAATCCTGCTCACACACGTCCTAGGTAACCAACGTGTGGGAGTCATGTCTTTTACCTTTCCCCACCTATCACACTCAAATTCATGGCCAAGAAAATTCTGATTATGCCAACTGACTAAAGTCCCCTTATTTGGGCCCGTTTTCCAAAGTGAAGGATTTTCTTCTAAAAGAATCTAACATCTGGCATAACGTATGCCTCAAAATTTAGCTGAGACCCTCGCGGTCAAGGGCCTGGGTCCTCACAAGTCAGAGTTTAACACAAAGCCACTTCTGATGTTCAGCCCCAAGCCTGCTATTTCCGGAGGCACACATTCAGAGGATTTCCTATGCTGATGGAATACAGAGAAAAGCTAACATTGTTAGATGGTCAGACTATCACGTTTTCTTGATGAGTGAGATTTTTCAGTCTGGAGCAGACGGTCACGGCAAGAAAGCTTATGGAAGAGAAGGTTAGTAGGAAAAAAAAAACAGTCTCACTGTTAAGACAGGACCGAGTTCGTTGCATTGGTAATTTTTAGTGAAAGTGAAAATGAGGAAGATTTGATAGTGAGTCATTGCAAGGAGCGTGGCTATGGATTCCCGTGTAGATCCTGCTCTTTGTAAGACACACTCACGTGATTTCCTTGGCTTTAGTTTTCTTCTCTGTTAAATAGAAATATTAACATTACTCCAAATGATTAAATTATCCTGGTTAAGTGTTTCTATTGCTGTTCACACAACACACCATACATATCTTTCATTTAATGCACTGTATTTCAATTATCTGTTTATGGGCATCTCTCCAGTGCCTGGCAGGAAGTTCAGCAAATCCTAGGTAGTTAGTACAGGTTAGGAGACTTAAAATGAACTGCCAATGTAAGTGAAAGTCCGCTATAAATTGCAAGTTCCGTGAGAAAGAAATCTGAACTATTTTCCTCTGTTCGTTGAAATTATAGTAGCAATGCATTCTGAATGCAGTAACCTTGTGATTTATATTGCAGATGGCTTATCTTCGAAGACATGAATTTTTTTTATCTCTTAATGGAAATTACAATCCATATTTCAGAGCATTTCACATTCCGCTGTTCAGTGCCAGGGGAAAGCTGTATGTGTAAGGTCAATTTTAAGATACACAGTAAAATGAATTTAGGGCGCTATATAAATCTGTATTTCAAAGGGTAATTATTCCAGAGAACCTATAACCAACTGGATCAGAAGAAGGTCCAAGCCTCCATCCTGTAGAGCTAAAGCCACCATTATTTCCAGGGGTTTAGGCCCAACTCTTGAGAAAGCTGGGAATGTTTACCACTGAATTTCTATTCTGTGGTACCAGTAACTAGAAACCGCTTTCTTCGTGCACTAGTCCTCTACCAAGGAGTTCATTTATTCCACATTTCGTGCGTGATCTCAAGGGCCAGAAGATGGAACATATGACAGTGGTTTTTTAAAGTCTGGAGCCTGTAGGCACCAGGAGCCATTTTTCAACGTCTGGGATTCTATTTCCTGTAGATTTGGGGTGATGCCCAGAACTGGTTCCAGGGCACACAATTAATGAAATTTCCCAGCCTCAGAGTTCTTTCAACGAACCTTCTTGAGTTGCCATAGTAACTGAGGGGTTTAGGGGGAGCAGGGTTGAGGGGCTGGTGCCAGATACCGTTTCAGCTCTCAGCCCGGCCAGGACACAGGCGGTCAATTGGCTACCGTCCCAGAGGGCATTTTTGCTCTAGTTGGTATTTTGGCGTTCTGCGGGCTCTTCCAGTGACTTCCTCCTTGGCCTGGGTTCTCTGGGGAGGTTAATGACACAAGTCACAAGTCGAAGCCGCCGCTGCCCTAGTATTGGGTCCTTCCCATGTCCTACTGGTGACTTGATGACAAGTATTTGGCAGGATGTGGGCCCAGTGGAGCCCAGTGGATTCCATGTTGGTTTTTTGGCTGTTGCTATTTCAGGGCTTTCCACAGAACTTTTCCCTACTGTTGACTCTCCAGAGCAAAGGGGAGAGGTGCACAATGAGATAGGAAAAGGCCTGTAAATCTAGCATTTTGGAAGAGATAACTTCACAAAGGAGACTTACTGCTAATCTTCCTGGGTCATTACGGAATCAGAGGACTGAGACCAGGAAAGGGCCTTAGGGATCAGAGGTGCTGACTGATACGTTCAGTGAGCAGCAGGACGAAGCAGGGGCCTTGGACTCCTAGCTCCAGTGAGGCTCCTTTCTGCTCTCGATAAGAAACTTCAGTGCCATTCTCGCTCCAATCAAAGGTAGACAGACAGCATTCTAGAAACACACGTCTTTTTAAAAATTTAAATGAAAAATATAAAAACCAGGTACTGTTGACAGTTTCTGGTTTTCTCATATTAAGATGAGACCATTATTTCAGTGGGAAAGAAAAGAGAAAAAAAGATGAAATACCATCCTCAAGCTGGTCCTTGTTCAGTGATTCTGAATCTTCTGAATTCTCAAGGGCATCAATCCACAGCACGCCTGGGAAATAAACAAACTGCAAGGAAAATGTGTCCCTGTTGACTTTTTCTTACTGACCATTTCTCTAAACTGAGCGTTCCAGAGCTCCCTTTAGAACAATTAATGCTGTCTTGTTTCCCTCCAGCTGTAGGACATTTCCCCTTTTTCAAATCCGAAAGCATAATCAGCAGATATGCAATGCTTCCTAATGTTAGGAATAGATGACCTCTGATACTATTGCCCAATTTTATTTAAAACCGTGTGTTTTCTTTTCTCAGAAACTCTTAAGAGTACGGTAGATTTGGAGCTTTGATAAAGGGCTTCAGGATTACCACAGAATTTCACTTTTTCCTACTCTTAAAGATAGTGAAAAAAGTTTAAATAGGTCTAGGTTTGCTAGATTTAACAAATGAGAACAGGACAGCTAGTCAAATTTAATTTCGGTTAAATCATGAATAATTTTTAGGATTAGTATATTTCATGCAATAGTTGGCATGCACTCATGTTGAAAACTGACTTGTCATCTGACACTAAAATGTAATTCAGTGCCCTGTATTTAACCCAGCAATCCTATGGAGAGGAAGAGAGGGAGGGAGAGGAGGCAGAGGTGAAGCGGGAGGGGAAGGAGAAGGGAGAGGAGAGTGAACTTCAATGTAACAATATCCTCCAGAAAGAGAGAAAAAAAAGTATCAAATCACAAAAACAGTTCCTTGCACTGTGGCTTGTGCACTTGACAAGACCCAGAAGAGAAATTGTTTTGTTTTTTTTCACCAAAGGGGAGCTCATATTTGATCACTCTTAACACTTTTGTTCCATTTTGTTTCATTCATTCATTCATTCATTCATTCAAAAATGTTTCTAATTTTTTTTAAATGTTTATTTTTGAGAGAGAGAGAGAGAGAGAGAGAGAGAGACAGAACACAAGCAGGGGAGGGGCAGAGAGAGAAGGAGACACAGAATCCAAAGCAGGCTCCAGGCTCCGAGCTGTCAGCACAGAGCCCGACACGGGGCTCAAATCCACCAACTGTGAGATCATGACCTGAGCCAAAGTTGGACGCTTAACCGACTGAGCCACCCAGGCGCCCCAAAACCATGTCTTTATTACCTGGGGCTAGGGGAAGGAAAGGGCCACCCAAATGTGGTTAATTCTCAGCTCCCCCAGAACACACCCATCCTAAGTTCCAGAAGAAAAATACAAGCCACTCGTTGTAGGTCATGAAGGAGGCAACACCTTCCCTGCCAACTGCAGAAATAGGACTCTTTAGAGAAGAGGACACTCTGGAAATCTACCTTGAAAGAGGGTTCTACATCCGAGCCATTGCCCTGCTAGGTCATTTCTGATCTTTTTTATTTTTTAAATATAATTTATTGTCAAGTTAGTTAACATACAGTGTATAGAGTATGCTCCTGGCTTTGGGAGTAGATTCCCATGATTCATCGTTCACATATGACACTGAGTGCTCATCCTAACAAGTGCCCTCCTCAATGCCCATTATCCATTCCCTGCCCCCACCCCCACCCCCATCACCCCTCAGTTTGTTCTTTGTATTTAAGAGTTCTTAAGGTTTGCCTCCCTCTCTGTTTGAAACTATTTTTTCTCCTTCCCTTCCCCCACGGTCTTTGGTTAAGTTTCTAAAATTTCACATATGAGTGAAAACATATGATATCTTTCTCTGACTGACTTATTTCACTTAGCATAATACCCTCCAGTTCTATCCACGTTGTTGCAAATGGCAAGGCTTCATCCTTTCTCATTGCCAAGTAGTATTGCATTGTATATATAAACCACAACTTCTTTATCCATTCATCAGTTGATGGACATTTGGGCTCTTTCCATAACTTGGCTATTGTTGAAAGCACTGCTATAGACATTGGGGTACACGTGTCCCTGTGCATCAGCACTCCTGTATCCTCTGGATAATTCCTAGTAGTGCCATTGCCAGGTTGTAGAGTAATTCTATTTTTAATTTTTTGAGGAACCTCCACACTGTTTTCCAGAGCGGCTGCACCAGTTTACATTCCCAACAAAAGTGCAAAATGGTTCCTGTTTCTCCACATCCTCGCCAACATCTGTTGTTTCCTGAGTTGTTAATTTTAGTCACTCTCACAGGTGCTATGTGGTATCTCAATGTGGCTTTGATTTGTATTTCCCTGATGATGAGTGATGTTGAGCATCTTTTCAGGTGCTGTTGGCCATCTGGATGTCTTCTTTGGAAAAGTGTCTATTCATGTTTTCTGCCCATTTGTTCACTAGATCATTTGTTTTTCGGGTGTTGAGTTTGGTAAATTCTTTATAGATTTTGGATACTAATCCTTTATCAGATATGTCATTTGCAAATATTTTCTCCCAGTCTGTAGGTTGCCTTTTAGTGTTGTTCATTGTTTCCTTTGCAGTGCAAAAACTTTTTATCTTCATGAGGTCCCAATAGTTCTTGTTTGTTTTTATTTCCCTTGCCTTTGGAGATGTGTTGAGTAATATGTTGCTGCGGCTGAGGTCAAAGACGTTGTTACCTGTGTTCTCCTCTAGGGTTTTGATGGTTTCCTGTCTCACATTTAGGTCTTTCATCTATTTTGAGTTTATTTTTGTGTATGGTGTAAGAAAGTGGTCCAGGTTCATTCTTCTGCATGTTGCTGTCCAGTTCTCCAAGCACCATTTGCTAAAGAGACGGTCTTTTTTTCCATTCTTAAAAGTTGGCTTCCTAGAGGTCTGCCTTAGGGTGGGAATCCCGAAACAAACAGCGGCAGTGAACAACAGAGGGGACTGGCCGCTTTCAAAAGACAGAAGAGTTATCAGGAGAGCAAGTTACAAGATGGTGGCAATTCTGAGGGAAAAGTGGACAGGGAGGGTGGTCTCGATGGGGTAGAGTCGTATTTTGGGAGGACACTGAATGCTGGCTGTGGCTGTATCAATTTGTTCGGCTCTGGAAACACTATTTTTAAAATGCATCTCTTCCCAAAATCATATTGTTTGCCTAGATTTAGTCCATAACTTGGTCATTTTCCCATGGGCACACATGTCAACTTTCCAAGTATTGAAAAGCAAGTGGGAAAGCACTGATTAACCTAGTATAATATTTACTATATAATAACATATAATGTTAACAATAATATTAATAATGTTTACTATATGGCTTATAGTAAATAACTTACATATATACTATTTATAGTAAATGTATATATACTATATACAGTAAGATATATAGTAAGATTATATAGTAAGATATTTAGTACTTGTAATATACACTATCATATTTTATGTATTATAACATGAATAGTGAATAAAAGGGAGGGTTTCTTGACATAATATACATATATTACACTATAATATATTATATATCACTATATGTGATATTATTTTATATAATATAAAATTGATGCAAACAGAGCTAACTTCACATAAACAATGTAGTATTAGCTCTCAAGTTCATCAGTCCAGTTCTCTTAAATAGAGTTTGTTCTTAGAATAACTGGTAAATTTCAAATATAGAAGAAAAGAGGAGTCTCATGTAAAAGTGCATATGAATAATTTCTGGGCCTTCTTGCTCTCTCTCTCTCTCTCTTTTAAAGAAAACCAGATCTTCTTTAAAATTTTTTTTAATGTTTATTTATTTTTGACACACACACACACACACACACACACACACACACACACACACAGCATGAGCATGGGATGGGTCAGAGAGAAAGGGAGACACAGAATCTGAAACAGGCTCCAGACTCCGAGCTGTCAGCACAGAGCCCGACGCAGGGCCTAAACTCACAAACTGCAAGATCATGACCTGAGCTGAAGTCTGACGCTTAACTGACTGAGCCACCCAGGTGCCCCAAAGAAAACCAGATCTCTATTATTACTCACAAAAACAGTCATTCCCAGTCCTTAAATGACTTAACAGAATCAGGAATTTGACATCTTGTTCATATAAAGATTCAGAAATACCATAGGGGTCTCAATATTGCCAGAGGCTAAAAAGATTGAAAAAAGAATCCTACCCAAGCAATATACAATAATATAGCAATTTTAGCTCAGAAACAGAAAATGTGTGCTAAAAATAAAATAACATAGAGATCAATTCTTAATCATATCCTAAGAGGGGGGAAAAAGGATAATTATCAGATATTACATATTCCAAATAAAAAGATGAAGAAGAATTTGGGAGACCAGGTTATAGTTTAACTCTCTGTGGTTCTTAAACCTACAGGGAAGAAATTGAAGCTCTTCTGAGAAGGACCACAAGCAACAGAAAGGATTGCCGAACTCTCATTTATTTGGGTGACCTAAATCCCCAGACACCATCACCTCTGCGTATAAATGAGGACATGCTAACAGGAATGTCCAAATGACAGTGGCTCTGAGGCTTTGCCAAGAAGGCAGGACCTCACTGACTGGCATTTCCCAGGGGGTGCCTCACTCGTGCTCCCAGCTCATTCCATCAGCTTCATTCTGTAGACAACATTGCCCTGTTTCGCACCTGCGCTGGCCCGTGTCCTGAATTTACAGAGATGCCTTGGAGAAGCTCTGCGCTGTACTGTTTGGAACAGCCATTGGGAAAATCTGATAATGATGCCCCAGGGTACCTCCTCCCCTGCCCACCCCCACCTTATTCACTATTACGATGCATCATTTTGTCCTTTGTACCTCTGATGATTCAAAGTAGGATTCATGATAGAGCCTTCATATCGTCCTTGTCTTTCTTTTTTCTTTCTTTCTTTCTTTCTTTCTTTCTTTCTTTCTTTCTGAGAGAGCATGAGAGGGGCAGAGGGAGACAGAGAGAGAGAGAGAGAGAGAGAGAGAGAGAGAGAGAGAATACCAAGCATGCTCCACTCTCAGTGCCAAGCTTGATGTGGGGTGGATCCCATGACCATGATCATGACCTGAGCCAAAATCAAGAGTTGGGCACTTAACCAACTGAGCCACCCAGACACCCCGCATTCCTGTCTTGATCAAGTATCTTTTCTAACACCTAGCCAATTCTTGGCACACATGAGATGTCCAATAAATATTATAATATAAATATATATATAAATATAAATATATTTAAGATGCTTGTCCAAGGTCATCTAAGCAGTGAGCCAGCAGAGATGGGGTCTGATTTGACACCAATAGTCTGCTTTGGGAGTCAGAGCTCTCAACTCCTCTTGAATCACTTCTTTCAAAAATCCCAAGAGGTGGGGTGCCTGGGTGGCTCAGTCAGTTAAGCATCTGACTTCTGCTCAGGTCCTGATCTCAAGGTTCGTGAGATAGAGCCCCACATCTGGCTCTGCACCAACAGCTCGGAGCCTACTTGGGATTCTCTCTCTGCCTCTCTCTCTGCCCCTCCCCCGCTTGTGTGCATGTGCATGCTCTTTCCCCCACCACCCCCGCCAAAATAAATAAACTTTATTTTTATTTTTTTTTATGTTTTTTTTTTTCAACGTTTATTTATTTTGGGGACAGAGAGAGACAGAGCATGAACGGGGGAGGGGCAGAGAGAGAGGGAGACACAGAATCGGAAACAGGCTCCAGGCTCCGAGCCATCAGCCCAGAGCCCGACGCGGGGCTCGAACTCACGGACCGCGAGATCGTGACCTGGCTGAAGTCGGACGCTTAACCGACTGCGCCACCCAGGCGCCCCAATAAACTTTATTTTTAAAAAGTCCGGTAGGTAGAGGAATCCATCTTCCTCCTCTCTATCCCCTCTCTGCTTCAGGTTCCTTTGGCAGAAATCATACCCTATGAAAACAAATAATAATAATAATAATAAATATAATTATCAATTATATTATATTATATCATGTAATATAATATACAATATAATATATTAATATATAATAGAATTATTATCATTAATACAATTATTAATTATAAATAATGTAATAATAATAATTATTATTATAACATCCTATCTTCCTCCCTTCCTCTCTTCCTCTCTTCCTTCCTTCCTAAGTTCCATGGAACACCTACACCCACCATGCCAGGCCCATGCCAGGTACCAGAACCACAAAACTGAGAAAAGAACTAGTCCCTTCCACAGAATCACGGTCTGGTAGGAAGAACAGAAGGGTCAACGTCACTAACAATTTACCCTAAATAAGCAAACCTCAATGGAAGCATCTGGTAAACCTCAACGCAGATAATGCTGGCAGAAAGAGACAGAGACCAGCAGAAAACCGAGTTCATGAAAAAATTAGGAAAAAAAAAAAAGTCTAGTCCAAGTCAAGACTGACTCCCGGCTCCTGAGGCTGCCACTGCGAAGTGCTCTACAGCTCACAGGTAGGGAACAAACAGCTGCCAGATATTCCTCAGGAATAAGGAAAAAGAAAGCAGCAAAATTGCTAGGTCTCAAGTAAATCTCATCAGGTTTTACGGAGAGGACCAGAATAGAGGAAAATGGATCACATAAGCAAATAACTGAAGGGGAGAACATTTAGCATTACACTAAGCAGGGTAATGTATCATTTTCTGGAGGAATTTTTTAAGGGCAAAATTCAAGATTCTATTTTGGTCTGGTATTTCTTTAGTGGCATTTGTTTTGTGCATGGCTTTATGGTTTAAGAAAGACCACATGATACACGTAAGAGGAGTCCCTTAGTGGGATGGTAAAATGGGAAATGCACTATCCTTACCAGAGGTCAAACCAAGGCCTGGGAAACACTTGTCGGTGGGGAGGGAAGGAGGGGGGCAGGGAATGAAAGTCCCACTTCTCACCGCCATGTTTCATTAAGGGGAGGCACTATAACGTTATAAAGCAAGGTGTTGGAAATGCCACATTAGGGCTCACTTTACAATTTACTGGCTGTGTAACCATGGGGCAGGTATATAAGCTTTCAAAGTCTTAATTTTTATCATCTGTAAAATAGAAACGATAGGACCTCCTTCGTAAGTGTTTACTTGCTTGTTGGTTTGTTTTGTAATGATTAAATGAGATTTTGCCTATACGTAGACCTCTTGGTTCTGGATCTATAGTACCGCGAGCTATCCTTGGTTGTGGTGGTGATGGTGGTAGGGAAAGGGGTGGTTCTTTACTATTTATTCCCACTGCAGCTGTCTTTAGCTCTCTATTTCAATAAGTATAATAATTCACTCAAACTAAAAAAAAGAAAAAGAAAAAGAAAAAAAAGAATTAATAATCTGGGACCCTTTAGACATAAGTGCATTCTCAAATGCCCCTTTAAGTCAAAATGCCAACCCATATATCTGTCTTTGGCAAGATTTGTGGCAGTTGCTTTTCCATAAAGTTGATTTAAAGGCTTTGGCGACATGGTCCAAATGTCTCCAATCTCTTCTTAATAAGGTTAGGCACTATATTTAAACCCTCACTGAATCCATTGATGTTTTCTGCTTGTCGGAATAAGGCTTACTTAATGTTGTCTGCCTGTAAGTACATATGAAACATTGGTTTTCAGCTCTGGGACTGCTAACTCGAGAATGTGAAGTTCTGTCCCTCAGTAAGTGGATGAACTACCATCACAAGTTTCTAAGAACTACTAAGGCAGGGAGGGGGTATACTTGCCGTTGGGTGTTCACAGCACCTGGAATGTTCCAAGCAGTAGCTCGGTTCCCCCATCCCTACTGGGACACTGGTGGCCTTGCGCCCCACACTCCCTCCCTTAAGCCACCCTAGAAAGAGTTGCAGTGGCTACCGCCATCTTGGTCAGAAGGGTCGTGCCAGGATATCAACTGCAGCATCTAATTACGACTACATCAACCTCCCTGAAATTACTTCAACCCAAACCGTACTGACAGGAAGGTGAAATCCAAGAATAATCCAGATTTGAGCAAAGAAACCAGGAAGAGGGTCAACATTTTGGAGAATTCAATATCAGGGCTTCCTACACAAGGAAGTAGCAAATTTCTTAGCGAGCAAATGCTATTAACATTCTCCTTAAATTTGACGCTTTAACTCGACACGACACAGAGCGTTTGGCATGGGCTGCATTTCCTGTCACAATTTATTTTGGAGTTAGAAAATGTTTTTGACTCAAAAACTAACTGAAAGCCCACTTCTCTGCTGTCATAAATAAAATCATCTCGCCCATCTCAGTAGGACTTGGGGCCTATCCAAGAGCTGCCCACAAACTAGAGAGAGATGAATAACTTTTGAAAAGGGAGAATACCCGCTGTAGAAAGAAGGACTGAGGGTACAGCTTTCTCCAAAGGATTTGGAGAAAGTGGCTGGAGGCAAAAGATGGCCTCTGAGTTCTCTGACAGACTCTTCCTTCCCATTTCAACCTCCTTGGAGGGTCAAGTCACAATGTGGACAACCTAGTGGGGTAAAGAAAGCAATTCGGTTGTCTCTGTAAGTGCCAAAGCCCTTCTTGTGGATTACTGAAGGCAGGAGACACCTCTTAGGCTTCAGAGACCCAGAAGGATGGTTAACACTGAGCTTCCTGGCAGAGTTCTTAGAACACGGGAGACTCTCAGTAAATGCTTGACTGATGAAGTATCACATCTGCTGTTGCTAAATGCGACTTCTGCATCTTTCTTATTTATCTGTCAGCTTTTATCACTGTTGAAGCATCTCTTCAGAGACCATTAAATTTTCCTCAACTTCATTATTTCATGGCCAAATTTCTCACGGAGCCACTGGCACCATCTCTGGTGCCTCATGATTGTCTTATTTACACCACATACCACACTATGCTGTATCGGCCTTTTGCCCAGCTCGGCTACCCTTCAGCCAGGGAGGGGGGACGCAGTCTTGTTTATCATTTTCACCCGGTGCCTCGTGTAGTAGACATCATTTCGGAAGTGTTCTGTAAATAGCTATTCCATAAACAAAGTCTTATACCCAAAGTTAAAGCTTTGTGTTTCTGCAGCATTTAAACTTATATCTATCAATTAGAAGAGTCCTGAGGGGGGGAAAAAAAAAGGTTGTTTTCACCATGAATCAAAACTGGATTGTGCAATCTGCATGAAACAAACCACGTCTTAATGCTTACCTTTACCTTCTATTGTGTGCTATTCTCCTTCCGGCTAATTTTGCTGCTAGAAGTCCAGGAGGAGAGCAAAACACTTTAATTATGTCTCTTTGGCAAAAATGTAAAACAAAAACCATAGTTTTTAAGCACACTTTTTTTCTTCAGGTGCTGTTTTGTTTTGCTGTATTTTGTTTAATGGGTGCTATTTCCTCTTTAAAAGTCAAGTCTAGAGCGCCTTGGGCTTTATGGTACAAGAATACAAAATATCTTTCTTCAACATTTTGGCAAGTATTTGCTGAGTTCCTATTATTGTAGGACACCGTTCCAGGAGCTAATGAGAGAGATGGAAAGATGGACAAAATTGCTGCTCTAACTGAGCTTAAATTCTAGTGAGGCGGAAATAAGCAATAAGCAAATACACAAGCAAATGTCATGAAATAGTCAGTGTTGTAAAGAAAATAAAATACACGTATGTCCAAAGTGCAAAGCTTGCACAGAACTACTCTGGAATGGGTGGTCAGGGAAGGGCAATCTAGAAAGGTGACATTTAATCTGAGACCTGAAAGAGCCACAGGAGTCAACCCCCGAACCAGGGTTGTCCCTGGGCAGAGACAATTGACAGGAGATCCCAAGGTGGGAACATGCATGTTCCAAGGAACAGGAGATCATCTTCTGCTGGCCTGCAGGCTCTTCCTAGGTAAGTGCCATAGACCAAATGTTTGTGTCAAAATTCACATGTGGAAATCCTAACCCCCAATGTGAAGATATCAGGAGGTGGATGGAGCCTTTGGGAGGTGATCAGGTTATGAGGATTGAGTGCCGTTATAAAAGAGACTCCAGAGAGCCTTCTAGCCCCTTCCACTCTGTGAGGACACAACCAGAAAATGGGCGGTCTTAGGAACCAGAAAACAGGCCCTCCCCAGTCACAGCCTGCTAGCATCTTGCTTTTGGATTTTCCAGCCTTTAGAAATAAGTGTCTGCTGTTTACAAGCCACCTAGTCTATGGTGTTCGGCCAGAACAGATTAGACAGATTAATCTGCTGTACTGATTAGGACAGTAACCACATGGAGCTGACTGCCAGGGCTAGCTCTGGGTTTCCAAGAGACCTTGGCTTCACCAAAGGCACTGTAACAAAATCCACCGAACAAATCCACATTGCACATCTCCGTTTAGGCAGGCAATGGCATAAACCAAACTTATTATCCCCCTGAGATCATCAGATCATCAACAACCTTCACAATCTTTCTGTTCCTGGAACTTGAAGACTGGAATAACCATCTTCCTTACTTCTATGTGTGTTTTGTACAAACACACCACACACACACACACACACACACACACACACACACACACACACGGTTTCAGAAGGGCATGATCTTCTTTGAGGATCCTGACTACATTTCTGTTACTTTTTTGTTTATGCTGCACAATTTAGCAGTAGAGAGGCCAAGCAGCCCCGGAACTCTCTGTCCTTGCCTTCCTTTTCCACACATGCACACATGCCTGCTCTACATATTCATATTAACTTAACCCCTTCACATCTGATCCAGTTTGTCCAACCAGTTTGTCTCACAAGTGGATTTTCCTGGGAGGCAGTGGCTGGTCTGTGGCCCCAAAGATGAGCAGAGGAGGCTTACTCATCCTGTACCACCCCTCAAGGAAATGCAGAACCACCAGACTTTAGCATCACTAAGCAGGTAGGGTTTTGCTTCCCACCCATGGGACTTGCCTACAAAGGCTACGGAGGGCTTTTGCCTTAAAACTGCATCCTCAATAGTTTATCAACATGTATAAATTGAGAAGAACTGTTGGTGGTGCTTTCCCTTGTTTTCCCATTTCATCTTTGCAGCAATCCTAGAGGCAGGTGCTACTCTTGCCTTGTAGAAGAGGTAAGGGCGGCCCAGGGAGGGTCTGCAAAATTACTTCTGGTCACACAGCCCATCACTTCCCGTTTGAGCTGGGATCTGAACTGAGAGCTCAAGAAATCCGCTTTTCTTTGCTTCGGGGTGCTGCCCAGGCTCATGGCAGCCTTGTCTGGGCTCTCTTGTGGGCCCTGCTTTCTTCGCCCCAGGGGCTTGGCCATTTGGTTCCTGGGTTTGTTGATGGGATTTTGCTTGCTCTGAAACTGCTGTAATTTGGTTCCTGAGGAATCACTTGAATCACTGAAAACATACAATAGGTGGCAAGGGAGTGAGAGATGGTGGAGGTGGAGGTGGGGAGGAAGGGAGAGAGAAAGAAGAAGAAAAGGAAAGCTCACATTTATGGAGCTCCTGCTACATCCCAGATATTGTGCATGGCTCTTTACAAGTAAGGGATCGCCTTAAAATTCTCCACCTCCCAGCCCCAGCCCTTGCCTCATAGTGTTACACTGATTCCCCAGGAATCTAAGGTCTGCTGGCCCATGGAAAATCCCAAAAATCCCAACTACTAACTGGAAACAGCAGCCACTCAATGATTTATTTTTATTTTTATTTTTTTAAGTGCCTCAGATTAGAAGTCCCTGGGAAAACAGACTTGCTGCTCTTGGGCACCTCTCTGTGGCCACCGCAAGAACATTCCAGAAAAACCATTAAAATGCATTGCTGAGCTGCTCAAAGGAACAATAAACCCTTGGCTTTCTTCTTGTCTGTCCTTTCTGCCTCCTGTTACTTGAAGACTATAAATGGTTAACAGAAATGTGCTTCTTAAATATTAGTGACTGTCCTCCAACATAAATATATGCTGAGAGGCTTTGAAATCATAAGAGGTCTGAGCCACAGGCCGCTCTGCCAGTCAGCTGCTCTCTGCACCTCAGTTTCTTTGTCTGTAAATTGGGACCAACGATGCCTACCCTTGCGGGATGTTGTGGAGACAGATGAAATGATGCATGTCCAAGTATCCAACTCCTTCAGTGATTAATAAATGTTAGTTCCTTTCCTTTCCTTCTTTACTCTCTACACAGCATGATTTCCATAGGCAAGTCTGACGTTGAACACTCTCAGATGAGAATAAATGTTGCTTTTTTTCTAAGCTCTGGCCTGAGTCTAAGGGAACAGCAAGCACATTTCTAGGAAAACCAAAAAAAAAAAAAAAAAAAAAAAAAACAAAAACAAAAAAAAGGGGGGGGGCTGGAGAAAAAGTCTGTGCGAACTGGGTTAGCTGCAGGGGACTTTCAGAGAGAGAGGTGATCCCAGATGAAAGAGCTGAGTGAAAGGAAGTGTTTATGGCATGCCCTTTTGGGCAGGCTTTCAACAAAGGGTCCTGCCTAGAGCATTCTGAGCTGGCTGCTGACCGGGGCTTCCCTCTCCCCTCTTCAGCGAGCAGGTCCCCTGCTGCGGCAGCCATGTTTGAGGGCCTTTCATGTGCTTGCCTCAGCAGGAGAGGCAGCTCTCTGCTAAAAGGGCCAAACACAAAGGAGAAGGTCCTTATTCTCTTGTGTTTATTTTGTTGACTGCTGCAGCAAAACTCTACCTGTGGCTACCTTTCACAACAGAGTTCCTTCCTGCTTTTAGCTACAGGAATATTTCCAAAGCAGACGCTAACACATGCTATTGCCCAAAGCACATACTTGCATGCCTCTAAAGGAACTAGAGGAGGACACCAGCCTCCCAAGAAGCCGTAAGAGGGAAAACTAGGACCAGATTTGTTCTCCTGTCTGGTAGGGAGGGAGAGAAGGAGCCCTCAGGGAGGGAGAGCCCTCTGTGTGTCCCCAACCCCTCTGCCTTTACCTTTGCCATCTCCTTGAAAAAGAGCATGGCCTTTGGGTACAGTAAGGCCTGGGTTTGAATTCTGCCTTGTTATTTGTGGGCTCTGAGACCCGGGAGAAACCACTAACCCTTGGCTGGGTTTCAGTTGCCACATCTGTGAAAGAAAGCCCTTGACTTTGTGAGAAGAAAGTATAACAAATGCAAAAACCTTGCAGAGTTAATAGAACATAAAAGATGCTCAATTGGTTATTTTTTTAATTAGTGGGGGAATGATATTAAAAAATCGCTTCCTAGAAAATGCATACGCTTGTGGTGTATTAATATAAAACACGTTTAAAGCAATTAATAAGAAGCACATATGCATTAAAAATATATTGAAGAACGAACTCAAAAATGTTGATTAATTCTGGGTCACAGAGTCTAAGGCAATTTTTATTGCTTCATTTCTAGTTACCTATATTTTCTCATTTTTCAGCAATGAACATGTATTGCTTCTACAATAAAAAGAAGAGAGAGCTGAAGCTATATATGAATCTTAATAGTCCAGAAAAATGTTCAGGATACTTTATTGTAAACAAAAGCTTGGCTATGCATAATACCATACTCTGATATGTGTAGATGACACATCGAAATTGCAGTGAGGATGTAGACTAAAACGCTTATAATCTCTGTGTGAGGTAATTGTAGGTGCTTTTAATTTTCTCTTTTTTTATGCCACGTTTCCTACATTTTTATATTAGCTCTTAAAGCCCTGAAAGGAGAACAATTAAATTGTTTTAAGAGCATACAAAAAGAAAACAGACATTATTGATAGGAAATAAACATCTTGTACGTATATAAGTTAATAGAAAAAGATATATGGGTCGCTAAGCCTGCAGCAACAATGGCGAATAAATAGCATATTCAATATCCTGTGATATCCCCAAATCACCTTATGTCTGGCCTCAATGCCTTTGCTCACATGCTTTTTCTGCCCAGAATTCTTTCCCCTCTGCGCATTCCCTCAGTACCATGTACGTAAGTCTCTGGAAAAGGCTACAGCATTTTACTTGCGCTGCTTTGTTCACATAACCATCTTCCCTCCTAAACTGTAGGAACCAAGTCTCATGTACTTCTTTATCGTAACACCTAGCAAAGTGACTAAAACATAATATGTGCTCAATAAATGCTGTACAAGTAAACACATTTCTTAATGTGAATCCTGTCTCATATCTACTTTAAGGTCTATTGATCTCAATGCCTGCCAGTCTTAAAAATCTGGTTATTGGGAAATTTTAGGCCAAAATTACAGTTGTAAGTCTCGACAATTCTACGATTTCAAGTTCTTTCAGGATCAATCTTCAAAGGGGATTGTTATCTCTGCTTTTGTTTATGTTAGGTTATTCATTAGTGTTTTCTAATTTGGGGTTATGAGCTCATCTTTAGCTAATTCATTATTGCAGAGTTGTTTGAATTGGGAAGATGTTGTATTCCTATATATTGAATTTTTTATCTGCTATTTAGAAGCACCGGGGGTATTTAAAATGATGGATTTTGGTATTACCAGCTTGGAGCTTCCTGAACTAAGCAGGAATTTTACACTGATCCCCTCTCAAACCTGTGACAGGACAAACCTCTAGTTCAATGTCTTTGTTCTTTCCCCATCCAGAGGCCAGACAGATATACCTTCCTTTATGCCAAGGAAGGATGCCTTTATGTTTATATATTTTTGTTTTTTTTTTTCCTCTTTAACACACCAGTTAAAGGCTACAACTTCCTGATGAAGATCCAAGAACTTACTTCCTATCCCTTCCTGTCTATAAGATGTCACCTTCTTGCTTACAAAGTTACCAATCACCCTTACAGCTTCTGTACTTGTAGCTCAAACTCACTATTCTAGTTTTCAGTATTTCTTCATTTCAATTGTTATTCTTCTTGCAGATTTGCAATGAAAACTGTTTTTGTTAAATCCTGTACAATTTTGGGGTATTTCATACTGGGAAAATATTTGGGCTTTCTAATCTACCATAATACATATTACTAGAAAATAGAAGTGATAACTTATTATTAAGATTACATTTTGACCCAATAGCTGAGGTTGTTTAACCTAGTTGAATACTTAGGAAATGAGATTTGAAGCCTCTATCAAAAGTGTTTTATTTACACCTATGCTGGTGATGAAAGATACTTCAAGAAATATAGGCTTCATTTTCCATTTTGTAGAAAACGAACGGAAGAAAAACTTATACTCACATGGAAAAGTAATTTCTAAATTCTTCTGGCTCAACACCCAGAGTATTTATGTCTTGTAGCACTATTTCTGGGACATTTATCCTTGACTTTTTCCTTTCTTTCAGTCTACTTGGCCAATTTGTCAGCAAATCCCAATGGCCTTCTCTTCTAATTGATTTTGAGTCTGGAATTTTACACTCCCACTGCTAACACCATAATCTAAGCTACCATCCTCACAAGCCTCACTACGGAACCTTCTGGTTGATCACCATTTCTAGTCTTACCCTATACTGTCTATTCTCAACATAGCCAAACAAGATAGATGACATCAAACCTGTGAGCTATATTCTCCCGTTTAAGGCTTCCCCTAATATTTCCATAAAATGCAAAGTCCTTTCCGTTGTCTATGTGACTGGCTCCTGGCCTCCTCTCTGGTTAGAGAAAGAGGGGTCCAGCTATTGTGTAACTAGAGTTGAGAGGAAGGGAAGAATATTGTTGGCTAGTTATCAGAAATACTTCTTGGAGAAAATAGTCAAAGGAGTGCTGTTCAGTTCAGACTGGCCTTGTGTGGATACCCATTTGTTTTACAATGATTGTTTCACAATGGGGGCATTGAACTCCCTTACCCTTGCCCCACTGTGGACTGCACCAGCAAACAATCACAATAATCTCTTGACCTTGCTTTTTGTTGCACTGCCCTAAGGGTAGTCCAAGGAGCATGCACATCTTTCATCTGCCCACTAAACTAAATATATGACCATCTTCAAGTAATGAACCACAAGGATTGGACATCACTATCCCTTCTATCTGCCAATGGCAGCTGGAAAAACTGATTGGCCTTCTAAAACAGCTAAACTTTGTTCTAATATTGAGTCTCTGGTGTGTTCTAATGCTTTAGGATCAAAGTGGTTTATTGTTACAGAGCTAACTTGGAAAAAGAGATTTCCCTTTGAAATTAGAGAAGCAATTTCTTCTGTCACCACCACTGTGCTGATAGAGGTCATGATGCAGGGCTTGAACTCCCAAACCAAACCGCGAGATCATGACCTGACTCGAAGTCGGATGCTCAACCGACAGAAACACCCAGGTGCCCCCAAAACAGTATGTTTAGCTTAACATCACAGAGAGCAGAAGAGGATGTAGGAGAGTCAAATGTACCAAGTTCAGTGACATGAAAGCTAAGTATTAAAATTGAAGTCATATAGTTAAGAATTCAGAAACTGAATTATTTAATACCAAGCGAAATAAAACAAGAGGAACAGAGAGTGGGGTGTTTGAAGCCATGTTTTCAAATGCTAGTTAGCATTTTAAACTATTCCATGGATGTCCTTAGCAATAAGAAAGGGCTGGGCCAGTCCTAAATGGCTTACCTATGTTAGGGAGTAACCTCACGGGACCCCTCTTCTGACTCTTCCTAGCCCTTGCTGGTCCCCATGAAATATTTCTAAAGCATCTGCTCTGATCTGTTTGGGAATTACTCTAGATGTTTCCTGCCCTTGACACTCAAACTTTTCTCTCTGTTGGCAGCTGGTTTTACAATCTTCATTCTTTTCCTTGGATAGAGACTAGCCCTGCAAATTGACCACCTAGATAAGTCTGCTTTCTTTTTTTCCCCTCCAAAAGTGTCTGCATGTGGGGTTAGCTTAATATTTTTTAATCAAGATTTATTTAGTCAAACACATTAGTCTTATACACAGAGTAAATTCAACCCTTGGTATCAGAGATAAATGTTGAGTTCCAATGATCTCCAATTGTGGGACTTCATAGTAAAACCCTTACTCAAATTCATGTTATGGGTGTTTTTCCATGGCAACAAATGAAATAAAAATCTTATACTACCTAGAAATTAAAGAAAAGGAAACAGTTTACTCATGAAATTTACTATAAAGTAAACTACACTTCTAAAACACTATCTTAAGAATTATATTTCTATCCAATTTCCATCTGAGTATGATCACTTGACCGTAGCAGTGGAACCACATGAAAGAAAATTCAAAATTACTTTAGAGGAGAAACAAAAAATTGGCAGTGTTTCTGAATCAACAGAAGAGATTTGTGAGTAGCAATGACACATCTAGACTCCCTAGAAATCAAATTAGGAGGATATAATTTAGTAGCAGGATTCACATTTATATAAATGTACATTTATAAAACACTACCCTAAGATTTAGAATTCTTTCAGACTACCACTAGAGCTATTGTATAATCACTTTGAAAATAGCAATAAAACCAAGGGAGAAAAAGAAATCAAAATTACTGTACCAAGTCCAAGAAGAAAGACAAAAAAAATTCTTTGGTTGTTCTGGATTATTCAAATGGGTTTGTTAACAATAACAAAAACATTAAAACAAAAGCATACTTACAAATAGAATCAAAAGAAAGCAATTTATAAGATTGACATTTAAATCATCTACAAGTATAAAACATTACCCTAAAAATTATAATCCTACCAAGCTTCCAGTGAGCCAAAAGACAGCCTTCATTTTTACTTGGCACTTTTTAAAAAAAATTTTAATGTTTATTTATTTTTGAGAGAGAGAGAGAGAGAGAGAGAGAGAGAGAGAGAGAGAGAGAGAGAATGAGTGGGGGAAGGGCAGAGAGGGAGGGAGACAAAGAAACTCAAGCAGGCTCCAGGCTCTGAGCAGTCAGCACAGAGCCTGATGTGGGGCTCGAACCCACAAACCATCAGATCATGACCTGAGCCTAAGTCGGACGCTTAATTGACTGAGCCACCCAGGTGCCCCTTTACCTGGCACTTTCTTAAAACTGTAGATTCTGGGATCCGTTAGTTACTTTCACAAACTAGTTGCAATAACGCCAGGTTATTGCAAGCAGCTCAGAATAATATGGTATGGCAACCTTGGCCTGGCCTTAATCTGCTTCTCCTGAGGATGGGATCATTCCTGACACGAATGATCCCATCCTCTGTCCGCCCCCCCCCCCGCCTCTCCCCCTCCCCTGTTCTCGCTCTCTCTCTCAAACATAAATAAATGTTAAAAAATTTTAAACATACTGTTTTTGACTCCAACAAGAAAATTCTTTGTTAGGTTCTTCCTGGGGAAGCCTACTTTTTTCTGACTGCCCACTTCCTTACTCAATACCCTTAAATCCAGGTTAAACACTCATTATGTCCTTTATTCTTTTCAGGTTAGGTGGGCTCCTCATGAAATAAACGATCCTGTTATGACTACTGCTTGGATCATTTTCATTCTTGGTTAATTATTATGATTTCTTGATGACAAAGATTGTAGGACTACCATCAACACTTTGCTTCATGGTAGAAAAAACACTACTTCATATTGTATATAACATTTCATCTGATCTCTAAAGAGGAGTAGAGGAGACTTGGTGTCCAACAGCCTCTAGGCTGGGTCCACTACATGATCCATGAGCTGGAACCAAATATTCTTCTCTTTCAGATGATGTCTTCCAAAAGAGCAACCAAAATGAAGTATATCCGGGGATCGTCGATTAGATCTTTTCCAAATGTAACGTATATGTGTATATAAGGTTGTACTCAGTGAATACTTGAAAAATGTGCAAATCGTTCTTCCATACCTGTGCATCAGCTGTATTCTTCACAGCAACAGAGCTCAGTTAAATGCAACTGCAAGTAGGTTACTATAAGGTATTCAAGATAAATTGCTTCTAGTCAGTTTTCCTCTTACTATAAGTGCCTGTTTGATTTTGCCTGTTATTTTTGTTAAAGTTTGTATGTTGCATTTAAAAAAATTTCATATTATATATTTCATATTATATACATTTCATGTTATATATAATATTTCATATTATATATATTTCATGTTATATATAATATTTCATATTAAAAAATGAAGGCTGTCTTTTGGCTCACTGGAAGCTTGGTAGGATTATAATTTTTAGGGTAAGGTTTTATAATTTTAGGTATTTTCCCAATTTATAGAAAACAGGATCTGACACTGCAGTTGGTTGAGATGTCTTTAAAAGCTCTTAATTTCTATCAGTTCTCCCTCCACCCCATTTCTTCCATGTGAGTTATTTCTTGAAGAGACTTCGCTAAGTTGTGGAACTTCCCATATCCTTGTTTGGCTGATGATACCATCGTAGTCTCTTTTCATCTGTTTGTCTGCCATATTTCTTGCCATTTATGTGGTAGTTAGATCTAGGAGTTTGATTAGATGAAGTTTCAATTTTTGTGCAAGAGTATTTCATAGATGCTGTGTACTTCCTATTGCACATGGTATCTGTGTGTCTCACTCTTCGTGATGCTGTTAAGATAAATCAGTGGGTTCAGGTTTTTTGGCTCCATCCAGCCATTTTGTTTCCCACTTACATTCCACCTCATACTTTTTAAATTTTTTATTTGTAAGTAATCTCCATGCCCAGCATGGGGCTCGAACTTACAACCCTGAGATCAGGAGCCACATGTTGCACCCACAGAGCCAGCCAGGCGGCCTCCACCTCATACTTTTAATAGCCATGCTGTTAAGCCATTGTTGCCTTGTCCCCGTGCTTCATTAGGAGTTGTGAAGAGTGAATCTCTAATTCTAACCTTTCTGTTGCATTTATTATCTTTTCAAACTATTTGGGTACCCCGAAATAACAGCAGAATAGAGACTTGATTTTTTCCTCTTATTTACCAGTTTTCCAAATAAAGAGTTAGTTCCTTAGGTGATACAAGGCTAAGCAATGAGGGATTTAAAAAAATATTACTACATATTCATGGATTTCTATAGATATGTTAAGATCAAATCAGTCATTATTCTTTCTTGAGCCCAAACTATTCCATCTTTAGCCAAAGGGTGCCCCTTTCTATTTGCTCTTGGGTTCTTTTGACAAAACCTCAGTAGTATTTGATTGCTACCTTGATTTCTGGCCTAACAAAATGTCACAGGCTCATCTTACACAATCCCTGCCCTGGTTCTGAAATCAGTCATTTCCTAAAAGGGTCTCTGTTCCTCTTCAGGGGGCAATGGCATTTAGATGATCCATTTGGACACTAGGGCTGCTCATAGCCAAGAGATTGCCATTGCTTTTTGGCCTTTTCAGTGGACACAGCCTGCATACATGCATTTTGTAGAAAGAGAAAATTTAATCATGAATTCATACTACCATTGCCAATTTAAATTTTCCATTCTACAACTTATCCCTCACATCATTGATTTTGATACCTGTATCTTTTCATCTCTCACTGAAGACCTTGATTTCCAACAATATCAATTCAATTATTTACTATTTTATTTATACATATATATAATACAAATACACACAATAGCATGTAAATAACAATACCAGTATTATTAGTAACAAATAGTGTTATTAAATGCAGCTTGATTTCTTGGCCATTTTTTTTTATCCTTAAGATGTGTCACACTAAGATTATGTAGTCAAAATAATGAGTTTTAAAGTCAGTTTCTTATATTTCCATGCAGTTATGTCAGTAACTCCTGATATACTTTGATTAATGGCTTTTTTTGTCCTTTTGCAAAATGCTTTGCTATTTTCTTTTAAAAATGTAGCATGTAAACCATTTACATGATTCCAAAGTCAAACTATAAAACACAATATATGAAAATAAGTCTAGCCCTTATTTCCATCTCTTACATCCTGTTCTTCTTATATGCAACCATTTTTATTAGTTGGTGATTTATACTTTCATTGCTTCTTCTTTAAAATGTAAGCAAAGCACACATCTTTCTTCGAAGGAAGGCAGCGTATACAGGGTCCCAGTCTTGCTTTTTTCACTTAAGGTATCCTGGAGTTTGGTGGCCTTCCACAGAGATGGTCTTCATTCTTTTGTAAAGCTTCACAGAACTGCATTGTGTGGATATACCGTGGTTTATTCAGCCAGTCTTCTGTGGATAGACACGTGAGCTCAACAAACGTTTCCTGCATGGCTAAATTGTGCCAGGCACTGGGGATAAAGACATGGTCTCTGGCCTCAGGAAACTCAGTGTGAAGAGGGGGAGGTCTCTGCAATACAGGTACTTTGCTCACAAGGGAGGGAGATCTTGGATCCACTTAGCACAAGCAGTGGGTAGAACAGGGAAAAGAGGCTGACACACAGGAGGGACACAGTAAGTCTATTGACTGGCATCTTGCTCCCACACGGGCCTTAATATGGGAGAATCCCCTTGGGATGAACTAGTTTTTGTCAATGTTTGAAATTACTTAGAAAATCATGAGAGCCACCAATTGGTCGGAGAAGACAAGGCCAAATGAAAAACGCAAAGAGGAAGGTTCCTAACCACAAAATTCCCTCAAAAGAGGAAACGTAAATTAATACATAAGCTGTGGTTTAACAATTAAAAGCTACTGCCTGTAGAGAATGTAACACTCCCCAGAGCTTGCTCTAACCCTAACTAACCCTAACCCTATATGACACATATATATAACTTCTTTATTTTTCATAACAATCCTAACAAATAGGGGCTATCATTTCTCACATTTTACCGTTAAAGAAATTAAGGCACAGAGAGGTTACTGGACTTTTTCTCCAAGGTCACACAGCGAGCGAACAAGGAAGGGAGCAAGGAAGACATCGCAGATAGGACACCCGCAGATAGTGCCCTCTCCCAGGTGGGACCAAAGTCCTCTAAGTCTCTCCGGATCCGAACCACTCCCAGGGGAGGAGAACCTCCCTCCCTCCGTCGCTGCAAACATACACCCCACGATCGGAAAACCCCACAGGGTTTTCTCTGGATTCTCTGGGGTGGGGGTGAGGGAGCAGGAATCCCAAAGGCAGGCGGCGACCTTCTGGGTGCGTGGCGGAGGCGCGGGGCTGCTAGCCGAGGCTCCCCCTCCGAGAAGCAGCCAAGCCTGCTCTCCGACCCCTTCCGGTGTGCGACGCCCATTTCTCCGCGCTGCCGCTCCCGCCTTGGCACCAATCAAGTCTGCTTCCCGGGCTCCTACGATGCGGGGGAAACTACCGGAAGTCACGAACAAACTCCCGAGGACAGCCAGGCACCGTTAACCGCCGCTGGGGAAGCCCAGGTCACCTGGGCACAATTCTACCCTCTGGGAACCCGCAGCTAGGGGACAAGCAGTGCCGACCCAACATGACACGGCGAGACAGGACACGTTCTCACACTGGGCCATGGTTGTCCAACCCGCCCCGGCTGTCTAAACCGAACCAATGACGGCTAGGTGGTTGTGGGCCCCCAGCTCGAACCCGCAGATTGTCGAGGCCCGCTGGCTCGCTCCCGGCGCCGCCTGCCGCCCAGACCCAGTACTGCGCGCGGCCACACCGCAGCACAGGGCGCTCACACTCGAGAGGCGCCGCCTGCCGCCCAGAGCCCAGTACTGCGCGTGGCCACACCGCAGCGCAGGGGGCTCACACTCGAGAGCCGGCCCCCGGCGCGACCGCGCCGTCCGAACCACTCGTCTTGCTGGAAGGCCCGCCGCGCCGGGGTGGGGGTGGTCAGACTTCAGAAGTCCATCCTCGCCGGACACTGGCAACTGACTCCCCGCAACCCACGGGTAGCCATTTAAAAACGCCGGCTCCCGGGTACTAACACCTCGTATGGAACTAGAAAGCTAGTGCTCGAATCCAACTGGAAAATCAGCGTAACAACCTACAAACAGAACACCGACGGATATAAAGGACACTAACTTTTTGTATCATTGGAAGAGTAAAAGGATCCTCCCAAGTTCACGTCAGACGGGTAATGTGCCAGCGTCGTAACAAGGTTTAAGGGTGGCACATGTCACACAACGGCGTGAACACCCAATCATCACGCTTATGAACTACAAAAGGATCGGGACGCGCTTCCTGTTAAGGAGTCCCGAGGATGTCCCACTGACTTTTCAGAAAGGGTGACATACATAGTACTTATACACTTAGTCTCAACCGTAAAATCCTGTACACTTTTCAGACATTATCGATGTTCTTCTTTTGTTCCTACTTTATTAAATGAAAACAGAAACAAAACTAGCAAGAGGATCTATCTATGCAAATTTTTCGCCCAAACACCACCTTTTCTGGAACCTGAGTCTCTGTTGCTTTACGACAGTAGGTCGTGAAATGACGAAGTGTTGCCTCAATATCAGCGGAAGCTAGCTTTGTGCTTTGCGGCAGCGAGGATAGCTAGGTCCGGATCCTGATGGGCACAGGGCATGCGGGAAGGTCTGGAGGTGCCCGTGGAGGTGTTCTGCTCATACCTTAGGGGATTATTTCTTAAACTCTTAGGGTTTTGTTTTTGTTTTTAATCATCCGTTGGGAGTCTGAGATTCTCTTACTCCCAGAGAGGCTCCTTTCCCTTTCCCGCACCTTTTCCTCTACAGACTTTACTTTTATTATGCTGGTTAGACTCTTGGTCCTCCGTCCCCCGGACGTCTTGCCGTCTTATTTGGCTTTAGTTGTTTTCTTCGGGAGAATTCCAGCATCCGAGTGATCTTTCTCTAGCAGACCCCCCCCCCAACCTTGCCTCCATCTTGGTTCTCTGAGGGGAGACCAGCTCATCACTGCCAAAGTCCGAGAAATGGAGCATGACCGCTCTCGGGAATCCCCATCGCGGGAAGGCACTTCCTTGCCGGGAGAGTGGCCTTCCTCGGCCCTCGGACAGTCCTTCTCCCAGATTTTGCACCGCCTTACCAGCCAGGAGTCCCGACGGGGCAAGGGCAAAAGTGCAGCAGTTCAGGACCTCGGTGCTCTCATAGAAGCCACAGAACGCGATCAGTTTTTTGAGGGGAGTGGCACATCGCTCCACGGAATGCCCGAAGTGCTGGGGCAGGTGGCAAAAGCCCTGGAGAAGTATGCAGCCCCACCCAAGGAGCAGGAAGGTAGAGGTCATGGTTACTCTGAAGTGGCCGAGAAAGCGGCAGCAGTTGGCTTAGTATTTCTTAAACTCTTGGGGAAATTTGAGGCGGCCAAGAATTCCTTGGTTTGCCCTAAGTGGAAGACAGGCCTACGTGACTTGGCAGGACCCATCTATATTTTTGCGGTCACACACAGCTTGGAGCAACCATGGACCAGCCCAAGATCCCATGACGTTGCTGGAGAGGTGCTCGCCTTACTCCTTCAAGTTACTGAGTGTGGTTCTGTGGCAGGATTTCTGCACGGAGAAAATGAAGATGAGAAAGGGAGATTTATTTTAATAATGGAGCTTCTTAAAGCCGATTTGAATAAGTGAGTATTCTTGTTGAGAGAGCTACTTACTTGAGCTTCAGCCTAACGTTTTAGAATGTTAGATAGAGCTCAAAGAAACTTGAGTTTCTTCATCAGTAAGATAAAGGTGTTGTAATAGGAGATTTCTTAAGGCCCAGAAAGGTTGTGATTTGCTATAAATGACATTAGACATTGGCAAATTCTACATTAGAGCCCAGGTCTTCAGACTCCCCATTTTCTAGTGCTCTTTGCCATCCTCCTGACAACTGCCCTTGGCATTGGAAGTTCTGTCCAAATTATTTATACTGAACTTTCTTCAGTTAGGTGAGAATGGGATTTGGAGAGGATTTAAACTTAAGTGGTTTGAATTTAAACTCGGGGATCTTGAAACTCATCAACAGTTATTAGATAAGGATGGTTATTAGATATGGAAGCAGTGTTTGGGATGAAAAACACCCTATAGATTGCTGTTAGCTAAAGTATTTTCTGTCAGTTCTGCCTGCTATTTTGTTAGTATTTGTAACACCAGAGTGATGAGAGAAAAAATGTGTACATAACTCTCACTTACCAGGAACTTGGAGTTCAAAGGCTTGGTTTGGAGGTAGTCTGGTACTTTTTATTGCTTCTGAGTAGAACCAGGTCAGAGGGCTTCTCTGAACCTGTTTCATTTTTTTGTAATATAAAGACAATATTATCTATTACAGAGTTATTTTGAAGGTTAGTTGAGTAAAGTGTGTAAACCCACTTTATAAGTTGTAAATTGCTGTTCAAATATTGACTCATTTACTCCCTTACAATAATTATAGTGATGCTTGAAGACATTTCCTTTACTTCTCTCCCGTGTCAGCACGACTCCTCTGTAACCACCCACAGATTCTTTACAAGCTGTTGGTTATAAATGGATCCTTCTCATTGGATTAGCTTTAGACCCAGAGCCCTGGGTGATTATTAAATGTATTTAGTGTAAGTTTTTTTGATTTGGTATGCGTAACATCAAGAGATATCTTATGGGGTATGTATTTTTTTCAAGGGCAAGATAATGCTTTATTTAGCTTGAAGAGTTTAATTTTTTTTTTTTTTTTTTTTTTTTTTTTTTGCTAGCTAACACTGTATCACTTTACTTCCTGTGGTTTCACATTTCCATATAGAGAATCCTGGAAGAATAACCCTGCCACAAAACATGTTTTCTCATGGACGCTGCAGCAGGTCTCTCGACCCTGGCTGAACCAACATCTGGAGAGGATACTTCCCCCATCGCTGCTCATCTCGGATGACTATCAAACAGAGAACAAAATACTGGGTGTCCACTGCCTCCGTCACATCGTGCTTAATGTGGTGAGCGACCTCTGCACTTTGTCATCTGTGTTGATGGGACAGACTGAGTCATGATATCACTATTCTTGCCTTTTCATATTTCCTATTAACTTTCCATTAATGCCGTTATGTGAAAAAAAATCACTTCTTTATATTTTCCTTCTGCCAGCCTAGTAGATTGTGTCTCGTAGGTAATATGTGGAAGACCCCTGGGCCATGCTCACGCGTGTCAAAATGAATAACCAGACCTTGAGTAATTAACAGTTGACTTTCAAGGAGCAAAAGAATCGGAAACTGAAAGGGATTACACCCAAATGCGCAAGCTGTTACTCAAGGAAACTTTTTTTTTTTTTCCCCTCTTAAGTATGTGTTGTGGAGCTTTTAAAAAAGTATACACAGAAGTAGAGGGTGCTGTTCTGGGCCCAGCACCCTTCCGCTGCACCAGTTTGCCGAGAGTGCTATTACGAATCCTTTGGTGTAATAGACCCTACGTACCCGTAATTCAAGTTCGAAAATCATCCATGGTTTGGCACCGTTGGGAAGCTTTTAACGGGGTAATTTGCTTGCAGCCAGCTGCTGATTTGCTCCAGTATAACAGAGCCCAGGTCCTGTACCACGCCCTTTTCAACCACCTGTACACACCGGAGTACTGCCTCATCCAGGTAACCGTACGATTTGTTTATTGGCTGTGAGTCTCAGTTCTCAAATTCGAGTAGAAGGTGGCATTGTGCGAATAAGAATAGTTGAGCCCTTTTCCTCTCTTGGAAAATGAGGATGATAACTAAGTCAGGGCCAACTTGAAAATAAAGAGGTAGCAAATGACTCGTGAAAATGTCTCAATACTGAGCAGGCATCCACATTGCTGAGTCTCCACAGAAAAGCCAGTGTTTTATCTTCATGTGGGTCAATTACACATTATTTGAGGGTGGCTTTATGTGTGAAAAGTTCTGTTTTACTAATCTTTTTTTTTTTTTTTTTAATTTTTTTTCAACGTTTTTTGTTTATTTTTTTTGGGACAGAGAGAAACAGAGCATGAACGGGGGAGGGGCAGAGAGAGAGGGAGACACGGCATCGGAAACAGGCTCCAGGCTCCGAGCCATCAGCCCAGAGCCTGATGCGGGGCTCGAACTCAGACTGCAAGATCATGACCTGGCTGAAGTCGGACGCTTAACCGACTGCGCCACCCAGGCGCCCCCTGTTTTACTAATCTTAAGTGTTCTTCTCTGCTCCTCTCTATGAACTCACAGTTGAAACTCTAACTTGTAGGTTAGATGTTCCAGTGCCATTCTTTCATCCAATACACATTAAATACCTACTGTGTGCTAGTAACCACTGTCTGTTCCAAGAATGAATGAATCAAATCAATGAATCTTAAAGCCTTTCTGGCTTTAAGAAACCCTTTGAGGGGCGCCTGGGTGGCTCAGTCGGTTGAGCGACCGACTTCGGCTCAGGTCACGATCTCGCGGTCTGTGAGTTCAAGCCCCGCGTCGGGCTCTGTGCTGACAGCTCAGAGCCTGGAGCCTGCTTCCGATTCTGTGTCTCCCTCCCTTTCTGCCCCTCCCCCACTCACGCTCTGCCTTTCTCTCTGTCAAAAATAAATAAACATTAAAAAAATTAAAAAGAAACCCTTTGGAAAGACACGTAAATAAATGAGTATTTTTACATGTCTACAGTGCAGAGTGATAAATCTATTAAAAGACATTTGTATAAAGGGCAGCACATGTCCAGCAAAAGGCAGTTAACCAGGTTTGGTGGTGTTGGGATGGTTTTAGGATTTGGGAAGGAGGTGATATTTGATGGATGAATAGAACTTTCTTAGGATGGGAGAACATTCTGAAGACAGAGAAAAGAAGTTATATAAAATCAGAGGTGGAAATAACCTTTTTTGTGCCTGCCCTCCCTTCCCTTGTCCCCCTGCCACCTTTCATTTTAAATATTAATTTAGGTATTAAATTGAGGATCTAGGTACTAAGAGCCAAAAAGTTTAGGGCTCTTTAGATGGTGGTTTAAAAACAAAACAAAACTCATAGAAAAACCAAAAATCTCAGGAGAGCTAGAAGGGACTGCCTTAACACTGCAACTTCAGATAGGGTAGGTCAAACTGGACACAGATGAGGACCATCTTAGATTCTGTTCAGGAGTGGTTTTACTGTAAGTACGTATAACTACTGCTTAAGCTTATTTAATGGCAATGGACTTAGACTCCTAAAATTTGGGTTAAAGTCTGGGGCGCCTGGGTGGCTCAGTCAGTTGAGCGTCCAGCTCTTGATTTCGGCTCAGGTCATGATCTCACAGTTTGGGATTCTCTCTTGCTCTCTCTCTAACCCTCCCCTCCTCAGGCTCTCTCAAAATAAATAAATAAACATGAAAAAAAAAATTAATTTGGGTTAGTCCCAGGTGTGCTCATGAAGTCCCATTTCATAGCTTAGCAAAGAACAGTCTTGAGTAGATGTTAACTTGTTTGGAGATAACGTAAAACAAATTTGAAAATATAAAGTAAGGGGTGCCTGGGTGGCTCAGTTGGTTAAGTGTCCAACTTGGCTCAGCTCGTGATCTTAGTTCATGAGTTCAAGCCCCACATCAGGCTCTGTGCCAACAGCTCAGAGCCTGCAGCCTGCTTCAGATTCTGTCTCTTTCCCTCTGCGCCTCCCCTGCTTAAGACTCTCTCAAAAATATACACTAAAAAAAAAAAAAAAGAATATAAAGTAACATACACTTGGGGTGCCTGGGTGGCTCAGTCAGTTAAACATCTGACTTTTGATTTTGGCTCAGGTCATGATTTCACGATTTGGGAGTTCCAAGCCCATGTTGGGCTCTGCACTGATAGCACAGAGCCTGCTTGGGATTCTGCCCCTCTCTCTCTGCCCTCCCCCACTCATGCGCTCTCTCAAAAAAAAAAACATTAAAAATAATATACACTTCCAGTGTTTTTACTAGTATCTTTCAGAATTCTATAACGTGGACCCCACGGACAGATTAATAAGGGTGCTAGATGAGTCAGTGAATGCAAATGAACGAACGCTTCTTTTCTGTTACTTCCTCCTAGGCTGTGCTCTCGTGTCTGCTGGACTTATTCCCCGTCCTGGAGAAAGGCCTGCACTGGAAGGGAGGTGGGGCTCGACCCACCACACACTGTGACGAGGTGCTGCAGTTGATCCTGACCCACATGGAGCCAGAGCACCGCCTTCTCTTACGCAGGACCTATGCAAGAAACCTGCCAGTGTTTGTGAAGAGGCGAGTGCCCGGCTGCTGGTCTGGCCGCACCCCTCAAGTTCATCTCTGTGGTGCCACATCTTCTCTTCCCTTTTCAGGTTGGGGATCCTAACTGTCCGGCACTTGAAGAGGCTGGAGCGAGTCATCATCGGCTACCTGGAGGTTTACGATGGGCCAGAGGAGGAGGCTAGACTGAAGACACTGGAAACCTTAAAACTTCTCATGCAGTACACTTGGCCCAGGTAAAACAGCCAAGCAGGCAGGTGGGCCAAGAGGGACAAAACTCAGCCAGTTTTCACTTCAGAACTTGCCCAGGTATACTTTCAGTACAAAGTATTAAGGACAGGCCTGTTTTTACATTGCTATTGAATTTTGAACTGAAGTTGCATTGAAAAGATAAAATACACCCATCGTTACTTCAGGTGTATATCCCTCAATTTATAATGCATATTAGAATTTCAGAGTCCACTTAGAAGTGCTGTAATAGACATGCTTAACTTTGTTCACCCTAAGGTTTTTGAAATCTAATTGAGAACAGAGAACTTCATAGCTCATTACTGAACATGTGTGGAGCAGTGACCAGGAGAATACTGAGAATATCACTGCTTAGAAAGCATTCCACCTCTGGCTTGAGGTGGTGTCAGGAACAATAAAGTGGAAGGGAAACATGTTAAGTCAGCAAAACACTTTCTTGCATCAACAAAGTTTAATTCAGCTGGAGTCCAGTGCTCTAACATCTGTATCTGTTCTGAACCACAGTACTCTCATTTCCTTAGGATGTACTCAACCTTTTCCCTTAGTTACATCTGGAACTGGACTGCCTTGGTTTACTTAGTCTTTCTCCTCCACTGAACTGTAACACCACTACTTTGGTATATTGAGTATATGAAAGTTTAACCAGTACCTGGTTTTTAAATACACAAATATTTGAAGAATGAATAGACTAAAATAGACTGAATAGATGGATGAAAGAAATTGAATCCAGTTAACATTGGCAGGCCTTTAAAGAGCAGAGACTAAGCTTCCAAGTCGGGATTGGCAAGCCCAAGTAGGAAGGTGAGAAAATCAGTGCCCTGTATGGCACGAGGGGGGGCTGGGGAGTGGGAAACAGCAGGTTTTATGTTGACGATAGGTGGAGGACTAAGCAGCAAACAGTATAGGAAATCATTAAGTACTTACTAGATCAAGGGATGTAAACTTTTATTCTCCCAGTCACATTTCTGTCCAGAGATATGGTTTACTGTGCATATTTTTGCACTACAAGTTCCATTATTGTTCAGCTTCCATTAAGGCTTTTAAGGTTTTTTTGTTGTTTTTTCTATTGTAAGAAAAACTACATACAGTTTGCCATTTAAAATGGATTCAGTGGCATTAAGTACCTTCACGATTTTGTACAACCATCACCACTGTCCTTTTCCAGAACTTTTTTTCATCAAAATAAAAACTTTCAAAAATGCTAAGTTGAAGTTAAATGGGCTGGGCTTAACTGAGGGTAAAAGCTAGGATCTGGAATTAAATAACAGAAAATTCTAATTACAGTTAGGTCCCAGAAGCCAAGCATATTTCACTTCGTTTTAAGTTTCCAGGCCTATGACTGTATAAGTTAAAGGACTGTGGGCCATCTCCTGTTCTCTGGCCCAAAGTAAAAGCCCCTGGTAAGAGGAGATCCCACTTCTCACTTTCCAGGTGGGGCGATTTCCTTACAGTAGAACCAAGCTTCTGGCTTGGCAGGCCAGAGTATGTGTATTGGAGCCATGCTGCAGAAAAAAAGGGCTCAAAATGAGTTCAGAAATCTGGCGTCTGGTCTCTAGTTCTGCTTCCAGCTCCCTGGTCTCCTAAGTCATTTAACTTCAGTTCCTTCATTTAGGAAATAAGGGCTTTACAACTTAGATGGCCTTGGAAGTCTCAGTTTTAATATCCTGATTTTAGAGTATGAATGTAACTTTTTTCTTCCTGATTCCAGAGTTTCCTGTAGACGTGTGGTCTTATTGAAGGCTCTCTTGAAACTGATCTGTGATGTAGCAAGGGATCCAAACCTTACACCTGAGCCTGTTAAGAGCGCCTTGTTAGAAGAGGCCACAGATTGCCTGATTCTCCTGGACCACTGTTGTCAAGGACAAGTGAAGGTAAGAGTCTGCAACCTGGTCCTTAGGAAGCTCCTATGATTGATTATAATTTACTGTTCACATGCCTGACCAAGTCTGTAAATGAACATGCATGGTTCAGGTTTTCACCTGGGAGCCCTCTAACCTTCAATAAAGGCGGATTAACTTATTCAGCTTTTAAAGCTATTCAGAGGTATTTAGGCCAAAAGGCAAGAGGCTCAGGAGATGTCTCTGGGGTGAGGATAGACAATGGGCAAAAGACTAAGAGTTCTTAAAATTTAAGTTCTGTTATATCTGATTTTTTTTTTAAGGATGAAATAATGAGCTATAAGCCACCAAGAAGTAATAATATAGAGTAATTCAGATCCCAGAAATGTTTCCAGTTTTTCCAGGGCACCTGTATTTTTATTTATCCTTACTTTTCCACATGGGAATTCTTTAGTTTCACATGCCACAAAAGTTAACTTGTCATAGCCAAAGCATATAATGGCTGTGTGTATATTTACATATATTTATAAACTATTGCCTCATTTCTTATCCCACTTAGAAATCTTCAGGTTATAAAGCAGCATGAAAAAAATGCATATCCTAACAATATTTATAGAGTATTGTTTGTTGTGTTATCAGTTTATTCAAATTACTTCGTATTGGCTCTTTAATCTCTGGCAGTTTTCAAGTCCTGGATCCAACCTAATTTGCATCGGCTGGGATCAGTCTGCTGCTTCCTGAGCCAGCAGGACATCTGCCTACATGCCAACACAGCTTTTAAAATTACACCTGTTCCATGAACTGTTCCCTAGTCTCATCCATTCTTTCTTTCTTTGAACATGGTACCGAGAAACAAGAACCGAGGTAAAAGGAACAGAAGTATCAATTAAAAAGAAAAAGCCTGTTTGGTTTCATATTTCAGGGTCTCCTGGTCAAAATTCTCCAAAGCTGTGAAGACAGCAAGGTGGTGAACTGTATCAGAAAAGTCCAGCAGGTTTCTGAAGGCACGCCCTACGATGGAACTTAAGATTTGTCTTACTTTCCTAAACAGGAAGACTTTTCTTCTTGTTCCAACTGTATACATGGAATCATTTAAGAAAAAAGGTATTTTTACACTCAACAGTGTAACTTAGTTCTTTTTCCTTCTTTTATTCCCACAGAAGTAGGGAAAGGAGAACAAGAAAAAACTGAAATCTGAACATTTCTAAATAAAGTTGAGGGGGGGGTGGGGGAGAAGGATACCAAGGAAAACAGGTGGGTAGCATTTGAAATTTAGAAATATTTACACCCACAGATTCATCTGTTAAGCTTCTTGGGCTCAAGCTGTTACTTCAAAACATATGCCAACACTATAAAAATACTCTGTTCACAACTTAAGGCTTTCTCCACTCCCAGATTTCCTTGCCCCACAGAAGCAGCATAAATATCAAAGACACAAATATTGTGTGAAATACTGTATGAAAGAGCAAAACCTGGAGGTATATACATGGTTAAGGTAAAAGAAAGGAGGATACTGAAAATGTTCAGTCCTGTTGCAGATGTCTGAAGGGAAGTCATGTGGTTTTGGCCTTGGCCACAGGCTCTGTCTCCTGCTCATACTCTATCTCTACGTAGGCTCGTTTCCTCCGCAAAGGTCCTTTCAAGGGTGTTTTGCCTTTATGTGTGGCATCAAGGGCCTTTTCTTCTTCCTCACTGGAGGATTTATCATCCTGATCTTCATCACTACTGGCATCCAGCTTATCCATATCCTGATATGGAGAAAGGAAAAAAAGAGAGAAAATGCTAGATGCATCTCCCAAACTCCTTTCATCGTCCTCTCAGTTTAGAACTAGGCAATTTATCTGCCTCTGTGTGTGTTCAGAAACGTTCTGTTCTCTGAAGGTCATAGGTCAATTTTTTGCCCATAAATCTCACCTCAAAATCACTTATGTCACTCTCATCCACCTCATCATCTTCCACAAACTCTCTCTTTCCCACATCCTAAAACAAAAACATAACTGTTAAGTTGAAAATACAGAATGAAAATTCAGCTCACACATCTAATTCTATTCTTTGATAAGTGCAACAGTAACAAACAGAATCATAGTCTACTTACTTAGTCCCAACCAAAATCTAATTATTTCCAAGTTTAATACTTCTGAATTAAAACATTTTAGGGATATCAATTCTCATGCCTAATACAAATCATTAGATCATTTTAATTTGCTAAAAAAAAAAAGTACATTAGAAAGGCTTTACAAACACTTAAATCTATTAATTTCAAATATCAAAAATCTATTAATTTCAAATCTCAAAAAAGGGTCACTACTAGGAAAAGTACACCTATGTGCCTGTGATTAGCAATTACCTGCTAAATCTGGCCTTTTTCTAAAAGACTATCACTCAAGTACCTCCCCTATATTAATAGTGAAATTAAATCCTGTATAAATTTCAGGTTCCTGAATGGTATATTCTGTCAGCTGATGAGGATTCTTCATTTGTCCCCCTGCAGGAAAAATCTCAGAATGCCAATAAATAAGATTAAAATCCAACGTGTTAATAGTTTGTTGACTGAACTAAAATTAATCTCATGATAGAAAAAAAAGGACCAAATAATTATTTTTGGGTAGGGGAGTGAAAATGCTGTTCTGTCACTCAAGTACATATAAAGAGATCTAGGTCTACAGGTTACTGCTTTAGGAAGCACAAACGAACAAACAAGGCTTACTTCTTCATCATCTTTTTCCTCAGCATCTGAAGAGTCACTCTCTGCCTCCTGCTGTTCCAGGGCCTTGTCGAAGGCATGAATGGGGAAGTTGTAGATGTCGCCATACTGAAGAACATAAATACAGACTGGCTTTAACAACATCTGGATTTTACACTTGAAGTCCACTGTCCGATGACATACTGTTTTCTCCTCAGTGATTAAATGAGAATACTTAATGTGATGGATAATAATTTTTCTATATTAATTTCAAGCCTAGAGCCAACAGTGTCTTTACAAGCCCATTTCTGACATTTAAGTAATCAGTGGTTAATACCAAACACTATAAACTTAGTAGTTTATAAAACCAGTGGGTTGGAACAAATGTAAATTTGCTGATAGGAAATAATACGGGAAAAATAAGTTCTATCCATTTTGTCTCATAAATGACACTAATTTTTAAGAAGATTTAACTCCTTTTAAAGAACCTTAGACTAGGGTAATATGCAGGAGGATCAGAACTGCATGCCTTTTCTTATCTAGAGCTCTGAAACCATTGCGTCAGGAACAGGAGTTCACAGTATGGTGCAAAGGGAAAGGTCTCTTTGCTGGATGGAACATCAAGGGTAACCAGGGCACCTTTCGTGTTCATGTTCACAAACTAAGACGGGGAAGCCAAGGCCTGTATATTTGTTCTATTCCAGGAACAAAATCAAGGTGAATATCTTTCTAGCATCTTTGAAAGTAAAACACACTTCCCACTATTTCCTAGCATGATGTTACTGTCTAAAAGTGAAATTTATATCCCAAACTTCCTAGCTTTCTCACCGTATCTTGTTTCAGTCGCTCCAGCAATTCCTTTTCAATGGCATTGTCCAGCTGAGCAGCTATTAATGCCTTTTCCTGTAACAGAAAAATTTGAGTAAACCCATTTACTTCCTTAGTATTCATATTTCAGCCTGTAGAAGTAGAAAAAAAAAAAAAGAAAAAATTTTATTTCAAAAAAAAAAAATCACTTTTTTCCCCTCTTGCATTAAAAAAAAATCAAATCACTTTTTTCCCCTCTTGCATTAAAAAAAAAATCACATACCACGATCAAGTGGGATTTATTCCCAGGATGCAAGAGTGGTTCCACATTCACAAAATAACATGATACATACGTATCATTAGGAGAAACGATAAAAACCATATTATCATTTCAATAGATGCAGAAAAAGCATTTGACAAAGTACAGCAACCATTCGTGATAAAAACCCTCTGCAAACTAGGTCTAGAGAAAACATATCTCAACATAATAAAGGCCTTATTTGAAAAACACACAGCCAACATCATCATCAATGGGGAAAAACAGCTTTTCCCGTAAGGTCAGAACAAGGCAAGGATGTCCACTCTCACCACTTTTATTCAATATAGTACTAGAAGTCCTAGCCACAGCCATCAGACAACAGAAAGAAATAAAAGGCAACCAAATTGGTAAGGAAGAAGTAAAATTCTCATTATATGCAAATGACATGACACTATATATAGAAAACCCTGAAGGCTCCACCAAAATACTAGAACTGATCAATGAATTCGGTAAAGTCACAGGATACAAAATCAATGTACAGAAATCTGTTGCATTCCTATACACTAACAATGAAGCGGCAGAAAGTAAAATTAAGAAAACAATCTCATTTACAATTACATCAAAAATGATAAAATATCTAGGAATAAACTTAACCAAAGAGATGAAAGACCTGTATTCTGAAAACTATAAAACACTGATAAAAGAAATTCAAGATGATGCAAAAAAACAGGAAAGACTCATGGGGCTGGAAGAGCAAATCTTGTTAAAATGTCCATACACCAAAGCAATCTACACATTTAATGCAATTTCTATCAAAATACCAATAGCATTTTTCACAGAACTAGAACAAATAGTAAAACCACAGAAGACCCTGAACAAGCAAAGCAATGTTGAACAAGAAAAAACTGAAGGTATCACAATTCCAGATTTCAAGTTATATTACCAAGCAGTAGTAATTAAAACAGTATGGTACTGGCATAAAAATAGACACATAAGGGGAGCCTGGGTGGGTCAGTCGGTTAAGCGTCCGACTTCGACTCAGGTCACGATCTCGCAGTCCGTGAGTTCGAGCCCTGCGTCGGGCTCTGGGCTGATGGCTCAGAGCCTGGAGCCTGTTTCCGATTCTGTGTCTCCCTCTCTCTCTGCCCCTCCCCCGTTCATGCTCTGTCTCTCTCTGTCTCAAAAATAAACGTTAAAAAAAAAATTAAAAAAAAAATAAAAACATAAATCAGTGGAATAAAACAGAAAACCCAGAAAAAAGTTTACAATTATACCATCAATTAATCTTTGACAAAGGAGAATTAAAATATTCAACAGGAAAAAGTCTCTTCAATAACACTGTTGGGAAAACCGGAGAGCCACAGGCAAAAGAATGAAATTGGACCCCTTCCTTTCACCATACACACAAAAATAAACTCAAAATGGATTAAAGACCTAAATATGAGACCCAAACCATAAAAATCCTTGAAGAGAGAACAGGTGGTAATCTCTGACATTGGCCATAGCAACATTTTTCTAGATATGTCTCCTGAGGCAAGACAAATACATGCAAAAATAAATTATTGAGATATTAAAATATTTCTGCGAAAATAAAAACAGCGAAGGAAACAACAAAACTAAAATGCAACCTACTCAATGGCAGAAAATATCTGCAAATGACATATCTGATAAAGGGTTAGTATGTAAAGAACTGATACTACTCAATACCCAAAAACAATCCAATTTAAAAATGGGCAGGGGCACCTGGATGGCTCAGTTGGTTCCGTGTCCAACTTCAGCTCAGGTCATGATCTCATGGTTCGTGGGTTTGAGCCCAGCATTGGGCTCTGCACTGGCAGTGCGGAGCCCCCTCGGGATTCTCTCTCTCTCTCCCTCTGCCCCTCCCCCCAACTTGCATGCGAGCACACACACACACACTCGCTCTCTCTCTCTCAAAATAAACTTTAAAAAAAAAAAAAATGGGCAGAAGACACGAACAGACATTTCATCAAAGATACCAGCTGGCCAAAAGACACGTGAAAAGATGCTCAACATCACTCATCAGGGAAATGCAAATCAAAACCACAATGAGGTATCACCTCACACCTGTCAGAATGGCTAAAATCAAAAACACAAGAAACATCAAGTGTTGGTGAGGATGTGGAGAAAAAGAAACCCTTTTGCACTGTCAGTGGGAATGCAAACTGGTGTAGCTGTTGTAGGAAACAGTATGGGAGAGCCCTCAAAAAGTTAAAAACGAAACTACACTACAATGCAGGCAATGCACTACTGGGTATTTACCCCAAAAAACGAAAACACTAATTCAAAGGGTTACACACACCCTTCTGTTTATGCCAGCATTATTTACAATAGCCAAAATATGGGAGCAGCCCAAGTGTACGTCGATTGATGAATGGATAAAGAGAAAGTGGTATTTAAGAAACAAAACAAACAAGGAAAAAAAAAAAGACAAACAGATCCTTAACTATACAAAACTGATGGTTACCAGAGGGGAGGTGGGTTGGGGAGAATGGGGGAAAGAGGGAATGGGAATTAGAGTACATTTACCATGGAAAAAAAAAGAAAAAAGAATGCTCAAACCCTGCTTTGAGTAGTATGCAATGTGTAAGATTAACAACATACCAAAATTCTGATTTCTCTCTCTTTTAATGTTTGCTTTTGAGAGAGAGAGAGACAGAATGTGAGCAGGGGAGGGGCAGAGAGGGAGACACAGAACCTGAAGTGGGCTCCAGGCTCCAAGCTGTCAGCACAGAGCCTGATGCAGGGCTCGAACTCACAGACCTCAAGATTATGACCAGAGCCAAAGTTGGACACTTACCTGACTGAGCCACCCAGGTGTCCCCCAAAATTCTGATTTCTAAAATACTTAACTTCAAGAATCTCAGACAAGGTACTTCTTGTTCTCCATTAAATAGATCTCCAAGAACCCTTATTTTAACCTGCCCTGAAAATCATAATCTTAAAATACAAATATCCAATATCTTATGCAACTAATACTGTTATCTATTAGCGAACCATTACCCAAGGCCCAAACAGTTCACAGGAAATGGTGACTGAATCTTTCTCATGATCCCTACCTATAGAGTCCTACCCTCAATGAGATACAGAAGCTATGAATACAAGAAGGGTAAGTTACCTCTCTTCTTTTTTCCCTCCGCTCCACCTTCTTACTCAAGGGAACAAGCTTCCTCCTATGGAAAATAAAACACATTATCAGAAAACCCAAGGGCATGTTTTGTGTGTTCCTTTAAAAAAATGAGAAAATAGGGGCGCCTGGGTGGCGCAGTCGGTTAAGCGTCCGACTTCAGCCAGGTCACGATCTCGCGGCCCGTGAGTTCGAGCCCCGCGTCGGGCTCTGGGCTGATGGCTCAGAGCCTGGAGCCTGTTTCCGATTCTGTGTCTCCCTCTCTCTCTGCCCCTCCCCTGTTCATGCTCTGTCTCTCTCTGTCCCCCCAAAAATAAATAAACGTTGAAAAAAAAAAAAAATTAAAAAAAAAAATGAGAAAATAGGAATGGAGTTGATTTTGTAGGGCTCAGCTCAATATAGCTAACATTATATACCTGTAATTCCCTAAGTAGTTAATACTACAAGTCACACATTTTTACACATATTTTTATGCTTATTTTACTTTTTGTTTTCTTTGAGCATTCTGAGACTTCTGAGGGCACTCACCATGCTTCATGATTAATGCTTCAGTTAACTAAAATAATTTTCTGTAGGGATGCTTGGGTGGCTCAGTCGGGTAAGTGTCTCACTTTGACTCGGGTCACAATCTCCCGTGAGTTCAAGCCCCGCATGGGGCTCACTACTGTCAGTGCAGGGCCTGCTCCGGGTCTTCTGTCCCCCGCCCCTCTCTCTGCTCCCCCTCTCGACCCCCAACTCTCACATGCTCTCTCTCAAAAACAAACATAAAAAAACTGTCTGTAGAAGACTGTCGCCTTTAGCTTTCTCTGCAGGTCACAACGAAAAAGTATTAGGACCTAGCACTCATTAGTAAGATATCCAATTAATTCCATGGATTTCATATCACTTTTTAAAATTAATTTTCGGTGAACCCAGAGTAAAGTTCTGACATTCTTATTTATCCCCATTTTTTAGGTCATTGTTAAATCCCTAATTTTATGATTGTGTCAAGGAGTTATACAATTTCCTGAAGCTGATTTTCAGACAGGGAGGAGATCATCAAGTTCTACTATATTGTTTTTTATTTTTGTTTATTTTACGTTTATTTTTATTTATTTTGAGAGAGAGAGCGCAAGCGAACACGTATGTGCGAGCAGGGGAAAGACAGAGAGGGAGAAAGAGAGAATCCCAAGCAGACTCTGCCCTGTCAGCAGCAGCCCGACATGGGGCTTGATCCCACAAACCGAGAGATCATGACCAGAGCGGAAATCAAGATTCGGATGCTTAACCAACTGAACTACCCAGGTGCCCCCCCGACCCCCACACTGTTTTTTAAAAAGATCAAAGGGCACAACTTTAATCAGAGGTAAACTTTCTTCGTAGCATATCATACAAGGTTACCTGATATTGAATTTAGTAAGAACCATTACTGGACATTTAAGAGTCTCTCCATAAAATGATCCAAGGAAAGACAGACTTAAAAAAAATACACATAATAGATGAATGATCTAAATACTCACTGTCGCTTTAATGTAAGTTTTCTAATTCGAATTAGGTACTGGGTGATCTTGGTGAATCTCTGCTTACACTTGTGTCGAATGAAACGGGGCCAGTAAATTAGATTTTCATCTATTTGCTCCAGTGCTCTCTCATAGTTTTTATGAAGCCGGACCTATAAACAGAAAAAGAAAGCTTGAAGAGTGAGGGTAAATGATTAGGTGGGCCTTCACTGCTATGATACCCAGGGGCCTAATGAGGTTGGCTTCAAAAGTTTAATGTAGCTATGGTCAAGGAAGAGAGAAAAGCACGTGGCAGTTTTGTTATTGATCAAGGGTCACTGTCATTTTATGTCCTAAGTCTTACCCGTTCCCAGAGCCGCCTAGGAAAAGCTGCTCGTTCTATAACCTTCATATACAAGTAGCACTGTCCTGCAAGGTAAAGTAAATACCGTTAATATTACAGAGAGACGAAAGAATATCCTTTTAAAAGCTGTTGGCTAGTTCTCATGGAAGTTCAAACTAAAGAGTTACCTTTCTCTTCTTTGATAGTGGCATACTGACTGTTTGCCAGGGGACAAGACGACCGATTACACAGTCCAGTCAGGCTGTATTCATTTCTGCAAAAACTCTGAGTCTTGGTTCTAGAATGAGAGGGAAAGAGCAAAAATTCTAAGAGGGGTTAACAAGAGGACAGCTGAAGGAATCTTTGCGCAAGTTGCAAATCTAGACTCACCTTATTTTGAAGGAACAAAATTGCTTGTTTCCAAGTGTGTCCCAGATAACCTGCAAGACAAGGTAAGAACACATTTCAATTGCTCTGACCCAACAGGTGGGAGTATTAACCCAGGAAAACACAGTGCCCTGGTTTACTTAGGAGGTCTCAAAGGAGTCTTTGAGGAATGAGAGGAGGAAGACAGCTTTGTAAAACAGTTTGATTTGTGGGGGCACCAGAGTGGTTCAGTTGGTTAAGCACTGGACTCTGGATTCCACCTGCTCAGGTCATGTTCTCACGGTTTGTGAGTTCAAGCCTCGAGACAGGCTGTGCTGACGTCACAGAGCTTGCTTGGGATTCTCTCTCAGTGTCACCCTCCTCTACTCCTGCTCTTTCTCTCAAAATAAATAAATATTTTTAAAATGTCTGATTTGTTTTCTTTTTATGCAGATTCTTGTAGGGAAAAAAAATACAAATTATCAGTAACCACAACCCCTTCACCCACAGATAAAACTTCATTAGAATTTTGTAAATATTTTCGATTTTTTTCTATATATGCATTCCAGCAACAGTATGCCTATATGTATATTTTTAACAACAATGAGATACTAATTTTGTGACTTTCTTAATATGTTCATTACCCATTGTAAAAGGCTGCACAGAACTAGATTGTTGGATATATGTACCATAATTTCATCTCATCTGGGCAAAGAAAATCATCTACTGCTATCCTCTATTAACTAATGTGTTCTTTATTCATTCAGCATTGATGGTATACTTAATTTATGTAAGGCACTGACAATCCTAAAACCTGACACACAGGAGGCACTCAAGTATTTGTTGAATGAAGCAAGGTAGTGTCCTTAAACAGTTTTACCTCTCTACTTAGGGAGAAAGAAATGTAAACAAAGCATCACAAAGCACTAGTCTAAGTGCCACAAAACAAGTTTGTAAGAGCCTTTAAGTGGGCTGCCCTGAGGAACTGGGAAAGGCTTTAAAGCAGCTAAAATAGTTAAAGCCTAATACATAAAGAAATGTAAACAAACAACAACATTTTTGGAATTTTATAGGATGTGTGTTTGGCAGGCGATGATAGGAAACAGGTAGGAGGAAATGAAACTGGGAAAGTAGGAGTTCATTCTAGCTTGTGGCTTTATTTATTATTATTTTTTTTAATGTTTATTTATTTTTGAAGGAGAGAGAGACAGAGTGTGAGTGGGGAGGGGCAGAGAGAGAGGGAGACACAGAATCCGAAGAAGGCTCCATGCTCTGAGCTGTCAGCACAGAGCCCCGACAAGGGGCTCGAACTCACAAACTGTGAGATCATGACCTGAGCTGAAGTCGGACGCTTAACCGACTGAGCCACCCAGACGCCCCAGGCTTGTGGCTTTAAATGTCATCTGTAAGTTGATGACTCCCAAGTTGTCATCTCCTGGTCAGACTTCTCACCTGAGCTACAGACTTGTATACACATTTAACTGCCTACTTGACATCTCCACTTAGAAGCCTGAAAGGCCTCATACACATTAACATGTCCACACCCCTTAAAAGAATACTGTGTTCCTTCCCCATCTCCATAAATAAAACCACCAATGAACTATTCGAAATCCTTTGATTTCTCCCTTTTCCTCATCATTGAATCCATCACATAGTCTTTTTTGGTTATACTGATAATACAGATCTCAAATGCATCCACTTCTTTTCATCTCCACCATTACAACCAGGGTTGAAACTATTTTCATCATGCTCTAGTTTCCTTGCTCTTATGCTTTCTCTCCTTGAAAAGACTATCACAAAACTAGACAACTTTTCACAAAAGTCAGATGTCATTTCCCATTAAAAGCCCTAAAAGACACTACATGATCTTGTCCTGCAAACATATCTAACTTCATTATCTCTCTCTCTTCCCTGGATTCCTATAGCACAGGTCACATCAATATTCTTTAATACAGTCCTTCTCTCTTATATCCAGACCTTTGTATTGTACTGTTCCTACTGCCCAGATATTTTGCTTTTCCCTCAGCCCCTCAGTGATGGTTCATTCTCATCTTTTAGATCTCAGCTCAAATGTCTTTTATTCAGACAAAACCTTCCCACAACAGCTTTGTCTGAAGTGGTCTCTCCTAATTACTCTCTCCTTCATCAACTTTGGTCTTCTTTTCACAGTATTATTACACAGTACAAGGGTTTTAAATATGTTCACTTGTTTACCATCTGTCTCCTCCACCAGAGTGCTCCAGAAAAGCAGAGGTCTTTTGTCTGGCTTATTAAAAACTAAATCTCCAGTAATTACGACACTGCCTGGCACACAGCGCTTCTGTATTTCCCAGGACTAATTAAATGAACCGAGGATGCTTCCAAAAATTATGGCGTGGGCAGACCATGAACAAATGTAAGGAAAATCCTAACACAGGAAAAAAGGATTTTAAAGTAACGTGAACACGGAAAAATGGGATCTGGAAATCTGAGGTCTAAACTTAGCTATACCATCCCCAACCTCACCTCCACCCGCGCCTCCCACGTCCAGAGACACCATGGGCAAAGTCCTTCATTGCTGGGCACCAGGGACTGAATAAGCCAACCCTGTGGACTGGCGCTGTTCTGGCCCCTTCACCCCGCTGAGGCAGCGCTGGAGATCCCGGGTAGACACGTGAGAGCCCCACGCTCGGAAACCGGGGTTCCGGCAGCCTCGGTTCCGGAACGACACGAAGCTAAAGGGCCAGCTAAGTGTTGCTTCTGATCCCCCTAAAGCAGGAGAACCCAGGTGGCAGAGAAACAGGACACTCACATCATCTGACTGCATAGCGTCGGCAGCTCAGCGTGCAAACCCGGCCAGATCTCGGGGGCAACCATGCTTCTTCCGGAGAATCACTTCCGGAAAGCCTAGTCAAACCTATCGCGAGAATTCTGATTTCCACTGCTTGCACAGCGCCCCTTGGCGGTCTAACTTCCGCACGCATCTCCAAGTCCTGCGCCACGTCCGGACAGTCACCGTGCGCCCCCGCTGCCCTGTAGGTCTTGTTCCCGGTCTCACTCTGGGACAGTAAACCCGGCTAGGAGGCCTCTGCCACCCCGCGCAGGAGTCGGTCGAGTCCTGGAGCGCAGAGGCCGAGGTCCATGGGCGCGCCGTGGTCCAAAGTGCGGGTTGTGATTGCCCCTGAGGATTGGCTGTCCCTCGCCGGCCGCCGGGCGTCCTCGGTCTCGGAGTGCGCCCGGGAAAGCGCGGACCGCCTCCCGCCGGACCTTAGCGCCTGGAGGCCGGGGCTGCGTTGTCTTTACTCCTTCTCCACCAGGCTGGGGAGCTCAAACTCTGTCCTTCTTTACCTGACACCCTGGTTCCCGCGCTCACTCCTCCCTCACTTAACCCCGCAGACACTCTTGTTCTCTTGTTTGGTGTGGAATTGGGTCCTGACCTTTGAAATTCATGGATTAGATAATATTTTTTTAAAAAAATCGGAGGACTAACAGCTTTCCCCCGCTTTTTATTTTAATGGGAAAAAGAAAACCTTTATTAGCGCGCACCATTTTTCAAAAGAATGTTCAGTTAACACCCAAAGAGTAAACAAAGGCACAGTCTCAGAATAAGGATGGGCGATTAATTTGCATATCACGGTATAAAATAATTAAGTATATCATAAGTAATGTAATTTTGCTTCATGCTGGTGAGAACTACGAATTAGAGCCACACCATTGGAAAACATTGTTTTAGCAGAGGTTTGGGGAACCAAACTTAGGTTATAAAAAACAATTGCTATTTACTAAATATCTTTGGGCAAGTCAGGTAGCCTTTAGCAAATTATCCCATTTGAAAAATGAGGGTATGTGAGGTCCAGAGGTATGTTAAATGCATAGTTTACATTGCTTCATCAAAAAACAGTTGTGATTGTTCTCATTCACCTACTTGCTTTCCCTGGTTTAAAGACCTAAAGGGCAGTCATATCACACACACACATACCCTTTTATGTTAGTAAAATCAAGTTAAAAAAATTTTTTTTTCAATGTTTATTTATTTTTGGGACAGAGAGAGACAGAGCATGAGCGGGGGAGGGGCAGGGAGAGAGGGAGACACAGAATCGGAAGCAGCCTCCAAGCCATCAGCCCAGAGCCTGAGGCAGGGCTCAAACTCCCAGACCGGGAGATCGTGACCTGGCTGAAGTCGGACGCTTAACCAACTGCGCCACCCAGGCACCCCTAAAATCAAGTTTAAAATAATGTGGAAGAGGGGTGCCTGCCTGGCTCAATTGGTAGATTGTGCAACTCTTGATCTCCAGGTCTTGAGTTCAGCCCTACCTTGGGTGTAGAGATTATTGAAAAAATAAATAAAAAGATGAAGCTTCTTAAAAAATAATAGTGATGTGGAAGAAATCCAAAGGTAGACGATACTCACCGGGTCACCACACCACACCACTACCCAAATTGTTTTAATTAGGGGAAGTGATATATTTTTCAGTTTGATTTAGAATAATACTCCTTCCCTGCTCACCACCAACAGGTGAACCCAGTGAATAGTTTTTTAAACTGAGCTATAATTGACACATATTAATTTCAGTAGTACAAAATAATGATCGATATATGTATATATTACAAGAGGATCACCACAATAAGCCTAGTTAACATTTGTCACTATATAATTACAATTTTTTTCTAATGATGAGAACTTCAAAGATCTACTCTCTTCACAACTTTCAAATATGCAATATATACTTTTATTTTTAACTGTAATCACCATCTGTAAATTAAATCCCGTCATTTTTGTAACTAGAAGTTTGCCTTTGACCCCCTTCACCCATTTCTCTCCCCTTCCCCAAACATTCTGTTCTGTTTCTATGAGCTCTGTTGCCTTTCTGTTTTAGTTTTTTAGATTCCACGTGTAAGTGAGATCATATGATATTTGTCCTCTGACTTATTTCACTTACCATAATGCCCTCTAGGTCTATTCACATCACAAGTGGCAAAATTTCATTTTTAATGGCTGAATAATATTCCATTGTGTATATATACTGCATTTTCTTATCCATTCATCAACTGATAGACATGTAGGTTGTTTCCGTATCTTCAGGTATTATAAATAATGCTGCAATGAATGTAGGGGTGCATACCATTAACACTTCCAACACGTGGGTTTGAATTGCATGGGTCCATTTATATGTGAATTTTTTTTTTCAATAAAGTACTGTACACACATTTTTCCCCCTTAGGATTTTCTTAACATTTTCTTTTTTCTAGCTTAGTTTATGGTAGGAACACAGTGTATCATACATACACCAAATATGTGGTGGTGGGGGGGGGGTTGGCATGCCCCTAACCCCCACATTGTTGAAGGGACAACTGTATATCTTTTTTTGAGTTAGTGTTTCACTTTTTTCAGATACCCAGAAGTGGAATTACTGCTTCATATGGTGGTTCTATTTTTAATTTTTTGAGGAGTCTCCATAGTGACTGTACCAATTACATCCCCACCAGCAGTGCCCAGGAGGTCTTTCTTCTCCACTTCCTAACCAACACTTGCTATTTCTTGTCTTTTTCATACTGGCCTTTTTGACTGGTGTGAGGTGATATCTCCTTATGGTTTTGGTTATTTCCCCAATGATCAGTGATGTTGGATATTTTTTCCTATGTCTGTTGGCTATCTGGATGTCTTCTTTGGAAAACTGCATATTCAGGTCCTCTGCCCATTTTTTTTAATTCGATTGTTTTTTTGATCCGATTGTTTTTTTGATGAGTTGTAAAAGTTCTTTATGTATTTTGGATATGAACCCCTCATTGGATATATCATTTGCAAATATCTTCTCCCATTCATTACATTGCCCTTTTTGTTGTTGTTGTTGATGGCTTCCTTTGCTGTGCAAAAGCTTTTTATTTTGATGTATTCCCAATCATTTTTGTTTCACTGGCCTCAGGAGACATATGCATAAATATGTTGCTAAGGGCAATGTCCAGGAGATCGCTGCTTATGTTTTCTTTTAGGAGTTTTATGGTTTGGGGTCTCATATGTAGGTCTTTAATCCATTTTGAGTTTATTTTTGCGTATGGTGTAAGAAAGCAGTATAGTTTGTTTTTACGTAGCTGTCCATTTTTCCCAACACCATTTATTGAAACAACTTTCTTTGCCCCATTTTATATTCTTGCCTTCTTTGTCATAGATTGATTGACCATATAGGTGTGGGCTTATATCTTGGTTCTCTATCCTGTTCCATTGATCTCTGTGGCTGTTTTTATGCTAGTACCATAGTGTTTTAATTACTATAGCTTTTATATATTGAAATCTGGGATTGTGATACCTCCAGTTTTATTCTTCTTTCTCAAGAATACTTTGGCTATTCGAGGTCTTTTGTGGTTCCATACACATTTTAGGATGGGTGGATGTGTGGTAGTATATAATTGTGTTAATCTGCCTTTCCCTGATGACTAAAGAAATTAAGCATCATTCACATACTTATTGGCCATTCATATTCCTCTTTGTGCTGTATAAGTCTTCGGTTCCTTCCTTCCCAGAGATTTTTATTAGGTTGCTTTTTTGATTTTTTTTCTTATCGTGTTTTAGGCATTCTTGCTATATTCTGGGTATGAATTCTTTCTTAGATAAATCTACTGTAAATATCTTCTACTCTGGTTTTTCCTTAAGTGTCTTTTGGTGAACAGAATTTGCTTTCAGTGATATCCAATTTATCAATCTTTTCCTCTGAGTTTGGTGTTTCCTGTGTGTGTGTGTGTGTGTGTGTGTGTGTGTGTGATTGGTGTTTCTTGAAGTTGATACCATTATTATCAACCAGTTTTTACAGACTAGTTAATTGAGGTTCCTGGCACTGGAGATCTCAGGGCCAGGACTACAGTGAGGCAGGCGCAGGGCAGCAATGACTCTCAGGTTCCTGCAATGTGCCCGGCACTTGTAGAACTCACTGTCTCCTCCTATTTTAAGCCCTAGATGCCTCACTTGCCTCAACCAAGCCCTGGCCCTCCCAAGATCTTCAATTACCTCCCTAGGTTTATCACCTTCCCTGCAGACTAGGGAAAAATAATTTTAAAGGGGTTCTCTAAATTTGGGATTCAGTGGCCTGAAGTTAGTTTTCTTTCGCCACTTTTTAAAAACTAAAGATCATCCTGCTCAGTCTACCAAACACTGGTACCTGATTAAATGTATCCCCAGGTCTCTGCTTTGCCTGGCATGTTCTGTTTTCCTGAATAGGTGACTTTGAATTTGCTCCAGTCCTAGCAGAGTTTGAGAAGCAGCAAGTGTCCCGCGACTTACTAAAGAGAATCTCAGGAGTCTTCCAGGAACTTTTTGGGAATGAGGTGGCTCACGAGCGAGGGAGAAGCAGAAACTCCCAGGAACCTCTGTGGACTGGCCTTTAAGCCCGGCAACGGCGAAAACCTGGATGGAGGATCGCTGGGCCTGCGAGCGCGGAAAGTGATGCCGCTTTTCCCAAACCTCCTTTCCGAGTCTTCGCCCGAGCCCCGGCTGAGCGCAAACTGAAAGTGGAAAGCGGCCGGGCTGCCAGCCGCCAGCGAGCCTCCTACCCGGGACGAGGTGAGTGGGAGGCACTGGGTCTTTTCGGGCTGCAATGATACCTGGTGGGGACAGGGTCTTGATGCTCAGAAACAAAAGGAGACTTTTCTGGTGCGCACGGAAGCCGGGACGCATCCGGAGCACACCTCCTCTTTGTGCCCAGAAGGGAGTGTGCGTAAGAGAAAGAGTTGCGTGCTGAAAAAGAATCGAAGTCCGTTTTGGGAAACCTTGGGCAGCGCTTTCCGGAGACACCGCTTGAGATTTAAACCTGTCTTGGGCCGAAAAAGCCCAGATGGGAGGCCGGTGACGCGCAGGAGCACCGGGAAGGCGCGCGGGTCTCCGCCGCGGGCGACTGGGGGATTTCACGTCCCTGCGGGTTTTCCGCGACCTTCCCCGCCCCACCGGTTAGAAAACCTCACTCTGCCGCTTGTGTGTTGCGACTTGCTTCCTTCTTCCCCACGTCTTCAGTGAGAATCACTTGTTGCTGGAATTATGTGCTGAAGTAGTAGCGATTCTGACTGCCCAGCTCTAGCGAGCACTGCTTTTTTAACGGAGAAAATGCCATGGGGGCAGCCCTCTGAATGGCAAGGCTATCAACGTGCAATCCATTTCTTAGGTATTATTGCACACGGTGAGCGCCCTCAGAGTAGAACTCGTTTTGTGTAAGATGTGTAAATAACATCGATGTGATTTTAAGACACTTCCTGGGCACCTTTTAATGATACGTTGCAAGTGTCGCGCAAAATGACTGTTTTCCTTCTCTTCACAGCTCCAACAGACTGCCCCCTACTCGCTGCCACAGTTCCCTAAAATGCATGTGGTGACTTGGGTTGTTAATTTCATTGTGTGGAGTGCATGCACTCTGGCTGGGTACAATTTTCAGTATGGCAAGTGGGTCTTCAGGACGTCATTCTCCTTGTATGCCCTTCCTTCTCTCAAGATGAGACAACCCAGAAGCTCATGACCAATCTTGGGCTTGGTAGTGATGTCACACTGCAACTAGGGCATTGTTTCTGATCCACCTCGTGGTCTCAAAGGGAGGGCTTTCAGGTGGGGTCTGGTCAACCGTTGAATAAGCAACCCAGGTATTTGCACACTAAAGTGGCAGAGCCACCAGTCAGGAAGCACCCTAACCTCAATCTCAGAACTTTCTCCTTAGGCCTGAAAGCCACAGGCAATGTCCTAGCATCAGAGGCTCATTCAAGTCGGCTCCATTTTTGAAACTGCTGGCTTCCCATGCTGGCTTCCTGCTAGATGGCAGTGTGTAACTGAATTAAATAGGCAGTCTTAACTGTTACTGTTATATGGCTCCTCTTTCATTGTTCACTTAAAAAAAAACCCTGTTTATCTTACAAACAGTATGTTTAAAAAAATTCAGACCAGGATCTTTAGAAAATAAAGAAAAAGGACATAGTTTGGACCGACAATAATGTTATCCACATATGTCCAAGTATTGCTCGGATACTGGCATTTCCAACCCAAGTTTAAATGCTTTCTAAATGTGGAGCGTAAAGTGCCGATTTCAGTGGGAATGCAACACCTAGTTCAATTACCAGCATTTCCCAATAAGCTTTATAGTGTTTCTCGTCATGGGTTGTTAAAAATTGGAAAAAAAAAAGTTTGTTTTTATTTACAGTGTTTTTCAGATATTTCTTTGAGAATAAAATTTGAGTTTTCAAAAGTTAATGATGAGTTGCTAAAAAATAGAATGAAAATAAACTAATCCTAAACTTGTTATACAGAAATAGTTCTTCATATTTCCAGAACTCTTAGTTTATGATGGCTCAAATTATCTTGATCACCTGTCTCTTGATTAATCTTTCTTCTGTGGAGAGTTTTTCCTCCTGGACACTCTTCGTGGGATGAGAGCGCTTCATTTTGGGATGAAACCCCAGATCACCTGGTCCAGCCCTTTGTCTTCGGGCATGTGAAGTATTAGCCACATTGTGTTGGTGTTGTTTAACCAGTACCTCATTCATGATTACATAAATGATCAAAGCAGATGATCTTTTGATTTGTTTTCATTTTTTGGTCTGGGTGTGTTTTAATTTAGCTTAAGTAGACCCACTGATTGAGACTGTATTAATACCACATCATTTGAGTGCTTCAGCATATCCAGAATTTAAGAGTTTAACAATGGCATCACCTTCGTTTCTATAATAGAGATGTGAAAGTCTCAGGCTACAAATTCTGTTCCTCCATTAATCACCCGTCTTGATTCACATGGCTGCCAGTATTCCTTTGTCTCTCATTATTCTCAACATGTCTCCCCTGAAATGTGTGGTTGGTGGAAGAGGATGAACTTCCAGGATAGAGTCTGCAACGCCAAGCACTCTACATAAAAATAAGTGCTCAGCAACATATGAAGTCTGTTTAAAAAGAGAGAGGAAAATGAACACCAATAAATGTTAATAAAGTAAATTGGATGGCAGTGGAGGCCGAAACCATCACTCCACGTTCACCAGGTGCCCAAGGAACAGACGCAGGCACTAGGTTAGAATAAGTCAGCTTTTTAGTGTTCAACAATTGCTTTATATCCTTCTCATAAAGCATCTTCAGAAAGTTTCCTGAAAAATGCCAGCTTCCTGCATTCTTTCCACCGCTGTGACAGGAACAATCACAATGATGTGGACCTAGATCTCCCCACTTGGCATTGGGAGGGGTAAAGCTTGCCAAAGCATGTGGCTTGGAAAGTCCAGGAGAATGGGTAGGCTAGTGGAAGAGAGGTGTGGATGTGCTAGGTAGAGACTAGAGCACAGAACAGGAAGCTACATTCAAGGAATAGTCGGAACGAAGTGTATGTGCGGTTAGAAGCTGGAGAAGCAGGGCAGGGTCCGAGGAGTCTTGTTTTTCTAAGCTACTCAATTTGATCTTTATCTTGAAATCTGTGGGAAGCCATCGATGGATTTTCATCGGAGGAGAGATGTCCAGTTTACATTATAGAAACAACACTACAGGCAAGTGGAGAGAGTGCAAGGGGTCAGACCGGTAGGAACACCAGTTGTCAGGCTTATGCAGTAACCAGATAGGAATGCAAGAGTAGTGTTGAATGGAGGGGTTAAAAAGTTACTGGAGAGTTGTCCAAAAGCCCTTAGTCTTCCCCACCAGCCTACCATCATCTGTCTTTCCCAGGGCAGCCATATTTCAGGGATATTGTGAGGGCTTATACATTATAAAATGAAAATGTACCTTGGGAGAGTCAAACCTACTTGAGAAATTATGCTTTTGTGGGAATAATTTAAATCTGGTAATTAGACACATACCATTTAAAGACTTTCCCTGGCATAACCTTAAACTCTGTTTAGACAGTCGCTTATTAACTCAATCGACGCACCAGTTACTAGAAGAGAGATGATCAAAGGAGCCTCCCCACAACTCCCTGCCTCTGCCTCACTTCTTTGCCCTGCCAGTGGGGACAGGGAGGAAAAGACAGACACACACAAAGTGTCAGGGTCAGAAAACCCCGTGCATCTCCCATGCTCACTTTCTCATTTTATCCTCAGAGACACGGCAGAAATCATTTCTGAGCTCCATTTCTAAGACCCTGTACCTTGGACCGGCGCTGCATGGCTGAAACTTGAGGCTGGCACCCTCAGACTGCTAGTTTGCTTTAAGATATCTCCTCTATTTTAATTCAAAACAAAGTGGAGACATTGGAAATTATTTTAGAGTGAAAGTGTCGTTGGTGTTGATGCACTAGCACCTGCAGGAGTGTGAGGTAGTCACGCTCAGCTTCAAATCCCACTCTGGGCAGCAGATGGCCAGCCCCAGGCAGAGCACGCAAGCCGAACAATGCATTTCAGATGCTTGACTCGGGGGTCAAGAAGGTTGGTTAGTGAGCATCCATTTCCGATATTACCTACCATGGTTGTCTGCACAAACACCCATTGCTTCATCCGGGAAAGGAGTGTTCTGGGGCCACCCTCTTGGTGGACTCTGAGATTCACCTTGTAGGCAATGACGAAACAGAAGGGAGCTTTCCCCCTGGAATCCCATTGCGCTGGTGCTTACTGGCTTTCACCATGCTCTCTGCAAACCCATCTGTCCCTCCAGTGGGGGACTGTTGCCTTGTTGACAAGCTCCTGGGTCATTAATACCATATATTAGATTGATGTGCCCCAAGGTCTGGTTGATTGCTGCTTGTGATAAATCATAAACCCATCCCCACTAACTGGCTCTATTCTTTAATATGGTGGTTGGTATGTCATCACAGCTTGGTCCCTGAGACCTCACTATACCTCTGGCTTTGAGAATATAAGCTAAATTGAGATTCTGTGGATGAAAGGGAATTTGTAACGCTGAATTCTTCTGTCATAGTTCACACAGCCATGTAAAGACTTAAAAAGGCCCTACCTAGGACGGGCCGTAGGACAGCATTGCAGCCGCTGTAAAAATATCCCAAACTCTGTCTCCCATTCTCTCCCTGTCTTTTATTTTCCTTTATTTCTGACCCTCTTGTCCTCCTAACAAGCTGCCACTACTTGCCCGATCTCTTTCCTTTCCTGTGATCCTGGAGACCGGCGACCTGATTTCTAGACCCACTCCAGCCTTTAAAAACTATGATCTTGGGCAAATCGCTTCAACTTGCCGAGGCTCAGTTTCCTCATTTGTGGGAACTGAGAATAAAACCTACCTTGCTTACTTTACAGAGTGGTTACCAATAAGATCAAGTGGAGTGATATCTGTAAAGTCTTCTGAAAATGATACAGTTTGACACCCACTTAAGGTGGTAATATTTCATGACCTAATCTGGTTTACATTAATTATAGCTATAATAAATTGCCTTTGTGTATAACACAGAAATTTGATCATCTTTCTGTTCTGCAAGGGAAAGAAATAATGATAGTCAATGTTTCTTCTTTATTGTGAAGAAACTGAAGCTTAGAAAGATTTAGTAACTTGTCCAAATTTATATTACATATAAATGACAGAGCCAGGATTGAAACTCAAAGTGCTTGCTCCACGTTTTATATAGTTAATAGCTATTAGCATTGACTGAGTGGAAGGAAAGGCATTTCCCAGGTTCTTACGGGTTTTTGTTACTTTTTTCTCTGGTATACCAGCTGACGGAAAGCTATTCTGTATAGCTGTATAGAAGCTGTATAGAACACATTTTTTTCTATGAATTAAAAAAAATTTTTTTAAGTTTATTTATTTTGAGAGAGACAGAGACAGTGCGAGCAGGGGAGGGGCAGAGAGAGGGAGAACCTTAAGCAGGCTTTGTGCTGCCAGCACAGAGCCAGACGTGGGGCTTGAACTCCTGAAACCGCAAGATCATGACTGGAGCCGACACCAAGAGTTGGACGCTTAACCGAGTGAGCCACCCAGGCGCCCTACAGGTTTTTTTCTATGATTAAGGCAGATAATCTGTGCTAGTATTGTTGGGTGGGAATTTTATAATCTTAGTGTTAAAAAATGTAAAACCGTACATGAACTGCAGAGCCGGACCAGTTTTTGCTTGTACTTATCAAAGTTGTGATCTTGGGTAAGTTACTTGACTTCCTTCGGATCTCGTTTTCTCATCCTTAAAAATAAGGACAGCAATTTGCTCCCTCCATGGAGTTGTACGAGGTTTGAATGGTCTCAGGCATGCTGAGCACTTAGGAAGGGCCTCTCTCACAATAGGTCACTCAACAAACATTAGTGATCTCCTTTTCTTTGGCAAAGCGAGTATTTCTGCTTTTGAAGTTCCAGTTGGTCGGGCAGCAACATACTTGATATGAATTCAGCTTCGTTTTACACTTAAAAGTATAATAAAAATTATATTTACAAATAAGTTAGTAAATAGTTACTGGTACAGAGTAGGTACCGTGCTCTGAAATAAGTGTTTCAGCAATCTTACGGAATTCTTAATAACCTGGTGATTAGGCAGGCTTATTATCTACATTTTGGAAACTGAGATATTGAGAGGCTAGGTTAAACCAGCTGGAGAGTTGAGATTTGAATCTTGGCCGGCTGACTCTAGGTCCTGTTCCCTTAATCACTGTGGATTGCAGGAATTCTGTGGGAAAAAGAGGAAAAACACACCATTGGTGATTTCTGAAACCAAGAGTCATTTTGTTGCCGAGGGACTTAGCCTGGACTTAAAAGTAAATAAAGGTAGGTGCATGAGAGGAGAGTATACCTTTAAGGCCAATGTTTTGAACCAGAATTCTACATCATTTTTATATTTTTAATTCTTAAGGCTATTATCTGGGAGATGTACAATCAGATCTTAGAACCAGATTTTTGGAGTACTGTAGAGCAGCCTCAGGAATATTGATCCTTGCTCTATTCTGAACTCCACCATGTCATTTGACCAAGACATTTGACTTCACAGAACCATGGGAATAAAAGGTATTCTTTTGGGGGCACCTGCGTGGCTCAGTTGGTTAAACGTCTGACTTCGGCTCAGGTCATGATCTCCAAGTCAGGCCTTCTGCTGTCAGTGCAGAGCCAGCTTTGGATCCTCTGTCTCCCTCTTTCTCTGCCCCTACCCCACTCATGTTCTCTTACTCTCTCTCTCAAAAATAAATAAACATTTAAAAAATCAATAAAAAAACATTCTTTGGAACTTTTTAGTTCACTTTTAAAACTTTTTGAGGGGCACCTGGGTGGCTCAGTCGGTTAAGTGTCCAACTTTGGCTCAGAGCATGATCTCACAGTTGGTGGGTTCAAGCCCCGTGTCGGGCTCTATAGCTGACAGCTGAGAGCCTGGAGACTGCTTCGGATTCTGTGTCTCCCTCTCTCTCTGCCCCTCCCCTGCTTGTGCTCTGTCTGTCTCTCACACAAATAAATAAACATTTAAAAAAACTAAATAAAACTTTTTGAAACGATCATCCATTTCAGATAGATGGAAATCTTATTTGAGAACTTCCAGAGAATCATACTGCTCACAGAACCCACTGCTTTGTTACACTTGCTATAAAAGACTAAACAACTAAATCAATTATCAAAATTCCTTGTGTTCCTTATGTTGTGGCTGAAGTTGTTTTCCATAGAGGAAGTTTGGGTCTGTTGATCATTATCCATTTTTTTAAAAATTTTTTTTTAAGTTTATTTATTTTTGAGACAGAGACAGACAGAGCATGAACGGAGGAGGGACAGAGAGAGAGGGAGACACAGAATCGGAAGCAGGCTCCAGGCTCTGAGCCATCAGCCCAGAGCCCGACGCGGGGCTCGAACCCACGGACCGCGAGATCGTGACCTGAGCCGAAGTCGGACGCTCAACCGACTGAGCCACCCAGGCGCCCCGATCATTATCCATTTTTGAACTTTTATTTATTTTTTTCCCTACCTTATATGGGAGTGGGTGGATAATCCTGGTAATTTCTATTCTATTTCTCTAGTCCTTTGAAACCTGGGTGGAAGAAGTGACTTGTGGAATTCAATCTTCTGATGGCAGGGAAAATTAAGTGGCATCAGAATTTTAGACCCAGGACCTAACTATATAGATCTGCCACTCTCCTCTGATGGGCTGTGTGACCTTGACCAGGTCACTTCCTCTCTCTGATCTTGGTTTCCTTATCTAGGAGTGAGGACTACATGATCTCAAAGGTTCCTTTTCGTTTTAAAGCCTTGGGTTTCTACCTGACAGCCCTGAAAGACTACATTTATTAAATATTCTGTACCATGGCTAAAAGATTATTCGTTTGTTACAGACTTTTTGGATGCCTTCTGGTTTGAAGAAATCTCCAGCTGCTCTGATGATAGTTTAAGAAGACTGCATGCTGTTTCCTCTCGATGCCAAGCCAGGCCCGCGCGGAACCTCGGATCCCAGCCCTTCATGGAGACCAGGTCCCAGCAGGAATGGCAGTGGAAGACGTCGGCACCCAGATGGTTCCTTCACGTGAAGTTGTCTTGGGCTGTGGGCCGACTCGAGAACACCTGGTAGCCAGGCCGGCCCTCTGTCAGTCACCCAGGGCCGGGCAGCATGGTGTGGATTCAGAGGAGGAAGCTTTTGGCATCTTGCCTCTGCATCACAGCCTCTGTCTTTCTGCTTGTCACACTCCAGGTAGCAAGAATTTGGGCTGCTTCGTGTTGAACCCTGAGCCTTTCCACCCTTTCCCCCTTCAACCCACTGCATTTTCTCCGAGTACTTTGCTTTTTGCTTAATTTCTCAGGATCAGGGGTTTTCTGTCTCAGGCAGGGAAAATACTTTTTTTTTTTTTTTTTTTTTTAGTAGATGAAACTGAAGTTTTAGTGAGTGGGTGTATCAGGTAGAAACAAAACCAGTGAGATGGGGGGATCAATTTGTGACTCCTGGAGGGTCCTGGTGCTAGAAGAACAGAAAGCAGAGCTCAGTCTGTCTTATTGGGTCAAATTTGGATGGGCCTCTCCAAGTCCACTATTACGATGAATTCTGAAAGGTGGCATTCTTGAAGAAGCCATGATTATTCTGAGATTAAGATGGTCTATTCTGCAGAACACAAACATCCACATTAATACATTTGTCATTCTTTTTTTTTTTTAATTTTTTTTTTTAAATTTATTGTTGAGACACAGAGCACAAGTGGGGCAAGGGCAGAGAGAAGGAGACAGAATCCAAAGCAGGCTCCAGGCTCTGAGCTCTCAGCACAGAGCCCGATGCGGGCCTCGAACCCACGAACCGTGAGATGTGACCTGAGCCAAAGTCAGGCGCTTAACCGGCTGAGCCGCCCAGTTGCCCAATACATTTGTCATTCTTGACATATGCTACTAGACCAAGCACTGAATGTGGGTGTTTGAACACCAGTTTTTAGTCTTCTGACTTATTTCATTTAGTCGGTGATTCTGAACTTCATTTGCTGGTTTCAAATTAGAATAAAAATTAGACCATGATAGGAAGAATATAGATAGGAGTTCAGATATATTTTGGACCCATTCAACCACCAGCTATCCATTTTGAAATCCAAAGGACTTTTATTTATTTTTTTATTTTTTTAGCATTTATTTATTTTTCAGAGACAGCATGAGTGGGGCAGGGGCAGAGAGGAGACACAGAATCCGAAGCAAGCTCCAGGCTCTGAGTTGTCAGCACAGAGCCCGATGCAGACTCAAACACATGGACTGTGAGATCATAACCTGAGCCAAATTTGGATGCTTAATGGACTGAACCACCCAGGCGCCCCAGAAATCCAAAGAACTTTTAAAGATGATTTGTGGACATGAGCAGTTCAGGTGTGGGGCTGACGGAAAGAGAGGTGTTCTCTGGGCTTTTTCACTCTCGGTGATCTTCCTTCTTGATTAAGATTGAATGAGATTTGCGTATAAAAGCACTGTGGCAGACAGTCTGGTGCTGGATTCTACCACCTTCTACTGCCAGATTGGGACTCCGGTCAGAAGAAATACTTGCCTTCCTGTTTGTCTGTCCTGTGGGTGTCTAGGACCTCCCTGTGCAGGAGGAACTGGGGTTCTCTACTTCTTTCTGTGGATGTTATGAGAGCTTTGATCTTAGTAGACGATTATTTTGGCACTTTTTTTCAGTTACGAGGGACGGCTGCGTCTAAGCTGAGGGCATTTGTTTTGATGTCAGAAGAAATAGCCATGTTTCTGGTATGGCTGTCGTTTCTAAGCTTCCAGAGTATGAGAGGTTGTATGATTACTGGAGCTGAACCCTTGTCTGGATCTTGATTTCAGTTTGCCACCAATAGTGTGGTTTGGGCTGTTTCCCTGTCCACATGGTTATATTAAATGCTTCAGTGTTAGGGGTGCCTGGATGGCTCAGTCACTTAAGTGTCGGACTTCAGCCCACAATCTTGCAGTTTGTGAGTTTGAGCCCCGCATTGGGCTCTGTGCTAACAGCTTGGAGCCTGGAGCCTGCTTCAGATTCTGTGTCTCCCTCTCTCTCTACCCCTCCCCCGCTGTCTCTTGCACTCTCTCAAAAATAAATAAACATTAAAAAAATTTTAATAAAATAAATGCTTTAGTGTTCAGAGTTTCAGAGGTGCTATTTTTTCTTAAACACTGTGCACGAGAAGATTATAATGCCCACACATTTAGGACCATTCTTATTTCTAGTGGTTTGTTGCCATGTAGGGAGGGTAAAGGTAGGATAAATTAAAAAAAAAAAAAATCATGCCAGGGCTGCCATCATAAAGTACCACAGACTGAGTGGCTTAAACAACAGAAATGTATTTTCTTACAATTCTGGAGGCCGAGAGTCCAAGATCAAGGTGTCAGCAAGCAGGGTTGTTTCTTCTGAGGTCTCTCTCCTCGGGACTTGTGGATGGCTGTCTTTTCCCTGTGTCTTCACGTCGTCTGCCTTCTTCACCTTTATGTGTCCTAATGTCCTCTTTTTATAAGGATACCAGTCACACTTGATGACCACCTGTTGGGTCCACCTTGATGACCTCCTGTTAACTTAATTACCTCTTTAAAGACCCTGTCCCGTAACTCAGTCATATTCTGAGGTAATGGGAGTTAGGATGGCAGTGTATGAATTTGGGGGGCAGGTTACAGTTTAGCCCATGACAGATCTTATGACATAATTAATAAATAACGTAACCCTGAAAATGTTATGCTGATCTTCAGTTAAGCTAAAGTACCGTGGTCCCCTAGAGGAAATCGTTCATCTGAGACATTGTTTTCTACTCATACTTTACTATATTTTGTATACAGTACATGTAAATTCTTTGGGTGTATATGTATCTTTAGTTTTTGAACTTTATTTACTTTTTGGTTGTATAATAATTCATGAATACATTTGGAGTATTTTAAAACAAATCCAGGACTTCATATTATTTTACCTGGATTTACTTTAATATGATTCTCTAACAGATGGGAACTTTTAGAAGTATAGTATAACCAAATTATTGCCACACCCAACAAAGTTAGCGGTAACTAATCAGCACCACCCATATCCTAGGCTGTGTTAAGACTTTCCCAGTTATCTCAAAGAAGTCTTTTGTAATGGGTTGGTTAGAATCTGGAATACACAAATCCCATACATCACATTTAGCTGGCGTGTCTCCAATTGTGGGGTTTTGTTTTTTCTACTATGAAAGTTTCCTCTGTCCCACCTTCTATTCTATGTCACGGGCTTTTGAAAATAGTGTCTCATTGATCCTTTGGAATTTCCCAGATCTTAGATTTGGCTGATTTTACTCATAGTTTTATTTAATATATTTCTCTGTCCTTCATATGTCTTACCACTTAGTGGTGATGTCTGAGGCTTAATGTTTTTTTAAAAGCTATTTGGCAGAAAGGGGTGCCCAGGTGGCTCAGTTGGTTAAGTGTCCCACTTTGGCTTAAGTCATGACCTCGCGGTTGGCGAGTTTGAGCCCTGCGTTGGGCTCTCTGCTGTCAGCACAGAACCCACTTTGGATCCTCTGTCCCCCTCTCTGTCTGTGCCTTCCCGACTTGTGCTGTCTCTGTCTCTCTCAAAATAAATAAATAAACTTAAAAAAGAAAAAACAAACAACAACAAAAAAAACTATTTGGCAGAAAAATCTCTCCCTAAAGCAATCCCTATTCTTTGGAAATGAACTTACACCTTACATAATAGACATTGATCAGAAATGTAGAACAAAATTTGTCTTTGAAGTTTTATCCATGGCTTTCTAAAAGCTTCTTTTTAAAGTTGTTGGTTGTACATTTGCAGGGGGAAGGTCTGGTGAAGAGATACAGATTTTGTGGCTACAAGTCAACTCCACTCCATCAAGGTGCTGGGGAATAGCCACAACCTTAAGTTATCATGAAAATGCTGACAAAGTTGTTGTCAGGGGCTAGACTTTTCTTTAGTTTTTAGCGATCATCTTAGTGTCATAATGCTGACTTTGGTGTCACAAGTGATCCATGATTTTTTCAAGCCAGTATAATTTCTTACTTTTTTTGGAGTGCTACTTGGCTGTCACTCAGTGGTTTTTGACATTTTTTTTTGGCCTTGGCCTCCCTCAGGGAATCCAGTGAATGTTATAGACCCTCACCAGCGAGCTACAGACTCTATCATCAGGCCGTGGCCCTTTTCTGACACTAGGGCCGCAAGTAAGAAAGAAGGCACCATCTGGGCTGCTGAGAGTCGGGGCTGGGCCACACAGATGTCCGCTGTTGCTTGGTGAAGGAGTTAATACATAAAAGTGTGCCTTCCTTTTACTGATTGATTTGTTGCATAGTTCAACTGCTAATGTTTCGGTTATATGTGACACAGACCAATTCGTACTTTTATACTGCTTTCTCTAACACATTTTTTATAACACTGTATCAATATCTACCCTTAAAATTTGATGATGAGGCAGCATTTTTGGAGAACAACTGCCTTCCTGTTTCCACTCTGTCCACCCTGCCCTCCAGATTCCTGTTACTGATGTCTTAGCTATCCAGTGACCCACACTGTCCTGAAATCAATAAATAAACATAGTTTTACATGGAAGGGAGCCCAGGACTCACTGTATACTTCACCTGATAGCACAGTGGAAATTATTAGAAATGTAAGACCCGTGTTATTACTCCTTTAATTGTACCAAAAAGAAACTGATTGGTAATTTACAACTAATTTTCCCTAGAATGTTATCTCTAACAATAGCCAAGTAATAGCCCTGATTTTCATGGGTTTCATTAAGACATAAAACTATTAAAAAAAAAGAGAGAGATAAAACTATTTCTGGATTCTATAGATGCCTATGGAATAGAGAAATATGCCTGGCGTGTGCTCAGTGGAGTTAAACATCCTTGTTGGTAGATAGTTCGGAGGCTTTGTCCATACCCTAATCTCTGGAACTTGTGGAAATGTAAATGTAAATGGTTTAAGGTGACACACTGAGATGAGATTATCCAGAATTATCAGTGTGAGCCCAGTGCAATCTCATGAGTCCTTAAAAGCTAAGAGTCTTCCCTGGTCAGACATAGATGTGACAATAGACTAAGAGTGAGAGGCAACATTGCTGGCTTTGAAGATGGAGAAGGGGCCATGAGTCAAGAATGGTGGGTAGCTCTAAAAGATAGGAAAGTAAGAAAATGGATTCTCTAGAGCTTCCAGAGAAGAATGTAGCCCTGCTGACACCTTGCTGTTAGCCTAGTGAGACCCAGGTCAGACTCCTCACCTCCAGAACTATGTAATCATAAATGTGTTCTTTTCAATTGCTGAGTTTGTGGTAATTTGTTAGAGCAGCAAAAGGAAACTAATGCAAGGCTCGGTCATCAAGATGAATGGGAGATGTGTGAACAGAAATTAAACAATCTGACTCTGTGATAATTGTCTTCTCTTTCAGGTAGTGGTTGAGCTGGGGAAACTTGAAAGGAAGAAGTTTAAAAATTCCAACGGGCAAGATGGACATGCAATGATGGAGGAGGAGCCTACACACCTCTATCCATTCCCTGGGAAAGAAGCCCTGAACTGGAAAAACAAATCAGAGACTGATAACTACCCCATCATGCTCTGGTGGTCCCCACTGACCGGGGAAACTGGAAGGCTAGGCCAGTGCGGAGCGGATGCGTGTTTCTTCACCATCAACCGGACCTACCTACATCATCACATGACCAAAGCATTCCTCTTCTATGGTAAGTGGGGCTTTTGCCTTTCTCCCTTTGCTTGCTGACATCCTGCTCCAAAGCTCGCTTCCTGCTGCCCTCCCAAGGAAGACATGCGGAGCTCCCTTTGAAAACACTGTGACATGCCTGCTATCCTTTGCATTTGCTCTGTGTAAGGCCTGAGCATTTAGCAAACACAGTAAATCAACGAGCTTGACCAACGTAAAAGTGGTTGACTGGCCACTTGGTAATTAGGGAGGAGAAGGGTATTTCCTCTCACCTTTTCCCAGTTGGATACCATGCTTACTGAATTTGGTATTGAGGGAATTGGGTATTGATTCTATTGCTGATATCAATTCAGAATGTCACCCGTGATAATAGCCAAGAGGTTTTGATGACCATAACAGATGTTTAATGGGACATGAGCTAAGCACAGTGTTCTTTCTTTCATTAGTCAGATTAATCAGCAATAAAAATAAAAATATTTTTCAGCATCGGCTTTTAAGAGCAAGCTGGTATTTATCACTTCCTGAGGCTGATTATATGTCATGCTGCGACTGAGGGCAACCAAACCCAGGTAGGGGGAGTTAGCAAGATGCCAGTAGTAGCAGGAAATACAGAGCCCCTGGGTGATGAGTGGTGGGGGCCTGGGGGAACACAGGTGAGCAGATTCGGCCAAATATAGGAAAGGTTGATCAGTTAGGAAGTCAGTGAAAGGAATTCTGCTTTAGAGTGCTGCGAATGTGGATATGTATTTGTGTGTGTGTGTGTGTGTGTGTGTGTGTGTGTGTGTGTGTGGTCTGGCTTTGAAGAGGCAGGACACAGACTGGGATGTAGAGCTGGGTCATTCTCAGTGTTCTGCCTAACAGCAACTGAGATAAAGCAGAAAATAGGTTCAGCAGGAATCAGGTGGTATATTTGCCCCATATTAGGTCAGGGCCGCAGAGCAGTGGGCAGTAGTGACCTGGTGTAAGTCAGGAGTCAGGGAAGTTCTAGGTACTCACAAATCTGGACATAACAGAGTCCACATTCTTCCCAGACACCTGCTGCTGTCCCCATTTACTTGCCTCCCCTCTCTGCTCCTCGAAGGGGCAAAGGGAATCGGTGCAGGTTTAAGGAGTGAGGGCTATTTGCCTGGGGCCAGGCTGGTGGCTCCTTTGTCCTGAGGAAGAACAACCACGTGGGTAGTGTCAGATACTCACTTTGAACATCATTTGACTACAGATCCCACTGAACGTGCAATGTAATACATGCACTTGTATCATGCTCCCTTCTAAAATCCAAAGAATTCAGAATTCTGAAACCTGAAGCTGTGAGTTTGCATAAGAGATTATGGTCCTCTAATCATGCTTTGAGATGGACAATTCAATGTATGAGTTTAATTTTCCAAATTTGAACAGAAGCTCCTAGAAATACTTCAGTTATACACAAAAATTATAGATAATATAATGGAGACTGATGTATTACTATATATCATAAGAAATAAAACATTACAAGGAAAATCAAAACCCTCTCTGAACCCTTCTCTGACCTCATTGCCCACTTCCTACTCCAGAGGGAATTATGATCCTGAAGTTGCTGTGTGTGTGTATGTGTGCGTATATATCATATGTACATATATGGTATTATTCTAAACGTTACGCAAATAGTGTGATATGTTAATTTTCTATCTTTTCTCTCTAACTTGCTTTTCCTCTTACATGGTTTTTGAGGTTTATTGATGTTGGATACTCAGAGCTCCAGGACATCCATTTTTTCACTGTTGTATAGTATTACATTGAATTTATATATTCACACTTCATAAATATATACATATATATCATACTACATGCCATTTTTCTCTTGTTGGACCTTTAGGTTATTTTAAAAACCTTACTTATGATGAACAGTGCTACAATAAACCATCCATGTACATGTGTGAGATTTCATGGGGTTTACACCTAGCAGTGGAATGATTTGATGTGAATCTGTGTTTATTAGATACTGCCAGACCAATATCCCAAGTGGTTGTATCACAGTGGCTGTCTTTTAAACATTTACAACTTCTTTTTCCTTTTCTTTATTTTTAAATTTATTTTGAGAGAGCACGAGTAAGGTAGGAGCAGAGACAGAGGGGAGAGAGACAATCCCAAGCAGGTTCCATAGTGCAGAGCCCAGTGCGGGGCTTGAACTCACAAACCACAGGCTCATGACCTGAGCAGGAACCAAGAGTCAGACGCTCAACTGACTGAGCCACCCAGGTGCCCCAAACATGTACAACTTCTTAACATGTTCATGCACATAGACCTCCTGTATTTCCAAATAATGTGCTTAGATTGTCACCTCTTGACTTTTCAGTTTTATTTTACTTTTTTTATTTAAAAAAATTTTTTTTAATGTTTATTTATTTTTGAGAGAGAGAGAGAGAGCGAGTGAGTGAGCATGAGCGGGGGAGGGGCAGAGAGACAGGGAGACCCAGAATCGGAAGCAGGCTCCAGGCTCCGAGCTGTCAGCACAGAGCCCGACGCGGGGCTTGAACCCACGAACCGTGAGATCATGACCTGAGCCGAAGTCGGACATGCAACCAACTGAGCCACCCAGGCGCCCCTTGACTTTTCAGTTTTAGACAGGATAGATTGATTCTTACCATGGAAGATGAGTATTTAACCTTCCTTCCTCACCCCTGCTTTCCCCTCCTCTACTCAATTTCTCATCCCTGTAGCCCTTCCAAAAAGGTGTATTATTTTAGGTAGATTAGTATTTAGTGTTTACATCGTTCTGTAGTCACAGCGAGCCATGTCACATGCTTAGATGATGTTTCCTGCACAGTCTGTTTGCCCCGGAGTAGCATCAGATACTCTTAAGGAAATGTCTCCCAGAGATCTCTGACCTCCCGCAGTCTAGAGTGGTTGCCCTTTGTGCTGGGCACACAGGTGCTGTCCTGGCTCCCCGTTATCCTGGGGATTCTTTGTGCCTCACTCTTGCGTTGGCTTTCCTGTTTCTTTTATGCCCCATTTTTCTTTTTCTTTGTTAATATCTTTATTTCAGTGTGTTCTGAGAAAGGTGCATGGAAGATAAGCGTTCAGAGACTTTGTGTGTGTGAAAATTTGTTCATTTTACTCTCACCTTCATTGATGGTTTGGCTTAGCATAGAATTCTAGGGTGGAAATTCTTTTCTTTCTGAATCTGAAAAACAGTTTCCCTGTCTTCTAGCTTCAAGTGCTGTTGCTGAGGAATCCACGGCTATTTTGATTCCCCACCCTTTGTATGTAGTATGTTTTCTCTTCCCCTCTGCCTTCTCTGGAAAAAATAGAGAATGTCCTCTTTTTCACCAGTTTGGAAATTTAGTAATGATGCTTTGGTTTGAGCCTGTTTCCTTTTATTGAGGTGGATACTAAAATGTCGGGTTATCGGGAGCCTACACAGCAGTATTTAGCTTAGTGACTTTCCCAGGACTCACAGATCTACAGGTTTATACACTTAATTTTATCAGTATACCAAGACTCAATTCTTCTCTCAGGGATGGACTTGCTTCCAACCAAATTCCCAGAAGACTGGTATGTCAACCAGAGTGCTTCTGGTTTGATTTTCATATCTCAGGTTTTGCTACTCTTCAGCTCCTAACACCATCAGTGACTCTCCTTGAGTGCTAAATATATGCCATTTTTATTACCCTGGCATTCAAGGCTCTGTAATCTGAATCCAACCTGTCTTCCAAACGTAACCACTGTGATTCTGTCAACTAAACACTATGTTCAGAAATCAAACTGCAGGGGTGCCTGGGTGGCTCAGTTGGTTAAGCGTCCGGCTTCGGCTCAGGTCATGATGTCGCAGTTTGTGGGTTCAAGCCCCATGTCGGGCTTTGTACTGACAACTCGGAGCCTGGAGCCTGCTTCGGATTCTGTGTCTTCCTCTCTCTCTGTCCCCTTCCCCTGCCTGTGCTCTGTCTCTCTCTCAATAAATAAACTTAAAAAAAAAAAACAAAACATACTGCAGTAGTCACCATTTTAGGCATAAGCCACAAATGTTCTTAACTTAGTGCCATTGTTTATTCCGTTTCTGAGTTATAGACTGTCCTTTCTATATTTGCCCTGTCACATAAGCTACTGATAACCTACCATTTGTTTGGCAATATGGATGAATAATGTAGTGTCTAATGTCACAGATTATTATCTTGAGACAAAGACATTACCCGGCTGTAACGCAGGGCTAATTGGCATATATACCAGAAGAGAAATGTCAGTAAATCTTGCGGAATTTCAAAGAGGGGAGACAGAACATATGATTGGAGGGATCAGGAAAGGCTTCATAAATTCTTCTGTATAAAACAGGAGGAATTTGATATGTTGAGAGATAATGGAATTGGATTGTGTTGAGATTGGAGGACATTTAGTATGTACTCCTTTAGTAGAAGAATGGCATGAATGTGAGCACGGAAGTAGAAAGTTACGGGTAGTATCTGAGCTACAGCAAAGCTATCACCTAGTTCTGGGTAAGAGAGAGATAGAGATTGAATGATATACAGGGACCAGGACGTGAAGAACCTTGAATGTTGGCTTCAGATTTTGCATCAGAGTGGAGAATGGTATCAGGGAGCCACCGAGAATTGAATGGCTTTTTAAAACCAACTCAAATATAACACCCGTTGTGAACCATTCCTGATTCCCTTCCATCAGATGCAACCTCTACTATATGCCAGGCACAATACCAATCATGAGGAATAAAGACAAGTATAGTAACTATGGCATTTGGTTTTCTTCTGTGTGATCTTCCCTTCCTTCATACTGTATAAAGTCTTTGTTGATAGGGCCACATCGACTCATCTTTGTACACCTCCACCCCTTCTGTCTACCACCTTGCATGTGGGAGGTGCTCAGGAAATAGTCATAGAGACCTTGAGCACAGAAGACGTGAGAGTCTAACCTTGTCTTTATCAGGGTGAGAAGACCGAGGCTCAGGAAGGTTAGGGACGTGCCAGGATTACACTGGGGTTGGCGGCAGAGTGGGGCGGAGAGCCAAGGTGCCCTGATACCTGATCCATGGCTCTTTGGCCTGCACCGTGTTTGAATGCACACTCATGAGTATAATTAAACCTGGATATTTGGATTTTGGAATTGCTTAAGATGTCCGGTTTTTAACGGACTGAATTAGAAATTCAGTTCATTAAGAAGGTCTGTTGAGCAAAATCAAACGAAGACAACACATTTTTCTGTCTGAGGGCTCCAAATCCTAATTAAGTAGGTCACTTACAACTGCACCTGGGACTCTGGTGCGGCAGGATTGAAAAAGAAAAGGCAGGGACGATGATTCAGGTGCCAAAAGCTGACCTAATTTAGCGAAATGGAAACTCAGAGGATTATATAACCTCGAAGCTATTGTAAACCAGGATATTTTTGAGTTTGCTTGTTTCCTCTGTAGCCTACTTTCTTTTCTTCTTCCTAGATATGAATCATTTACTTCATATGAATACAGTGAATACTGTGTCTGTTTTGAGCCATTTGAGAAATGTAAGGTTTCAGCTACATTAACAATTCTCTGAAACAAAAAATTAAGGGGTCACAAGGGAATAAATTATTTTTTAACCCCAAAGTCCAAGAGTTACGGTAGTCTTAGAAACTGTCACCATAGTGATTTCAAAACACAACGCAAAACACAGCTCTGTTTTTCGACAGTTCTCTTGAAAGGTGTCTCTCGTGAAGGAAGAGGACCCTTGACGAGAATTGGGGGTCCTTAAGAGCAGGGAACTGCTTATGTTTTAGGTGAGCTTCTAAATAGAAGTTTTAGTAAACACAGATATGTGGGGAGAAAGAAAACAAGGAGGCTCCTGAAATATTTTCCTTCCTCAGGAATATGGGTATCAGCACCCCTTGATGAAGGCTGGAGGCTGTGAAGAGGAAAGACATCAGATTTGCTCTCCTCCAAGCACAGCTACAGTACAGCTCTCCAGGACCGAGTGCTAAGTGCCTGCTGGGAGTTCCAGTACCTCTACCCTAGGTGCAGGCTCCTTGTTCCCCTGACCACCTTCTTTATTTTTTTAAAGTTTATTTATTTATTTTGAGAGAGAGAGAGAGAGAGAGAGAGAGAGAGAAAGAGAGAGAGAGAATCCCAAGCAGGCTCCATACCATCAGCACAGAGCCCAATGCGAAGCTCCAACTTACAAACTGTGAGATTGATCATGACTTGAGCCAAAATCTAGAGTCAAACGCTTAGCTGACTGAGCCACCCAGGCCCGCCCCCCCACCGCCACCCACCGCCCTTCTTGAATGTGATCTCATTTCCTTCTCAAAACAGCCTGGTAGGTAGGAATCCTATCTATTTTGATGAAGAGGGAAGTAAAGTACAGAGTGGAAAGGCTTGTTGTCCGTTACTTATGTGGGTGGTAGGAGCCAGAACTTTCTCTTCATGGAAAAGCATGAGATGATAGAGTCCAAATTATATTTTCAACCTCAGCGAAGACTTAGGAGTAAAGGAATAATCAGAAGTGGGTAGTATCATTCCGGAAGACTTGTTCAAGACCTGGAGTTAAAAGGGAGGTTTTTAGCAGAGGAGAGTGTGGAGAGCCCCACACAGGGAAGTATCATGAGCAAAGCAACAGGAATCGTCATTCTAGTTCACTCTGTGCCCAACATGGTAACGAACAAGGGGTTCTGGTATTAAAAAGGTCTCCTGAGTGAGAAGGTGTTTCTATTGTAAGCCATCTACACATTACCAGTTCTCACAGTGTTGTAATGAAATATATTTAGAACAAATGATAGCAAATACAGTAGATGCTTTCTTTGTTTTAAAAGACACTTTGGTGGGGCACCTGGGTGGCTCAGTCGGTTAAGCATCCAACTTCGGCTCAGGTCATGATCCTGTGGTTCATGGGTTCGAGCCCCGTGTCAGGCTCTGTGCTGTCAGCTCAGAGCCTGGAGCCTGCTTCAGATTCTGTGTCTCTCTCTCTTTCTGCCCCTCTTCTCTGCTCATGCTCTGCCTCTCTCAAAAATAAATATTAAAAAAAAAATTATAAAAGACCCTTTGGGATTTTTCAGTGTCTTAGTGTGATCACGTATAATTTAAAAGAGAGGGGTGTAGGAGTGGGGGGCCCGCTCTTGAGAAAGGGCCTTTTGAGTCATTCCTCATCTGTCACCAAGCATTAGTCAGACTTTAATGAATGGCGATCCAAATATTCCAAATGGAGACTTGTGCTTATACTAAAAAAGTGATTTATTAGGGTGTTATCTTCACAGTTACAGGAGTACTGCTGTTCATTATTCAGGGTATCTCTGCCCAGTAATCAAGTTTGCCAGAAAATGGAATGAGAATCGTAAGGTTGCTTGGTGAGCTTAGAATTACGGGAAACATTTTAATTGGCTTCCTCTGTCCCTAACAGAGAGTAGTAACTATCGCTGCCATTATCAATGCCCACTCTGTGCCAGGCACCAGATACTCTCCGTGTATTCTCTTATTTGAAATCATCATGCCCTGGGGTGCCTGGGTGGCTCAGTCGGTTAAGCGTCTGACTTCAGCTCAGGTCACGATCTCATGGTTCTTGAGTTCAAGCCCCACGTCGGGCTCTGTGCTGACAGCTCAGAGCCTGGAGCCTGCTTCAGATTCTGTGTCTCCCTCTCTCTCTGACCCTCACCTGTTCATGCTCTGTCTGTCTGTCTGTCTCTCTCTCTCACAAATAAATAAACATTAAAAAAAAAATTTAAATCATCATGCCCTGCATCGAGCTCCATGCTGACAGCGTGGAGCCCGCTTGGGATTCTCTCTCCTTCTCTCTCTACTCCTTCCCTGCTTGCACTCTCCCTCTCTCTCTCTTTCTCTCTCAAAAATAACAAATAAGTAAACTTAAAATAAAATAATATCATCATATCACTGTGTAGTACCCTAGCTATTATTACCATTTTAGAGATGAGAAAACAGGCTCAGAGCACATAAGTGACTTGCTCAAGGTCACACAGGTAGAAAGTGACTGATCACGTACCCGAACCTGATTCTACAACTCAGACTCTGTTTATTAATGTTTTACCACACAAAAGCAGACATGCCAGAAACAGCATCTTTCTTCTCCAGAAACGCTAGATCCTCAGCGAATCTGGTTACCATTCATTTCCATTTTCCACGTCTTCCTTCAAATGTTCACTCTTTTGTAAATGTTTCATTTGTTCATTCATTCATTCATTCATTTATTCATTTTTTCATGGCCTGTACAGTGAACAAGCATGAGTTATCGAATGAGATAAACACACATTCTTTATGTTTTTCGGAGCTCTTTAGAACCTTATTCAGGGGGTTAATTTTCCCCATCCCCTAACTGGAGAGTCTAGCAGATCTCCAGCTCTTGTGCTCACTCTTAGGAAATGGACAATTTTTGTTTAAGTTTATTTATTTATTTTGAGAGAGCACACGTAAGCAGGGGAAGGGCAGAGAGGAGAGACAGAATCCCAAACAGGCTTCACAGCGTCAGCGCAGAGCCTGATGTGAGACTCGAACTCATGAACTATGAGACCATGATCTGAGCCAAGATCAAGAGTCGAATGCTTAACTGACTGAGCCACCCAGGTGCCCCAGGAAGTGGACAGTTTTATGGTCATTGTATGTGCAGTTTCAAGCTTAGTAAGTGGCTCGTTCAGTCCCGTGAAGAAGCCCATCCCGACTCTGAACCAGCGTCGTGTAGCATCTTGCTGCTTTCCCCAGCTTGGACCTCTTTCATGCTGCAAGCCGGCCACCCTGCTAAAGGCACCTGTGTTCTTTCTGCTCTCTACGCTCTGCTTGTTCCCTCTGCCTCCATCACCAGCTGCTTTCCGGAGCCTGGTAGAGCGGCAGTGAGGAGACGGAAGAGAATTAAGGAGATGGGACATTTCTTACTTGGCTGTGTGGCTTCGCATCTCCTGAACTTGGCAGGTGGTTAGAGCTGGTGTCCTTGAGCGGGCCGGGTAGATGATAAAGTATACTTTTTCTATCCTGGGGCATTTTCATGGCATTTGGAATTTCCCCCCTGGACTTCTACAGTTTCCTTTCTCAGGAAGCTGCATCTCTGCCCTGGGAAGTCAAACAGCTTTTCAGCCCCTGTGGAACACATCCAGCTTCTCTTTGCTGAGCTCTCTTTGTCCACCACAGGGCTCTAGTAGGAAAACTCAAGACTCCCCACCTGCTCCCCACATCTGTCTTGACTAGTTCCTAGCTCTGGGATCACAGGCACACAGCCCTCCGGTCATATAGGCAGGTTACTCCCCCTCACCCTCTAGATTTTTCTAGCAAGATGGGTTGGGGGAGCCCAGCCCTGGCCCACAGTCCTCCTGTGCCTCCATGGGCTCTAAGTTGCAAGAACATACTACATATTTCAGAGGAGTTCCCCAGGTAGCCCTGTGGAAGCAGGGGGTTCAGAGCAGGGCTCATAGAAGAGTTTCCTTAGAAACTCTTCAACAGTGTCCTCACAGGCTCTGCTCTCTCATCCCTCTCAGTATTCTTGACCTTGTTGTGGAATCCAAGAATCACAGAACAAGTTCTCCTTCGTGCCGTGCATAAATTCGGAGAGCGGGGACAACTATGTGTTCTGTCTCACAATTACTTTGAATCTTGGTATATGTCCTATTGGTTTCTATTCCAACATCAAGTTATACAGGGTTTCTGTAGAGAACAACCCCTTTCCAGGCCCCTTGCCGTGTGCTGGAGAAGCCCAGAAAACAAATTCAGTTGAGCATGATTATATCACATTTGTTGTGATAGCCTCCATAGATTCCCTTATGTGGCTCTCTCTGACTTCATGAGTGACGCATCCATGAACCGTGCTCAGGGCTAGAGATTTCTGCTCATCTCATCCCTTATGTGTTGGTTCTTAGTAATTTTTGTCTCTAGACAAAAATTTTGACCTGCTCTTGGGCCCCATGCATTGAATCAGTAGGTAATTGTTGCTAATAGCATGCCAGATTAAGACTTATTTGGGAGATTGGAAAGAAATGGACTTAATTTCTTTCCAAAGAAATTGGAAGTGGGCAGTAACAAAGTTGAACATGAAAAGAAGCTCATAATAACCAGGTGATAGATTGTGTGTTATGTACAAGATGTGTATACATATGTATATGTGTTTATATTTATCTGCCTCTCTCTCTCTCTCTCTCTATATATATATATATATATATTTGCCATAATCAAACCTTATTTTATTTGATTCATTTTTTTAAATGTTTATTTATTTTGAGAGAGAGAAAGAGAGACCAAACACGAGTGGGGGAGGAGCAGAGAGAGAGGGAGAGAAGACAATCCCAAACAGGCCCCATGCTGTCCACATGGAGCCCAACGTGGGGCTCGAACTCACGAACCATGAGATCATGACCCGAGCTGAAATCAAGAGTCGGACACTTAACCAACTGAGCCACCCAGGCATCCCAAACCTCTTATTGTAGATAGATATTTTACTTTTACTTCAATAATTACTTGTGAGATACTTCACAGAGGATAAAGCCAGTCCCAGAGCTCCGCCCAGACCCCCCAGGGACATCTCATCTCGTTACTACTCCAGATCCTTAGCGTGTGGCCTCTGAGACTGCCGGGCTCTGCCATGCTCGGTTCTTGAGGCTCACTGTGCTCACCCCTCTGTACCCTGAGCTGCTTCCCCCACACAAGGGAAGCCTTTCCAGCCTCTGAATCTCTCACTTACGCTTTCTCTCCCTGGGATGTGCTCCCCTGGCTCATTCCTTCCCACCAGTCAGGTCTCTGTGAGCGATGCTTCCTCAGAGACGCCTCTTTCCCCACCTTGTTTCTGAGGTAGTGCTCTCTCCGACACCACTCTCCGATGGCATAAAGCCTTGCCTGGCTTTATTTTCTGTTCGTGGCACCCATTACCCCCAAAATTCTCCTATTCCCTTGGGGCCGGTTGTCTGTGGTCTCCCCACGTTAGAATCTAACTATGGGAAGACCAAGAACTTTGTTTTGTTCACTGCTGTCATCCCACGATGTAGAACAGCGCCTGGTGCCTGGTGGGCTTTAGGAAACATTGTTGAATGAATAAGTGAAACCAGCCTGATCCTCACGTAGAGATGGGGAGGAAACGAGGACACTGGTATTTTTACCTTCACTGGGTCTTAGATGTTATATAACCTACCCACGTTGTACCTGGCATTCTTTTTGAATGAGTTCGTTTGACCCTATGATTAACACCCTGTTTTATTTAAATTCTGTTTTATCAAATTTTTTCCTGTGCATGATTGAATTAAACTTTCTGGTACAAGGCTTAGTTCAAAAAAAACAGTAGCATCTGCCCTCATTTTCTAGTCCCTCGAAGCAATCACTTTTGACTCTTTTAGCTATTTTCTTAGTAACACGTTCCTTCCTAATTTTGTGATTCAGAGGATGAACGTTACCCTGGCTGCCTGCAGATGTGGACACACAGCACAGATGCCACACGCTGGATGCTGCAGCAAGTCGGCATGGTCACCTGGGGGACAGTTGTGTTGTAACTTGTATCACATCAGTTGGGTGTGATTGATTCTTGCTTTAACTAGAGCAGATCTGGCGGCCAGGATGCGTAACAAGAGAATAGCTGTCATGAGAACAGAGGCATTCGGTCTTCATAGTGCCCAGCATGCACGTGTCAAGGTCATTTGTCGGAAAGTGAAAAAGCCAAACTCTTGGCCCTTTCAGTGCGAGTTGTGACAGTTTTGTTGATCGTTCATGTAGTGTAAAGTGTGGGTCATTCTTTGAACTTGTGTCAAATTCGTTTCCATCTCTAGACGGGGTCTTCAAGAGATGCTGGAATGGTGGAGAACCGAGCCCAAATCCTCTGCCACTTAAATTTCTGAAACTTGAGAGTTTATGACCTTATTTATTTTGCTGTACATGAGTGGTTCCCAAACCCAGCTCACCCTGAGATCATGGTGACCTATGGTGACCTCAGACAGAGTCCTAACGGCCTGGGCCCCCCTTCAACATCCTCAGAATCTCTTGTGTGGGAGGCTCAAAATCTGCCAGGGATATGTCAGTTTGTCCATGCGGGAGATTGACTTAATAGGCGTTTTTTAGGGCTTTTGGAACGTGTGGGAGGAATTGGCCAGAGATTTGAAAACAAGACAAAAGAAAAATTTTCAAGAAAGAAAATGTAATGATAACACACTGGTTTGGCTCAGCAGCAAATAATATTTGTGCCTGTAATAATGAAAGCACTGGCTATACACTTAATCAAAAATGGATGAAGAGTCACAGGGGAGGTGGGTGGGGGGATGGGTGGGATAGGTGATGGGGATTGAGGAGGGCACTGGTGATGAGCACTGGCTGGTATATGGAAGTGTTGAATCACTATATTGTACACCTGAAACTAATACTACACCATGTATTAACTACCTGGAATTTGAATAAAAACTTAAAAGAAGAAAAGAAAAAAATGGATGAGGAGGGAAGACGAATGTGTGGGGGAAGGGCGACCTGGGCAAGTTCAATCTACACCTTCCATAGCGGCAAGGCAGTAGGTATCATCCAAAACTGCAAAATCAAGGAATAGCCTATTAAGTGTGTTAATTAGATGTTTTTGAAGCATGAATACAGAAGAAACACCTGAAAGAATTGGAGTGGTGACTTCTGGCACGTGGGAAGGGGAATGAGCATGGGGCAGTCTGGTATTAATGGCCTGATAAAACGATTCACTTTTAAAGCTATGTGCGGGTATTAATTTGGTATAAATAAAATTTAATTAACAAAGATATTTTGTCTTGGGAGATAGTTAAGCACAAGGACAGTGAGAACAGTTATTAATAAATTATCCAATTCCTAGGCTTTTCTGCTTTTATCAGGATACCTTTGGGAAGAGTGTTAATTATGTAAAGACACTAATATTTCTTCTAGCTAACATACTCATTTCCTTCCATGAAAAAATTGCATATTAATATTACTCGATTTTCAGTCTCTCCACATAAAATGATGAATCAACTGAATTTTGCTAGATTTAATTTGGTGTAACGACAAAGGCTTTGGGGAGCCTCATAATGGTTAGTTTTAAGGGCTGTTCAGGCAGGGCGGGAAACCTCTCTGCCTGCTTTCTGACTTAGCCTCTCTCTTCTTTTTTAACCCTCTCTGTTCTTTGATAGCGTGTGGTAATATAGAGATTAAAGGAAGAGCGAATGGCTAAAAATCTGAAGGCGTGTCTCAGGTTAACCTTAAAAATCTGGAAGGAAGCACAGAAGTAACCAGTGCCAGAAGTCAAGCACTTTCCTTCTTATTGGCATGAGGCGCGGGACAGATTTTATTATTGCAGCTTGAGCAAATTTGGGCCAGTGGGCTGGTTGGCACCCAGGCAAGCTGGCAGCTCCCTGTCTTCCAGAGCAGACAGCCGCAGTGGTCACAGGCACCCAAGTAAAACCATTTTGCTTCCACTGATGTGTTCTCTTTGCTCTTTAAAAAAGACAAAGCAAAACAAAAACAACTTAAACTGAAGAGAGTATGGTAGACCCTTTGTTTTCACTGGTTTTGCATTCACATTTTGATCTACCCCATCTAGATAGTTCTAGGGTGCAGACTGAGTGTCCCGGACTTTGAGAGATGGGACGGTAGGGAGAGTCACTGCCGGCCGGACAGGAACAGCCAGGGTCCATCTCTCAGCCGGCTTCGTATTATGTATTTGTTGCATATGCTGGAAATCTCTGGAAATAGTAACAAGACTCTGGCATGCTAACTAGTTATGTGACTCCCCTCCTCCCCCCCAGCAACAACAACAACAAAGAAACCTTAAAAACTTTTGTATTAGTGACAAAGTAACCTCTCTGAAGGAGGTAAACTACTGGGGCTGACAACGAAACAAAACGAAGGCAAAGCGAAGCGTTTTATGAAACAGAGGTTATTAGGCAGAAGATAGCTATTTAGGATCAAAGAGTAGAACACGGGACTAACCTTACAGTCTGGATCTATGTGAAATAGTCCACATAGCTCCATGTTCTGGGGACACTGTGTGCTACTGTATTTGTGTCTTGGGAGAATTTGGAAATGTCTCAGGATGTATGGCTTGCTGATGTCAGGGTCTGCTCCTCATTCATTTATACAACTGGCGTCTAAGAAACATTTATTATATGCATTGCCCTGTGGTGGGTGCTGGGGTTATAGTGGTAAATACAGCAGGCTCTGCCCTCTAGAGCTTACAAAATATCTAAGTCAGGTGCTACCAGCTAGGCATGAGCATTTTGGCTTTGGAGTAATTGGGGAGGCTCTATGAGCGTGAGACTTGAAAGATAGGAGGAGACAGACCTATGTATGATTTAGAGGGGATTGATTCCATGTCGAGGGAGCAGCTGATGCATAGGACAGTGGGAAGGAGTTTGATAGGAAGGAGGGTCAGGAAGAAGGTTGTTGCGGCAGGAAAACCAGGGGTGTGAGGGTAGAGTGTAGGAGATGAGATTTGAGTGGCCGGCAGGGGCCTGGTGGTAAAGGGCTCCATAGGACAGGGTGAGAGGTCTGGTTGTATTCTAAGTGCGATGGGAAAGTATTTAAACAGGGTTGCTGTGATCTGAGTTTTGTTTTGCTTTTTTCTGATTTATGTTTTTGCAAAGATACCCGATGGCTTCTCCATGGAGAATGGATTAGAACGTGAAGGTGGAAGCAAGACAGTTTCCATGAAAGAAATGGAAATGATGCTGCTTTGGATCAGGGTAGGAGGTAGTGGAGAAAGACAGGGGTGGGTTTGAGATGTGATTTGAAGATAGAATGGATGTCTTGGTGTCTTCGTGGTGTCTATTTTCGTATACGCGCGTCCAAAGAGAAAAATTAACTGTACTTGTTCATTGAACTCCTTGGCCTTTCAGACACTTAGTTCAACCTCATGGTATCCACTTACTTACCACGACTGTGATGCATAAAAAACGCAAATGCAGCTATTCATTTCCCCTCTGATGGGTAAAAACAATCGGTCATAAATTATTGATCACTAAATATTTTGCTTCCACGGGCACATAAATATTTAATCCTTAAAGTTATTGACATCTGCATATTTTACTTTCCTGAGTGCAGACATCTAACCTTGATATCCGTAGCATTGGTAACTATATTTTTTAGTTGCATGTGAAGAGCCGTGATTAAAAGTATGCAACCAGTAGTCATATAATTCGCTGCCAAAACATTAACATTTGTTTACTGCTGAAGCCATTGGCATCTAGTCAGAAAATCTAGGAGAAAAACATCCAGTCTCATTTATATGGTCATTCCCCACTCTACCCCCCGCCCCCAGCCCCCTAGAGTCTTTTGAATCACCTGGAAAAATTAAAAGAAAAATACAGAATTTTGTTTCTTATTCCATACCAAATCAACATCTCTGGAAATGAGGTCTAGGAATCTGTGTTCTTTTTTTTTTTTTTTTTTTTTTTTTCAACGTTTTTATTTATTGTTGGGACAGAGAGAGACAGAGCATGAACGGGGGAGGGGCAGAGAGAGAGGGAGACACAGAATCGGAAACAGGCTCCAGGCTCCGAGCCATCAGCCCAGAGCCCGACGCGGGGCTCGAACTCACGGACCGCGAGATCGTGACCTGGCCGAAGTCGGACGCTTAACCGACTGCGCCACCCAGGCGCCCCATAGGAATCTGTGTTCTTTATCAGACTTCCCAAGAAATAATGGTGTGGCTAGTCTTGGGAGTGAGGGGTATTGGGAATGGCTCCTAGACGGTCTCTTATGTGGCTTCTGCCCCTAATGTTTTATGTCTTAATATAAAATCTCTAAGTTCTATCATGGGAATTTATAGATGGATCTTTGGTTTTATATCCTGTTATTGCTTGTGTGTATGCCTATGATTTATTTCATGCTTAGTCTTTGGTAACAGAATATCCAATTATAACGTTATGCCTTTGGGAAAATAAAATCCTCTTTAAGACATCTGCCTTGTGACAGTTTCCAAGAATGTCTCATGTTGAAATTAGAAAACTGTTTGTAATTGGACATGTGAATGTTGATGATTGTTTCACAGGAATTATGCAATTAGGGCATTTTTTCAGCCACATGGGCACCGTTTGGTCTTTCAGGGACATTAGTTGTTGGACTAATACAGCATCTGGTGATGTCTGAAAGTGTCAGAACCAGAGACCTCCGCTTAGAGCAAGATTCTTATTACTTAGCTGACGCCGAGCAAAAGCATGGATCCGAGAGGGGTGAGACAGAAATTCTTCCTCTACTGTCTCCACCCAGCAGCACTTGTACCCAGAATGCACATTCCCTGGGAGGGGAGGGGGATGTACATGTTGTCATAAAACTGTACAAGTGTTGAGGCTGAAGGGGGTTTCAGGGTTCCGTAATCCCGCTGTCTGCTGCAGTGCGCACGTTCCTAGACTCCTTTAAAACAGTCCCATTAGATTCCCCTGTGGCCAATGACTGTAAAGCTCCTGGTTTTTCAGGGACTGGAGTCTTTGAACCATGATCAGTTAGGGTGGCCCATATTTCTCTTTATTCTCAAGGCCACTAAACTCTAGTTTTTATTTTCATCCATGCCATCGAGCCGTCTGTAGGCTTGTTAGCTACGTCGTGCCATAGTTTGAAGGGAAGGAACATGTTCACACTCTCATTTCCCAGGTAGCCTATTTTCAACCTCTCGATTCAGTTTTCCAAATATTCCCTGGTTGGGTCACCAGTATATGGAGAGGAATTGAAAGCATAGAGATGAAATGAGCCTTTTTGCTTTCTGTGGCAACCACTTTACCTCTGCTTTTGCTCATCCTATATAACTTTGATCCTTTTAGTGAATGCTGTGTCTTCATATTGACAGAGGGTAGCAGGACACCGTGCTGCTCACACAAGCGGGTGATTTTGTCAGGTCGCGGTCAGTATATAAAATGGTGGCTGGTAATTGTGGTGGTGAGGTAGTGTGTGGTGAGTTTGGGGACATGGGAAAGATTTGTTCAGCTTACATATGGAAATATGGACTGGGTTACTATTTTTTTTTTAATTTTAATTAAGGTCAAGTGTTTTCCACCCTTGTTCCCTGTACTCATAGCTCCTGCCCCTTATTTTCTAGCCAACATTTTTGTTGTTGTCATCCCCTCCTCCTCCTCAACTGCTTTGTGCATTTCTGTTATGAGTTGGACAAAGTATGTATCTACTTGGTAACACCCATAATGCTCTACTTTATATCACGTCATTTCTTGGAAGAAAGAAGCTGCAAGTTGTTGTATACTAGCAAACTATTCTGAAATACTCTGACAGAAAGAACTTCTCTTGTCATGCACAAAGGCAGGTCTAATATTATACATTTCTATGCTTTGCAGAAATAATTGTGGCCTGATTTTGGCAGGGAGAGCCACAACCGTAACCAAACTGTCTACTCCCAAATTGCTTGAGAAACTATGGTGTAATGGAAAACCCTGGAGGCAGGCGGTCAGTGAGAGCAGAGCTGACTCGTTAGATGTGTGACATTAGCACTGTTTCTGAACCTCATTAAGTTTCTTTCCTCATTCGTAGTATGAGGATAATTCTAATTTCTGTAGAGTGTTTATGAAGTTTTAAGATAATTCATGTAAAGTGCAAAACATAGCCTGAGGCATAGTCAATGCTTAATAATAATGACACTTATTAATATAACCTGAGAGTATAATTATGTTCTAACATTCTTTTATTATCCTTTTAATGTCCATAGGATCTGTGGTGATGTCCCCTTTTTCATTTCTGACAAATAATTTGTATCTTCTCTCTTTTTCTTAGCCTACCTAGAGGCTTATTGATTTTACTGATCTTTTCAAAGAACCAGCTTCTGTTCCATTGATTTTTCTGTATTAACTTCCTGTTTTCAAGTGCATTGATTTCTGCTCTAGTTTTTATTATTTCTTTGCTTCTGCTTATTATGGATTTAATTTGTCTTATTGTAGTTTCCTAAAGTGGAGACTAATGTTATGATTTTAGATTTTTCTTCTTTTTGAATATATGCATTTAATGCTATAAATTTACCTCTAACCACTGCTTTGTCTGTATCCCACAAATTTTGATACATTGTGTTTTCATTTTTATGCAGTTGAAAACTTAAAATTTCTCTTGAAGTTTTTCTTTGACTGATGTGTTACTTAGAAGTGTGATGTTAACCTCCACATATTTGGAGATTTTCTCTGTTTTTGATTCCTAGTTTAATTTCATTGTGGTCTTAGAGCAGGTATTGTATGATTTCTATTTTTTAATCTTTTGCTAGGGTGTGTTTTATGGCCAGAGTGTGGTCTATCTTGATGAATGTTCCCTGTGAGCTTAAGAAGAGTGTGTATTCTGCTGGTGTTGGATGCAGTAGGGCACAGATGTTAATGATATCCAGTTGGTAGATGGTGTTTTTCAGTTCAAGTATGTCTGCTCATTTTCTGCCGGCCAGATATGTCCATTTCCAATAGAAGTGTGTTGAAGTCTCCAACTACAATAGTGGACTCATCCTCTCCTCCAAGCAGGTCTGTCAGTTGTTGCCTTGTGTAGTTTGACAGTCTTTTGATAAGTGCCTACATGTTTAGGATTGCTATCATGTTTTTGTTTTGTTTTTTGGCTTTTAGTTAAAAAATTTTTTTTAATGTCTATTTATTTTTGAGAGACAGAGAGATAGAGCATGGGCTAGCAAGGGGCAGAGATAGAGGGAGACACAGAATCCGAAGCAGGCTCCAGGCTCTGAGCTGTCAGCACAGAGTCTGATGCAGGCCTCGAACTCACAAACCGTGAAATCATGACCTGAGCTTCAGTTGGACGCTTAACCGACCGAGCCACCCAGGTGCCCCAGGATTGCTATTATGTTTATATTCAAATGAGCTAATGTAAAGTTAAGGAGCAATGATAATAGGATTAAAATAGACTTAAAAGTAGACTAACAGAGATGGTTTTTGGGTAGAGGAGATTTCTTTCCTTTTTGAGTAGGCTACTGTCTTCCTCACTGGTCCAAGGGCTCCATCTACTTTGGGGGAGAGTAGGACTGTTATAGAAGAAAAGCTTGACCTTTGTATTTAAGACATTCATAATAGGATATTTCCTGTAAGATAATAACAGCTTTCTAAAGTCAGATGGTTCTCTGGAGGGGATTTTCTACATTTCTTTGGTTCCCACTTTAACGTAAGGGAAACTAAGACTAGAATACTTAGCTTGTAGACTTCTTCTTCCTCTCCAGAAGCTACTCCTTCCAGTTGTGACAACATGGTCAAAGGCCTTGCTTCTCCAGATGGTAGAAGGAAGGGGAAGAAGCCTTGCACTTTCTAGCCCTCGGTGTTGTGGGGCAGGAACAAGGAGGAAGAAGAAAAGGAAGGTAGGTGCCAGTGTTTTGTATTTGCCCTTGTCAATCCCAAATCCTGCCTTCGGGTCACATTTTGAAGTGGTGACTTTAGAAATATCTCCATAAGTTGAGGAAAACACAAAGACAGGTGGGTCCTGAGCTAAAAACGTGGGGTCCAGCATAGTTAAGTGGTGAGACTGGTGTGGCCCAGCACGGGGCTTCTGGTTTGTTCTCCAAAGCCTGTGTGCTCTCGTGTTGGATGTCTGCTTAGTGAGAGGGTGCGGAATATTTGCTGGCCAAGGGGAGAGGAGAGCCCCTGTCCAGGTTCTGGCAGAGGGTGTGAACAGAGCACTCTGCTTTGCCCAGGACAGCCCCACAGCGCCAGTGTCCTCTCCAGTTAATGCCCTCTGCCACTCTTACAAGTGTCCTGGTTGTACCGGGAGTGATGTGATCATCCTCAGAGAGGTGTGCGGACTCCCGTGAGCAGTGAGTGGGGCTGATCCTTCAACAGAGCACCCCCAGCCCTGGCAGGGCCCCTTGAGGACCAGATCACACATGACATCAGGTGTCAGCCTCAGCTGCAAAAGCCGCAGGATGTCCCCCCTGAGATCAGAGAAGTCAGAGGGCACCGCACAGTTCCAGAACCTCTTTCCCACTGTCACACATGGTCATGGAAGAGAGGTAGAGAGGGAGGTAGGCTTAGGGAAACTGCACAGACATTTTTACCTAGAGAGAATGAATAGCATCTAGGAGGACTGTTTGGAGGTTTTGCATCAGATTGGGTTGAATCTATTGTTTTCCCTTTGTGCCCCGTTGATGGAGACTGATGAGAAATACTGGATCAGTTAGTTACACAGAAGATACATTTCATTTCCCATGAAAGGTCTGAATTGCACTTATGTGAGCAAATTTTGCGTCCCTGTCATTGAACAATTAATTGCCTTGTTCTGCAGCTTTTTGCATCTTTGTGGGGCTTTCTTTTCTAAGGTCTCTCAAGCTGCTGAGACAAGATCACTGTAAGCCTCACAGTTAGGGGTCCAAACTTTTCTAAAGGTAATTAGCGCCAAAATGGAATAGACACAGCCCCCCTTTTTCATGGTGTCGCATTTTCCTGCTCATTCAGTACTGGCCACAGAAGTAGGCAGTCCTTCCTGTGTGGTTGGGGTTCACCTTACATCTGCAGTCCCTGTAAGTGACCTTCAGGGACACACTGTAGTGTTTATAATTGGGAAATGCTTAGAGGTCGTGTGTTTTTTCCTTTAAACTTTTTTTTTCTTCAATATATGAAGTTTATTGTCAAATTGGTTTCCATACAACACCCAGTGCTCATCCCAAAAGGTGCTCTCCTCAATACACATCACCCCCCCCCACCCCCCATCAACCCTCAGTTTGTTCTCAGTTTTTAAGAGTCTCTTATGCTTTGGCTGTCTTCCACTCTAACCTCTTGTTTTTTTTCCTTCCCTCCCCCATGGGTTTCTGTTAAGTTTCTCAGGATCCACATAAGAGTGAAAACATATGGTATCTGTCTTTCTCTGTATGGCTTATTTCACTTAGCATCACACTCTCCAGTTCCATCCACGTTGCTACAAAGGGCCATATTTCATTCTTTCTCATTGCCACGTAGTACTCCATTGTGTATATAAACCACAATTTCTTTATCCATTCATCAGTGGATGGACATTTAGGCTCTTTCCATAATTTGTGTATTGTTGAGAGTGCTGCTATAAACATTGGGGGACAAGTGCCCCTATGCATCAGTACTCCTGTATCCCTTGGGTAAATTCCTAGCAGTGCTACTGCTGGGTCATAGGGTAGGTCTATTTTTAGTTTTTTGAGGAACCTCCACACTGTTTTCCAGAGTGGCTGCACCAATTTGCATTCCCACCACCAGTGCAAGAGGGTTCCCGTTTCTCCACATCCTCGCCAGCATCTATAGTCTCCTGATTTGTTCATTTTGGCCACTCTGACTGGCGTGAGGTGATATCTGAGTGTGGTTTTGATTTGTATTTCCCTGATGAGGAGCGACGTTGAGCATCTTTTCATGTGCCTGTTGGCCATCCGGATGTCTTCTTTAGAGAACTGTCTATTCATGTTTCCTTTAAACTTTTAAATTGAGGTATGATATTCGTGAATTTCACTAATGTTAAGCCATAGTTTTAAGGCTATTGATTAGTTTTATGGGTCAATAAATTCCTTTTTTTTAACATTTTTTAAAGTTTATCTATTTTGAGAGAGATCACAAGCAGGGGAGGCACAGAGAGAGAGAGGCAGAGAGAGAATCCTAAGCCAGCTTTGCAGGGTCAGCACAGAGCCTGATGCAGGGCTTGAACTCATGAAACTGAGATCATGACCTGAGCTGAAATCAAGAGTCAGATGCTTAACCAACTGAGCCACCCAGGCTCCCCTGAATCAGTGCATTTCTATGAAGGGTTTTTCTTAACGACTTCCTTCTGCCTTGGACAACAAGGTGGGTTAGGGCAGTCTCTGCCACTCCCTGACCTGTTCATCTGCTTATAGGAAACCAGAATGTGACTAGGATTAATTCAGAACTCACAGAGTTGCATTTAATTTCATAAAATCCAGTAAGGTGAATTAAAAAAAAAATTTTTTTTTTTCAGTTTATTTCTTTGTTTTGAGAGAGAGAGCACGAGCTTGAGCCGGGAAAGGGTAAAGAGAGAGGGAGAGAAAGAATCCCAAGCAGGCTCCACATGATCAGCTCAGAGCCTGATGTGGGGCCCGAACCCACGAACTGTGAGATCATGACCTGAGCCTAAACCCAGCGTTGGACACTTAGCCGACTGAGCCACCCAGGCGCCCCCAGTAAGGTGAATTTGATGGGGTGTCTGAAATGTTTCATACAGTGAGAGGGGGACAACCGTCTGAACTCAGGCTCCACATCCAGGTGCTGCTCACGATCCTACTTTCCTCCCCTTTCACTCTTACCAACTTCAGCCAACATAAGCTCCCCTGAGTGGGGGGGCCCACGTCATCATTTTCCACTGGAGAGACAACGGTCCTATTGGCAAATCTGTGTGAACAGAAAACAGTCCCCTTACTTACCTTCTCTCCACCTTCTGTCATTCTCTCTTACGACCTAAACCCTCCGAGAGCCATGTCATGGCCATCTTTGTCTTCTCACTCCACCGCTCCCTCGCTTCTCAGCTCCCCACCGGCCCCCTCACTCCCCTGAAACAGCTCTTGCTAAATTATCAGCGACATCCCAGCTGCCAAATCCTTCTTGTTGCTAAGTAAGATGAAGGCATATTCAAGCCCTCATTCTGTTTGACTTCTCAGCAACATTTGACTTTGCTAAGTCTTCCTTCCCCATATGCCCTCTTCTCGGTGCTTCTCCAGGTCAACACTGCTGGGTTTCTCCTCTGTCTACCCTTGCAAGGACACCCGTCTCTAGCTGTCCATTAAATGTTGGAATTCAGCTGGATCTGATGCCTTCTCTGTTTCTCACTCTACATTCTACCCCTGGGCCAGTTTATAATCTCATCAGTCTAAATGCCTCCTTTTTATAACAACATGTGATAAAAAAACAAAAAACAAAAAGACAAAAACAAAACAAAAAAGACAACATAGGGGCACCTGGGTGGCTCAGTCGGTTAAGTGTCTGACTCTTGATTTCAGTCCAGGTCATGATCTCACGGTGTGAGTTTGAGCCCCATTTCGGGCTCTGTGCTAACAGCATGGCACCTGCTTGAGATCCTCTCTCCCCCTCTCTCTGCCCCTCCCCTGCTCGCACTCTATTTCTCTCTCTCTCTCTCAAAATAAATAAAATAAACATTAAAAAAAATCGTATACTGCTCTATCTGTAATACAAGGGAAAATAATTTCTGTTTGGCGGGCATTTCATTATGTGTGTGCTTGGTCATATGGAAGGCATAATGAAGTAACCAAATGCGTGCCTCTGTGTTGAATCAGTGACTGTGAATGTGGTTATTCTTTATGTAAAGTCTACATTATAGACCGACAGAGGAATGTTGACCTGGCACTCAGTGACCACAAGCAGGGATGTGATTTTCCACAATGGTGAATAGCTCTGGAGAAATACTAAAGAGCAGTCCACTTTTCCTTTAATTTACATGGTTCTTACATTCCTGGAAAATTTGATGTAAATTGAAACTAGGCAAGAAATACAAGCCTTGGTGTTTATGTGGAAGATGAGGTTAGATTCTAGGCTCAGATAATTAAAAACAGGTTTTTAACTTTCATGACATGTGGGGCATGGGACATTTCTTCTCTGTGAACTCTGCCGTGCATTTCAAGGTGTCTAGCGTTTGGGGTCCCCTCCCATTGAGTGGCAGTGGCACTGTGAGACACCTGTCCTCATCTCCCCACCCCGGAAAATTCCAAACATCCGGCTGGGGGTCCTCCTCAGTAGTTGAGAACCACTGCCCGAAGGCAAGGTCGTCCTTGACCTTCACTGCAGCCCATTTGCAGGTAATACCTGCACTTGTATCTTTATTGTGGACCTCTCTCCTGGTTTCATATCGAAACATCCCGTTGTCTGCTTGGTATCCGTTTTATGGATCCCAAAGTCACCCCGGACTTAGGTAATGGTTGCAGTGTCCATCTGTTTAAGCAGGTCAGGAAACTAGATGTCACGCTTGGAGACTTCCTCCCCTGTGCCCTCCATGGATATCCAACTCATAAAATTCTTTGTTGTTGTTGTTGTTGTTGTTAAGTTTATTTATGTGTAGAAAGTGAGAGTGCACAAACAGGGGAGGGGCAGAGAGAGAGGGAGAGAGAGAATCTGAAGCAGGCTCTGTGCTGTCAGTGTCGAGCCAGATGCAGGGCTCGAACACATGAACCGTGAGATCGTGACCTGAGCTGAAATCAAGAGTCAGACGTTTAACCAACTGAGCCACCCCAGGCACCCCTCATCGTAAAATTCTTTTGATTGTATTTCCTAAATATTGGAAATATTTTCTGTTGTTTTGGGATCTCTCCACTCTCCCAGGCTCTAACTTACCATCTTTACTCTAAGCTGCCGTAACCTCTTACTTGGACCATCACAGTGGCCTCTGGCTCACCCAGCCGCTCCCACTCAACTTCTTCTCTGCTTCCCCTGGCTACACTGATTTCCTGTGGTTGCTCGTAGTTACTGGGCACCCTCCTATTATAACACATGCTGCTTCCCTTCTGGAATGTTCTTCCTCCTTCTTCATTCTGTCTATTCCAGCCAGCCTTTAATCCCAGCCATGTCACTACCTCCAAGAAGCCTTCCCTGACCTCTCTGATAAGATCAAGTCCCTTATTATAGGCATTTCATAACACATGTTTGAGTTCTGGCATTACCTTCACTTCTTTTTTTTTAATTTTATTTTTCTTAAAAAAAATTTTTTTAATGTTTTTATTTTTTTTTTTTTGACAGAGTGAATGACAGAGCGCATGCTGGGGAGGGTTAGAGAGAGGGAGACACAGAATCTGAAGCAGGCTTCAGGCCCCGAGCTGTCAGCACAGAGCCCGACACGGGGCTCGAACTCACAAACCATGAGATCATGACCTGAGCCGAAGTCGGACGCTCAACCACCTGAGCCACCCAGGCGCCCCGACATTACCTTTATTTACTTCTATGATTAATTGATTAATGCCTGCCTTTTCCACTGAACTGTAAGCTCCCTGAGAGCAGGGCCATTTTCTGATTTTGCCCACTACTGTATCACCAATACTTACCACAGTGCCCCCACACAGTAGGCCCTCAATAAACGCCCGACCATCCTGAAACTTGAGAGATTTTTGTGGCCAGAACATGACCTGTTCTGTTTTGTAACAAGAGGGGGCAGCAGAGAGCCGCCAGAGGAGAGGTTAGAAAATCCAGTTGTCAGGTTGTTTAATCAAGAGTGGGGACAGGGAGGGAAACACGTCCAAGTGGAAACAGAGAAACAAAAGAACAGATTTTGCAGAAGAAAAAGGGAGCCAGAGTGAGGAACTTGGATTTAGGCGGAGGGGGCAGGAAAGGGATCTCTGATGTGACGCGGGCAGCAGTCTGTGGCTTGGCAGATTGCTTCTCCCGAGACCTGTCTAGGGCTGGAAAGAATCCCTCCCGAATACACCGGAAAGCTGTAATGATGCAGACCCGGAGTAAAGGAAGGGAAGAGTCAGTTTCTTGTTGGGGACACAGCTTGTGGCTCTGCAGGTGGTGGCAGTCCTATCCCTTGCATGGGCTGTGGGACCGGCAGGTGGGGCCGTGGGCACTGGGGGGAAGGGGAGGAAACTAACACTTCCCAAGTATCCTCTGTGCTACAGGCACAAAGTGGTCCTGTCAGGTGAGTATTTTCCTCGTTGGAGAGATGAGGGTGCTGTGGCTCGAAGAGTTACAACAACATGGTCCAAGTCATAATCGTGAGGCTAAACTAAGTTTTTAGTCCCAACTCCCTTGCCTCAGAAACCCATGTTCTTTCTCAGACACTCTGGTGCCTTATTAAAGATTTTGGTAATGGTTGGTTTTTACTTGCTGTTTCTGAACAGAAAAATACCCTTTCCGATTATGTGCCCTATTGGTTAGATTCAAAAGTTACACTGGAGGGGCGCCTGGGTGGCTCCGTCGGTTAAGCATCCAACTTCGACTCAGGTCATGATCTCATGGTTTGTGAGTTCAAGCCCTGCGTCGGGCTGTGTGCTGACAGCTCAGAGCCTGGAGCCTGCTTCGGGTTCTGTGTCTCCCTCTATCTCTGCTCCTCCCCTGCTCGTGCTCTGTTTCTCTCCCTTTCAAAAATAAACATTAAAAACAAAAAAACCAAAAAACTTACACTAGAAACTGTTACCCCTGTTTATGGATTTGTTGGCTCTGGGGAAATGAAATGTACCATAAGTGTAAAATATTGCATCTTCAGTTGGCAATTTGTAATCTCTAATTTCTAACCAAAGACTCAGAATTTGAAATGTCCAGGTTTCATACGGCATATTTGTAAGGATCAAAAATTACATCCTGATTTTGTATTGAAGGATACAAACTAATGGTGAGGTTTTCTTAGTCACAGTATTAAACAAGGGACTAATACTAATGTGGGAAATAGGAACCCTGCTCACACACCATGAGCCCAAATTAAAATGCCCTTAGAGCTAGTTAAAGAATTTCTCACCTAAGGGGCGTTTGAGTGGCTCAGTTGGTTAAGCATTCGACAATTCGGTTTCAGCTCCTGTCGTGGTCTCATGGTTCATGAGATCGAGCCCTGCGTCAGGGGCTGCTATGTGCCAATAGCACAGGGCCTGCTTGGGATTCTCTTTCTCCTCTCTCTCAAAAATAAATAAACACACTTAAATATTTTTTTTAGAAAGCAGTTTATGGCGAGACTGATTAACTGGCATCAAAAAATTTGTTTTCTCACCTTCAATATAACTGCCAGAAGAGGAAAATTCACGTGGAAACTTCTAAGAGCGCACTTCTCAGTGGAACACAGACCACACTCTTGTAGATATTGATGCTAGAATGACTTAAGCACCCCCATCCAAGCCTGTCTCTTTGTGATTAGCAAAGCAAGTGTGCCTCAGGGTGGGAGGGGGGCAGTGACTGTGGAAATGGTTGAAGTCAGGGGATCCCCAGGGTTCTCTCCCTGTTATCTAATAGCAGAGGAAGAAAATCTTGGAACTGAATGTTTGTCAACATTTTGGCAGAGAGGAATGTGTGATTTTTATCAAATAGTAACTAATGCTGAGGAAGAACATGCATTCTTCTCATTGCAAAGAAAGGAGTGTGGTGAAAAGTGGGTGTTTTGGGGTTTTTTGGTTTTGTTTTTGTTTCCTTTCAGGTGGGGATGGAAGACATCAAGGTGGACCTTTCGTCTTAGATTCTATCATCTGTGTTGCCATGTCCGTATTTGTTAGTTTGGTTCGAATAGTTATTAGTAACAACGATCACTTTCCTGTGTGCTGCTTTCTCACCTCAGATTGCCCACAAATAGCAAGATGAGTTCTGAAACCAGTCACTTGCCAGACTCCATGTTTTTCGAGTGTCTGTGTGTCCACCTTCTGTCCAGCATGATGTTAGATTCTGTAGGCATTTACCCTCTCTCAGGGAATCATGGAGAGGGCACACAAGTGGGTTCTTATTCCCAACTGAATAAACCGTTGTTTACAACTCAGAACACACACCTCCTCCCCCCCTTAATCATGACCAGGTCCCAAAGTCCTTCCATCAAAACCTTTGAATCTATAATGAAGCCATACTATCAGGGGTGCCTGGGTGGCTCAGTCAGTTGGGCGTCCCACTTCAGTTCAGGTCATGATCTCACGGTGAGTTCGAGCCCCGCATTGGGCTCTGTGCTGACAGCTCAGAGCCTGGAGCCTGCTTCAGATTCTGTATCTCCCTCTCTCTGCCCCTTGCCCGCTCATGCTCTGTCTCTGTCAAAAATAAATAAACATTAAAAAAAATATTAAAAACGAAGCTATACTATCCAGTTAATAATCCAAGTGTGAATTCTTGGACCTCGAACTGGGAGGCTGACCACCTGGAGAGGCTAGAGGATTCGGGATGAAGAGAGAATGTGACATTTGCAGACTTCAGTGAATTTCTAGTTTACAAAATTTAAGATGCTTTCCCGTGAGGTGACACTAGAGGGCAGTATGTACAGTAAAATCTCGTAATGGAACAGCCTACTACTGGGCTCTTACCATTTCCAGCTTTTTTTTTTAATGTTCAAATATCACTCCTTAATCCTGTCCATTTCATTACATCAACAAAGGGAAAAGACAATGAAATTCTATGCCATCATAACAGAATAATCTTAAGAGAATGAAGAATTTTGTGAATGTAGTTTTTAATCAAAGTAATAGTTAAACTTAGCTTAAAAAATCAAGTAGTATTAAAAGGGTTTTTTTGTTTGTTTGTTTTCTTTTGTTTTGTTTTACTTTGGATTAAAAAAAAAAAAAACACTCCTCTTCCCCTGTCTTCTGTACCTTTATTTCCTGTTGCTTCTGGAATTTATGTTCATGCTTCTAAATAATATTTGCTTACTTGTATTTCTGGAGAAAAACCGTTGTGAGATTTATTTTACTTTATTTTATTATTTTATTTTTGAAAAAGTTTTATTTATTTGAGGAGAGAGAGAGAACATGAACAGTGAGGGGAGGAGCTGAGAGAGAGGGAGAGAGAGGATCTCAGGCAGGCTCTGTGCTATCAGCACAGAGCCTGATGTGGGGCTTGATCCCCTTGACTTCAGCCGAAATTAAGAGTTAGATGCTTAACTGAGCCTCTGTTTTATTTTTTTTATTTTAGAGAGAGCATGAGCAAGGGAGGGGCAGAGAGAGAGAGAGAGAGAGAGAGAGAAAATCCTAGGCAGGCTCCACACTCAGCACTGGCCTGACTTGAAGCTTGATCCCAGGACCCTGGGATCATGACCTGAGCCGAAATCAGGAGTCGGACGCTCAACTGACTGAGCCTCCCAGGCGCCCTGAGGTTTATTTTTAATGAATTTCCTCAGACACTCATATTTACTCTCCACCCTCCACCCCCCAATTTATCTAACATAGTAAAATTTTATTTCATCAGAAGTCATTGTTTATTATGTGATTGTTATAATTTCAGGTTTTTATCATTCCTCCAGCTTCCACAACCATCAGTCTTGTCTCATTTGTGTTTTATTATCTCTGCATTCCTCCTCCCTCACCTAATTATTTGAAATGATTCTTAAACATCCAATCATCTCCCCAGCATTGTTTACATTATCATGACTATGAAATATTGCTCAATATAGGGCCAGTGATTACATTTCCTTTTCTGATACTTTATTTACCCAAGCTAATAACCATCTTAAAAAATTGCCTAGTATTTATATATATATATATATTTTCTTTTTAAGTTTATTTTTATTTATTTTGAGAGAGAGATGGAGAGCAAGTAGGGGAGGGAGAGAGAGAGAGAGGGAGATAGAATCCCAAGCAAGGCTTCACCCTGTCAGCACAGAGCCTGATGTGGGACTTGAACTCATGAACTGTGGGATCATGACCTGAGCTGGAATCAAGAGTCAGATGCTTAACCAACTGAGCCACCCAGGTGCCCCCCAAATTGCCTAGTTTTTATTAATTATTTGCCATTAATTTTATCTTAGCAGTATTTCATCAGCTGTATCCAATCCTGTATATGGATGTGGAATTTTTACACGTATGTGCATAAGATACATTTTAGGTACATAAATAAAGTTGAAATAAGTGGTCCAACATGTCAGGTAATCTGCCGGTTTTATTTCTCCCCCAGGGAACCCTTGTTCTGCTGTCCCCTCCTGCTTTAAACCGGACTTGTTGGGGGGTGCCTGGGTGGCTCAGTCGGTTGAGCATCCGGCTTCGGCCCAGGTCATGATCTCGGGGTTCGTGAGTTTGAGCCCCACCTCAGGCTCTGTTCCGACAGCTCAGAGCCTGGAGCCTGCCTCAGATTCTGTGTCTCCCTCTCTCTCTGCCCCTCCCCCACTCATGCTCTGTCTCAAAAATAAATAAACATTAAAAAAAAAATTTAAACTGGACTTGTAGGTTGCTAGTCCTGGTGAATGTTCTCATCCTACGGCTTCAAATATCCTCAGGAATTTTTTTTTTCCTGTTTTCTGATGGACTCCCTGTTTCATAGGTCTGTTTTTAGCATTCTTGATGTACTCCCTTGAGTGGCTGCAGACCATTTTCTGTTACCTAAGGAGAGTGCAAGGGTGCTTTGGAGTTTGAAGCCCAACATTTTCTTCCCTCAGAATCTTGAAGGGTTTGCTCCATTGTCTTCTAGAAGTCTGATGTCATTCTTTTTTTTTTTCTAATATTTATTTATTTTTGGGTGGGGGAGGGGCAGAGACAGAGGGAGACAGAGGATCTGAGGTGGGTTCCACGCTGACAGCAGGGAGCGCAATGTGGGGCTCGAACTCACGAACCGTGAGATCATGACCTGAGCCGAAGTCGGACGCTTAACCGACTGAGCCACCCAGACGCCCCAAATCTGATGTCATATTGATTCCTTCTCCTTTGTAAGTGAATTCTGTGACCAGTCACACAGGCCAGTTTGACTTAGGGACATTGGATCGCTGACTTGGGCTAGTGACCACAGAGCTTTATGTCTTTGAGGGAAAGCCTCTGTCAATACTAACCGAAAAACAGTGGAGTCTGGAGTTGGCTTCATTTTTCTATCAGGTTATTACTCTTTGTGTCTGGTAGCATTGTGCTTCCCATTCCTTGGCAAATAACCTGTTTTCTGTAAATTTTGATGACGTGACTTGGTTTGGGACTTTGTGTCTCATGGCGGCTCATGTCATTCAGTTCTAAAGATGCATCTCATACCGTTAGTCAAGTCGTCTTCCCTGATCTCTGTTTGTGAAACCACTGTTCAGTGGATATTGGGTCTCCTAGATTTTGTACGTTTTAATTTTTTTTCTCTTTTCGATCGCTTTGTCATTCTGTTCTGCTTTCAGGAGATTTCGGTTTTATTTTCCAACGGTCCCATAGCACTTAAAACTTTTGTTATGTTGCTTTTAATTTAATATTTTTCTTGTACTGTTTTTGTTTTACGGAGGCACTAACGTAACATAACTAACTACTGTTAGTGCAGTAAGCATGGGCCATTTCTCCGGAGCTGCTCGGTTTCCGAAGGGAAGTGTTTGAGTAACATAACCTGGCTGTCCATGTTCTGGGAGCTAGTGGAGAGAGGTCCTGGGGTTTCCCCTCCTCACCCCACGTTTTCCTCCAGTCTTCCTATTTCTAGCTCCCGATGCCATTCTGCTCTGTACTGTGCCCGGTGTGACCAAGTATGAATACTCTCATTTCAGAAATCTAGAGAGAATGAGTCTTGCAGCGACCTGACTGGGGGTGTGTTGGTCACAGGCCAACATGCGTCACATGTCCCAGCTCATGTGTGAGAGAGAGGGAGCCTGGGCTCCTGCTGCCCTATCGTTACATTTTTCAGTAATTTCAGTCTTCTCATCCCTCACCTCACCTTCCACAGTCCCCGTCCCTTCCTCCTACCCTTCCCCCGCCTGCCCCAGTACGTTCCTCCAGGACCCACCTGCTCCACACTGAAATCCCTCCCCGGACTCAGCCTCTTCTCCAGTTCTTTGTCCTTGTAGGTTTGTGTCTTTGGTCTCTCTGTCCTTGTCTGGTCATTTTAGTGGGATTTGAGGATGGGGAAGAGGTGGCCTTGTGTTTGGCCAGGAGGTCAGTGCTTATCATGATGAGCCAGGTCCTCAGCTCTTCTTTGCTAACCCCGGGCGTTTAGGCGTTGCTAAAAAAAAGATTATTCATGACACTTTTGCCAAAGGTGGTGAGGAGGACTTGATTCGAGGGAGGACGCACTTTATTCAGGGTGTGGGGACCGCGGCATTGGGGTCTGGCGGTGAGAGAGACTGGCCTCAGCCCCAGATACAGCGTGGGCAGGTGGGGATTTGCAGCTGGGCAGCACGTGGGGGTGTCAGTGGTTGGAAAATTGCCAGGAGGAAACAGCAGGGTGAGGGAGGTTCTCGTTCAGCTGACCTAACAGGATTTTTGCTGAAGGCTGGCCGGGGGTGGGGTGGGAAAGGATCAGACCCCCTGGGGGGGGGTGGAGGATGAGACACAGGGTCAGACCTCAAGGGTGATAGATAGGGATGACCCTGGCTGAACTGACATGAGATTCTTGCTGACCCTGAGCAACTCAGGGACACACCCAGAAGCTCAGAGGTCAGGGCCTAGTTTAAAAAGAGCTCAGCTGAGGATGGTTAGCGTCTGGTCAAGAAGTACTAGGTCAGTGTCCAAGTCAACTTGGAGGGAATTGTTTTTTAAGTAAACAGAGAAAGAAATAAGGTAAGGTATTATTTGGGAATAAAGAAGGGAGAACACAGCGAAAATAAGGAAGACTTGTTTTATTCGATTTGGGTTAATAGCTATAGAGCTTATGCCCCTTGAAGGAAAGATACTTACTAAATATGTCAAGTTATTCCATTTAGCTCATTCTGGAGGGTGTGATCTAGTTATATACATTGATGGCATGTATTAGATTGATTACATTAAATATACGTATAAGGAGCTGCTTTATTTATTTTTAAATGTTTATTTATTTATTTATTTATTTATTTATTTAGAGAGTGCACATGCATGAGTGGGAGCAGGGGAGGGGCAGAGAGAGAGGGAGAGAGAGAATCCCACGCAGGCTCCATGCTGTCTGCTCAGACAGAGTCCAGCTGGTGGGCTTGAATCCACAAACCGTGTGATCAGGACCTGGGCCCAAATCAGGAGTCTGGTGCTTAACTGACTGAGCCACCCACGTGCCCCAAGACCCCGCGTTATCTGAGGCACTGTTCTGGCAGACTGTGCTTACGTCTTTGTACAGCATCACCGTGGCCTCCTTCACTGCAATTCTCCCTGCCTTATTTGATGCAAGTAGTACATTTGTTCGAGTGGGCAGGGAAGGATAGACGTGGTGGTGAAGAGAGACGTTTGATACTTTTCCAAGGCATGAGTGCCAGCACTTAAAAAAATATATATATATAAATGAATGAACACATGAGTAAATAGAATAAGCAAAGCTATCAGGGATTTGTGTACCCAGGAAGTGGAACGTCTCTCGTTTTGTGCTTCTGCTTTCCCTTGTGCATGGACCGTTCACTCCAGTGCCTTTGTGCCCAGGGTTTCCTAGGATGGCAGAGTAGAGGCATGATGCGTGATATGGGCAAATACAGAGTACTTCCTAGTGGTTAGCCTGACAGGCTTCGGGAGCAAAAATCGTGGCCCAGGTGTGAACGGCTCAGCAAATCCTGCCGCTGCGGCCGGGCTGATGCCTGTGAATCGGGCACGGGATTTTCAGTCTTGGCCTTGCATGGCTCTGTAGTTACAGTGAGTTGACTGAATCAAAGTGCAGCTCTGCTTGTCTAATCATTGCTGACGGTCAGTTTTTGAGGCCTTTTCAAATTTTTCGTACCGGCTTACCGTTTATTCCCAGCGCTTCACTTTGTTTGCTTTGGCCTTGCACTGGATGCCTCTGAAGACATTTTGAGACCTTATTCAAAACAGTAATGTGGTAACCTTGATTTCGGAGGTTGTAAGCTTCACTATTATTGAGGATCGTATTGTCCCACTTCTTTAGACTAAAGATCTTGAAAATGTACATTAAGTAAAGATGGCTTTAAAGCTGATGCATCGTGATGTAGCCGACACGCAAATGTTAACTCCACGGAAGCGGTTTGTGTGGCTGGTGTGGCCTGCACAAGACAGACGTGGCTGTTGTTGTCCATCCAGTGAGTGAGGACTCAGGAATCATCAAATACCCGTTCTGAGCTCAGACGTTGAAAGCCCTGGCGAGTACAATGAAGCGTGTTTGAGATTCCGAGCTCTCTGGTTGCTGCCCAGGGAAGTTCACACGTGCTTGACTCAGAGCCGGTCCCAAAATGTTGTTCCAGATCACTCTCTCTTTGCATGGCGGATTGTTTTCAATCCAAAATGAGGTTCCTTTTTGTATTGACTAATGGTACTCCGCAGTCTTTCGTTGTGAGAGAGAGCCATTCAGTAAAGCTGAAACCAGCGCGCAGTCGTCCGCGTGTCTACTAGGGAACAGATGAATAGAAAATAAAAAAATTCCCCCATGGTTCGTTTTGGCCCGATTCCAGCTGTGCTGTAGATGAAAACTGCTTCGGCATTTCCCTCTCTCGCTCCTTCATCCTGATTCTGTGTTATTCTATCTTAATTTTCTTACGTACCTTGGATCAGTGAATGTGCTGTTTTTCTCATGACGTCATCCACCGTCTCTAATCCTCTGATTCCTTTCATGCAAGCTCCAGGATATCTCTGTGGTGCCATTATTTTTCCTGAGTGCTAGCTCCAAGTTACTGTGGGAGGATTTATTTTCAAGCCTTGGCATCTGAATGGCCTGGCCCATAACACCCAGCGGCTAGCCCCCGCTCATTATGAGACAGGGGGCTTGACGGTAGGCTAGGAAGCCAGAGTGAAATGGCCGTGAGGGGTGGTCATCAGTAACAGGCGGCTGCCCGCAGGATCTGGTTCGGGCTGGTTTGGGCAGACGGCGCTGCGTCGGCGCCCCTGCATGCCAGCTCAGCTTTTGAGTTGCGGGAGAAAGGGTTGGCTGTGATGTTTCTCGGGGCTCTGTTCTCAGCTACGTACTGGACTTCATTACATACCCTCAGATGGGAGAGTCAACCCAATAACTTTCCAGTTCCCAGTTGGGGAATAATTCTGGGAAGACGTTTGGCTCTAGTGCAACAGCTGCTTTACTGGGCTAACAGGAACCGGCAGACATTTGGCAAATGGAAACGCACAGGCCCACATACACCCAAGGCTCACGAGTCTTAGCCCTTGCCAAACATGCACCCAGTGGGAGACTCTGGATTTTCACGTGAGAGGCTTCCAGTGTTAAGTTCATGGTCACTTCCCTACAAGGCCTTTTGAAGATTGGGCCGCTCTCTTCTCTGACAGTCACCACTAGTGGGCAGCACCTCCCCTCCTGTGGGTGCCACCTGCCTGGCTCAGGCCTGCTTAGCTACCAAGCCGATGCCTTCACTTCCAGCCTCAGATGCCAACTGTTTGCAGGGCATACCACTCCTCTGGGCAGTACTGGTATCGCAGAAGAGGCGGGGAACTGTAAAGTGATCGTTTCCTTGGATCAGGACAAGATGACACTGCAAAAATAAAATATTCGAGGGCTGTTTCCCTCTAGAAGGATCACTGAATGATGCATTGAAGGACATCTGTCTGGGACCTCTGATCCCCTCCCGGGTACTTTGGTCCTGGAAGCCTGTGCCTCTGTTCCCTAGTAGCTAGCCAGCTCTCAGGCATTTCCTTGAAGTAAGTAAATAAGACACCAAGGTCAGAACGGAGACTACCTCCTGAACCAAAGGCACGTCACACGTTTTTATTAGATTAGGTTCCCACTGCTGGGCTTATCTCTGTACTAGAAGCTGTTTGTGTTGGGCCGGTCTGCTGCATTATTTAGAGGCGCTGAAATCTGCACCACCTTCCTCCCCCACCTACTGCGCCTCTGTTCTTCTAGTCACTTGATGAGTTTATAGTTGTAACAACAAAAACCTCGTAAAATGCGAGAACGTTAGCTATGCTTTTCTTTCAATATTTCCAGAGAAGGAATCCGTGCAATTTCCTGTGATGGATGACTGCACAAATTCTCTGTGAATTTTGCATGTATTTTACATAAGGGAGCGAGGTCCTGTGCTGTCCCCTTGGAACCCTCCAAGTGCAGAGCTGAAAGTGACCACAGCCCTTTGATCTGCTCCACGCCTCAGAAACCCTTCTGACCACATCCCTAAAAAAAACGTTTCAGTCTGTCCTGAATCTTTTGGGTGAGGGAAGATCCCACTCTTATTTTTAAAATCAGCTCTTGAAAGGTGAGGTTTACATATAGTAAGTGCGCACATTTTAAGTCAGCAGTTGGTGAATTTTGACAAAAGTCAGAATCAAGATATAGAGCATTTACTTACTCCGGAAGGTTCCCTCGTGCCCCTGTTAGCCTGCCCTTACTCCCCACCTCCCCACTCCCACCCCCACCCCCCCCAGGATACCACTGATGGGATTTTTGTCGGTAGGTTAGTTTTGCTGGCTCAGAGACTTTATATGTTGAATTGTACACCAAGCACTCTCTCTTTTGTCTGGCTTCTGTCACACAGCATATTTTTGAGATTCCTCTATTTCCCAATCAGGAAGGGACGAAACTGAATTTTAACCCCCATTGTACTTGACAAGGAATAAGACTTGGTTGAGCCTAATTCATGCCTTTTCTGCCCAGGTGGAGGCTACTGAGGGCCTGGGCTTTGTTTTCTTTGTTAGGAGTTTGGCCCCGGGGGTGACTGTCCTGCATTTGCCCTGGATTCAGGGAGTTCCTCAAATAACAGGAATTTCAGTGGTAAAACTGGACAGGTCCCAGGCAAATTGGGACAAGTTGGTCACCCCAGCTCCCTCTGGTAGGTACTCTAAAGCACCAGAGATATGAGCTTCTAAATAATAAAGGAAGGGCAAGGAAAATGGACATTCCATGTTTGTTCACCTTGAGGCTGTCGGTGACATGGGACCCACCTTGGGGAGAGTCCCTCTGGAAGCTGTCCAGCTGCGGGGGTGGCTGAGGCTTGTGTTGATGTCAACTCCTGTTGTTGTTGTTTTTTTAATACTTCGGATTCCTATTTTATTAAGGGCATATTATGTTTTATTACTATTCTGCTTTCCAGTATACTATTTTAAGAGCTCTGACATTTAAAAGTTTAAATGTAACCAAGATTACCAAGTATGTATCTGAAAGCACTAAGATTAACTAGTAATTATTATTGTTTCAAGGTGCCTGGTGTGATGGGCTCCAGCTTGATGATTTTGATGTGCTTAATTTTAAAAATCCAACCAAGTTTCCAGCTGAATTGCAAGGCATTGCTCTAACATGGCTTCTCTGAGGACGTGAGCTAATGTCTCATTTACATATGAAATAATTCATTAGCTGGATGTGAGCAAATGTCTTCACCTGTTGATGTTCAAGTAAACTGCAATCTGCCAGCTTTCTTTTTTGGGGGTGGATGAAATGCCTGGCATTTAACTGTGCCATAGAGTTTTCCACATGAATTCTGAAATACGATACTCTTATAAGCATGCAGGATTCCAAGGGCAGTATTACCCTTTTTAAAAAAAAACGTTATTTATTTTTGAAAGTTGGGGGGGGTGGGGAGAGGGGCAGAGAGAGAGGGGTACAGAGGATCAAAGCAGGCTCTGCGCTGACAGCAGAGTGCCCGATGTGGGACTCAAACTCACGAACCATGAGATCATGACCTGAGCTAAAATTGGATGCTTAACCTACTGAGCCATTCAGGCACCCCTAAGGGCAGTATTTTCTAAGTAGCACTGGAGATGTCATGGCAATTTTGGAGTATGTTTGTGAGCCTTTGCGTATTATACAAGGTTTGTAAGATTTTTTTTATGCTTCTTTTCAGAGAGGTGTGTTGTTTTTTTCCTTTAATTTTTTGATGTTTACAAATTACACAAGGAATGCATAAATATATTCACAATGGCAAATTGTAAACAATAAAGAAGCAAAAAATGAAATCTCACCTTTACTTTCTCAATCCCTGTCCCAGTCACATTAATGGCCTTCCTTCCAGAATTTTTATGTATAATTGAATTCAGCCTGTAGTTTTGAATGTTTTTTTTTTTTTTCTCTTAAAGCGAAGCATACCATAGATATATATTGGTTTTGGTTTTTCCATTTAAACATATGTTTTAAATTTTGGGGGGGTTAGAATATATCAAGTTTACTTCATTATTTTTAAAGCTACGTTGATTCAGTAGTATGAAGGCACCTAAATGTATTTAATCATCCCCCTGTCCATGGCTATTTAAATTATTGCTGTTTTTTTGGTCATGTTACTATAAACTTACTTGTATGCCTCTGTTCATATGTGCTATTATTTCTCTAAATATCTGAGAATGGAGTTGCTGTGTCAATGGATAAATTAAAATTTTGCTACATGCTGCCAGATTGGCCTCAAAAAAGCTGTACCATTACTCCTCAAAGTTTGAATTCTTTTTACATGTGAAAAATTTGAAACAAAGTAGAAATGGATAGTTAAATTTTGCAAGCTCAAACAACAAATTGGGAATTTGCTCTGCTTTTAATAAAATCTGATTTATTGCTTACTTACACATTTGACTTGTATAAAAGTTCTCAGAAAAACTTGCCACTTGGGTATTGATTTATTGACCAGTTATAATCTTGTGGACTTTACATGAGCTCAGGATTAGAATCAATTTTAACGTTTTTCCATGACTGACTGATAAGATGTTTCCATCACAAACTCTAAGGAAGACGTGACCAGCGTGGGATGGTCAAGACATGACCTTCACCCATACCGAAGCTTAGGTTAAGAGCCTAGTTCTTTAGCATTTCCTTAATATCTCCGTTTCCATTTTTATAACTCACTAATCCCTTCTCAAATCATTGACTCTGTCAAGAATTTTTTTTTTTTTTGACAAGAATTAGTAACGCGATGGCAAAATGTTGCTAAGACTTCACATTATTTTTTTATGAGGTGATAGTATCCCTGGTCCACCATGATGTATTATCATAAGTCTCTAAAATAAAACTGCTGCACTTGTCAGAGCACATGAGGCAGGTGAGTGTTGCTAAGATAATGTAGGGGTTTTCCCATCACTTCATTTTACCCGCTTCTCCCCCACTCGATATGTCCTTTTATGTTTACAGAAACCCATTGACCTCATTGGGTGCAGATCAAGTCATGAAATCAAACAGCTAGGAATGTGAACGGCAATTCCTATTTTGCGATAGGACTGGTAACATTTGCAGACGACACTTGTGCGAAATGAAGGGCTTTTGATGCTTTGATGTAATTGTAACGCTTTTTTATTTTTATTTTATTTTTTTTATTTTTTTTATTTTTTTTTATTTCAACGTTTATTTATTTTGGGGACAGAGAGAGACAGAGCATGAACGGGGGAGGGGCAGAGAGAGAGGGAGACACAGAATCGGAAACAGGCTCCAGGCTCTGAGCCATCAGCCCAGAGCCCGACGCGGGGCTCGAACTCACAGACCGCGAGATTGTGACCTGGCTGAAGTCGGACGCTTAACCAACTGCGCCACCCAGGCGCCCCTGTAACGCTTTTTTAGAATTCTCAGTGGTTCCACAGTTGAGCTCTATCCCTTTGACCATACTTGCTGTTAGCACCCAGTTTCTACGTTTACTTCCTGCTCTTTCTCTACCTCTTATTGCCAAAGTAAGCCAAGGCCTGACTTCTGCAAAATAAGATCGGAAAATGCATTTATTTATTGTCCAGATATCTTTGAGTACGTAGTACGTCACAGGCATTGTGTTAGGTTCTCCAGGCAAAGATTAACAAGACATGGGTCCCTGCCTGTTGAGAGGCTAGATGGGTGCACGCGTAATCACAGTTGAGGACACTGAATGCTGTGGTTCAGGTCCATACCGAAAGCCGCAAGATACCTGAATAGGGAACAACCAACACGAGGAGGTAGGCAACTTGGGAAGCCCTTCCTGCAACAGAGTTCACCTCCTAGAAGTCCACGGGGAAAGGTCTCCTAAAACTGCTTCTCCGTACACGAGCAGACAGACTTCCCAAATGTCGGGTCACAGACTAATGTCAACGCCATTCAAATGCATTAGGCTGTAAATATCAAAAAACCTGGCCAAAAGTGGTTTAGCAGTCAAGGCATTAATTTGCTAAATCGGCTGGGAATCTGGGGTAGGTAGGCCTGTTTTGTTCAGTAGTTCAGCGTGTCACAGATGACATGCTTCCACGCCGTCATTTTCCCACATGGTCATTGGACGGCTGTGGGAGCTTAAAGCTCTGTGACCTCACCTACCTGAGCACGTCCAGCAACCCCCAGACTTTGATGATAGCCCTCTCTGAGCCGCTCCTCATCTTGTACTTTGTTCCCCTGGGCCTGCTCGCTGGCTGGCTGGCTGCTCACACGCACTGCCGCCTTGGGGGGCAGCGGTAACTGAGCCCTGAAGCGAGGCGCCATGTCTACGGGGCTTCCCTTGTCAGGGCCCGAGTTTCTGAGGGAGTTTTCATTTCCAATTTTGAGGCCCGTTCTGTTCTCTGAGCCATTGTTTCTACAGGATAGGGTGTTTAGGGACCAATTTCATCTCTCTTTGAGTACGAACAATCAAGTATAAAGTAATATCAACGTAGGAGCTCCTGGGAGGGTCAGTTGGTTGCGTCTGACTCTTGATCTCAGCTCAGGTCTTGACCTCAGGGTTGTGAGTTCAAACCCCACATTGGGCTCTGTGCAGGGTGTGAAGCCTACTTAACAACGACAACAGCAACAACCTAATATCACCATAAATTCTTTTATTTTTCCCACTATATCAGTAGTGATTATACTCAAGTGTTGTAATAAGTATGTTCTTATTTGAATTGTTCATGCACTAAGACTCATACACATTAATAAACTCAAAGACCCCTAATGCTAAACATTGCTTTTCTTTGGGAATATGGCTGATGTTTCTTCATCTGTATGTATGTATGTATGTATGTATTTATTTATTTTGATCTCCCCTCCATCTATTTATTTATTTATTTTTGCACAGTAGAACTTCTTGTATTGAGCATGTGTTTTCTAGTGTTTTCTAGAAATTTGATAAAAAATCAACTAAAATTAAAATGATAGGAAAACGTTTATGTCCTTTGTGCATTTACAGTCTTACTCTTGTTGACTGCCATAGGAGAGGTGGATCTTACCTGTTCAAAGTATTAAGCGTGCGCCTATAAACTATAATTTATACATCGTATTAATGAGGGTTCCTCACGTGGACCTAAAATTCTTGACCGAGTTTGTGGCTGTTTTGTTGTTTCCGTAATGACACACGTGCGTTAGGAAATCAAGCTGGGTGCCCCGTATGCATGATGAACTTTGGAGGGCAGAGCTTTCTTCACTGTTTCTCTCTTTGGGGAGAGAGAGAGAGAGAGAGACTCTAAGATGATTAAATGGACTGGGGCACTGGAGACTTTGAGAATAAGGAGAGTTTATTTCTCTAGGTCATAGCTTCCCACTAAGGTCAAATGTGGCCCAAGGGCTAAGTGGAATAAAATGATTTGGCAGTTCCATATCTACCAGGTGGTTTGGTCAAAGTACTCAGTTGTCCGGATCGTTGGTTTCAGAGGATGTAATTAGCTTGGAGATTGATTGCTGTCTTGAGGATTGACTTCTGTAAAATGTCCCTCCAGCAGAGAGTCTAAGCACAGACTCCTGGGCAGCGCGCACTGAAGTTTTAGTTGCTAGTGAAGACGTCAGCGGTAACAAGTTCTGTAGGAAGCGGTGCGGCCAACTTGGGAAGATAGCTGTTTCACGACCCACTTTACAGAGTTTAGTTTTTGTCCCACGACGTGGAACAGTCGGGAGAACACTGAAGTGACTACATACATACACTAAATGGAATAGTCCTACGTGATCGTCAAAAAGAATCGGGCGCTAAATGGAACAACTCCGCCTTCACTGACCTGGAAATAACCACATGGTAGTTTCGTGGAAACTGCAGGTGCATGCGCTGTGTCTCACGTGTTTTCATTTCTGTGAAAAAATTTACTTCATTGTAGTTTTGTTGAATGTTTATTTATTTTTGAGAAAGAGCACAAGCGGAGGAAGGGCAGAGAGAGACACACACACAGAATCGGAAGCAGGCTCCAGGCTCCGAGCTGTCAGCCCAGAACCCGTGGGGATCGAACTCATGAGCCGTGAGATCACGACCTGAGCTGAAGTCGGACGCTCAACTGACTGAGCCACCAAGGCGCCCCAAAATTTACTTAATTCTAAAAAGCATTTTTCCCGTTCAAATTTTAGCATCCCCGATATCACCATGTATTTTATAGTTGCTAGCCTCCCTCCAGTCACCGTCGGCAACAGCAGGGAGGTAGTTGTGATGGCCCTCATGGCCACGAATGGGCCCGTCCTTCCAGTCTGCACGACGGGAACTGCAGCCCTTTGATGTTTCAGCAAACCATTCAAGGACCATTTGAGGAAAGAATATAGGTCAAGTTAATGCCTGAAAACGTTCTCTGACACCTGGTAATGCCAAGCAAGCATGGACACCAAAACTTGGGGATTGTGTCAGTCAGTGGTTTGGAAGGAAACCCCAGAGATGATGGTGCTGTGTGCTTTTAAGCAATGCTGTATCGCTAACAGCCTTAATGGCACAGAGCAAAACATGGTAGAAAACATAGGACATCACATATTCAAAAATGATTCAAAGAGTTGGACTCTGAATCTGAAGACATTTTAGATGCTTTAACCAATTCAACTTTTATTTTTCTAAGTATTCACAAGAGTAATAAATGACAAAAATCTGTAAGCAAATCTAAAAGAGCTCTTCTACTAAGTATAAATAAAAATTCTAAGAAATCATTAGATCATAGTTTAATTGCAAATACTTTTCTCAGTGACATAAAAACTTAATGGTCCATCTTATAATTTATTTTTCCTAGATTCAGTTAAATGTGCTATTTTCCCTTCCTCCCTCCTTTCCTTCCTTCCTTCTTCTTTCCTTCCATCTATGTATTTTTTAAAAAATGCAGAACATAAAAAGAAACTGTTAATAGAGGAAAGGGACCTGGGTTTCTGGTACACGGGAGAGGGAGACACTTTTCCTATATAATATTTTATTTTAGTCCTTATCAAAGCTATACATACTCCAAGTTTAAATTTTTTTTTTTTCAACGTTTATTTATTTTTGGGACAGAGAGAGACAGAGCATGAACGGGGGAGGGGCAGAGAGAGAGGGAGACACAGAATCGGAAACAGGCTCCAGGCTCTGAGCCATCAGCCCAGAGCCCGACTCGGGGCTCGAACTCACGGACCGCGAGATCGTGACCTGGCTGAAGTCGGACGCTTAACCGACTGCGCCACCCAGGCGCCCCCATACTCCAAGTTTAAATAGCAAGTTTGTGTTAGCTTCTCAGGTTACTTAATGGTTTTTCAGTATTAGGCCTTATCTACTGGCTGTATCTTGGAAACTACTGGCTATATCTTGGGTTGATTCTTTTATCCTTTCCTACTCAAAAACTCACCCTTCTTGTATCCACACCTTCCACTTATATTATCGTATTTGATAGATTAATATTCACTCTACATTTTTATGGCTATGCAAATGATACTCATAGATGAACCAGCTGGTTCACTGTTTACTTATTTGCCCTGAGTTGATAATGGAGTCTTATTTATTTTTTTAAATTGCTTTGGTTTTTTTTTTTTTTTTTTTTTTTCCTGTACTTATAAGCAGTTAAGCCCCAAACTCTTTGACCAGTCAGAAATAATCATTCCATTCTTTCTCCTGCCAGGGCTGTTTGCATTTCTGTTCTTCTAGTTTGAACTTCAGCTAATGGCTTAACATTTACATTCATAATCATAAGATCCCTGGAGCTTATTTTGTTCATCTGTGAAGCCCCAGAGTTCCCAGTTTAATGCTTTCCAAATAGTAGAACTCAGTAAAACCTTGCTTTTTAGGGGTGCTGCTCTGAGTCAGTGGCGCTGCCTCCTGTCTCCAGGTGTGTTGGCTGCAATAGAATCAGAACGTGAGACGTAGAAACCTCCACATGTGGCTTTTTAATAACGAAGAATAAATTCTTTGCGTGCCTTGAGAGATATCACAAACCCTAATGCAGGGTCATGTAGCCTTGCCATGAAAGTGGCAAGCAGGGGTTTAGCAGAACATTCTAGAACTCTCTGAAGTGGCTTTGCCAATAAGCCCTGGGCGACATTTCAGCTCCTGTCTCCTGGGGGGCAGGGGGGTGGATAGTGCCTTAAGCTGCCCTGCAAACTGTCAGTCCTGCTCTGGTTTCTTCTTCATCTTCTCATTCGTTCTAATTGTTACCATGGAAGAAATGGAATCCCTTTCAAGATTAGGCTCAGACGCTGTCAGAGGTACCTTAATGTGCTTGTGAAGCTTATTGCAGACAGCGGTAGCGGGGAGGTAGCAACTGCAATAGTTATCTCAAACACTGGAAGTTGTTTGAGTTTCATGAAGCAAATGATTTAATCCCAGGCAGGAAACGACGACACACTCAGTGATGCCATTGTGAGTTTCGCTGCCGCTGAGGCGTTTAGCAATAGGGTGATTTATGAGCCACGGCTGTCTGCCGCAGTTGCGTTTCGCCCATCGTTTCACAAGCCTTAACATCTTGTAGCCACAGGGTGTTCACTTTCGACGGGTAAAAGGTTCCATAGTAAAATTTTTCGCAGCAAGAAAGTCTTCATCTTTTTCTTACGTTAAATGTCAAGAAACACAGTTGAAGGGGAAAAACGAACACCCAAACACAGTGGAGAGGATTTGTAGTTTGTGATAAAACTTCTGTTCTCCGTAGCTACCTGGGTCATCAGCATTCTGTGTATTTGTGTTTGCAGCTCAGAGAGGCATTTACAACACAGTACCTGCACCAGGACTGGGCTTCCCCGTGTCAAGCAGTTGGATGGTTCCTTTTGTACGGGGGGGGGGGCCTCATTCTCTGATTTTATGTTTTCCCTCCTTAAATAGGAGGCTTGTGTTTTTTCTCCTTCCCCACTCTCACCAGATGGACTAAGAGGGACATAAACACAAAGGGGGACATAAAACCCTGGGATGGTGATAACAAGGGGATAAGAATTGTGAAGAAATAGTATTTTTAGGAAAATCAAGGAGTAAGCGAGTAAGAAAAAATCTGCAACAGAAGTTGGAATAATAAATTGCAGTCAGATGGAGGTCTCAAGGTTTTTTATTTTTTAATGCTTATTTGTTTGTGAAAGAGAGAGAGGGACAGAGCGTGAGCAGACGAGGGGCGGAGAGAGAGAGGGAGACATGGACTCTGAAGCAGGCTCCAGGCTCTGAGCTGTCAGCACAGGGCCCGACGCGGGGCTTGAACTCACCGACCATGAGATCGTGACCTGAGCCAAAGTCGGACGCCCAACCGACTGAGCCACCCAGGTGCCTTGGAAGTCTCAGGGTTTTGAAATGGGCTTCTGTATTAATCGTTGTCTGATAGGTGTTCTAGGTGTTTCAAACAATGGGATTTATTATGGGAATTGGTTGGTTACAAAGGCTTGGAAGGGTTGGTGGAGCAAAAGAACGTGAGGGAAGTTACGCGGAACAAGTAATGGGAAACAGTTACCATCCGTGGGCTGGAGAAGCATGGCGAGGAGATTGGTTGACCCAGAATGCAGGACAGCTGGCCTCCAAGGTTCCGCTGTTGGAGGTGAGCAGGAACCTGTGCGCTGGCACTGAAAGGTCATTGCCACTGCCGCTGGGGCTGTCACCACAGTCTTGGTGGCTGGTGTCTCCACTGCAGCTGATACGATCACAATCCCAGGTGCTGCTGCTCTCTCTGCTAGGGGAGAAGCCTGTAGAAGAGGCTCCTTCTTGCCCTTCCACTTCCCAGCCTCCCTACAGCGCTCCCATTGGCGGGACCTAAATGTAGGCAGGGGGTCCTGAGAAATGAAGTCTGCAGGGTCTCTCCCTTCAGGGCGGAGCACAACACACAAAGATCGGAATGGAGCTGAGAAGCCAGCAAGCCGGTGACTAACACGACCTCCTTTTAGAAAAAAGAGCTCCGGGCCCTCTGTGCCCTCCGTGAACCCACTTGCAGCCGAGAGTGCTGTAATCTTGGGCCAAACCCATGGTAATACTAAGCCCAGTATTTGAATTCTCGAAGGAATGTCTGTTCTGTTGGGGGACATTGGTGTGTCTGGAAGAAAGTAGTCTCCGGGAGAGAGAAGGTCTCTACTTTAGATTCTCTGCTTTCGTGATGGATTTATATAAAGCATTGACTCCTGGATCCATTTTGGTGGAAATTGTCTACAAAATAAAAGAAAAGGGCAAAATCTTCCATGTGCGTGTTCTGTTCTCCATAGGAATTTGTAATCGGTATTATTTCAAGTCACTCCGGGAAAAAAAAAAAAAAAGCGCACATAAAAAGCAACTTTATCTGGTCACATATAGCGTCGGCCTGGCATGAGAAAGCCGGAGGATTGAGCGGATCTCTCGGCCGCAAGCTCGGGCTGACAACCCTTCTGTACGGGCTGGAGCTGTGTGTTGGCGTTAAGATTTCAAATGCCCGTGACTCGGAGTTTTCTGTAGGTTTATGCTTGGCTCATTGGAGTGAGTGTGCCATGTACCAAAGGTTACGATTCACCCAATTCTGTGCACCTGAGATGTACTTTAAAAGGAAAAAAGCTGGGGTTCCTCGGTGGCTCAGTCAGTTAAGTGTCCACCTCTTGATTTCAGTTCAGGTCATGGTTTCGCAGTTCATGAGATCAAGCCCCGAGTTGGGCTGTGTGTTGACGGCACAGAGCTTGCTTGGGATTCTCTCTCCCTCTCTCCCTGCCTCCCCTCCTCAAGTAAATAAACAAATAAAAAAATAAATAAAGGGGAAAAGGCAAAGGAAGGGTTATACTCAAAGGTAGAGCACCTAGCTTACTCTAAGAGGCTCAAACCAACCTTGGTGGTGATGTAACGGAGACAAGACACGAAAAGGGACTGGGCTTTAGGGGAAGATGGCTAGTTTAGTCAGGGCATGGTCATTGGTGATTTTCTCTGGGCTTTCCAAGTGGATATTTCTAGCATGCTATTAGATAATCTGGTTGGAGCTCAGGGGAGCAGTCTGGATAGAGTATAAACATAGGATCTATCAGTAAATAGGTTTAGTTAAAACCTGAGTAGGGTTGGGAAACAGACATGTTGGCATATTTTAGACTAAATCATTGAAGAGGATTCATTACAGGAGAATGTGCTAGAAGGAAATAGTCATCCCCCCGTTCCTCCTCCTGCCCAACCATATTGGATGTCATTGTCCAGAGGTTTAAAATCTGAATTTGTGTCCTTGGTTTAAGTAATCACACACAGTACGTCAGGCCCCTGTTATACCAGAGCATGAATTCTAACCTGGAAGCAACTGTGCTGGGGGACGATGATTGACAACTTAAATCTGGACAATGGAGCTTTTGGACTCGGCCCAGAGGGGTCAACTCTGGCTTTCTCCAGCTGTGCCCCTTCATACAGGACGCGGAGTCCATAGGCTAAGGTCACGTTCTCACCTGTGGCCATAGAGCCCGTGCCTCCCCCTTAGAGGTCACACTCCAAGTACCAGGATCCCAGAATTCCCTGCCCCAATGGCCAAAGTGGAGCTCACTTCCAAAGCCCTCAGTGGCCACTTCTCTGTTGCAGGTATGCACCCCTGGGCTTCAAGATTGGTGAAGGGGTGACTACAAAGGTGTGGAATGTAAAAGAAAAGTTTTACACTGGATACTTGTTAAGCTAGATTTTATCCGAACTGCTCTAGTAGAGGAGAGAGACTTCAGTATAGAACTGAGCTCAATTCTGGGGCATCTGGGTGGCTCAGTCCATTAAATGTCCGACTGTGACTCAGGTCATGATCTCATGGTTCATGAGTTTGCACCCTGTGTTGGACTCTGTGTTATCAGCTCAGGGCCTGGAGCCTGCTTCAGATTCTGTGTCTCCCTCTCTCTCTGCCCCTGCTCTGCTCATGCTCTGTCTCTCTCTGTCCCCAAAAAATTAAAAAGCATTAAAAAAAAAAAGAACTGAGCTCAACTCTGAATACAACAAAGACTGTTGGGGATGTCTAGCCAACAAGCAGGGTGAGGCAGTCAGTGTGCGGAAGGTTACTAAGAGGACAGCAGGGGTAGGAAGATGTTTGCTAAACTGGCTTCAGGATTCATGTTGGAGGCAGGTCAAGGACTTAGACATCAGTTGTGGGGGATGAGGGACTTGGTTAAACATCAAGGGTGAGGAGGGGATTATCACCAAACCAACACGGCAGGATTCTTTGCCGAATCTGGGCTCTGGAGGCCGAGGGCAGGGCAGCCGGCCAAGGTTGTGACATAGTGAGAAGAGGGCTCAGAAGAGCCTGATTAAATTTGGTCAGAGAGGGAGTTTTTGTCAGGACAGAGCTTGGACTTACAGGTTCAGGTGTCCATGTCTGTGTCACAGGGTCCCTCATGGTGTGGCTCAGAGCCAGGGGCAGAAGGAAAAGGGGCCAGGCACCCTGGCGTTCCGGCTTGGAACCCTGAGGAATCTGAGAGGTCTCAGTTTGAACCTGACTGCCCAGCCACCGATTCTTTTGCAAGAGTCTAAAAGGCTGATGCCTGAAGGGATGGGGCAGAGATTGTCTGATGGGGACTCTCAGCTGAGCAACTCAGGAGCTTCTGGAGGCACCTGGACAGTGGGGGTGGGGAGGGGCAAGACCCAGGACAGGCCACGAGGGAGCCCCCCACCTCCCACCAAAGAGGCAGGGAAAATGGCGTCTCGCCTGGGGTGGTGCTGACTGAGTGGAAGGGAAAGCCTGAGGGGTTAGGTGAGGCTGTCTGCGAGCCAGGGAGAACCTTCCCCTTCTCTTTTCACCCTGTGCCAGGCCCCAGTGAGAATCACGGCCTATGGTAGAAAACGGTGTCGATTTTGAATACATGTTCTCCACATTTGGTGTGAACTGTGACTTTGCACATTAAAAAATATATATATCCATGAATGGGGGCGCCTGGATGGCTCAGTCGGTTGAGCGTCCGACTTTGGCTCAGGTCACGATCTGATGGCTCATGGGTTCGCACCCCACATCGGGCTCTGTGCTGACAGCTCTGAGTCTGGAGCCTGCTTCGGATTTTGTGTCTCCCTCTCTCTGCCCCTCCTCCACTCAACTCTCTTTCTGTCTCTTCCTCCAAAATAAACATTACAATTTCTTTTTAAATCTTAAAAGAAAATCCAGGAATGTATATATGTTAAGGTGGAAGGATAAAAGATCCAACACTCAGAATGATTTACAGGTGCTGAATGTTTAGGCATATGGTACTCTGGACCCCGTTTTTACTCTTGCCTCAGGCTCTGCACTGCCAGGAAGGGGCTGCAAAGTTGCTGACTGGCCTAGAGCACAGGCCCAGTTAGGGGGCGTGAGAAGTTTCCAGGCCCAGGGGCAGATGGACAGATGCCTGGTTGAACATGTGCGATTGAGAGAGGGCTACACGATATAGGATCGATAAGGGGCAGGTAGGACTCATGAAGAGAGGTGGTGGAGAAGAGGGGGAGAAGATGGGTCTAGAAGCTAGTGTGGGAGTGCTTGGAGTCCAGTGGCCTGCCCACACACCCCGACTGGGCTGGAACCAGGCCATCTGCAGAGGTGCATGTATGGCACCCCTCCTGCCTTTAGTTAGAATTTAGCCTGGGGTGATCGGGGTCTTTCCCAGGTGCCAGCACCACTCTTTCACATTAAAAAAAATTTTTTTACTGTTTATTTATTTTTGAGAGAGAGACAGAGCACGAACACGGGCGGAGGGTGGGGGTAACGCAGAGAGAGAGGAAGACACAGAATCCGAAGCAGGCTCCAGGCTCTGAGCTGTCAGCACAGAGCCTGACGTGGGGCTGGAACCCATGAGCCATGAGATCGTGACCTGAGCCCAAGTTAGATGCTCAACCAACTGAGCCACCCAGGTGCCCCGCTTTCACATTTGGAGTTAGCCCTCAGAACCTTAGAGAAAATACATGGCCTGATGGGGTTGTGTGGGTAAGTCAAGAAAGTTCACATGAAACGGCTTTAAAAATAGCAACAAACTACGCAAATTCTGGGTGGTAATATGTGGCCTAAATTGTTTTTCCCCAAGAGCTTTCCTATATTGAGGTATTCTTTGTGGGGCACACAGTTTTATGTTAGAGTTCTCTTTAAAAACAGGGATTACTAGGGTGCCTGGGTGGCTCAGTCGGTTAAATGTCCGACTTTGGCTCAGGTCATGATCTCACGGTTGGTGAATTCGAGCCCCGCTTCAGGCTCTGTGCTGACAGCTCTGAGTCTGGAGTCTGCTTCGAATTCTGTGTCTCCCTCCCTCTCTCTCTGCCCCTCCCCTCCACACACTCTGTCTCTCAAAAATGAATAAACGTAAAAAAACTTTAAAAGAAAATAAAATCAGGGATTACTTCTGGAGGACATTTTGAGGGGGCACTTTTCTTTTCCTAAATAAGGTATATGTTCTCCCCGAGCAGGCTAGGTTTAAGCCAGGTAATGTTTTGGTGGGGGTACCTGGGAGCACCACGAGCAAATCGTTCAAAAGAATCAAGCGTTGTAGTGGGGCCACTGATCTTTCCGGTCCTTTAGCATTAGCCAGTCGGAAAATTCTGCTCCCCACTAGAGGTTTCAGCTCCAGATAAATGATTCAAACTTCGTTAGTAGAGTGCGGCTAATAATACGTGTTGCCTTCTGTTTTCACCAGTCTGGGTAGGAATAACAAAAAAAGAGTTTGTGTGCTTGCAGAAGGAAAGGAGCACATAAACATATCATAAAGTATAGTCAGTCTTCTGCTTGTCTGCCACTCCAAATTCAGCCTCTGCAGTTAGCAATCTGGCACCATTTGCCAGCATTAATTTGATTCCATTTGTATTCCAAGTTGCAATTCCCTTTACAGTGCACTTTAGTGCTTAAGATCTATTTGTCAGCTGTTATTTAAGGGAGCGAATAAATTTTTCAGTATGCAGTAAACGCAAAATAACCCAGAGAAATGAAAGTTTGAAGCCGAAGTTGTTAAATGGGAGAGCCAGTGAAGAGGACTGTGTAAAACTCGTGAGCTAATGGCAGGCAAGTTAGTCATGTTTTTATGGATTTGCCATAGTTTAATTGACTTTGATTTCTTTAAACGTTCCAACTCTTGGGGCGCCTGGGTGGCTCAGTTGGTTAAGCATCTGACTCTTGATTTCTGCTCAGGTCACTATCTCACAGTTCGTGGGTTTAAGCCCTGAGTAGGGCTCTGTGTTGACAGTGTGGATCCTGCTTGGGATTCTCTCTCTCTCTCTCTCTCTCTCTCTCTGCCCCTCTTCTGTTCACACACTCTGTCTCTCTCTCTCTCTCTCAAAATAAATAAATAAACTTAAAAAAATAAGGAATGTTCCAACTCTTGTTGTAGTGGGTATTGCCCTAGAGTTGGAGAGAAGTAAGGAACTCAGTTGTTTCCTGAGCCACCTATAGAAATTGTTCAGTATCATCATTCATATTCTATATATTTTTTTATGTTTATTTATTTCTGAGACAGAGACTGAGCATGAGTGGGGGAGGGGCAGAGGGAGAGGGAGACACAGAACCAGAAGCAGGCTCCAGGCTCTTGAGCTGTCAGCACAGAGCCTGACGCAGGACTTGAACTCACAAACCGTGAGATCATGACCTGAGCCGAAGTTGGATGCTCAACCGACTGAGCCATCCAGGCGCCCCATCATTCATATTCTAGACCATGATATCCTCAGTGAAATACGGTGGACCCTTGAACAATGCAGGTGTTAGGGGCACCACACCCCACACAGTCGAAAAATCTGTGTCTAACTTTGGAACCCCCAAAACTTAACTACTACTAATAGTCTGCTGTTTGCTGGAAGCCTGAAGGATAATATGAACAGTCAGTTAACACATATTTTGTATATTATATGTATCATATACTGTATTCTTACAATAAAGTTAGCCAGAAAAAAAGAAAATGGTATTAAGAAACACATAAAAGAAAATACATTCACACTATTATACTGTGTTTGTTGAAAACAAATCCACAGGTAAGTGGACCCACAAAGTTCAGGTCTGTGTTGTTCCAGGATCAGCTGTAGTTTAGGGCTTTTATGGTTCTTATTTCAGTCTTCTTGAGTGTTGACCATCTGAAGCTGTAGGTTTAGGGAAGGAGCTCACTGGGCAAAATGCCATCTTTTTAAAAATCTTCCCCAGAGAATTTTAGTGTGGAAGAATCTGATTAAAAGCCTACTTTAATATGATTTTGTGTGTGTCTGTTGTGTATGTGTTTTAGGGAAGTAGCTAGGAAATACTTTTTAAGGTAAAAAAATAATGGGAAATGTTTCTGGAAAGTTAGGTCCCTTTAACTTTCCTCTCTGTTAAAAAGGTTTTCCCGCACTTTTAAAGATGGCGTCACTCCTACAAACTAAACAATTCAGATGGATGTCCTAGAACCTCACACTCTCGTTTTTCAAAAGCCATGTTCTTTTTTAGAGCATGAACATACATGGATGTATGTTGCTTAGATTCCGCAGGCTTGTTTTACTACTAAAGATTGCATATGCACGGAACCCCGTACTCTTCTCGCCTTCCTTCCTTTATCAGGGTTCCAGTAGAACTTGGCTACCGAGCCGGCAAGCCCTCGTTACAGTGAACGAATGGCAAGCCCTCCCAGTTACAGTGAATGAAGGGTTCATAATTGCTACCAGTCTCAAGTCCCATTCATGTTACGAATACAATCTGAGTGGACCTAGAAACTGGCCACAGAAAGATCTAGACAGAGCTGTTTTTGGTGCCTGTTACCCTTAACTGATGTGGAAGAGCAGAGATGATGCTCAGGCCATCTCCGTTCTCTGGAGCACAGGAGGCAGGCGTTGTGTCCTGCTGCTGTCCTGTCCTTTGGATCTTTGCCATGGCACAGCCAGGGCGAGGCAAATAAAGAGTCACCTGCGTGCCATATAGCAGCAGCCTCCAGCCACTGCTGGCACCAGCCACTCACTCAAGACACCTGTGCCTGCCCCCCTCCTGAGTTAAGTGTGGACCCACTTCTGTTCTAATCATACGCCACCAATCTTAATCTTGTATCTTGATCACTGTCTCTGACTCCTGTGGATTGGACTCCAATTCTTCTCTCCCAGTTAAACAGCCTTGATTCCTGTTATGCCTTCAGCGGAAACTTAATGCTCTAACTCAAGTTCCTGGGTTCCTGGTCCTGTTGACCAGCAACCACTTCATGTGCGAATGGCCTTTCTTCTCAAATTTTCTACTCTTTCACATCTTCAAGTTTATCTGTTAACTTTTGCTGACCACCTGACTCTACGTGTCATTAAATTCCCGGTGTGTATGTAGGTGAGCATTCTTTTTTGTTTTTTAATGTTTATTTATTAATTTTGAGAGACAGAGAGACAGAGCGTGACAGGGGAGGGGAGGGGCAGAGAGAGAGAGAGAGAGAGGGAGACACAGAATCCGAAGCAGGCTCCAGGCTCTCAGCTGTCAGCACAGAGCCTGATGTGGGGCTCGAACCCACAAACCGTGAGATCATGACCTGAACCTAAGTGGGACGCTTAACCAACTGAGCCACCCAGGCACTCCTTCATTCTTTTTTTTTTTTTTTATGTTTATTTATTTATTTATTTTGAGAGAGCACAAGTAGGGGAGGATCAGAGAGAGAGATAGAGAGAGTTCCAAACAGGCTGTGCACTGTCTGTGCCTGACATGGGGCTCAAATGCACCAACTTTGAGTTCATGACCTGAGCCAAAATCAGGAGTCAAACGTTTAAACAGCTGAGCCACCTAGGCGCCCCTATTCTTTTTGATGCTAAAGGTCAAATATGGCAAATGCCAAGTAAACAAATACATAATCATTTTTTTTTAATTTATTTATTTTGAGAGAGAGGGAGAGAGAGAACAAGTGGGGGTGGGGCAGAGAGAGAGAGGAAGTGAGAATGTCTCAAGCAGGCTCTCCGGCTGTCAGCACAGAGCCCATCATGGGTCTTGATCTCATTAACTGTGAGATCATGACCTGAGCCGAAGTCAGACGCTTAACCGACTGAGCCACCCAGGCGCCCCAATCTTACTTGATCTTTAATTGTTTACAAGCCTTTCGTGATTAAATGACTTCTCCTTGCTGTAGTGTTGGCACCAAAGAGTATATACTTATTTGAGAGAGTGTGTACCAGCATTAAACAATTTTTATGAATTCTACTAGAGAATATGTTTTGTTCCTCTGGAAGCATTTATTTGGGCTTTTTTTTTTTTCCCTGCAGATAGATTTTTTTTTTTTTTTTGTGCCATTTCCTTACATTTAAAAACTCAAATCAGGGGCCACAAAATCATCAGTGTCAGCAACACTTAGAAATTCTGTTACATATTGTGGTATTGTCTTAATCCTTTCTCAGTTATAGAAATAACTTCTTCCTGATTGAGTCTCCATCCACAATGTCAGGAAACAACTGCTTACCACATCCATCACTTCTGTCTGCACAGGATCGTGTTTCAAAGGTTTCCCAATTAATCCTGTGGAAGTTAGAATCACTCATAATTATAATCCTGTTATGCCTTCTTTATTTCTTGATGTGCTTGTTAATTAACGTCCATCCTGCAGTGGTCTGTAGCATGGTGCTATTATTGGCTGTTTTGTCTTTAAAAGCCTCTTTTCTACCATTTGGACTAAGATTGATTCACTGTACTTTGTTGAAATCGATCATTTTAGATCAAAAAAAAATCTATACCATATATTCATTCTGGCTACTTTTGCGTGATTTCACTTTTTTTTCAGTCCATCAATGCCAAGCTGGTTGCTTACCCCTTTTTGGCTTCCTTTCTCTTGCTCTTTTCTTTTTTAAGAACTGTCTATCTCTTTCTTTCTCCCGCCCTCTCTGAGACAACACCCCTGGGGAGAAAAGCCAATTGGCAGAGGCAGCAGAATAAATTCTGACTTCAGAACCAGGCTACACACTAGTCCCCTTTCTCTTTTTATAAAATCAGGAAGAGGGTCCCTCTGCTTGGTGATCCTCCCCCTGAACAGTCTCTAGGGTGACAGCGTCATGACGGACTGCGAGGCACTTTGCAAGCGCTGTAGCGTCCTTCGTTATAGCCTCAAACTCCTCTGTATTCTAATCTCACCAAGTAGACTCCAGACGAGCACTAAAATTCTTGCGCACATACTAACGTTTTCTTTTCTTCTTTCAGGCACTGACTTTAACATAGATAGCTTACCTCTGCCTCGGAAGGCCCATCACGACTGGGCCCTTTTTCACGAAGAGTCTCCGAAAAATAATTACAAGCTCTTTCACAAGCCAGTCATCACCTTGTTCAACTACACTGCCACATTCAGCCGACATTCCCACTTGCCACTGACCACCCAGTACTTGGAGGGCGTAGAAGTCCTGAAGTCACTCAGATACCTGGTCCCTTTGCGGTCCAAGAACATCCTTCGAAGAAGACTTGCTCCACTGGTGTATGTCCAGTCAGACTGTGACCCGCCATCAGACAGGGACAGCTATGTTCGAGAACTGATGACTCACGTTGAGGTGGATTCCTACGGTGAGTGTTTACGAAACAAGGATCTCCCTCCACAGCTAAAAAATCCAGCTTCCATGGATGCTGATGGCTTTTATAGGATCATTGCACAGTATAAGTTTATCCTTGCCTTCGAGAATGCGGTGTGTGACGACTACATCACTGAGAAGTTCTGGAGACCTCTGAAACTGGGGGTGGTCCCTGTGTATTATGGGTCCCCCAGCATTGCTGACTGGCTCCCAAGTAATAGAAGTGCTATTCTCGTGTCTGAATTTGCTCACCCTAGAGAACTGGCAAGTTACATCAGACAACTGGATCATGACGACAGACTGTACGAGGCCTACATAGAATGGAAGCTGAAGGGTGAGGTCTCGAATCAGCGACTTCTCACAGCACTCAAGGAACGGAAGTGGGGAGTACAAGACGTCCACCAGGACAACTACATCGATGCATTTGAGTGCATGGTGTGCAGCAAGGTGTGGGATAATATCCGGCTTCAGGAGAAGGTGAGAGAATCAAGGTTTGGCGAAGAGGCTCTAGGAGAGCCATCTTGATGGCTTCTGACATTTTGCATCCTTTTTTAAAAAAAAGTTATTATTATTATTATTATGTTTTAAAGTTTATTTATTTTGAGAGAGAGTAGGAGGGGCAGAGAGAGAGGGAAAGAGAAGAGAATCCCAAGCAGACTCTGTACTGTCAGCACAGAGCCCGACACGGCACTCAAACTCAACAAACCACAAGATGGTGACCTGAGCCAAACCCAAGAGTCAGATGCTTAACAGACTGAGCCACCCAGGCGCTCCGCCATTTTGTATCCTTCTGTAGCGGCCCCTTCGTACTCCTCTTCATTCCCATTAGAGAGACCAGGCTCTGCAGGAAGGTGAATATTTCATTCTTCTCCTTTCAAGACTTCATTCCTCATGAAATTTTCTAGTCCTGTCCTTCTTCCCGAAGGCCTTAAACTCCCCTTTATTGTTTCTTCTGAAGGACACCATGCTGCAGGTGCTGGGCAGTGATAGAAGCAGGCTACAGGAGAGGGAAGAAAATAAAATATGGGAAAGTTCTAAATCTCATCCACATTGTCAGGTCTTTAACTTTTCCATCAGTGGTCTGATTTCTGTCAGACTCCTTACACGTTTGCCTCACAGGCTACTGCTTGGAAACTTATTTTCATTTCACATGTGCAATCTAACACCTTTCTCTCTCTCTCTCTTTCTCATTCTTGCTCTTTCTCTTTCCGGCACATGCTTATTAATATAGAGAAAATTTTCAAATGATGATGGATGACCCTTAAAATATTTCTTTTTCTTAAACTATTATAGAGGCGCGTGTGTGGCTCAGTCGGTTGAGCGGCCGACTTCGGCTCAGGTCATGATCTCGCGGTCCATGAGTTCGAGCCCCACGTCAGGCTCTGTGCTGACAGCTCAGAGCCTGGAGCCTGTTTCGGATTCTGTGTCTCCCTCTCCCTGACCCTCCCCCATTCATGCTCTGTCTCAAGAATAAATAAACGTTAAAAAAAAAAAAGTTTTTAAACTATTATAAAGAAATTTCTTAGTAATGTCTTCAGATTTCTTGATGCTCTTAACATTTGCTTGCTTTACTTATTTATACTGGGAATGGTCTCACTTTATATATAACTAAATTTGTTAGAAGGTACTTTATTGAAAGAAAGAGAAAGATTAGTTTAATTTACCTTTGAAATTAAAAGAGAGTGGTGCCCAGGTGGCTCAGTCAACCCCTAAAAGTCAGCCAACTTTGGCTCAGGTCATGACCTTGCGATTCATGGTTTCGAGCCCCGTGTTGGGCTCTGTGCTGACAGCTCAGAGCCTGGAGCCTGCTTCGGATTCTGTGTCTCCCTCTCTCTCTCTGCTCCTCCCCTGCTCACACTCTGTCTGTCTGTCTCTCTCTCAAATAAATAAATGTTTAAAAAAATTGAAAAAAAAAAGAAATTAAAGAAGAAATGAGATGGCCCACTTATACTATACTACTTGGCCATCACTCATCAGTCCCTTGTCCTACTCCCATATACACGTAATGTTTCATCTAAGTTCTCTGGAGGCAAACAATTTTTGTTAAATACTGAAATGTTTATTTTGGACAGCGTATTAATTTCAGGTCAGACATAAACCTGAACAGTTTGTTGAATTATTTTTGTGTATTGTATAGATAAGGCTCTCATATGCGAAATGTGTGTATTTTTAGACAAATTTTAAAATATTTGAAAGATTATTTTCCTCATTTTAACTAGTATGAAAATTTAAATTGTTTTATCTGGTTTTATATAACAAAGATTTATTCATAAAATCATTTCTGTTAAGCCAAGTGACTTGGTTGCTGCACGAACAGTATTACATCATCCTTCTCAGAGAATGCATCCTGACTGGCAACGACTTCCTCTTTGACCTAAGTTACAGGGCCACGTTACAGCAAAACCCAAAATCTGCACACTGCAGAAAACGTGAAAAAGTAGAGACCACATTAATTACCCATGCCATCCTAATTATTTATTCTGAAAGTCTGTTAAAGCAGAAAACAGAACTTCTGAGGGTGGTGATTTGCCCGGGGCTGCCGATCAAGATCCGTGCCAGGCTTGGACATGACAGTCACAGAAAAGCAAAGAACCCCACAAGCCCTAACTGTGTCCGCACCTCACAGACGCCCTTTTGGAATGATTGCTGGGGACTGGAAGAGAGCGCATGACGACGTTGGTGGATAGCTTTGTAAAAGTTATAGGAAAATGTGTATATTCCTGCGTTTCCAAAAAAACAGCTAACTGTGGTATTTCCGAGTGCCTGAAGGTGATGTAATTACATGTCCTTCTCTTTGGAGTCTTTGAAGAAAAGTAGATGGAGTAGGCTGTCCTTTGGCGTGTTCTTATTCCTCCCCGAGAAGTGGTCAGTGAGGATGATTAAAAGGCTTTGCTTGCATTTCAATGGATGCGCTACAGTTCTCAAATGCTAATGTGCTCATTATTGAAAAGCAGAACAAAATGTACCGTGAAAGTAAATTAAAAGGGTATTAAGACTAGTTCTTTACACTGGCATTTATTCATTTGTTTTACAAGATTTGTTACAGCTTCCATATGCCATGCCTTAAAGTAAGCTGCTTATATATGTTTCTTCACTTTTTCTCTTTCAGCCAAAGAAAAGCTAAAAGAAATAATTTGATTTCCTCTGACTGATTATTTTTCATCTTGTGGCTGGCAATAATTTAATCATTGTATTTGGATGTAGAAACTACCGTAAGAATATCAAACGTATCTCCCCTTTCTCTACTCTGCTTCTCCCCTGCTCTCCCTCCACACAGACCTAGTGAGTTATCTATTGCTGTGTGAATAATAATGTCACAGACTTAGTGGCTTAAAAACCACACATATTTATCATCTCACGGTTTCTTGTGGGTTAGCTCATGGCTTAAGTGGGTCCCCCGGAAGCCTGCAATCAAAGTATCAGTCAGGGCCGGGTGTTCACCCGGAGGCTCAATTGGGGACAAGTCTGCTTCTAAACTCGCATGCTTGTTGGCAGATTCAGTTCTTAGAGGCTGTAGGACTGAGGGCTTCAAGTTGCTTGTTGGCTGGAGGCCGGAGACTGCCCTTGGCTCTGAGAGGCCACTACATTCCTCGTCCATGCGGGCTTCCCCAGCATGGCTGCTTACTTCCTCAAAGCCAGCAAGGGAGTGAGAGAGTTCAGCAAGATCAGTGCTGCAACCAGCATATATGATCATGTACACACAATCACATACATTCTCTCACCTTTGCCATATTTTATTGGTTAGAAACAAGTGAAGATACCTTGCACGCTCAAGAGGAAAGGAATACAAGGGCATGAATACCAGGAGGCAGAAATCACGGGGGCCATCTGGAGTCTGTCCACCACACCTGTTGAATCTGAGTAGGCTTGTTCTCTATGGTGTTTGCTTTATTTACCCCATGTAGGGGGAAGTCTTTCGGTATTGACTTGACTTTAGTCTGTAAAAGAACATTTACCGATACACCATCCTGTCCTCAAAAAGGCCATAATAGGGGAGACAGCATATAATCGTCAGAGATCTAACTTCACAGGGGATAAGCTTTTAAAAAGTTAGCTTTGAGGTATAATTGATATACCATAAACTGCACATATTTAAAATGCGTGGTTTGATTAGTTATGACCTATACCTGTGAAACCATCACCCCAATCAAGATGACAAACATTTCTTTCCTCCCCAGGACATGAGTTTCCTCATGTCCCTCTTTAATCTATCCTCTCTCCACCCCCTTTCTCAGGCAGCCACACATCTGCTTTTTGCCACTTCTGACAAAGAAGCTAAGGCACTTTTCTAGAATTTTATGTAAATGGAATCCTGTAATGATTCTCTTTTGTGTCTGGCTTCTTTCTATCCACATGATAATGTTGACATTCATCCACAACACTGCGTATCAACAGTTCCTTTCTCTTCATTGTTGAAGTTCGCACATGCCAAAATGGCCTTATCCATTCAGCTGTTGATGGACATTTGAGTTGTTTTCAGTTTCTGGCTATTACAAAATAAAGCTGCCTCGAACATTCACGTACAAGTCTTTGCGTGGACGTATGTTTTCATTTGTCTTCTATAAATACCTAGGCGAGGAATGGCTAGGTCATATGGTAGATGTCTGTTAAACATTTTGAGAAATTACCAGATTGTTTTCCAAAGTTACTCTGTCGTACATCCCCACCAGCATTGCATGGGAGTTGCATTCATTAACAGTCGGTGTGGTCAGTCATAGTTTTTGCCATTTTGCTGGGTACGTAGTGGTATCTCACTGTGATTTAATTTACATTTCTCAGCAACTAATGATTTTGAGTATCTTTTAAATGGCTTATTTGCCATCAATATCTTTGGCGATACGTCTCTTCAAATCTTTGCTCATTTAAAAAAGATTGAGTTATTCTTGTTATTCTTGAGTGGTGACAGTTCTTCATATATTTTGAACAAATAACAGATGTTTTCTTCCAGTCTTTGGGTTGTTTTTCCATTTTCATAACAGTGTCTTTTAAGGTGTAAAAGGTTTTAATTTTGATGAAGTCCAGCACATTTTTTTCTTTTATATTTGTGTGTTTTGTGTCCTATATAAAAATATTTGTGTAACCCAAGGTCACTAAGATGTGCTTCTGTTTTATTCTAGAAATGTTGTGGTTTTAGCTTTTACACTTGGGTCTGTTTTCCACTTAGAGTTAATTTTTGTAATGCAGTGTGGTGTAAGAGTTGAGGTTTGTATATTTGGATGTCCAATAGGATTGACACCATTACTGGAAAGATTATTTTTTCATGATTGAATTACCTTGTTGTTTTTTTCTAAACTCAATTGGCCATATATATATATATATGTTAATTTCTTGGCTGATCAATATGTCTGTATTTAAGTACTGTAGCTTCATAATAAGTGTTAAAATGAGATAGTGTCAATCTTCCAACCTTGTTCTTTTTCAAAATTATTTTCACCATTTTAGGTCTTTTGCTTTAATATATAAATTTTAGAGTCAGTTTGCCAATTTATATGAGAATGCTTGATAGCATTTTCATTGTGATTGTGTTGAATGTAAGTATCAATTTTGGGAGAATTGACAACAATATTGAGACATTTAACCCATAAGAATGATATATCTATCCATTTAAGTCTTCTTTAATTTCTCTAGACATTATTTTGTAATTTCTTGTGTACAGGTTTTTTTATAACTCTTTACTCAAATTTATCACTAAGTAGTTCACATTTTTTGATACCATAATAAATGATATATTTTTTTAAACTATATATTCTGATCATTTGTTGCTGGTATATAGAAAAAAAATTGATTTTGTATGTTGACTTCATAGACTGCAACCGTGTTCATTACACTGATTAGTTCTGGTATCTTTTTAAAAGATTTCTTAGGATTTTTCTACATAAATGATCATGTCATTTATAAAAGAAGATGATTTTATCCCCATCTCCAATCTATTTGCCTTTTATTTCTTCCCCTTTTCTCCTTTACTGTACTAAGACCTTCATTATAACTTTGAAGAGTACTGTTGGGACCATAGTTCCCCATCATAGAGAGACTTGTTCTTCATCATTGTCTCATCATTGTTTTTCATCATCGTTTATGATATTAGCTGTAGGATTTTGGTTGATGCCCTTTATCAAATTGAGAAAGTTTCCTTCTGTTCTTACTTTGATGAGAATTTTTTATCATGAGTGGATATAGAATTTGTCAAATGATTTTCTGTCTCCATTGAGACAATCATGGTTTTCCTTCTTTATTTAATGATGAATTACAGTGATAATTTTCAAGGCTAAATGACCTTGCTTTCCTGAGATAAACTTCACTTGGTTATATTATCCTTCTTATTTATTGTTGGATTTGAATTGTTAAAATTTTGTTAGGAATTTTTGCATCTATGTTCATGAGGTAGACTGGTCCATGTTTTTCTCCCAGTGCCTTGGCTAGTTTTCATATGTGGTAATGCTGCTCTCATGTTCCCTCTGCTCGTGTTTCCTGAGTTTGTGGAGATTTAGTATTATTTTTTCCTTAACTGTTTGTTGAATTTACCAGTAGGCCATCAAAGTTTTTTCCTTGTAGGAAGGTTTTTAAGTATAAATTGAATTGTTTTAATAGACATAAAGCTGTTCCTGTTATTCATCTCCTTTTGAGTGAGCCTTGGTAGATTGTGTCTTCTAAGGGATTTTTTTTTCATATTCTCCAAGTTGTCAAATTGACTAGCATACCATTGTCAGCATTCCTTTATTCTTTCAATATCTGTACTATTTGTATGTCACCTCTGTCATGTCTGATATTAAGTTGTGTCTTTTTTTCATGATTAATCTACACAGAGATTTATCCATTTCATTGAGCTATTCAAATAATTAGCTTTTGATTTCATTATTTTTTCTTTTGTTTTATATCTTAATTATTTCTGTTCCTTATTTTAATTTTTCTTTTTTAATTTTATTTATTTATTTAATATAATTTATTGCCATGTTGGCTAACATACACTGTATACAGTGTGCTTTTGGTTTTGAGGGTAGATTCCTGTGGTTCATCGCTTACATACAACACCCAGGGCTCATCCCAACAAGTGCTCTCCTCAATTCACCCTCTCCCACCATCAACCCTCAATTTGTTCTCTGTATTTAAGAGTCTCTTATGGTTTGCCTCCCTCTCTGTTTGTAACTCTTTTTTTCCTCTTCCCTTCCCCCATGGTCTTCAGTTAAGTTAATTTTTCTTAAATTGGACTTAATTTGCTCATTTTCAAATTTAAGGTAGAAACTTGGGTCATTGATTTGAAACCTTTATGCTTTCATAATATACGTGTTTACTGCTATAAAATTCCTCTAATCACCGCCTGAGCTACCTCCTACAAATTTAGGTTATTGTGTTAATGTTAATTCAGCTTAAAATATTTTCAGTCTTCTGCCCTGCTACCAGTCTCCTTCCTGAGCATCTGATGGAGGTCCATGGAAAAGAGCTTTTGAGTGGATTTGAACTCTTCCTTTGTGTCTGGGACTCCTAGGTATTCCAAACTGGCATGAAAACCCATACTTCACCTTTAAGAATTTGTTTAAAAATGTAACTCGGGGCACTTGGGTGGCTCAGTCGGTTAAGTGTCCAACTCTTGATTTTGGCTCAGGTCATGATCTCGCGGATGGTGAGATCGAGCCCTGCATCCCTGTCAGCACAGAGCCTGCTTGGGATTCACTCTCTCCTCTCTCTCTGCCTCTCTCTCTCTCTCTCTCTGTCTGTCTCTCTCTCTCAAAATAAATAAGTAAACATTTTTAAAAAATGTTAACTGATTTCTTATTACCTGTTGGTATGACGACCACCACTTTCTCCTGTGTTCTGTCAAAGGTTAAACAAATCGTGTATCCATCTCTCCCTGGAGGGGCTTGTCACTCTGGAATTTGGTTTACCTGGTTCCTGTGTGATTTCGGTTCCCTGATGGCCTCAAGGAAAGTTGTGAATTTAGATTACCTGACTTTGTCCTTATTGTTAGAATAGGAACCATGTTCTCTTTGGAAGCAAAATATTTGTTAATCATACTTTAGAAACAGCTTGTTTTTCTGCCCAGGACCCCAGCTGGAAAGGCAATTTGGGATGCTGAAACTTAGTCGCTTCCAAAATGTCATAACTATTTCATCAGACACACTTCCTTCAGGTCATACTATGAACTATTTCTACAAGAACACTAGAGTTAAGAGTCCATTTCATAAGATTATTTTCTTTGTGATATCCCCTCAGATGGAACTTTATCCTACACTGCTGAAAGGACTTTTGAGTGGGCAGGCACGCAAACAGATATCAGTACTGGCTTTCTCATATAAACAGTGACGCAGCACCAGGGTTGGGAAGGCCATCCAATGGTATGTGGTCAGTATGGCTACCAGCTGACTGGTTCTAGCATCACGAACAAGCCGTCTGCTGGTTATCTTGGAACACTTCCGGTGCTGGCGATTGCATCATTTTTCAGGGTAGCCCATTTTATCTTTTGTTAGTTTTGACAGTTATATGGTTCTTTCCTTTGAACCCGGACTTTGCTTTCTCTAGTCCATTCTTAGTTACCTGCTTCTGACTCTTTAGTTCAATGGGATGTAGCCTCGCATCTCCACATGTTAGTCAATAAATATGAGCGGTGACCTTTCAAAAGTTTGCATCCTCCTTTCTTGATTCTGTTCTGCTCTTGCTTCAAATACAATCTCTGACCAACCATGATCCCTCACTAAAGTAACCCCAATTTTGAGCCCACCTCTAGTTTTCTGGGGGAAAAAAATGTATTGCTATTCAGACTTCCCAGCTTTTAAGTCTTAGCATTTCCTAATGGTTTGCTGTTTGGATTTGTGTTCTGGGTCTCTGTGCTGTGTTGTCTTGGTAAAGAAATCTTGCCCTAGTTCCAGACCCTTTTAAGCCAAACTGCATGGTCATTTGTCAGTGGTCCTCAAGAGTAGAGAGGTATATCCTTCACTCTCTTCCAAACATGTTAATGCATTCTTCAACTTAGAGTCCCTTCAGATGCTTAAAGGAAGCTTTATATGCATTCTAGGTCATCTTTTTTTCGGGCCACACCCTAGTATCTTCTCCTGTGCTTCCTATGGGAAGTTTAACAAAAAAGGGAATATGTTGATTCAACCACAGGTAGGCACCCAAATTGTTATATTTCCAAATTGGTTTTTCTACTCTGCTTTCTAAATTTGTGTTGGATGAGAATTCTAATTATTACAAACTCAATACATTATAAACCCTGTTATCTTCACATTAAAAAATTTTTTTGGAAAAAGATACACATGCACATAGCTCAAAGTATTAAATAGTTCTGCAAAGTTAGTTTAAAAAAAAAAAAGAGCAGCCTTTAAGTTACCCCTTTTCTCCCTCCCCAGGAGCAATCTCTTACCACCACACTTAGCTTTTGCCCAATGTTTCTAACTAACATGCCGATACACTAATTTTTTGATGTTTAAAAAAAGGGACCCTGAGAGCTCCCCTGCCCAGCATTTGAGGATTTTCCTTTCTTATCTTTTTCTATTGCGGGGACACCTCTATTTCTTGCATGCTTTCTCCCTTTTCCCGAGTTTGCGCTTCTGATTGATCCTGCCCTTGGACAGCTTCTCGAGAAGGGGTACGTGAGGATGTCTGAAATGTCTTCATTTCACTCCAACGTGTAAGCCATAGTTTCGCTGAGTGTAAACTATCAGTTTTCCTTAGAATGTGGAAGGCATTTTGCATCGCCTTTTAAAAAAAAAAACTTTTACTTTTGAAATGATTTTAAATTGGCGGAAGAGTTACAAAGATGGTACAGAGGTCCTGAACGCCCTTCACCTGGCCTCTCCTGTTGTTAACATTGCACATCATGACATGATAACGTGTCAGCGCTTAAGAAATTAACGTTGGCACACTGCGATTAACTCACCTGCAGACTTTAGTCGTATTTCACCCGTTTTTCCACCAACATCCTTTGTTCCAGGATTAAATCCAAGATACCAGATTGAAATGAGCTCTCGTGTGTCCTTGGTCTTCTCCAAACTGTGACAGTCGTTCAGGTTCCTTATTTTTAATAACTTTGATGCTTTTAAAGAGTACTGGCCAATGTAGACTGTCCCTCCATGGGTTTGTCTGATGTTTTCTCCTGTTAAAACTTGGATTATGGATTTGGGGGAATAATATCGCAGCGGTGAAAGGGCCCTTCTCATCGCACCTTGTCAGAGGGGTGTGTGACATCAACCTGACCTATTACTAGTGATGTTAACTTTGATCAGTTGGTTTAAGGCGATACCTGCTAGGTTTCCTCCGTGAGCTTACTGTTTTTCCCTTTCCATTAAGCAGGTTGCTAAGTCCAGGTCATGCTCGACGGGAGGGGGATTGATCTTCACCTCCTCGAGAGAGGAATATCACACCATTTGCAGGCATGAGTTAAAACCACCACAATAATGAATAAATATTTCAGGGGAGATATTTTGAGGCTACGCAAGTATTCTTTTTCTTCCCTAAAGGTTTACGCACTAATGTTAACATTCAACGGTTAGTCTCACCATCGCTTTTTAACCTCCAGTGTCCCTGTCAAGAAATCTATAACCATCCTAACTCCTGATCCTCAGAATTAGACTTTTCCAGTCAGGGAGGTGGCCGAATCTCTCCCTTCTTTTCTGTGTTCTGAGGTTTCATAAAAATATTTGCCAAGAGACTATTTGTTTTGCTGGGGAGTGACGATACTTGCCTTCAAAGGAAAAGTACGTGTCGGGTGCTGTTGTCGTGAGGCAGGAACATCGGACTTGTTTTTCCTTATCATCTATTTTGAATTCTTTTTTTCTTTCTCCCGATGCAGGGCTTACCACCCAAAAGATGGAAGGCAGAAGTTACCCACCTGAGCTGCCCGGAGCCCACAGTGTTTGCTTTCTCACCTCTGGCTCCGCGTTGGAGCTCTCTGAGGGAGATGTGGATACCAAGCTTTGAACAGTCCAAGAAAGAAGCCCAGGCACTAAGGTGGCTGGTTGATAGGAATAAAAATTTTTCAGCTCAAGAGTTTTGGGCCCTCGTGTTCAAGGACTAATTTCTACCAGTATCACAGCGCTATGGACTAGGGGGTTCTCTTGAGCTTTATTTTCTAGGTTGCCTTAACACTCGAATACAGTCGCTACTTTGTTGACTGTCCTTCAGGATAAGGATTGATTGCTGTAGTTCTCATAATGAGCCCTCTCAGCTAATGGATATGAATTACCCTTAGGGGTCACCTCTGTATTTTTTATACTAAAAAAGTGAATATGTCGTATGGACACTGGTCACCTTCAGTTTCCACGTCTGGACGGATGTACCTGCTGCCTTTTGTGGACGTCCAGCTAATGCGGAGTGAGTGCTTTCCTCGCCGCAAGCGAGGCGGAGGGTGGAGCTGTGGATTCTTGACACTCACCTCACTGTCTGCGGTTTATTAGTATTTGGCAAGCCCGGTGTCCCGATGCTAAGCATGAACATGAAATGCATTAGAACTTGGCAATGAGAGATTCCATCTGTTGGTTTCCAGGGATGTAAGTGAGTAATAAAAGCTGTGTGAATTTTATCGGCTGTTTACTCTCAAGTCAGAAGAACATACGCATGCCTGCCTTCTCCTTACTCTCACTACCTCTCTTTTCTTCTTTCCACCTTGCCCTGTGTCCTTCCCCGCTCGCCTCCCTAACTGGAATGTCTTAGGAAGACCTGCCTTCTCCTCGTGTATTTTGAACGGTGAGATGTTCTCAATTGTCTCTCACTCTGCAGAGCAGAATAATAATCATATGATCCAGGCGGTACACCCTGTTCGTTTCCATCAGCGTGAGAGTGGAAGTGAATGCCCCCAGGAACCCCAGTTGTGTTGAAGGTGATTTGTTTTTTCTTAGGATGATACAATAGTGGGCAGCCCCACTGGTTTGTAAATGTCCCTTATCATTTCTGATCCCGTCACAGAGAAGGTTCAGCTCTCCTGGCGGGATCATCCACTAGAGCTCCGTGAAAGACCGGGAGAAAACACTGGCTCACATTTTCTTCCCGTGTGATGGTGGGGAGGCTTTTAGAGGATACTATAGCCCGTTGCCACCCAACGTGTCATGGCTTTGGTGCTCTTTATTGTGGAAAGGCCCAAGCCACAGAGGACAGTAAGAGTCCCTGACACTCATGTCCCCAGTGTGGCACACGGGCAAAACTTAGGGTGGCTCCTGTGGTACCAGCTCCCCTTTATCCCAAGCCAGTGCCTTTACATGCCATCCGTGAACAGGCTCTTCCGTATGTAGTGCTCTAAGTGCGGCCTGAACCAATACATTCTAAGAAAGGTCACATTGCTATTTGGGAGAAGGTGTCTATGACTGGGTCCCTCTCCATCCCAGCACGGCCATGAGCTGAATATGATTTGGTACAAATCTCTTCCCTCCTTGGGCCTTAGTTTTTGTCCCTAAAAAGAAGCGATTGGGCTGGTCACTGAAGTTCTTTTCTGTGTCACGTTCTTTGTTTATCAAAATGAAGGCATTTAGATTTGAAGATGTTTTCACTAAGGCAGTAACAAACCATTTGGAGCCTCTGCATGGTTTTAAAGGGAAGAACACTCTTTGGAGGAAGAAGCATCCTCTGTGGGTAGTGTTAGGGATAGAAAGTAGTTTATCTCTGCCATCTTTTCTGATAATATCCAAAGGGAAAGTCTTGGAAAGGGCAATTGTTTGTTAAAGGACCAGATTTTAAATTGTATATTAAATGAGTTTTGTTGTTGCTGTACTCTTCAAAGAAAGCCCAGGATGTGATTGGTGCCTCTGGGGAGTTATTACCAGAGAGCTTCAGTTCTCCATAAATGCCTTCAACTAATGCCCAGTGTTCATATGCTGCACGTATGTTTTAAAGCTCAACGTTGCGTGTAGTTTTGTTCTATCTTGTTTCTTCATCAAGACTCCATAGATAAAAGTCTCCCTAAACTTTTCAGAAATACGTAGCCCTCAACAAATTTAGTGAAATGAATAATTGACCATTTAGCATGGTCTAAACATTTTGCGGAGGAAGGGGTCTAAGGAGAGGGAACTCCATGGGATTGAAAGTGAGGTGTGTTTTCGAAGAAAATAAATTAGGAGTTCTTTGGGACTCTTTGAATACCCATAGATTTGAGACTTTATTGTTGTTGTTTGTTTAGCATATGTGTCGTGTGTGATAATTGCTGTCATGGAGTGAGAGGCATGTCCCCGCTGTAGCAGGATTCTCATCTGCAAATGGGGAGCTGTGCATTTTTGAGGTCCATGCAGGCCCCCTCAGTACCATTCTATCTGTTGATCCTATCAGACCACACCCTTCTCTTTACCTCAGTGTCTCCATTTTGAACTACGATTAAGAAAGAGTCCTGTCTCACAGGGCTGCTGTGAAGGACTCTGTGCAGTGCAACATTCTGTTCAATGCATCAATACATTTTGCTTGGTTTGTTCTCAAAGACTGTTTTTCAAAGTGATATGACAAGATGGATAGAAGCCTTTTCAGAAACGTTGAAAAGAAGGCTTACCAATGCAAGTCAGTAGTCTTCAGAATCTTCTTGTGGAAAGGTATCTTTGATCTTTGATCATGTAGCAAATATAAAATTTCAGAACCCGAACGCCGACTGGCTTATTTGTTGCTGTTAAGGACTAGATTCTGGTGACTAGAACATCAGTTAAGATTATTACCGTTATCAGTAACAGATTGAACGCACACAGTGTTCTAGGCACTACTCAGAAGTGAAAGACAAGCAAAAATGAGCATCATTCCTTCTGAGTCACACATTGTATATTACATGTAGAACAATCTAGTATCTACAGAACACTACATGAATCCAAGCACAGTGCCGGCCTGAACTTGAGATGCCCAGTGTAATACTGTGCATCTAAGAAAGTCATTAGTGTGCTCATAATTCCTGCTAAAGAGGACAAGGCATTAGGGGAATCTGATGTAGAGTTAATTTTCAGTGAATGATGTTGATTATCTAAAGCAACATGGGTACAGTTCTGCATAAATGACATATGTCTTTCTTGGAATCATCAAGATATAGGTTGTGGAAGTTCACAGGCTGAGAATAATGGTGGTTAGTTTATGTTTCAAGTGGCTTTGCAATCCTGAATATCCTAGGAAGACTTTTCTTACCCTTCTTTAGGGAATTTCCTTTTTTGTTTTCCCTTTTGTTGTTGTCATTAGTGATACTGCCTTTACTGCATAATTCTAACATCAACATATATCTTTATTTTCTTCTGATTACAGAAATTAAAATGCCTGAAAAACTTGGGATATAGAATTACGAGCTGTGACTCTAGAATAAGAAAACCGGTTTTAGTCCCCACTCTCCAGTACCCCATCTGTATTACCTTGGCCAAGTTATTTGGCATTCTAAGCTTCAGTTTGCTCACTGGGAAAGCTTATTACAGGTCAGCCTCTCTGTGAGCTTGTTGTGAAGGGTAAGTGAGCCAGAATTCATCTTCACTGCACAAATGCTCGCTGTCGTTGTTACAGCTATGTGTGGCCATCAGCCTTTGCGAAGACCTTGACTGAGATTCGTGCAGAACAAAGGCATTGGTAATGATAGTGTCAGCAGTGGTACCCTTCTGTTTGTCATTTAGTTATTTGGTACACATGGATTGTTAGGAGACAGGCATTGTGTTCGGCACCTCAGCGGATGTGAATTAGGCACGGGAGAGCGGTGTGAAGGGGTCTGGGTAGGGACCGAGAGGAATGCTCAAATTGTACTGTCTCTCCCCTCCATGGGATTTCTGATGGAGTTTTATACAACGCTCCTAATAGCATAATGGGAATCGAACAACCTCTTTAGGGTAGCTGTGCAAACCCAACGAAACCCAGTGCAGGGGCTCCTGGGTGGCTCAGTCGGTTGAGTGTCTGACTTCGGCTCAGGTCATGACCTCACGGGTTCGTGAGTTCGAGCCCTGCGTCAGGCTGTCTGCTGTCAACGCAGAGCCTACTTCAGATCCTCTGTCTCCCTTGTCTGTGACCCTTCCGGCTCGTGCTCTCCCTCTCTCTCTCTCTCAAAAATAAACAAACATTAAAAAATATATTTAAACCCAGTGCAATGATGTCTGGCAAAAGCCTTTCAATTTTGCAGTTCTCAGTCTTGAGGGGAGCCTGTTCAATGTGCCCATACCAAGAGAGGAGGGAAAGGTGACCAGGTCTGGAAGTTCTGCCTCTCTTACTTATTAACTGAAAAACAAACAAACAAACAAAAACAAAACAAAAAACAAGAAAGAGGAGGAACCTGCTCAGGACTTCTGAGAGACAAGCCCTGTTTTGTTCGTCGTATGTTACTGATGCTAGAATATGAGTGCAAAGCACGGGAGCTCACTGTTTAGTCACAGGAACCTCTCTTGCTAATAGATTTGGCCCATCAATCTCCTGGGTCTAACCCGTTAAATTAATGACCCCATTGATGGTGGTGGTGGGATTATTAAGGAGATGGGCAAGGGGCAGAGGTGTGGAGAGGAGCAGAAGCGCCTCTCCATGATTTTTGTCATCTCAACTTATTGGGCTTAACAGCCAAGCCTGTGGTCATTTGGGGATGTGGCTGCATCCCTAAGGGGTGTGACCAGCCGTGATGGACGGGGACCTCCTTTCACCTTCCTGAGGCTTCTTCCCAGATAGCTACCCTTGCTCCTTTGTGTCCCCTTGGAACCACGGACATGAGAAGTTCAGCTGTTGTCTCTGAAACCTCTGAAATGAATCAGAAGGGGACACCGATTGGGGCGCCTGGGTGGCTCAGTCGGCTGAGCATCCGACTCTCGATTTCGGCTCAGGTCTTGATCCCAGGGTCGTGCCTTGCGGTCGGGCTCTGCACTGAGCGTGGAGGCTGCTTGAGATTCTCTCTCTCCCTCTGCCTCTTTCCTCTGCTCACTCTCTCCCTTTCCCTAGAATAAAAAATAAAGGAAACAAGAACTACACACTGCTAAATGCCTCCAAGGGTGTTTTGAACATTAGGTGAAAACTTGATTCCCTATTTTATTTCTCATGCAAACCACGGCCACATCATCCAACCTCGTTCACCAGAGGAGGTCACACGATCAGCCTGAATAGGCCACTATGGACACTTGGAATTTTACTTTCATACACAACTTCATTTTCAAAAAACGGGCCGAGTGGGTAATTGAAGAAACTTGGAGACCATCAGGGTGGGTAGGGGGTGATATGAATGGTTTCGAGGCAGGGGCATTATCTTATCCCAGGAGACTTTGAAGTCAGCCTAATGTAAGTTGCTTCTATATACAGCTCAACATGACCGTGGGCACGTATCTGGTGAGTCGCACCCAGAAAAAGGCAGTTTTATTTAAGAATGTCCTTGATGAAGCAGTAAAAATGATTAATTTTATTAAACCTTGATCTTTGAGTACACGTCTTTTTAAGATTCCGTGTGACAAAATGGGGAGGTATCCGTAAATCACTTCTGCACCTCAGAGCGCAATGGGAATCGCAAGGGAAAGCACTTGTGTGCTTGTTCGAGGTGTGAACCGATTTAACAGCTTTTGCCTGTAATTCCATCTCTACTCAAAAGAGCATCTGGCAACCTACGGCTATCCGGGCTTGGGTTTTTGTGCGTCAGCTGCATGAACACAAAGTGAGCCTGTCACTTTAAGAAAGCTGATGGATGTTGTTGCCCATGATAACATTTCAGCTTTTGAGCGCAAGTTAGGATGTGCTTGATTGGTGGTGATATTAACAAACGCTGCGTTTGACATTGCCTGAAAACAGAGATGATGATGTGTCAGAGTGTTTTTAGTTTATTAGTTTGTTTTTATAATTCTAAGAAAGGAAAAGATGGTGTCAGGTACTGGAGAGAGAACAATTTTTTAAAAATTAAATTAAAAAAATTTTTTTTTAGTTCAAGACTTCCGTAAGTGAAAATGGAACTTCCAGTGGGAGAGTTTTTAAATTATTGATTACTTACTTGCAAATTGGGGTAAATAGGGGTGCCTGGGTGGCTCAGTTGGCTAAGGGTCCTACTCTTGATTTCAGCTCAGGTCATGATCCCATGGTTTGTGGGACCGAGCCCTGCATCAGGCTCTGTGCTGACAGCACAGATCCTCCCTGGGATTCTCTCTCTCTCTCCATCTCTTCGCCCCTCCTCTGTCTGTGCTTTGTCTCCCTCAAAATAAATAAATAAACTTAAAAAAAGAAAGAAAGAAAATTGGGGTAAGATAAAAAGTATGAGAGGTTTCATTGAGGGAAAAGAAGCCTTTGTTATTTAAGTCAGAGACAACAAAAAATGTATTAAGGAACAGGAAAAATAGTTTAAAAATAAATTTAAAAAAATATCGTTACTTGGGTGACTCAGTGTCAGTCTGCCTGGAATTTATTAATGTATTGAATACATTTTTTTAATGTTTATTTATTTCTGAGAGAGAGAGAGAGAGAGAGAGAGAGAGAGAGAGAGAGACAGAGACAGAGCACGAGCAGGGGAGGGGCAGAGAGAGAGGGAGACACAGAATCCCAAGCAGGCTCCAGGCTCTGAGCTGTCAACACAGTGGGGCTCGAACCCACAAACCACGAGATCATGACCTGAGCTGAAGTTGGACGCTTACCCAGCTGAGCCCCAGGTGCCCTTGAATACATTTTTATTGAGCTCTTACTACGTGCCAGGGATTATTCTGGGCCATGGGCACCCAGCAGCGAATGGAACCCACCAAGCCCCTGCCACTATAGAGCTGACATTCTGATTTGTTTAGGGGAATGAGAATGGAAATGCTTTAGCGAAATAGAAATCACTGCCTGGAAGCTTTATTTTATCAGAGCCCCATGGGATGGAATTTACCTCCTGACTCCTTACCACCACATTTGAAACATGAGATGTGATATAAATGGGTTATACTGATAGGGTGTATTAAACATGCTATATTGACAAGATATGTTAAAACTACTAAGGGTTCAGGGGTGCCTGAGGGCACAGTTAAACGTCCGACTCTTGATTTCAGTTCAGGTCATGATCTCACAGTTCACGAGATCGAGCCCTGTGTTGGGCTCCACACTGAACTTGAAGCCTGCCTGGGATCCTCTCTCTGTGTCTCCGTCTGTCTCTCTCCCTCTCTCTCCTTTGCCCTCTGTCCTTCCCCTACTCTCTCTCTCTCAAAATAAATAAATAAAATTTTTTTTAAAAAATTAAAAAGAAAACTAAGCATTCAAATTTGAAGTGAGTTGGCAAGTCTAGAAGCAAATCCTGTCTCTAATCTTTTCACTGTTTACTCCGTTGTTTTATTCCTGTTTCTCGGAAGAGGAGACATTTCATCTGTCAACCTTGGGTGATTTCTGGCAAGAATAAGAACTCTGACTTGGGGATTAGCAATGAAGACGGCGGGCCCACTGGGCAAGCAGGTCCACTCTGCCGAAACTGCATCTGTTCACCGTAAGTATAGAGGCTGGGGCCGGTCAGCATTTGCTTTGTCATGGTGCCTGGAAAAGTTTTATCTTACAAGCTGTATTCAGTCATCGGTGTATAGTTCACACACCATTAATAAGAAGACTCATTTCACCACTGAAATAATATTATCTGTGAGTCAGAGAACACAGGTCACTTAGATGAGCATCTTCCAGTAGTGAAGTAGGATCACAGATGTCTTCTATTTCCTGTTTTCATGGCCTAAAATCCCAGCCTCCGAATGCTCCCGCCTGGAGGTGATGGAGCAGGAACAATAAAAAGGAAATCTGTGATGTCCCCTCCTTGTATGTTTGTTTCTTGATTTTCACTATAGCTCTGGGGATGCCATTAAAAATACATTTTGGTAATGTTTATTCAGAAAGATGGTGCCACCCTCTGTGCCTTTTAGCAGCATGTATTTTCCGGAAAGACTGTGACAATAGGTTGATGGCCTTATGATTTATTTTCCGAACGGGGACACTCTTGAGTGAAAGGGGAGCCATTAATTAAGCCAGGACGATAGACATAAACTAGGATGCGTGGTCATCCTTGCCATAGGGAATGTAGGAGGCAATGTCACGTTTTGGCACCACTGTGTTCCAGAACAGTCTCTGAGCATGGGGTGCTCAGATGAGGAAAAGGTTTATAGTATTGATTAATACATATTGGATGCTGTCCTGTGTAATGGCACTTAGTTGTTGCAATAACCATTTGAGGTAGATAGTTTTCTCCCCTGCTTATAACACAAAACACAGTAGGTGCACTTCGGTGGCTCAATCAGTTAAGCTTCTGAATCTTGGTTTCGGCTCAGGTCATGACCTCGTGGTTCATGAGTTTGAGCCCCGCATCGGGCTCTATGCTGACAGCACAGAACTTGCTTGGGATTCTCTCTCACACTCTTTGCCCCTCTCGGTTGCTCTCTTTCTCTCAAAATAAATAAACTTTAAAAATTAAAAAAAAAATAAATAAAAGAATACAATAAAACTCAGTTTAATCATGGCGGGGTGACGTTTTAAACAGTTTGAAGTGACAGAAGCCATTGTTTGAGCTTTGCCAGTAGCTTTTTTAGTGGTAGAGATCTCTACATCTCCTGGGTAGAGGTGATCTGTACTCCAGCAAGAACCTTTTGATCAATTGGTTTACATGTGGCAAGGTCAGGTGATTGGGTCCCCTTTGTTCTGGAGGAAGGGAGGAATTTTTTGTGCTTAGAAAAGGTGGTTCTCTCAAATACCTTAGTTATGGATGAATCAAAAACCAATTATAGGGGAAGAAGTGGAAATTTGAGTAGAATACGTGTTGTGGACTCTCAAAAATCACTGACTCGGAGCATCTATTCTCCCCACCTTCCAGAACCTATTTCCCTGCATCTTTTGACAACGTTTTAGAACTGCAGAAAAGTGGCAACACGCAATATCTCTTCAATTAGATTCACCAGTTTGTAACATTTTGCCACATTGCTTTACATCTTATTTATTTATTTATTTGTTTGTTTGTTTATTTATTTATTTTGCCATTTAAAAGTAAGTTGTGAAATAGAAGACATCCAAGTTGGTAAGGAAGAAGTAAAACTTTCACTATTTGCAGACGACATGATATTCTATATAGAAAAACCCTAACGACTCCACCAAAATACTACTAGAACTGATAATTGAGTAAAGTCACAGGATACAAAATCAATGTGCAGAAATCTGTTGCATTTCTATACATTAATAATGAAGCAGCAGAAAGAGAAATTAAGAAAATCCCATTTACAATTGCACCAAAAATTATAAGATACTTAGGAATGCAGCTTGTAACCAAAGAGGTGAAAGACCTATACTCTGAAAACTACAAAGCATTAATGAAAGAAATTGAAGACGACACAAAGAAATGGAAAGACATTCCATGCTCATAGATTGGAAGAACAAATATTGTAAAAATGTCTATCCTACCCAAAGCAATCTACAGATTTAATGCAATCCTTTTTGCGTTAAAATTATCCATTTTGATAAATGTTAATAGCATTTTTCACAGAGCTAGCACCAAAAATCCTAAAGTTTATATGGAACCACAAAAGACCACAAAATAGCCAAAGCAATTTTGAAAAAGAAAAACAAAGCTGGAGGTAACACAATTCCAGACTTCAAGTTACATTACAAAGCTGTAGTAATCAAAACAGTATGCTACAGGCACAAAACAGTATGGTACTGGCACAAAAATAGACACATAGATCAATGGAATAGAATAGAATACCCAGAAATAAGCCCATAAACATATGGCCAATTAATCTTTGATAAAGCAGGGAAGACTATCCAATGGTAAAAAGTCAGTCTCTTCAACAAGAGGTGTTGGAAAAACTGGACAGCTACATGCAAAAGAATGAAATGACCATGTTCTTACACCATATGTAAAAGTAAATTTGAAATCGATTCAAGACCTAACTGTGAGACCTGAAACCATACAAATTCTTGAAGAGAGCACAGTCAGTAAGGTCTCTGATATAGGCCATAACAACATTTTTCTAGATTAGTCTCCTGAGGCAAGGGAAATAAAAGCAAAAATAAAATATAGGGACTACATCAAAATAAAACGCTTCTGCACAGTGAAGGAAACAACCAACAAAGCTAAAAATCAACAAAACTAAAACCTATTTTCCCAACAGAATGGGAGAAGATATTTCTGACAAAGGCTTTGTATCCAAAATATATAAAAAACTTGTAAAACTCTACACCCAAAAAACAAGTAATCCAATTAAAAATGGGCAGAAGAGGGGTGCCTGGGTGGCTCAGTCGGCTAAGTGTCCAACTTTGGCTCAGGTCATTATCTCACAGCTCAAGCTCATGAGTTCAAGTCCCATGTTGGGCTTTCTGCTGTCAGCACAGAGTCTGCTTCAGATCCTATGTCTCCTCCTCTTTCTGCCCCTCTCCAGATTGTTCTCTCTCTCTCTCAAAATAAATAAATAAAAACTTTTAAAAAATGGGCAGAAGACACGAACAGACATTTCTTCCAAGAAGACACCCAGATGGCCAACAGACACATGAAAAGATGCTCAGCATCACTCATCATCAGGGAAATGTGAATCAAAACTACGATGAGATATCACCTCACACTGTCAGAAGGGCTAAAATCAAAATACAGGAAACAACAGGTGCTGGCGAGGATGTAGAGAAAAAGGACTTTCTTGCCTGATTGATGGGAATGAAACCTGATGCAGCCACTGTGGAAAACAGTATGGAGTTTTCTTTAAAAGTTAAAAATTGGGGCACCTGGGTGGCGCAGTCGGTTAAGCGTCCGACTTCAGCCAGGTCACGATCTCGCGGTCTGTGAGTTCGAGCCCCGCGTCGGGCTCTGGGCTGATGGCTCAGAGCCTGGAGCCTGTTTCCGATTCTGTGTCTCCCTCTCTCTCTGCCCCTCCCCCGTTCATGCTCTGTCTCTCTCTGTCCCAAAAATAAATTAAAAACGTTGAAAAAAAAATTAAAAAAAAAAAATAAAAGTTAAAAATTGAAGTGCCCTACAATCCAGTAATTGCACTACACGGTATTTACCCCCAAAACACAAAAACTAATTCAGAGGGATACATGCACCCCTATGTTTATAGCCACATTATTTACAATAGCCAAACTATGGAAGCAGCCCATGTCCATCAACAGATGAATGGATAAAGAATTGGTTTATATACACAATGGGATATTATTCAGCCATAAAAAATGAAGTCTTGCCATTTATAATGACATGAATGGAGCTTGAGAGTGAAATAAGTCAGAGAAAGACAAGTACCATATGATTTCACTCATATGTGGAATTTAAGAAACAAAACAAATGAGCAAAGGAAAAAGAGAGAGAGAGAGAGAGTGTGTGTGAGAGAGAGAGAGAGAGACAAGCCAAGAAACAGACTCTTAACTACTGAGAACAAATTATGGTTACCAGAGGGGAGGTGGGGGGCGCGGGAGTAAAACAGGTGATGGGGATTAAGGAGTGTACTTGTAATGTATGGAATTGTTGAATCACTATTGTACGCCTGAAACTAATATAACACTATATGTTAACTATACTGGAATTTAAAAAAAGTTGCAAATGTCACCTCCCCACCATCTTCTATGAAGGACATTCTTCTAAATAACCACAAATCCATGATCACACTCAAGGAATCAAACGCTGACACAATAATATTATCTAATACACACACCATATTCACAGTTTCTCAGCCTTACAAATGATGAGTTATTACAGCTGTTTCTTTTTTTCAATCCAACTGAGAATCTCATATTTCCTTTATTTCTTATCTATCTTTAATCTCTTTTAATTTAGCAGAGTTGTCTTATTTTACTTTGTTTTGTTTGCTTTTGGTCTTTTGTTGACACGGATATTTTTGAAGAGTCAAGACCATCTGTCTTGTAGAATATTCCATAATCTGGATTTATCTGAATGCTTTCTCATGATTAGATTCACGGACCCCTTCTGTTTTGAAGTTCAACATCACCTCTGATGCACTGGAGACTTTAGCCAAGTCCCCTGCCAGAGAAGACTCCAACACTTCCCTCTCCACGTAGAGATTCACTAGATGAGAAAAGGGAATCTGAGGCAATGACTCAGGCTTAACAACCAGGTTTAGAGGATGGTTAGTTATTTTTATAGTGTGTGTGTGTGGAGGGGGTGGGGGTGTGATGAATATCAGATTGAGAGAATAAAGAGGAGGAAGTGGAGAAGGGGAAAGAAAAGAAAACTAACAAGGTGTTTTGGTATTGTTTTTTTTGTTTTTGTTTTTGAAACCAACATTTTATTGAGCTCTCCTACCTCTCAGAAATCTATCCCAGCGGATTTTCTCTTTGCCATGGGCATCACAGACATGGGGGTGCGGCCAGCACTCCCCCGATGCCCACCTATGGCCCATCTGGGAGGGGAAGGCTCCTTCCCGGGACCGGCCACCGCATGTACGATGCGGGGCCAGGAGAGCAGGCCCAGCGAGGCCTTGGTGCCGGCAGTTAACCAGTAACGACCCCAGAGGTATGATGAATTCATTTCTCCTACAAAAAGAAAAAAAAAAACCTAGTATGAAACCTCAGTAGTGTTCCAGCACTCAGAGTTTAAATATTAAAAAGGGATCATCAGAAAACAGTTAAAAAAGACAACAAAACCAACTGAGGCCACCTCCCGGTGGGGGGGGGCGGCAGTGCAGAGGCCAGCCCTGCACCCTCCCACCCTCACCCCACACTGAGCAGCAGCAGGTGTCACTGGAGAAGGTGGAGCCCCAAACCTAGCAGCAGCAACAGCAGCAGCAGGGACAGCGCCAGCCGGTGACCTGGGTTGGGGGACAATTGTGGGATCAAGGGGACGCGGTAGGTGGTGAGAGGTGAGGACTTCAGCCTTGAACAGGTGTGCTCATTCTGCAATGCCTCCTATGCTTGCTCTGTGGACGCAGGGGTGAGCCCTGAGTGGCTGGGAGTGGGGTGGGCTGAACGAGTCAGGGAAGGTGGAGAACACAGGAGCACCCACTCCTAACTGAAGAGGTCTGGAACAAGTTGACCAGAAAGAGGGGCACAGGTGGGGCGGGGCAATGGCCCCGAGGACAGGGCAGAGGAGGAGAAGTCAGCCCACCCAGGCTGTGACTCGTCTCCTGGGGACTCGGAGGGAGGAATGAAGAGTGGTCAGGAGAGGTGCTCAGGGGAGGAGGCACCTGCTGGGTAGATGAGGGAGGAAGCACCCATGTCTGCCAGACGAAGGCGCTCCTGGCAGAAGGAGAGGCATGAGCACAGGTGGCGAAGCAGGCAAACACGCTCAAGAATTCAAGCATGGAGTCAGTAAACCAGGCGTCTCAAAGCCAAAGGCCTCTGGGACCAGGCACAAGCAGAAAAGTGGGGAAGCAAGCACGACAAGACAATAGGGAGTAGTGGAGCCTGTGGCACTCAGAGAGGATATGCCCGAGGGAGTATCACCCCATGCAGGAGGGTAAGTCAAGGTCATGAAATCTCAAGGCTTCTTTACCCTGTCCCTGAGAGGGGCAGGAATCTCCAGATCCTTATGTTCTCCCTGAGATTAGTGAGACCATCTGAGAAACTTCTAAGAGCACCTGTCAGGCCTGTCTGCTTGTGGGTGAAGGCCAGGCTGTACCTGGCCAGCCCGGGCAGCTCGCCGATGTGGGACAGCATCCACCTGACTTCCATCTTGTCCCCGATGAAGGCTGCCACATGGCCACGTCGTCGGGTTTGTTGCTGTTAGGGGAGGGCCCAGGACATAGGAACTCCATGAGATCGGTCATGCCAGGAAGGTCCAGAATTTCTGGGCTATGCTTTTGCAGGAAGGTGCTCAAAATGACGGCGCTGGAGAGGGGTACTTCCAGAGACATTTCTTCTCTCGCATCAGAGGTGGTGGTGGCGGTGGCAGTGGTGGAGCCGGGAGGCATGTTGTCTCTAAAGAGAAAAATATGTAGTAGAAAGAGCAGTCATGGTGGTAGAGAATGGAGACATATGGTGTACAAATTAATTTTTCCAGCTTTTTTCTCTTTAAGGCAATTATAAAGCAGAACAGCTCTTTGGGCTAATAGACCCCTAACGTTCTATGATTTATTAGAATAATTAGAAAGGGAGATAGGAAGTTGGAAGCTCACATTTTTGAAAACGTGATTTTTTTTTATTACCTAAGATAATGAAGCAGGACATGTCATTATATACATAGCTTATCCGTTGCCATATAACTAGTAAATGGCAGAACCAAATTTCAGACCCAGGATTGTCTTGTTTGCTCCTGTTCTTTCTGCCATAGTTCATTTCTCTCAAAAGAATCTCTCATGGGATTGATAGGTTGTTGTGATTCTTTGCAGTACCGTGGAAAAATAAAATGTCTTTCCCACTGGTATGGAAAACTCCAGTTCTACCCTTATAGCCTTTCATAAATATGAAATTCCGTATGAGTGAAATGGAGCCTGTGTCCACGCTTCTAAGTCAATCTATTTCTTCTTTCAGAAAACTTTCATGTGATATTGGAATTATGAAGAATTTGGTTTGGGGTGCCTGGGTGGCTCAGTTGCATGAGCGTCTGACTCTTGATTTTGGCTCACATCGTGATCCCAGGGCCATGGTATAACCACATATTGGGCTTTGCTCTGAGCATGGAGCCCGCTTGAGATAGGTAGACAGATGGATGGATGGATGGATGGATGGATGAATAGATACATAGATACATACATACATACATACATACATATATACATAACATTTGGTTGGAATGTATTAAACACTTGGGAAAGCCCACGGCAGCTGTGTTAGCCTTAAGGGATACTCCCGTCTTTGGGAAGGCCTAGGTTTGGCCTCTCACCAGATTTGTTTGCAGGTGCTTTGTAATTCTGTACACACAACAAGTACTTCGACTTCCCCATTGTGAGAGCTGGCAGATGAAAGCTCGGGAAGGACTGTGAAGTAAAGATGATGTATCTGTGCAAACAACAAAAACTCAGAAATGAATGATGTTGGAATTCTGGCAGTGATGCTGCAGTAAACCATGATCACAGTCATGGAAAACCAGAGTTAACGTTCAACGAAGAAAGCATATGGTGTCATTTCTTATGCCCTGTCTATTATGCCTACCCCACCCCCACCCTACCTATTCATAGTCTGGGATTCTTTCTAACTTGATACTTGTGCAAAATTTCCTCCATTTGTTTTGCAACTATAGAAGATAGTGTAGCTTCCCAAAATTCATATAGACCCCTGTCTTGTGAAGAAGCAACACTCCAAATAAACTTTATAATAAGAGGTTTGCAGGGGTGACTGGGTGGTTCAGTCAGTTCAGCATCCGACTCTTGATTTCAGCTCAAGTCATGATCTCGTGGTTCATGAGTTCAAGCCCTGCATTGGGCTCTGAATTGATAGCGAGAAACGTGCTTGGGATTCTCTCTCTCTCTCTTCCTCTCTCTCTGCCTGCCCCCTGCTCACTCGCTCTCTCTCTCTGTCTCTCAAAATAATTTTTCAAAAAAGAAGTAAAATGTTGGAGAGGGTGGCAATGACAAGGGACAGGGAGGTATGGGTGATAGAGAAGAAGTGACAAATGCACTTTCTGAGGAGATGTGAAAATGGCGCTAGGTTGGGGAGGTGAAAATGGCGCTAAGTTGGGGAGGCCAAGTTGTATGGTGAGGCTGATGGCACACAGTCATTGTTCTGGAGAAAAGGCTTTTGCTATGGGTTTCTTTACAGAGGCCAATGTCTCAGCTTCAGTTTCAGGAAATCCCGAAACAGGAAATAAGATGTTGCAAGCTTTGGGCTTTGGGGACAGACTCATGAGAGTGATAAATTTCAACAACCTAAAAATTGCTCGGTGACTTCTTGGCTTCTGAGGACATGTAGCCGAGCCAAGGTGAAGCCACCCTTCCTCCCCTCCCACCCCTCATGTGCAGCTGGCTCAAGTGCCCTCAGTCTTCATAAACACAACCGCATTCTTCAGCTCTACACCGGACCTCCCCTCAAGTCACACAATCCCTCAGCAAACTAAGGGTCATTCGTGAAGGCCCCGGAAAACAGGAGAAAACAACTCCCGATCCGTGTGGCATAGAAAGAATCTGTTTTGGTGGGAACAGGAGGGGGACTGGTGTGGAATTCAGGGTTTAAACAGTCTGATCTCAGCACTGGCAGCCTCTGAAATGATCTTGGAAAAGACCTTGCGTCAACTCCATCAGAACCTCCAGACAAAATACGTGAGTTCAGCCAAACATTTGAATGTTTCCGACGTTTGCCTGTTTGCCATCATACAGGGGATGGTCTTCACTGCACTGGGATTCAGTGTGACTCTCAGGAAGGCTGTTCTGAAGGGATCCCTCCCCACCCCCTTCCCTCCTTTTCCAACACCCTGCAAATTATGCGGGAACATTGGACATGGCAGATATATCGAGCTATTGTCTGACTCATGTCTCACCTAGAACATGGTAGCATTGGATTTAGATTAATTTGGACCTGACTAGAGTGACACTAGAGACTGGGAACCTGAATGTGTCCACCAGGATTTACAAATCTTTTAAAATGTTCTCATGTGTGCTTGCGGCTTCCCAATTAGGCAGAGAACTTGGTGTCAGGCTGTGCACGGCTTCTCCTGTGTTTACATGTGTCACATATTTCTTCGGGGCACTGCCCAGTGGGGTAATTGATTAATCTAAGGCAGCCATTAATTGTTTGATGTCTGTTCTATAGAAGGATTGGAGATGGTCTCAGGGCAAATATAATTTGAGAATAGCCAGGGGTGAGTGACAGCATCACTGTTCTCTCATCTCCCACTGACTCCAGACATTCAAAGTGAGCTTGGCAATTATCTAAGAAAGAAAGGAGCGACATGTGGTTTTTTCCCAACGGGGGATTTCATTGTCCATTTGGGTCCTTTGTTTACTGCATCTCAAAGAAACCATGACAACCATATTTGTCTCTATTTCCTCTCCCCTAGATGCTTTTGGCTCCATCTGTTCGATATTCACCAATGAAGTCAACTTTTCATCTCTTTTTTCATTATATGTGGAAGTGTACTTAGGTGAGTTCCTTTTTTTTAAAGTAAAAGAAAAAAATTTAAAGGTGGTGCTTGACTGGATGTATTGTTAAACACCTTCTCTACACTTCCTCCTTCTTAATTTCCACTGGCGTGTGACATGCTCATTTATTTGACTTGCCAGAAGGTGTGGGTGCAATGTGCAGAGACGGGCCATCCCAGGAAAACAAAACAAAATAAACCCCCCTGCTCTGTAGGTATATGTTTGTGTGATGAAAAATGCCTCCTCTATATTCATATCGACGTCTAACTTTATTCCTCTCTACTAACAAAATCTCAGGCAGTGGCAGCGAGGAACAGCTCTGTCCTTCCTCAGAAGGTGGTTTTGTCTTCTTGTTAAGGCTTTTTATGAGTTTGTACGGTCATGTGGCCCTTCGACGGGTGTGGAACACAGAAAGCGGTAACTAAGAGGAAGAAATATGGGGCCCGGCTTGAATGGGACACCAAAGAGACTTCTTTTGGTGGTGTAGGGTGACCTTTCACAGTTGTGAAAGTTCCCCTGTTACAACTGAGTAGCCCCAGACAGAAGTACCCCAGGCTCAGGACTCCTGGCTGTGTCTAACTTTGCTTTTGCTATTAACTACCTTTGTGATCTCGAACAAACCATAGTACCTCATTATGGCCTCCACTTCCTTCATACGTAAGGTGAAGTAGTATTAGGTGACATATAAGCCTCCAAAGAGCCTTTAAATGATCCTGTTCTGTTTCATGGCTAAACGGTAACAGGGGCTAATGATTTTGCTAGTTTTCTTCTCATACCCCTCGTGTATAATTCTAGCCTCAGACTTCTTCGTGTCACATTCTATAGCCTCTCTCGTCTATCCTGTCCACTTCACGTTTTCAACTATCGTTCATATACTTGTGACTTAAACCATTAAACATTTTTATGCTCCATTATAGTTACATAAAATACAATGCACCCATTTCAAGTTCAGTGAGTTATTTGGAATATATATACAGCCATGTATCCACCACCACAATCAAGATATAGAACATTGATGGCAGCCTAATGAATCCCCTAGTTCTCTTTTGCATTCAACCCTCCCCCATTCCTGGCCCTACAACTTCGCTAATCTGCTTTCTGACACCAAACGTTTTGTTTTCATCTTTAAAGCCATGCTTCTAATTGCGATCAGATATGCATGTTCAGCTACCCACTGGGAAATATGATTTAGATGCATCACAGGGCCCTTGACCTTTATAAAATGGAAATCAAGATCTTTCCCCATAAATCTAATCACCAAAAGTGTACATCTGAGAATCAGCTATGTTCCTTCCTTGCCTTCTCTCTCTGTATTCATCCCTCCCACTTAGGAATCCACTCCCTTAGTGTATTCTCATCTATCCCTTCCTTCTGTCACTGTTTCAGGTTAAGCCGTCACTAACCACAGTCTAGTCTTGTTCCGAAGCTCCACGGATCTCTTCTAAGGTCATGCCCCACATCCCTCTACCACCTAGCTCAGATTACCTTTGTGTAACCTTTCTCCAATATATTTATATGGTGTAAACTTTATAGTCCACTCACTTCAGGGCCTTTCAATAAAATCTTTCTCTTGTAAATCAAATACTCCCTAGCTTAATATCCTTTAATAGCCACTCATCCCCTTTGGGATATAGACTCTGGTATAACCCTTACCGGACTTTTCAGGTTCACCTCTTACTTCCTCATTAGCATGCCCTGTGCTCTGCTAAACCACACTAACTATATGTTGCCTGAACACTCCATGTTTTCTTCATACCTATACATCTTGAATAGAGTGTTTTATTTCCTCTGCCTGGAATATCAGCTTGATGAATCCCTATTTATCGTTCGAGTCTCAGCTCAAATGATTTCCTCAGTGACGCTTTCTTGAATACTCTCAAAGGCTGTTAGTTATTCTCTCTTCTTTCATTACACAATGTACATTTCTCCTTTATAATCACCAAGATTACATTCCAACGTGGAAAAGGAGGGGGCAATACAACTCATTCCCCAGAGTCGACGTAACAGGTTGCTAGGTTGAGCTCATGTGTACATACTCACATGTGTGCACATACACACACACTGATAGAGAATGAGGAAGAATACTTTGATAGTCTTTGACTTTTGGTTCAAGTTCTACCTTCTAGCTCAGTAAGAGTTTTAATGAAGGGTTGTAGCTTTATGAGTGACTCTTCTCCACATTTCATAGGTTCTCCGGTTTCGTTCACTGGTCTGCAACTCACTATGTTTATTGTCTTCCATTCCCTACTCGGGGTCCTGCTTCCTCTGCAGGTGTACATCCTTGAGCACCATCAAGTCCTCTGCTGAATGCCACCCCAGGTGGAGGGAAAGAGACCTTCCCAATGTTCTAGGCTATCTAGCATCTGCGATATCGTAGGCATGTTCTGTAGATTGTCTTGCTAAAATATCATGTCTCCTATTATCTTCTTTTATCCTAGTCTGGTATGCTCCTACATCATGAGGAGAAAATTTAGATAGGAAACACCTCTCCTGTAATGTTTATAAAAGGACTTACTATATTGTAATTTTTATGATCTATTTACATGTTTGCCTCTTATAGACTGAGTTTCTTGGAGATCAGATAGTGGGGTTTTTTTTTTCCCCTCTAGTGACCAGCATAATGAATGAATGAATGAATCTTATGATGAACTTGGATCCCGCCTATACTTCTGTTATAAGACTAATGATTTTATGTTAAGTAGCATGTTTTGCCTTAAAAAATTCTCACGAGCAAATGAAAATGTGTTTGAATACCTAGAACTGTTTGAATTGGAAACCTTTCCATTTAAAATTAGCAACAAGCATAGGCAATATTTTGATACTGATACCTCTAATTCAGTGCATTATATTTTAAAGTAGAAATTAAAGCCAAGCTTGCATAATTAGTTTGGATACTTAATTTGCCAAGTCTTATTGCTGTTGGTAGACTTGTAGATATATAAGATCAAGCAGTATTTGAAGAACTTACGGTATGTTAAAAGATAAGAAAATAAACTGAGAAAATGCAACTGAATAATATACACTTTTTTCTTTAGCATGTTCGAGAGGAAGCTAAGTGTCAGCTCAGAGTGCTGATTGCAGAGATCAAGGTGGGGTTGTTTGTTTTCCTCAGGGAGTATAAGAGCCTGGATGGGTTCTCTTGTTTCTTCTGTGCAGAAGGTGACAGGCCCAGGAGAAGAAACATCTGGAAATCAGCGGCTTTTGATATATGTCTGTTGAAGAATAGGTTGTGTGGTTAAGTGTCAGAAAGTTGGGTAAAATAGTCAAGAAGTCTTTTGGAGATATGGATACTTCAAAATGCCTACAGCGTACGGTAATTTGTGATCATTTGGAGAGAGAATGCTCCCTAGCCAAAGGCTAAGATCTCTTGGAATTTTTCTCTGACTAGCCTGTCTCATGATGGCTCTTTGCTTGCTTTGTGTAACTATAACATTCATGTGGGCTGTCTAATATTCTCTATGTTTATATGACGTATGACTATATGATACTGTAGGATATTCCCAAATTGTATTTCACCTACTAGATTATCTTGTCCTAGGGGGGTCACGTCCTTTTTTTGCATTCTCTCTAGCTCAGTATATATCTACTATGTTCTAAACATTTTTACATATGGCTATGATGTGATTTGGGTCTTAGAACAATTTTGTAAACTGAAAATATTGTCATTCTGATTTTTGCAGATGGAAACACAGATGTAGAGTGTCAAGTAACTTATACAAATTTACACAGCAAGCAAGTGGCAGAGTCCAGATTTAGATTAAAGTTCATGATCATTCCTCAGTATACTTTTCTAAAGACACAGAATTATTCTGAAAAGAGTACTGAGATGTCCTTTAGCCGACAAAATAAAATAAAGAGACAGCTTTTTTTTTTTTGTCATGGAATTAGTGTGTTTTTCATATCATCTGAATATTATGTCCATTCTATGTTGGTCATTCATGGAATGTGTAATCCAAGGTTCTGCTTTGAACCGGTACTTGATAGAGATGGGTTCATGGGCTGACAGTGTGAACCCAACGCTCATATGAGAGACCATGATGCTCGTCTGTTGATCTGGAGGTTTAGTCAAAACAGTAAGGTAAGTTCACCAGAAAGGAAATGTAGCTCACAATTAAGCAATGTGAATGCCTCTCACAGAGTTTTCTCTTTTCCTTTCCCCTGCACTGAGGGGTGGGCTATTATTTTAAAATGCAACAAATACCACGTTCTGTAATTGCTCATTCTATCATATTTTCTCTTTTCATTCTTCACTGTTCCTCCTGCCATCTTGATGACACTTCCTTCAGGCACTCACAAATTTCATCCCTCGAAAATGGAATGTAAAAGCCCATTAAACTATGCCACACATGGCAATTAATTGCCAGAAGAAAGTCACCCAGAACCTTGATCTCAGACCTGTGCTTTGAATGATGTAAATCCAACTTATCTCACTCTGAAGCTTCTTTGAATTTTAGTGTCTCCATCACCATATGGTAACACTGCTCCCTTCTTCAGGGTAATTTAATAAAAAGATGGAATCACCCCATATGCATTTTTAATTGCATCTCTTTGGATAAAATAGGTTGATGTCAGAAGAGTCTTCTTTCCTGAACTAACTGCAGATGTGTTTTTAATACAAACTGTATCAGTCTATAAGAAAGCTAACAGAAAAGCTCTAACAGGAAGCTCATGAAAAATAGTCCCTGTCGGCCAACTCATGAGTCCCAATTGCATTAAACAATTTCACATTAAATCTTTATTTTGATGGTTTTTATTCAGCTTATTCATGCCTCGGACCCATATAGGGTGTCACAGTTATAAAAATGTCATAAAATAAGGCCACGAATGAAATTATCTTTAGGTATGAAATAACTTATTCATAGATGAAGGTAGATTGTATTAGCTTTTACTGAGCAAGGGATTTGCAGATTGTCTCTGGGATAATTTGGTAACTGCTATCTTGGGTTGTTTTCTGTCCTTTGGATGTGTGTCTATATTCTCTAAAACTCTTTCGATTTTAGCTGGAACATCCACTCTCGTGGCTCCAAAGCAGAGCTAATCTGCTTTTCTGCTTCACAACCTTCATCTGTGTTTTTGTTTTGCCTCAGCAAGTGAAGGAAAAAGATCAGGGCATGAATCTCTCACTCCATTAGAAGGATGCATTTCCACTTTCATCCAATTAGCTGCTGTAATTTGAAGCTTTGGGGGCCTGCTGATAAGGTGGGAGGCTGGCAGAAGCAAGGCCCGCAGAAAGCTTTCCGAGGGCACACAGTGAGTTGTTATCATGAGTTTCACTGGAAAGATCAAGTATCAGGCCTGCTCACCCCAGCCTAATCCGCCAATCCTCATATATATTCATTAACCATCGATATGTGGTTACTCAGCAAGGTTACACGAGCCTTCACACACAGGTACTGTAAGGGCTGAAGGCAAACGGAACCAAAGCAGCCAGCGATTGGATCAAATTTCTAGCACAGCTTGTTCTCAGGGGCAAAGGGTTTAAGCAGCTATCTTCATCCCCTCATTAGGTATTTATATATTTTAAAGTTCATTTGTTTATTTTTGGGAGACAGATTGTGAGTGTACAAGTCAGGGAGGGGCAGAGGGAGAGAAAGAAAGAGAGAGAGAGAGAGAGAGAGAGAGAGAGAGAGAGAATATCCCAAGTGGGCTCCACGCTGTCAGTGCAGAGCCCAATGTGAGGTTCAAACCCACGTAGGGTGAGATCATGACCTGAGCCGAAATCAAGAGTCTGATGCTCAACCCACTGAGCCACCCAGGTGGCCCTCCCTCTTGTAAACATAATGGTATCCTGGAACTTTTAATCAGACTCCTTTCATTCATTTTTACTGATCTCTTTGATAATGAACAGGGCAAAGGAACTAACAAGACAATGGAACTTGTTATTTCTGGAAGTCTGAGGAGACTCTTGTAAATTCCCAGCACAATGAGGCGATGATTTGCACAGGCAAAAGGGCCTGAAAAGTCCCAACACCCCATTTTTATGTCTCTCTGTCACTTCTTGCAATATGAGCGGAGAACACACGTACTTCTAAAAATAAGGCCAGATATTCTCTGACAAGTTTAGCCTGACTATAAAGGTGATGAACATGAAAGGGATTCTGCTCTAAATTTAGGCGTTGGGTATTTTCTTTTCTAGAATGATCTCCCATTTTTCCTGGGAAAACTCCAGCACCGAAAAACTGTTTGTGAGAAGTAACTATGCAAGGAAGATTCTTTCCACAAAGAGAAAACTCGTGGACTCGGAATATCTAGTCAATTGCTTCTGAGAGCAAGGATGGGCTTGGCGAAATGGAGAAGTCAGATAACACACTTGGGGTCTGGATCTCTCTTATTTTACTTCTGCAGTATCCTCATCTGTAAAATGAAAGGGAAATTGTATACTGGGAAATTACTAACACGTCTTTTGGTTTCAGTGTTCTATGATTGGTGAGGTGGTGTATCTCAGTTTGGGATTGGCAAATATTGAGCTTGTATATCGCCATTCTTGCCAGCTATATTAACGGCATACACCTCTACTTAATTGTGAAAACTATTCCTGCTGACCTTGGAATTCCAAGGCCTTAAAATCCTTCTCAGCACAGAATTTCAAGCAACCACTATCCATCGTATGAAAAACTTAAGTGCCATTCCGGATGTAATGAACAGCGATGTAATGACAAGACAAAGGAATGGACAGGAATCTGATCTTGGGTCTGATTTGATGCTTCTGTGTAACCCCTTGAGAGGTCAATTAAATATTTTAAAGTTAAATTTGATACAGCTTTTGCATGAAAATAAGTTCTCATTTCTCGGCGTAAGTGCCAGAAGTGCAACTGCTGGTCCTGTGATAGTTGCGGATTTCATTTTCCAAGGAATTTTTGGAGTGGCTATAATATTCCCACCAAATACATTTGAGGGATCCAGTTTTCTTGCATCTTCACCAGCATTTAGTGTTCTCACTATTTTACATTTTAGCCATCCTGATATCTCATGGTGGTTCTTTTAAAAAATTTTTTAATGTTTATTTATTTATTTATTTATTTTTTGAGAGAGAGAGTGCGAGTGGAGGAGGGGCAGAGAGAGAGGGAGACCCAGAATCTGAAACAGTCTCCAGGCTCTGAGCTGTCAGCACAGAGCCTGACGTGGGGCTAGAACTCATGGAGCATGAGATTATGACTGGAGCTGAAGTCAGACGCTTGATCGACTGAGCCACCCAGGCGCCCCACTCATGGTGATCTTATTTTGCATTTCCCTAATGGCTAATAATGGTGAAGATATTTTCATGATCTTTTTTGCCTTCTTTATAACATCTTCTATGAAATGTCTCTGCCTGTCTTTAGCCCAAATTCTAATTGGAATTTTTTCCCTTTTTTACTTCTGAGTTTTAAGAGTTTTTTTGTTTTGTTTTGTTTTTTACATATTCTAGATACTAGTTCTTTGTTGGATAAGTAGTTTACTAACATTTTCTCCTACTCTGTAGCATGCGGGGTTTTTTCTTTAATTTTAGAGAGAGAGAGAGAGAGAGAGAGAGAATGAAAGAGCATATGTGCTCATGGAGGATGGGCAGAGAGTGGGAAAGAGAGAGAATCCCAAGCAGGCTCCTGCACAGACTGTGAGATCATGACTCAAGCCGAAACCAAGAGTCAGACGCTTAACAAACTGAGCCACCCAGGCGCCCCTGTTTTCATCCTTTTAACAGGGACTTCCCCAAAGCAAAAGTTTTTGATTTTGAATTTAACATTTTATGACTTTAATTATTTATTTATTTGGAAAATATTTAAACTTTTTAAACTGAAGAATAGTTGACAGAGGATTTTATATTCATTTCAGGGGTACAATACAGCGATTCTACATTTATATACGTTACAAAATAAGCACCACAGTAAATCCAGTTACCATGTGTCACAATGCACAGCTATTACAATTTTATTGGTTGTATTCCCTATGCGGTACTTTGCATCCTTGTGACTTATTTGTTTAATAACTGGAAGTTTGTACCTCTTACTCCCCTTCACCTATTTCACCCATTTCCCCACCCCTCCCCTCGGGCAACCACCAGTTTGTTCTTTGTCTTCGTGAGTCTGTTTTTGTTTTGTTTTGTTGGTTCGTTTGGTTTTTTAGATTCCCCATATAAGTGAATTGTCTTTCTCTCTCTCACTTCTGTCTTACTCATTTCACTTAGATAATACCCTGTAGGTCCATGCTTGTTGTCACAAGTGGCAAGATTTCATTTTTTATGGCTGAGCCATATTCCAATATATTTCTTACCTATTCATCTATCAGTAGACACTTACGTTGCTTCCATATCTTGGCTATCATACAGACAAACCCCAGAGACATTGTGGGTTTGGTTCCAGACTACTGCCATAAAGTGAATATCACAATAAGGTGAGTCGAATGAATTTTTTGGTTTCCCAGTGCATATGAAAGTTTTATTTACACCAAACTATAGTCTATTAAGTGTGCCATAGCATTGTGTCTAAAAAAAACCCCAATGTACATACCTTAATTAAAAAATACTTGGGACACCTAAGTGGCTCAGTCGGTTAAGCAGTCGACTCTTGGTTTCAGTTTAGGTCATGATCTCATGGTTCGTGGGTTTGAGCCCCGCGTCAGGCTCTGGGCTGACCGCATGGAGTCTGCTCAGGATTCGCTCTCTCTCTTTCTCTCTGTCTCTCTGCCCCTCCCCCACTTGTCTCTCTCAAAATAAATACACAAACATTAAAAAAAATATTTTATTGCTTCGGCTCAGGTCGTGATCTCATGGTTCATGAGTTTGAGCCCCACATCGGGCTTGTTGCTGTCAAGCACAGAGCCTACTTCAGATCCTTTTTCTCCTCTCTCTGCTCCTCCCACGCTCATACTTGCTCTCTCAAAAATAAATAAATATTACAATCTCTCTCTTTGTTCTCTCAAAAATAAATAAATATTAAAAAATAAAAAAATACTTGGGGCGCCTGGGTGGCTCAGTTGTTTAAGCATCTGACTTCGGCTCAGGTCATGATCTTGTGGTTCACGAGTTCAAGCCCCACGTAGGGCTCCGTGCTGACAGCTCGGAGCCTGGAGCCTGCTTCAGATTCTGGGTCACCTTCTCTCTCCGCCCCTCCCCCACTCGCACTCTGCCTCTCTGTCTCTCTCTCTCAAAAATAAACATTAAAAAATTAAAAAATATAAGTAACTAAGTAAAGAAATACTTTACCGTTAAAAAATGCCAACCATCATCTGAGCTTGCAGTGAGTCAAAACCTTTTTGCAGGTGGAGGGTCCTGCCTCGATGTTGATGGCTGTTGATTGATCAGGGTGGTGGTTCCGGAAGACTGGAGGGGCCACGGTAATTTCTTAAAGTAGGACAACAAGGAAGTTTGCTGCATTGATTAACTGTTCACTTCATGAACAATTTCTCTGTAGCATGCGATGTTGTTTGATGACATTTTACCCAAAGTACTTTCAGAATTAGATGCAATCCTCTCAAACCCTGCCACTGCTGTATCAACTAAGTTTATGTCCTATTCTGAAACCTTTGTTGTCAGTTCAATAATCTTCACACCACCTTCACCAGGAATAGGTTCCATCTCAAGAAACCACTTTCTTTGCTCATCTATAAGATGCAACTCCTCATCCGTCAACATTTTATCATGAGATTGCAGCAATTCAGTCCTATCTCAGGCTCCACCTCTAACTCTAGTTCCCTTGCTATTTCCACCATATCTGCAGGTACTTCCTCCACTGGAGTCTTGGATTCCTCCAGGTCATCTGTCAGAGTTGGAATCCACTTCTCCCAAGCTCCTGTTCATGCTGATGTTTTGACCTCTTCCCATGAATCATGCGTGTTCTTAATTGACATCTAGAATGAGGAGCACTTTCTAGACGTATTCCATTTATGTTGCTCAGATTCATCACAGGAATCGCTATCTATGGCAGCTTATCATCTTATAAAAAGTATTTCTTTTTTTTTAAATTTTTTTTTCAACGTTTATTTATTTTTGGGACAGAGAGAGACAGAGCATGAATGGGGGAGGGGCAGAGAGAGAGAGAGACACAGAATCGGAAACAGGCTCCAGGCTCTGAGCCATCAGCCCAGAGCCTGACGCGGGGCTCAAACTCACGGACCGCGAGATCGTGACCTGGCTGAAGTCGGACGCTTAACCGACTGCGCCACCCAGGCGCCCCTAAAAAGTATTTCTTAAATGGTGAGACTTGAAAGTTGAAATTACTCCTTGATCTATGGGCCACAGAATGGATGTTGGATATATACCTAGAAGTGGAATTGCTGGATCATATGGTAACTTTGTGTTTAATTTTTTGAGCAACCATCATATCATTTGGTAATAGCTGTACTATTTTACATTCCTATCAGCAATGCTCGAGGACCCCAATTTCTCCACACCCTTAAATGACACTTGTTTATTCTGGAGAATAGAATTTCCAAATATAATTTGGAATTATATCTCATTGTGGTTTTGATTTACATGTCCCTATTGATTAGTAATGTTCAGCAGCTTTTCATGTGCTTATCAGTCATCTATACATCTTCTTTGAAGAAATATCTATTTAAGTCCTTTACCAATCTTAAGGTTGGGTTGCTCATTTTTGATTGTCAAGTTGTTGGAGCTTTTAAATTAATTCTGGATATTAATCCCTTATCAGACATATGATTTGCAAGTGTCTTCTCTGATTCTGTGGGTTGCCCTTTCACTCTGTCAATAGTGTCCTTTGATGATGTCCACTTTAACTATTTTGTTGTCCCTCTTGCTTGTGCTTGGTGTCATAATGAAGACGTTGTTGCCAAGTCCAATGTCATGAAGCTTTCCCACCTATGTTTTATTCTAGGAGTTTTATAGGTTTGGCTCTTACATTTCAGTCTTTAATCCATTTGGAGTTAATTTTTTTTAATTTAATGTTTATTTATTTTTGAGAGAGAGAAAGAGACAGACAGAGCATGAGGGGGGGAGGGACAGAGAGAGCAGGAGTCACAGAATCCAAAACAGGCTCCAGGCTCTGAGCTGTCAGCATAGAGCCCGACGTGGGGTTTGAACTCAAAACCGTGAGATCATAACCTGAGCCAAAGTCAGAAACTTAACTAACTGAGCCACCCAGGTGCCCCTGGAGTTTTTAATTGTTAAATATAATGTAAGTATCCATCTTCATCCTTTTGCATGTGGATATCCAGTTTTCCCAGCACCATTTGTTGAAAAGACCATCCTTTCTCCATTTTGAATAATCTTGGCATCTAGTTGAAAATTATTTGACAGTATATGCATAGGCTTATTTCTAGGCTCTCACTTCTGTTCCATGGGTCTATGTGTCTGTTTTCATGCAAGTACAATGTTGTTTTGATTATTGCAGCTTTGTAGTAAGTTTTGAAGGCAGGTAGTGTGAGAACTCCAACTTTGTTCTTTCTGAAGATTGTTCAGGCTATTTGGGTCCTTTGAGATTCCATATGAATTTTAGGATGGATTTTTCCATTTCTGAAAAAATATCACTGAGATTTCCCTAGGTTTTTTTTTTTTCCTATAGGGATTGTATAGAATCTGTAGCTTGCTTTGGGTAGTACTAACATCTTAATATTATCAAGTTTTCCAATCCATGAACAGGGGATATATTTCTATTTATTTGTGTTTTTACTTTCCTTCAGCACTATTTTGTGGCTTTCAGTGTATAAGTCTTTTATCTCCTTGGTTAAATTTTTCCTAAGTATTTTATTATTTTTGATATTATTACAAATGGAGTTGTTTTCTTAATTTCTTCCTTACAGTGTTCATTATTAGTGTTTATAAATGTAACTGATTTTTGCATGTTGATTTTTTATCTTGTGACTTTACTAGATGTGTTTATTACTGAATTCTAACAGTTTTTCTATTTGTGAAACATTTAGGGTTTTCTACAATAAGATCATCTTATTTTGAACAGAGATAATTTTACTTCTTCCCTTTTCCATTTGGATGCCTGTTTCTTTGTCTTGCCTAATTGCTCTAAAAAAACAACTAGAATTTCCAATGTTATGTTGAATAGAAGTGACAAAAATGGGCACCCTTGTCTCATTTCTGGTCTTAGAGAAAACTCTTTCAGCTCTTCACCTTTGAGTTTGATGTTAGCTGTGGGTTTTTCATATGTGGCTTTTATTATGTTGAGGTGATTTCCTCCCATTCCTAGCTTATTGAGTGTTGTTGTTTTTAATAATGAAAGGATGTTGAATTTTGTCAAATGCTTTTTCTGCATCAAGTGAGGTTTTTTTTCTCTCCATAATTCTGGTAATGTAGTGTATTATATTGATTGATATTCATATGATAAGCCATCTTTGTATTCCAGGAAAAAAATCACACTTGGTCATGGTATATAATCCTTTTGCTAGTATTTTCTTGGGAATTTTTTATCAATAGTCATCAGAGCTATTGGCTTTTAGTTTTCTTTCCTTTTTTATTTATTAAAAAAAATTTTAATGTTTATTTATTAGAGAGAGAGAGAGAGAGAGATTTAGCAGGGGAGGGGTAGAGAGAGAGGGAGACACCAAATCTGAAGCAGGCTCCAGGCTCTGAGCTGTCGGAACAGAGCCTGAGGTGGGGCTCAAACTCACGAACCCCGAGATCATGACCTGGGCCGAAGCCGGATGCTCAACCGACTGAGCCACCCAGGCACCCCTAGTTTTTTTTTTTTTTCTTGTTGTATCTTTGTCTGGCTTGGTAACAGGGTAAGGCTAGCCTTATAGAATGAATCTGGAAATGTTCTCTTCTCTTCAATTTTTGGAAAAGTTTGAGAAAGGTTGGTGTTAATTTTTCTTTAAATATTTCGTAGAATTAGCCAATGAAGCCATCTAGTCTAGGGCTTTTCTTTTCTTCTTGAGAGGTTTTGGTTATTAATTCAATCTTATTAATTATAAACTACTCTAGGCTGAATTGTATCCCTACAGAAGTCATATGTTGAAGCCCTAACACCCAAGACCTGAGAATGTGACTGTATTCGGAGACAAGGTTTTAATGTAGTCGTTAAAATGGGGTTGTGGGTAAGCAATACGACTGTTGTCTATATAATAAGAGATTAGGACACACACAGAGACATCACATACGTTCATGCACAAAGGAAAGAGCACGTGTGAAACCCACACTGTGAGAAACTAAATGTCTGCTGTTTAAGCCACCTGGTCTATGGTATTTTGTTATGGCAGGCCCTAGCGAACCAAACTGCGGGTCTGTTCAGATTTTCTATTCCATCGTGATTCAATGTTGGTAGGTTGTATATTTCTGGGAAGTCATCCATTTCATCTAGGTTACCCACTTTGTTGGTATATAATTGTTCATAGTACTCTCTTTTACTCCTTTTATTTCTGTACAGTTGATAATAATATCCCCTCTTCCATTTCTGATTTTAGTTTCTGTGGTTTTTGGCTAGAGTAGAAGTGTTATTGTCTAACAGTATTCTGTCTTGCTAGGCTATCCCTTTTCTGCTCCTTTGATATTTTCTAGTTGCCTGTTTTTTCAGCTCCATGTCTGGGGTATATGAAAAGAAAAAGGTGCTCCAGGGTACTTTCCACAGTGTTGTTCCTTGGGTACCAAGTTCCCTAGCAGATCACCGTCTCTCCGTTTTGCAGATTCTTTAAAAAAAAATTTTTTTTTTAAATACTTTTTTTTCAACGTTTATTTTTATTTTTGGGACAGAGAGAGACAGAGCATGAACGGGGGAGGGGCAGAGAGAGAGGGAGACACAGAATCGGAAACAGGCTCCAGGCTCCGAGCCATCAGCCCAGAGTCTGACGCGGGGCTCGAACTCACGGACTGCGAGATCGTGACCTGGCTGAAGTCGGACGCTTAACCGACTGCGCCACCCAGGCGCCCCTAAAAATTTTTTTTTTTTTTAATAGTGAGAGGGTTTTTAGTTGTACTTTTCAGAAGGCAATGTGAAGACTGGACTAGATGATCTCTAAAATCCCTCCCTAGTCTGTGGATTTTCGGATAGGCTTTTCTGATTTTGAAATAACTAAATCCTAAGTAAGCAAACAGAGCCACTGTTCCCTTTAGGTGGAGAGTAAATAGATTAGGGCTCACTGCTAGCATCAAAACAAAGGCAGAGGCGTCATCATTCTACTGTGTTTAGAGAAACTTTAGGTTTCCCCAAAAGCTTTTCATGGGAAAAGCTTTTCTTTTCTTTTTCGTTTTCTTTTTCTTTTGGAGTGGAGTTCAAAGGTTAAATTTTCCTGTTTTCTTTCTCTCTCTCACTGCTAGTAAACTTGCTCTGGGGGCTGAATATTTTCGCTGGCCTTCTAAACTCTGCTTACCCTATTGTCAAATGGGGGCCTATCGGCACCCAGGGTCTGGAGAGAGCTCCGCACCCAGGAATTTGTCTTCTCCACCCTCCTTTCCCCATAGGCAACCTTGTCATTGCCTCAGCCCCCTGCCTTGACCCTTTGATGTCCCTGCTAATGTCCACTGTTGAGTAGGACAGCTCGTTGTTAGTTCTTGTCCCACATCAGAGGTTGTTCAGGTATATTCCAGAATCTAGTCAGAAGCTTAACCAACTGAGCCACCTTGGTGCCCCATGTTAATTTAGGATTAAAGAAATTATTTAAAAATAAATTTCAAAGGGCCCTGGGTGGCTCAGTTGGTTAAGTGTCTGACTCTTGATTTCTGCTCAGGTCATGATCTCATAGTTTATGAGTTCGAGCCCCACGTTGGGCTCTGCACTGACAATGCGGACAGAGCCTGCTTGGGACTCTCTCTCTCTCCACTCCCTCTGAAATAAATAAATAAACTTAAAAAAAAATTCCCAAACACTCAGAATGTGTCACTTCCTAATTGTTTTACTATAGTTTTCCATTGCCTATACTTGTGATGTTATTTACATCTATTTTGCCTGTATGGAAGAAATACTATAGAAGGGTGTGCTCCCAACCTCACAGGCAGTGATATCACACTGGTGGTTTGAAACTGGCCATAGTGGGAGTACTTAGAGTATGGAAGTTGGAAAATGCCACAATCAGAGCTGGATTTATTGTTTTGTTGACTACGTAAACTTAAGAAACTGATGGAGGGGTGCCTTAGTGGCTCAGTCTGTTAAGCATCCGACTCTTGATTTTGTCTCAGGTCATGATCTCCTGGTTTGTGGGTTCGAGCCCCTCATCGGGCTCTGTGCTGACAGTGTGGAGCCTGCTTGAGGTTCTCTCTCTCCCTCTCCTGCCCCTCCCCCACTCGAGGGCCGTGCATGCATTCTTTCTGTCTCTCTCTCTCAAAATAAATACACTTAAAAGAAAGGAAAATGATGGAGAAATGTCATTAATGCAGATTAAACTCACGTCTATAGTGGTTATATTATAAATATTCCAAAAATTGAAGAAAAACCTTCTAGTATTCAAAACTATCATCCACCAGGAAGTGATCCTCATGTCACTGACGAGTGAGTCATGTGCTAACATATGTTTCTGTTGTTTCGCTGTTTTATTCATTAATGTAAACAAAAGTATCCACTGGCATTCACATCAGAACTACATCCGTGCCATCAATGATGTGAGTGGCTTTTTGGTAAATTGCATACTCAACGAGCATTTTTTCATAGGCTGTTTCTGTCAAAACATGGTTGGATGGCAATTATAGGTTAGCAACTGATACAAGTTTGGTAAAAAAATAAGCAAAAGGATTCTGTGAGAATCAACTTACATGTAGAATTTACAATCAAAGTATCATAAATTTTATTATTATTTATAAATCATGTGCTGCACATCCCTTATATCACTAAAATATATATATATATATGTGTATATATATATATATGTGTGTGTGTGTGTGTATACACACACACACACATATATATATACACACACATATATATATGTACACACATATACACACATATACACACACACACATATATATATATATGCATATCTATTTTTTATCCTGGGGAGCCAGCTGTTAAACATTTATCCTTATGCCACTGTTCAGACCCTAATTCTTCACCAAGGGACTTCAAACACCTTATTTTAAAATTCTTTTCACAACCAGAAGATGTACTTTAGGAAAACTTCTATGTATGAAAAAAGTTTGCTACTTGACTGGATTATTCTCAAAGCCCCCATTGTAATCCATGAATTTGCCAGCAGGTGTCACTGTGGTGTAGGGTCACAGTCTGAAGGGCTCCAGGATTGAGCTCCAATGAAGTTACACAGTATCTCCTAAAGTCTCTTTACGGAAAGACAAAGTCGCATCCAAAATCTCTGCAAACAGGCAACACAGTCACAGAGGTATAATCTTCTAGTTCTGTTTGTTGGCTTGTTTTATATTTTTAAGTCTGCTGCTACGTGTATGTTCAGAAGGCCTGAAACTCTATGGCCTTGCTATTCAAAGTCTGGTTCATGGGCCAGCATCACAGGCATCACCTGGGAGCATGTTAGAAATACAAACTCTCAGGCCTGCCCAAGACCTTTTGAATAAGAATATTCATTTGAATAAGGTCGCCAGGGGATCTCTGTGCACATTCAGGGGAGTATGGAAGCAGCTTATAAGTGGCCCATATATTGACGGTTACCACGAGGCTAGGAACAAGATGGAAAAGTACTATGCAGCCTCATCGGTCACGAGAATGCAGGTAGTGGGAAAGAGAGGGACACTTCCCGAGGGAGATGTCTGATATTTGCCTTAGTGCATGTTGGATTGCCTAATGTTTTTCTTTTTCATTCTGGAAGGAACTGCTCTGGGTCTTTTCCCACATAAACCGATCGAGCTAACTTCGCCGGTGTTTATCTGTTGCTACGTCGCTTCCACGCTCTGTGTTTCAGCCGTACTAACTTAACCTGCCAGTGTGACCTTCTTAAAGCTCCAGCCAGACTGTATCTATCACTCCACTCCTTAAAGTGGCTTCCTCCTGCTCCTAGAACACAGACCAGAGTCTCTGTCATGTTTTGTAAGGGCTCCTAGGATCCAGCCCTGACTCACTTTGCCCTCCCTCTTCAGTCCTTCTCCTCTCCTTAGACCCAACACTCAGCTCCACTGGCCTTTTGGCCTCTCCTCAGCTCCACTGGCCTTTTGGCCTCTCCTCAGCTCCATTGGCCTTTTGGCCTCTCCTCCCTCACAATTTTGGGCATTGGCCCATTCTGCTTGCTTTCCCCAAATGCTGCACCCCCTGCCCCAACTCATCTATTGCCAAACTGATACTTTCTTTAAAGAACTTAGGAAGTCTATTCTAACCCCCCTCCTAGATGCATCGAAGTCCTTCATTATATGATCCTCTAAGACTTGCATTTTCATTTTGTATGCTTATCATGTTTGTGACGACTCTTTCAGAGGACTCTTTTCTCCGGCAGACTTTTCTCTATAAAGGAGGGAGTATGTCTGCCTCGTTCATCCAAACACTCTGCCATGGCCTTCGACATCCTGAACAATCTGGTCCCCATCTCCCCCACCAGTCCTTCATCTTTCTGCTTTCACCATCTTCTGCCATTCCTGTCTCTTGCCTTTCCCTTGTTCTCCTGTCTCCCAAACACACCAAACATCTCTTGCCATAGGTTTTTGTACTAGCTGACCTTTCTGTCCTGGCCCTTTCTCCACTGTTTTCCTAAGGTCTTTAAGTCCTAGTTATACTTCTGGAGGCAGACTGGATTGGAGGTGTGGTGATAAGCTTTGGTTTCCATCTTATACTACATCTGTCTTTTGATGGATTATTTTGTGGTCCACTGGTAAACAGAAGAGAGCTGACCTGTCTTGTGTATATTTGACAAAGGTATGACTCTGGGCAAAAGTCCCTTCTTCTGGAACACCAGGTTGCTAGGTTCACTTCTCCACCAGCTCAGACCTGAAGATTGAAGTGGAAAAGAATGGAGAAGAGGCCACCATTACCTTTGGGAGATAAAGAGCCAAGAAGACTTGGGAAACGAGATATAATGGTAGTGAGAGTTGTTTGTGATTTTTTGGCCTACCTATGAAAGTCTGAGAAGTGGTTAAGGCCCCTTCCTTCTTCATTACTCACAAGTTTACAAAAATAATATTAAGGGAGAAACTAAAATGAAGGCAAGCAATTCAAGTTGTGCTTTCTCTTAGTGTGACAACAGAATTGTTGCTTAGAGAACAAATGTGTGCTTCCATTCTTTCCTTCATTCAGCTCCCTGCTTACAGAGCTCTCGCTGTATGCAATGTCTTGCATTTGGGCCCACACTCATTTTTCTTAACCCAACTATGACGCTTAAACACACCGAACCTTGATCCCCTGATGAATCCATCCTTCAAAGCTTTCAAGTTAAACTGTCTGTTCCTACGGGAAACCTTCCGTGATTCATTCCCTATGAAGAATTCCTCACTCTCCCTATGTGGATGTGTACAGTTTTATTCACACTATTTAGTTTAATACAGTTAATTCAATTGAACAAATATTTGTGAAGTGTCTGAACTGTTCCTGGAAATATGCTAGTTGCTGGAATTATAAATGTGAAAAACCACAGTGCCTTCTCCAAAAGGGTTTATAACTGGCCTGGGAAGTCCACTGTAGATGGGCAAGAGAGAATGAAAATCACAGACTGAGAGATGTGCATATCATAACATGTCTGGGAAGCATTCCCTGGTGTGGAATGAATGGAGCATAGGTTTTAAGGAAAGGAGGAAGAGGGAGCATGGTAGGAGATGGAGGGAGAATAGGTAACAGTAATATTAATATTAATATTGATATTAATATTAACTACAGGGACACCTGGGTGGCTCAAGCATTAGTTAAGCATCTGACTTCAGCTCAGGTCATGATCTCACAGTTGGTGGCTTCAAGCCCTGCATCAGGCTCTGTGCTGACAGCTCAGAGCCTGGAGCCTGCTTCATATTCTGTGTCTCCCTTTCTCTATACCCCTTCCCCACTCATGCTCTGTCTCTCTGTCTCTCTTTCTCTCTCAAAAATAAACATTAAAAAATTAAAAAAATATATTAGCTACAAGCATTTTATTTGCAAAGGAACTAAGCCAAGCAGTTCACAGTAACACAGAGATGTTAAGTAACCTGTACAACGCCACACAGCTTGTTAGTGGTAGAGCCAGAATCTGATGTACAGTGTGCGAACTTGAATTTCATTGTAGGTAAATCGTCAGTCCAACGAGCATTTAATAGATACCTTCGATGCACGAGACACTCTTCTAGTTAATGTGTGTGTCTATCTTCCCTACTGGTTTGTGATTACTCCAAGGGATGGAAATTTTTATATTTATCCTTGTCAATCCCTTGCATTGGAGAGAGCCTGGAATGAAGCAGCCATAAAAGAATTGTAGTTCATTGTCCCCTTCCCTCCTCACCTTCTTTAAAGCAATGCCCTTCTCTCTAGGCTAGGAGCTCCCTACAATCACTAAACCCCAGGCCCTCTTCCTCTCTTCCCTTTAGTGGTAAGTATTTGCTGGTGAGGCGATTTGTAAGGTAGAAATGTTTGTTATTCTTTCATACTCCCTTAGGTCATGCTTTTGCTTAAGTGAATCTTTGGACAGAAAGCAACAAAATGTTCTTTGAAGAGGAAAGACCCATTTATAAGAAATACCAAAGTCCTAGTGTTATAGTGATGGCAGACTAGAAACATTAAATCTTATAAGAACACTTCATTATGAACGCTCGTACTTCTTGGCCGCCCACATTTACTTAAGAGTTAAGGGAAAACGAGGAGGTTGGCTTGTAGCCTGGGGACCCCAAGTCACATCATGCGATGAACAGGACAATCATCATGCGATGAACAGGACAAACAGGACAATTAGCCGTGTCAAGGAGTTGTGTTATAGATGTAATGGTTATGGTTCCAGTAGCAGAATGAGAACACGAAGTATTAAGGGGAAGACATTTCTGGCCTTCCAGATCCTACATGAAGATAACCACCTCTCTTTTAATAAATCTTCTGAGAATTAGATGTTGTTTAAGGAAGTTCTACTGTTGTTTTGCGTTCTGAAAACCTACTCCCCCAAACTACTCTTAGGCCCTGTAAATGTCCTGTGTTTCAAAATTTCCCGTAGATATATATGACTGAGTGATAGCAACACATCTATACCTCTTCCCCATCTTTTCCATTGTGAAATACTTCGTAATTTCTGATTTTTTTACATGTGATTCCTAGAGATGGGAAAGGAAAGGAATTGACTAGGAAAAATGGGACACTTGACACAGAAATTTAACATGCGGTACATTGCTTGAAAAGCACAAAAGGCAGTCAGCATCTACAATTCCTGGGTGTTGTGAGCACAGCCTAATGGTCTTCGGGGAAGCATAATATATTTTAATATTATGCTAAGATAATATCAAAATTATCTTAGTAATATGTTAATGAGCTAATTTAAGAGTATAATTTAAAAAGTGTAAAAGGGTTTTTATTGATATATAGATGTCTGCACAGCATCCTTTCTTCGGGGGCGGCGTGGGGGTGGGCGGTGACCCTCTGCTTTGCTCCCCAGGTCTTCTTGGATGCCCCTCTGCCACTTACCAGCTGGTACTTTCTTTCTCTTCCCAGATTGGAATGTGGATACACAATACAGAATGGCCAGCCAGTGCTCGAATCTCCCTGGCCAAGATAATTGGTTCATGCTCGGACAAAGGACTCACCAGAGACAAAAGGTTGTGGTTTCTTTTCTTTGCCAAGGAAGGCTTTGGAAGGGGGCAGATTTTTAGATCAGGCCTTACCCGATGTGTGTAAGGGAACAAGACAGGTACATGTGCTGAGGGGCTGTTGGCTCATGAATTGCCCCCTCCGAAGGATCCATGCCCAGAGACCACTCTCATCTCAAACTGTCCGGAATTCGCCTGTGGAACCACCCACGTGTGGCTGACCACGGCCACGGCTGGAGGCTTCTTTCCACCTCTCTCCCGTTGCACCCTCTTCTGAGATTTCCGAATAAGTGAGCCGCTTTGTTGTGCCTACAGACAAAGCAAGGGAAAAAAAACCTCCCTGGATAATGTCTCAGGTTCCAACCACTCCACACTTTGATAGGTGGAGTTAAGTGTGGGCACAACTAGGGGCCCAGAGGAAATCTTGTATCAATTCCAAATCACTGTGAGTGTGCAAGATGGCACGGGAGGAGCTGGCCCTTCTGGGGCAGGCTGCCCTGGAAATTCCGATTCACCAAGAAAGAGTTAAGCTGTCTTGAATGAGTTTATCAGCTCTGCATCCAAGTAAGAGATAAGAGAACAAAACTGCTACTTTTCCCAGAAAAGTATTAAAGGGTAAGTGAGAAGAGTTATTTATACTTTCGGCTGTCACTTTCAGTGGGCAGTTAAGATTGCCCTAGTGAGTGGCCTCTGCTTATTAATAGAAGGAGTAGGGAAAGAAAAAATGGAGTTAATGTTGCAATAAAGACATGACAGGGCCTCCGGTTTCCAGGATCGGCTTGAAATGAATTAAAGCCAAACTATACCAACAAATCTGTCATGCTGCCCTGAAAACAGGAAGTCTAGGCTGGGCCAGTAAGAATTAGTCACGGCACACACAGGCAAACCCTACCAGACCGAGAATGAAAAATGTGCTTCATCTGCAAAAATCAACTTTTGGAATTTGTACAGTGTTTTCCATTACCCACTCTCTTTTCTCCAAAGGCCAGTCATCAAATAATGCTTGGCTTACTTATGCTTCTGCTGCACCATTAAGTGTATGAATTTGTATATGAAACGGAATCCCAAACTAGCTGTGTGCCCCGAGATAAGTGATCTCATCTCTCTGCACCTGAGTTTTGTCTTCTGAAGAACAAAAACAACAAACAACAAACAAAAAACGAGGTTGGCATCTCATGGATCTGGGACCTCAATGTGGGGGGAATTAGGAAATAACGTCCTGGACACTTGTTATGCATCCACGAAGTGTTCAGCGCTGTGCTGAGAAATGGTGAAACAAAAAGGAAGAAGATTCAGCCTTTAGAGGATTTCCGGTGCCTGCAGGGAGAGGTACGTTTAGCAAAAGGTGCTATAAAAACGGTAATAAGGCTGACAGAAGTGTACATATATATGAAGTACTTCATCGTGTGTCAAATGGGTTTTTCTCTGCCCCAGAATTGGAGCCAAGGACCAAATGTGGATGAAGACCCTACGTGCATCACATTCCAAAGAAACTCTCGAGCTAAAGAGGCCAGCTCTGGCCTCTCTGGGGTTTATTTGGAGGGGCCAGAGCTATGCTGGCCCTACCTCCACCTACCCCTGTCAGGAGAGGAGAACGGGAAGGTAGAGAAGTCTTAACTGAGTGAATGGCACATGATTCCAGGTGAGAGATAGTGCCTTTCATCCCTGAAGCCAACTGAGTGGGGTTCTAAGGGGATTTCTTGTAAAAGCTGGAAGTAACTTCAAGACATAGAGATTGACATTTCATTCCTTGGCTCTGTATATGCTGAATTGTCAACCTTCTGGAAGCGCCCTGATGCTCCTGCACACAGAGAATGTCTTAAGAGTTATCGGAGGAGTATGCCGAAGTCCTAGGGTCGGGCCTACATTGTCCTTTTCTGTCCCAGAATCTCACGTGTGCCCTGAGGTTTGCAGACATACTTGAGCCAATAGGGTTCACATCTAGAGATTTCTGAGGAGGAAAGACCCACCAGAATGGGCTACTCTCATAGGCTTGAACAGATTGTAGTATCCAATGTTTGGGGGGAAAGGCGGGACAAGCTATGCCTCATCCCAGCCCTTCATAGTCCTTAGAGGGTACAGGAGGGGACTCCAACATCCCGGAGACTTCAGAGTCCTGGTGGCTCTATGTGAAGAGCGCCAGGTTTAACTGAGAAGCAGCAGCTGTAGGCTGGCCTAGGGAGCCGCCTTACCCCACGATACACTGTTGTACGCGGAGGCGCAACTGTGGTGCTTGGAGATGGTGGTCAGATGGTGGAGATACTGTGGAGACGTCCTCAGTAATGGAGGGGCTGGGTTAAAGCCAATCTCTTTCTAAGAATACCATCACACTGCTGACTTAGAAGCCACCAGCACTGGGTGCAACCAGACCGAACCAGACCGAGTCTGGGGAGGGTCCCTTACCAGGCAACTGCCTCCACCAACCCTCTTCCCTTTTCTCAACACTAGAGGAACATCAGGCTAGAAAAAGGAACGGGTGTTTTAGATCCAAATCGAGAGATTTTCTGGTATCTCACAGGTACTAAAAATTCAGAGTCTGCTCCATGTTGTTAAGGGAGGTACTGCCCAGAGGGGAAGAAGGAATCAAGGTGGCCTAGTTGAAGGTAGTTACTAGAGTAAAAATAAAACAGTTCCATATTTATACCCCAGTAAGCCTTCCAAACATGCTCCACCCTCCTTTTCAACATCAAGGATTATGGACTTCATACTTGCAGACAATAAAAAGCCATCTGAGTGTTTGATAACACATGTTAGGATGCTTTAATGATGGAACTCTGGCAATATTACAGAGGCAGAGGCAGAGGACGAGGAGATCAGAGAAAACAGGAAGGCATTTTGCAGGATTTGCAATAGCTCCGTTCAGAAGCAATGAATGTCTGAGACAGAGCGTGACAATGAGGAGGAAATCAGCACTAGCCCAGAGTTATCTGAAGGTCACTGGACAGTAGTAAGAGGTGTGTGAGAAGGAGCAGTCACATGTGACTTCTAGCTTGACCTGTTAAGGTAGGTGATCCTGCTATGAATCATGGGACGGGAAACAGATTTGTGTGGGAGGAGGGTGGGAGGGAAAAGAATAATAACCAACATTTATTAAGCATCTGCTGTGTACCGACACTTTTCTGAGTGGCTTACACATTTCAGCCTTGTCATAACCTTACGAATAGATACTATTTCTATGGAGGAGGTAAGCTACATTTGGTTTCATGCTGTCACATTTGAGGTGCTTATTTGACAATCAGATAGATGTTTGGTAGGGTTTTGGAATACCTCTCTTGAATGTAGGAGTTGAGTTGTGGCTGGACACGAAAGAATCCCACAGATGGTGATCCTTGCCTCTGGAAAGCGTCTGGGGGAGCATGTCGTATTCTCACACTGCCACAGACCCTGTGAAACTGGGAAGCCAACCCCTCAAAGAACATAAAGGAGAGGAGTGTGACAGAGGTTGCTCACATAATCCATGTCCTCTTCTTCCTGGGGGGCCCCATTAGGTGGCGTCTCCCAGCCTCCCTTGCAGCTGGGTGCGGCTGATTTCTAGCCAGAGGTATATGCGAGCAGAATCCTTGTGGCCATCACCCATGCAAAATTTCACGTGGGTTTTCTCATTCTCCTTTCCGCTCCCAGATAAGACGTCCAGGGAGACTGGGGACGTCATATGTATTTGACAAAGCCTCTATCAGCCTGGTTCTCTGAGTGACTATGTAGGGAAGAACATTCCTCCCTATCATCACCAACCCTGATGACGTGAAATTGTCCCGGGCTGCCAGGTGAGCAAGAAATACATGTCTCTTTGCACTTGAGTCATTACATATTCTGGAGTTTCCTTTTTACAGTAGTTACTACCGTGACCAAAGCACAGAGGCCCGTGGAAGCCACGATGAAGCACTAAAGAGGGGTGAGCACTTCTTTATGCTGTAGCGTCTTATGTGGAATTCACACTTCCTTCAAAGGGAGCATACGCTTAGGTTAGGTTTGTAGAATAAGTCAATAATGTGACTTCACTTATTATAAAATTTCCCACAAAATAAGTGAAGACCTAAATCCCAGAGTGACTTAAAAAAAATTTGGGGGCACCTGGGTGGCTCAGTCGGTTAAGGGCCTGACTTGGGCTTAGGTCATGATCTCGTGGTTTGTGAATTTGAGCCCTGCATTGGGCTCTGTGCTGACAGCTCAGAGCCTGGAGCCTGCTTGGGATTCTGTGTCTCCCTCTCTCTCTGCCCCTCCCCTACTTGTGCTCTCTCTCTCTCTCTCTCTCTCTCTCAAAGATAAATAAACACTAAAAAACATTAAAAAAAAAAAAAAACCAAACAGTTTTCTCCCAATCTGCCCCCAAACTTCTGATCTGGTCTGCTTTAACTTTTGAAGCAGGAGCAAATCTGGAGTGAAAGTTCACATCACATGCTGCAGGGACGAGTTCCTTTCTTACTTCAAGGCATCTGACTTGCACGTGCTCTGCTCAGTACAGTATATCAGGGGATTCCCTTTCTTTGCAGGCACAGCACAAAGTGAAGGTCAATCAGCACATAATTGTAGGAACATTGCTGTGTTGAAAGCAGACTTCATTACTCTTCGTGAATGCTACCTGATATTGACTGAGGCATCATAAGGAGAAAAAAATTAATGGATCCTGCATATTTTGCAGTGCAATGTACTGTGATTACTGTGGAGTATGTATTAGAACTTTGGTTGAAAGTGAAGTCCCTAAAAAAAAAAAAAAATGAAGCCCCTGTGCATTTTGCACAGGAATATTATAACGGGATTTGCAGACACAAAGCACACTGAACAAATCATCGGGACACACATTTCAGGCATTTTCTAGGACCAGCTGCTAAGTCATGATTCAGACACATGCCCTACTGTAAATTCCATCTCAAGGCACCAGCAACTTTTCGCTCTGCGTGTGTGTGCGTGTGCACGGGCGTGTGAACTCCCTTGTGAGCAGGAAGCCCACAGACACTGGACAAGGAAATGTAACACCCAAAGGGCCACTAAATAGGCTTCGCCCACTTGTAAAATCAGCATCCTCAGCATTAAGATAAGATTGGGTGGCAAAATGCTTAATTCTCATTTAAACAAAATTGAGCCTCACATATCAGGAAAACATACCTTGGAAATAAGACCTAAGCGAGCTCCAAAGGAGAAAAGAAGGAACTGAATGCACCCTCATCATCTGAGAGACAGCCGGTCTCGTAAATTTCACATCAACTTAGTTTGGCCTCTAAACCAAATCTGCCTTAATGCTATTTGTAGATATAGATTGCTGTCTTTTTCATTACCGTTATCAAATGATGCATTTGCGGCTCAGCTCTGAGCTTCTTGACCCATTAAGTGGATTAGATTGCCTGTTGCCTTTGTCCTTTTGGCTTTTGCTTTATCCTCAAATATTCTACCCTTTTATACTACGTACATAACATACACACATTATTATGTATGACATGCACATACACGTGTCTGCAGTCCCAATTAGCCTGACGACCCCAGCCCTTCTGTTTTTAAGAGGACTGTGTTCAAATCTCTTATCACAGTCATCAATCCTTCCCTGTAGCAGCAGCAGGAGCTAAAATCCTCTGAGAAATGGAATGTCACAAGCCCAGCCCAGGGCTCCTTGTAGAGCTACACTCAGCAAATTGCGGATCATGCTCCCTATTAGGCTCCTGGCTGGTGCATCATGGTAGATTCGTTTTCAGGAGCAGCTTATGTGCCACCCCCCCCCCCCCCCCCCGCCGCCCTGCTCTGTCTCTGTCTCATGCATGATAATCACAAGCCCATAGGAGCTGCAGCAGAAAAAAAAAAAGGCTCAGGACAAGTCCTGATGGTGTTATTACCATGAAAATGATGCTCTCGTACATTTGGGAAAAAGTTAAAGGGGGAAAAATAAAAGAGGGAGACAAAGAGCAAGGATTTGGTCCTGACTCTTGAAGCAAAAGGATACCTCTAGCAAAGTTTGCTGTAGATACAATTAACCTCCATGATCAGCTAAATATTGAGGGTCCACCATATGTGATATTACTCTGCTGGGTATTGGGAACGCAGCTCTGAACAAGACAGGTGCTCTCAGCAGGAGCTGGTTCAAGGAGACACATAGTTAAACAAGCAATCTTAGTAAAATATAGCAGCAATTGCTGTGATATGTGTACTTAAAATGAGCATTCAGAAGGGGATCCTAATGTGTTCTAAGTTTAAAGGGGGTTCTGGGCCCAGTTCCAATGTGGTGGTGGGGGGGGGGGTTTCTCACATACTACCAAACAATTCTTGGACACCAGTTGGGTGTCCTACAACTCAACTCAATTCTGACACTATCTACCTGGAGATCCTGCAGCATCAGTCCTGTAAGAGTGTCCCCCTTTTTTTCAGATGCCAGTCACAGGCCCAGGTTATCACCTGTGCTTCTGACTGATTGGCTATAGATTGGGGGTTCCAAACCTCCTCCTCAGGTTTGATACATGTGCTCGAGTGGCTCAAGGAACTCAGACAATCATTTCACTTGATTACTGGTTTATTATAAAAGGGTATAACTCAGGAACAGTCAGATAGAAGAGATGCATAGGGTAAAGTATGGGCAAAGGGCCTGGGGTCCCATGCCCTCCCTGGGTGCTGCCACTCTCCCAGCACCTCTATGTGTTCACCAACCTGGAAGCCCTCTGAAACCTGTCCTTTTGGGGTTTTTACAGAGGCTTCATTATGTAGGGATGATTGACTAAATCACTGGCCATTGGTGATGGATTCAACCTTCAGCTCCTCTCCTGTCTCCAGAGTTCAGGGGCCAGGACTGAAAGTCCCAACCTTCTAATTACACAGTTGGCTACTGTGGCAACCAGTCCCATCTTTAGGTACGGTCCAAAAGTCACGTCATCAATGTGACAAAAGACAACTTTATCCCTCTCATCAGGAAATTCCAAGAATTTCTGTGCCAGAAACAGGTCAAAGACCAAACATATATTTCTTTTTTTCCCCAGTGTTATGGAGAAATATGGACATACATCACTGTGTATGTTTAAGGTGTTTAGCATGATGCCTTGATTTATATGTATTGTGAAATCATCACCACATAGATTCAGCTAACATTCATCTTCTCATATAGATACAATAAAAAAGAAAAGGAAGAAGAAAAGAATCAAGGAAAACAATTTTTTTTCTTGGATGTGAACTGTTAGGATTTACTCTCATGACAACTTCCCTGTATATCTTATAGCAGTGTTAGCTGTGGTCACCACGTTGTACATTACATCTCTAGTACTTATTTATCTTTCAACTGGAGGTTGGACCTTTTGACCGCGTTCCTCCAATTTCCCCTCCCCACCACCTCCTGCTCTGGTAACCACAAGTCTGATCTTTTTTTCTATGGGTTTGTTTTTTGTTTCTTTTGTTTTGTCTTCTTTTGTTTTTTAGATTCACGTATAAATGAGACCGTACAGTATTTGTCTTTCTCTATCTGACTTATTTCACCTAGGATAAAGCCTTCAAGATCCTATCCATGGCAGCATTTGTTATCTCTTATCTTTTTGACGATGGCGATTCTAACAGGTGTGAAGCGATATCTCATTGTGGTGAGATGGTATTGCAATATTAAAAAAAATTTTTTTAATGTCGTCCCTTGACAGTTTCCTATCAACGGGATTACCACTTGGGTGCTGCAGGTAAGAATTTGGTCCACCAAGATCCTTGTGCTAGTTGTTGTGAGCACCTCCCTGCTTCTTGTCACAGTCAGATTCTGAATGGTCAAACCCACAGATTCCCCTGTGATCCTATGGTGAGAGATCCAAGTAGGGGATTCCACAAAGTGACCCACAATGCTGGGCTGGTGCTGGATGTCCTTCCTGGGTTCCCTTTTCCCACTGGCAGAACCAGAGGCTCAGGACAGACCTGTCCATGATGCTGTACTGGCCTGGGGGAGGGGCAATACGGTCGACACGTAGTGGCTTTTCTTACCCTTCTGTGCAGTGTATCTTGGTCTGTCAGGTGCAAGGGGGTGCTTCGGTCTCACCTCTGTGTTACAGAATTCTCCCAGTGCTGTCTTGTTCTCGAATAGATGTCAACTGTTCTCTGTGAGGGGGGCCAAAGTCAGGAATGACCTATGCTATTGTCTTGGTGATGTCATTCCTACATTATGAACTATAATATCACATAGGGGAATCAAGGAAAGCTGCCTTTATAAATTGGCATTTGGGCAAGACATGGCAGAGAAGAAGAACTATGTATTTCCCTAGGAGATCCCCATGTCTTTGGTAGATAATAAGGGGGACTTGTAGCTTGTCTCCTAAATGGCCATCATCAATTCCTTTCTTCCTTTACAGGCATGGCATTTCCTCATTGAGAAGTGGAGTCTATTTCTCTCTCCTTTAATCTGGAATGATCTTAGTGACTTGGATTGATACTGTTATATTGCAAAAGAGATGTTCTGGAACTTTCAATAGCATCTTTGGAGAAATCCAGTGACCAGGGAAGAAGTCCAGCAATCCTGCGGCTACCCTGTTGTGAGATGCCATAGTGTTGTGAAGATATCTTAAAGGTGAGGTTGAGATGCCATGGAGATGGAGATAGAAACAAAAGGTAGGGAGAGAGAGAGAGAGAGAGAGAGACAGGGAGAGACCAGGTAGCACCATGGCTCCAGGTGTGTGAGTGAAGAAGCCACCTTGGAAGTGGTTCACCAGGCCCAGCTGCTCCAGCTGATGCCTCACACACAAAAGCATCTTGTTTACATCTTTATATAGCCCCCTACCCTTGACTCTAGGTTGATCTGTAACTCATTCTTGGTCAGTAAAATGTGGCAGAAGTGATACTGTATACTTTCTGAGGCTAGAAGCCTTGAAGCTTTTGCCTGAGCCTCTTGTCATGCTTAGTTGTCTTCCTCTGCCTCTTGAAGTCCAGCTGCCATGATATGGGAAGCCCAAGCCCTATGGAGGCCATGCGTAGGCACTCTGGCTTAAAGTTCCAGGTAAGCTTCCAGCAGATAGCCAGCATCAACTGCCAGCCACATGAGTGGGTCGGTGTTGGTCTTTAGCCCAGTCAAGTTTCGGATGGCTACATACCCATCTGATATGAAAGATCTCAACTGAGAATTGCTTAGCTTGGTCCAGTTAGCACCAGAAGTTCAAAAGGTAATAATTAATTGTTGTTTTAAACCACCACATTTTTTGGGGCGCCTGGGTGGCGCAGTCGGTTAAGCGTCTGACTTCAGCCAGGTCACGATCTCGCGGTCCGTGAGTTCGAGCCCCGCGTCAGGCTCTGGGCTGATGGCTCAGAGCCTGGAGCCTGTTTCCGATTCTGTGTCTCCCTCTCTCTCTGCCCCTCCCCCGTTCATGCTCTCTCTCTGTCCCCAAAATAAATAAACGTTGAAAAAAAAAATTTAAACCACCACATTTTGGGGCTTTGTATTTGCAGCAATAGATAACTGGGAGATAAACCATTGCAACTAGTGTTTAACTTGGAAAAACGCAGTGTAGAACCTAATGTATCAGAAGAAAAACATTTGAAAAATTAAAATGTAGCATGCCAAGGGGTGCGTGGGTGGCTCAGTCAGTTGAGCGTCCAACTTCAGCTCAGGCCATGATCTCACGGTTCATGAGTTTGAGCTCCGCGTCAGGTCTGTGCTGACAGCTCAGAGCATGGAGCCCACTTCAGATTCCGTGTCTCCCTCTCTCTGCCCCTTCCTTACTCACACTCTGTCTCTGTCTCAAAAATAAACATTACAAAAATAATAAATAAATAAAATAAAATGTAGCATGCCAAGTACTGAAAGGCAAATGAATTCTCTTAGGCTATTAGGAAATCATTTGTGAATTATCTATCATTGATCGTGATCTTATTTCAACTTTGGATCATATCCTCCCCTTAAGTCATTTTGAGAAGGGAAGATACTGAAGTTCTAGTATAAGGAGGGGTATAATTCTACCACAAGACACAGAAATGTACATGAAATGCCTCTCTTCCGCATGTGTTAGTACTCAAAACATCAGTCAATCCACCAACAAATAGAAGTTTAATGACCCCTATATATGACATATATATGACATAGTCCCTGTTTTCAGGTTCCCAAAACATTTCCTAATAAGGCCTTTGTAGGCAGTGGGTGGGAAAACACAAAGCCTTGAGCAGGAAGAAACTGTACAGCCTATCACAGTGTCTGGAGCATTAGTTCCTTACTAATTCTGTTGGATAAATCATGTGGGAAATCAGTGCCCAATGCTGGTCACCAACTCAAGGCCAGGTGCGGCTTTACCTTCTAAAGCTCTAAAGGATGATATATGCCTCAGGGGCCTGCCTGTAAGTCTGAAAATTCTTCAATCAGTGTCAGGGTCAGGGAGGTCAGAATTGAGTGTTACCTGTGTGTATATATTATCTGAAATACATATTTTATATAATTATAAATCTATGTATGAATGTATATGTGTGTGTATATATCAATATGTATATGTATGTATGTCTGTATAAAATCTTGCTTCCCTCTTGTTCTCCTTTCATTTTGTGCAAGGTAATGTGTTAGACATTATAGGGTTTATATAAACGTCTGTTTCTAGCTTGAGGTCTTCAAAGTGCCCAAGACTCTAATTTACTCAATCCTCCCTTTTTTAAAAGGTTGAGATAAAAAGTATACTGTGGCATAGTTTAAAGTTCAGGAGGAAGGATCTTCAATAGATACAAAGTAGCATGAAATAAAATAAGCCTAAGCACTTTACTGCGCTATGGAATTCTTATGTGGATACTAAGACACAGAGACACAGGGACTGCTCCCAAGCATGGGCAAGTGAGTAATGTATGCCCAGAGGATCGGAAGTCCCAACTCTCCAACTCGTCTGACACTTTGCAGGAATTCCATCATTAGAAGCATTTCTTTGGGATGAGCATTTTATTCATCAGACATTTGTTCACAAATACGTTGCCCAAAGAGAGTAAAGTAACCGCTGGGAAATCAACAGAGAGTGACATCGTGGATACAAGGGAGGTGACTGAGGTGAGGATCAAGAATGGAGAGGTGAGGCTGCAAGCATCGGGGGCCTGTGGGAGAAAATGAAGGCGCTACCTAGGAACTCCAGTCTGGGGCCGTGGGTGCTGGGCAGCATGATGGGAGGAGGGAGAACATCTCGTGCAACTTGTGCATCTTGTGCACATTTGCTCCAAAATTGCTCTCAGCTGGAGAATCAGACCGAATGATTATAGTGAGTCCCTCAAGACAGGAACACAAGACAGGGGGACGGAGTGGTGGAAGACACAGGGAGAAGCAGACACAGGGCGAGAAAGTTCTACTTCAATCTGTGTCCCCATCTCCCACATTCACAAACAAGCCTAACTTTTGCTTTAATAAGAGGGTTTTTAAAATATGCTAGAACTTTTTATATTATTTTCATTTGCTGACCATAGCTGTAACCTCAGGGAGGAGTTGCTTCCCCTTTGTAGCTATGGTCTGTCTGTGCCTACCAAGGTAGAAAAGACAGAAACTAGTCTTGCAAAGAGAATCTTAGGATACTCTCCTGACCCCACCATTGCCACCAGCTTCATAGAGTAGCAAAGCAATGTTTTAAGCTCAGGTCAAAGGGTTACTCATTTATACAGAGCCTCTCTGATCCCCATAATGGCCCATTTCTCACAACAAGTAGTAGACTGGTGACAGGAGATACAGGATGAACAAGCCTGCCCTCCGAGCAGAGGGCACTGCCCTATCAGCACCGGCTCTGCTTCCAAGTAGATCCAAGTGTTCTTGACATTTGGCAGCGAAGATAGTAATCCACCTCCAACAATTAGACGGTATCAGGAAAACCCAAGGTTACATGAAAACCAGGGACCTCATTTCTATCTCACTATAAATACCATATACATTAAAGAAAAAATGGGAGATGTACCTGGACTTAAATGATCCACCATAAAGTCAGTGTCAAAGGAAAGAAGGGAATATAGTTCTTAGAATTTTTTTGGTTGCCATGACAGATTCCTAATTAGCTTAATGAAAATAGGGAACTTTTCTTCAAATGCCAGCGGTCTCGTGGAATCCAAGAACAGAATTGCACGTGGGTTCCAGGAACAACTGGAACTAACAATAAAACTCATCACAACCATCTCTGTCTTCATTTTTCACTTATTCCTCTCAATTTCTTTCTCATTTTTTTCTTTCTTCAAATTGGCTGCCTCCATTTCTCCTGAATACCATGTGGAAACATAATCATGGAGTACACAGCTTTAAAGTATATGCCATAGGCGATGGAAAAGTACCAGCTTGAAGCTCTGGCTTCAAGGCCAACAACGGTAGAAGGGGTTCCTATTGGCTTACCTCAGGTCAAGGGTCACAGCTAGGGTCATGGGGCTAGAGTCACACAGTACAGAGGGGATGCTCCTGAGGTAACTGTATGCATGATGACCATGTGGGTGGGAGTGAGGGAACAGGGGTCACAGCCTCCAGAAAAACCAAAGAACCAGGCAGGCCAACAATGTGGCCAACACAGAAACCTTAATGCAGCACATCAGACCTAAATGCAGGTTTGGGCATGACATGGCCACTGTGAGACCATTTCTCTGAGAACTGGCTGCCCCCCAGTCCTGCTTGAATATCCCTCTACTTGGAGCAACAGAGACCCTTGTTTAATCGTGACGAGACTTCACCTAAATCCTCACTGACAACACTGAACTATTCCTCCCATTAGACCTTTCTCTCTTACATCCCATACATCATAGTCTCACCTGCTCCCAGAATGACCTCTGGGGAGGGAATGGCAATGAATGACAATACTGCCCCCCTTACCTTCAGACTTCCCCTTTGCAGCCATCAGAGCTCTCTTGACTTTTCATTTAGCATTTCCTGGGACTGAGGGGAGAAGTGTAGGAGTAGGTGGCACAGAGAACTACTTTTGCTACCAGCAAGTGCTGTAGATTTGCGGGGATGTTTCATCATCCATGGAAACCATTTGTTTAAGCAATTAGGAATTTGGGTCTAGGGCATTTGTAGGGATTAATGACCAGGTGGTAAAAACTGACTGCTTACAGCCGTGTCAAGGGCTGCTTATCAGCGGGAAATGACCTGCTTCAAGGTGACTGATGACATTTAGTTGGAAAATTAGATGAACAAGAGCACATACTCACTTTGAGTGACTCAAGGATGACAATATAGTGAAAGCTTTCCTTGGACAAGACTAGCTTCTTGGTTAGCCATTTGAAGCATTTTGCCCTTGGTTTTAGACACAGAGGTCCTCTCTGTAAACATTCTTTTCTTTTAGTGGACCATAGAGAACTGAAATCATGAAATGAGAAAAATATCTGCATCACTGTTGTGTAGATATTTAATCCTAAAATTCAGCACAAATATGAGGTTATGTGATGCAGTGGAAAGAATAATAGACCAAAAGTTGGGGCCAGAATTCTAGACCTGACTGTCATTCCTTACCTTTGTGATCATGAAGAAGTCATCTCACTTCTAAGTTTATTTGTGTCCCAAATAAAGCAAGTGATCTCAAAGGTACTCCTAGCTCTGTCATTTTGTAAGTATAGCTGTGGACTATGATCATCAAGTTACCTGGAGAAAATGTGATGCAGTCAGCAATATGATTTTGTACTTGTCGAATGCTATTTTTTTTCTAATGCAGCCAAAGATTCTGCATATGCTGGTCACATGGGATACTCAACAACTTATTTTGGTGACTGAGTGAGATGACTGTGAAATACTATGCTTCCACTCTTGCCATTCCTGTCTCAGAACCCGATGTGCCCACCCTCTTGGTACTCTTCATCTGGTCTTGTTCATAGAATGCCCATAATGTTAACAAATCAGAAAGGGTAAGCCATAAGCCCACCATTACTGGGAAATTTATAGTTCATGGCTGCCAGATTTGAAAAAGGGTTTTGAATGATGGGGTGGGCTGTTGACAAAGGGAATTGCCCTGGGTGAAGCTCACAGGGCTGGAAGGGAAAGTTGTAGCAATGGTACGTACCTTCATGCTTAGGTTACAATGGACAGCCAGGACAAGAAAAACAGCCTCTTGTTGGAAAAGGCAAGTCAGGAGCTAAAGTTTCTTTGTGGCATTAGGATGATGAAATTATCTTCAAAGAACAATATTTTCCAACCAAGAATGCATTTGGGGCATCCAAAGCCATAAATCGATAGGTATTTTATAGAACACTATGAACACTTAACTCGCCTGAAGCCCACAGTAGCTCTGTGAAGGAGGTTGTTATCGCCATCTATCAATGAGAAAATTGAGGCTTACCTGGGATAAATAATGTTCCCAAGGTCATGCAGCTGAGCTCAGACACTATTCCTTGCCTGATTCCAGAACATACCATACTGTTTCTCCAGGGGGAAACATAGAGCAGATAATCTGCCTCCAAATAATTAGGAGTGAACGATGAATTGATGTATTTAGTTTTAACCCCAAATGGAAGCTAACGCTTAAATGGTGTTCACTGTGCACCAGCTACTTTTTCAGTGCTTTCCATAAATGAACTGGTTTAATGCCTACTATGTGCCTTGGACATGGTTACTATTAACTTTATTCACCTAGTGAAAGGGAGTCACGTAGCAGTTGAGTAACTAATCCAAGATTCCACAGCCAGCAACTGGTAGTTTTAAAGCCTCATGATGATCTGTCCCTGTTGATTTTGGAAGGTAAAGAATAAAAAAGAACACCGTGGGATTGGCTGTAAGACCAAGGGAGGTTTAACCTCCATACCACGTGGTTTAATTTTCACAAGGGGGAACGGGCCAGTGAAAAGAGAATATGAGTTTTCTCTGTGATCCCAGCCTCAGCTGGAGAGGCTACAGGGCAGGTACCCGGTCTGCTCTTGCTCTGAAACAGTGGGATTCACCTCTGGCAAGGGAAGCAAAGGACAGAAACATAAGCTGCCATCAATTGATTTCTTTTTAAACATTAGAGGGGGAAAAATAGGCAGATGATAACTCAGCACTTTAAAGCTTTGCAGATTGGGACGGTGTTAGTCAAATTGCTAGGATAAAGTAGGCAGAGTTAGACGGAGCAAAGGAGGATACCTGGAGGTCGTTACATGCTGTGTATCTTGACTGCCGCAGCTACTGCTCTAACTCGTTAAAATTTTCCCAAAGGTAATGAAATCAAGAGGGAGGAATCTCCACAGAGTGGAAAGAGCCTGGGGCTGAAGATGGAACAATTTCTTAGCAACCTTATTGACATTAGGTTCTGTATGAATCAACAGTCCAATATGGTTACAAAAAGAGAAAAGTGGGCACAGCTGTCTTGGCCCCATCAGATAAAAAGTACACAGAACAGAGGGTGTGAGACGTGATGGTTCCATTTTATTCTGTGTCTGTCAGAGCCCACCTGGCATAGGGTATCAGGTCTGGACATCATGTTGAGAGAGAGTACAGCTGGGGCAGAGCCAGTAGAATGCATGCAACCGTTAGGCCCAAAGAGAAGGGAAAATTCTGACCGGGGAAGGGCTGAGGTTGGAGCAGAAGCTGTCCCAGAGATATGAGAGAAAAGGTGTGGATCTTGGGCAACTGGCAGATGACACTTCCTAGAAAATCAAGAAGAAAAACCTATCACCATTCAGAGCAGCGAACACTTTCTGCAAGAAAGTACTCTTGTTAGTTGCATTTTTCTATAATAACCAGAAATTAGTTTTCCCTGACTACCCTTTTACATTGCACTCCCACGTGACCTCTTTCTCTAGCCCACATCCCTACTTAGTTTTCCTCTATGGTCTTTATCAATGCTTATTTATGATCTCCATCTATTAGAAATTACACTCACAACGACATTCATTGTCCATTGCCTCCTGCTGTATTCCCACTGTCCACAATTGTGCCTGACAAAGTAAGTGCTCGGGAAATATTAATCGAATGAATGAATGAATAAATGAATGAGGTAGCAGCAACAGAAATAGTGAGATACGAAGAAGACAGGGTGGCACACGTGTCTCACTGCCCGGGTGCTGGAAGCACAGATGACTCTGACCATGGGAGATTATGAACGTCCTGTCAGGTGGAGGTTGAGTTAGATGACCATTCCTACACTACTAACTTTATGAAACTTCAGGAATATGAAGGGGAAGGGTGAAAACAGCTTTCTGGACAGAAAAAAAATTCTAAAATGAAACTTAAAGTTTTTCACCTGTGAAGGAACTAACAATCTGGGCGAAAATGAGCTCTCTAGACTGTTACAAACTTTCTTAGTTTTGGCGGTCTGTGGTGCCAGGAGAGATTTTGAAAACCTTTATTTGGAATATAAAAACCCATGTAGATGTTAGTAGAACGAACCCTCACAGCTGAAGGCTAAAGATAGAGAAAAGCAGGTGGTATAGAAGAAGATGAGGCTCGTGTCTCTGAAGGCTGTGGGAGAGAATCCTTCTTTCCTTCCCAGCGAGGTTAGCAGCAATCTTCGGCATTCTTTGGCCTTGTAGATGCCTCACTTAATCTCTGCCTCTGTTGTCACAGGGCATTTGCCTGTGTTTCTGTGCCCAGATTTCCCACTTTTTTGGGGGGATGTTTCTTTATTTTTGAGAGAGAGAGAGAGCACAAGCGATGAGGGGCAGAGAGAGAGGGGGACAGAGGATACAAAGCGAGCTCTGCACTGACAGCGGTGAGCCCGATGTGGGGCTCAAACTCACTAACTGTGAGATCGTGACCTGAGCTGAAGTCGGATGCCCAACCAATTGGGCCACCCGGGCACACCCAAATTTTCCACTTCTTATAAGGACATCTGTCTCTGGATCAGGGCTCATCTTAACCAGATGATACCTACAAAGACCCTGCCTCCAAATAAGGTCACATTCACAGGTTCTGGGACTTAGGGCATAAACATACCTTTGGGGGGAGGGACACAATTCTACTCATAAGAACATATCAAAAACACCAAGTTGGGCATCTGAGGCCTGAATGAACCAACTTTTCCTGGATGGTCGAGCCTTGCCTCCTACCCTGCCCTTTGGGGATAGTGTGTGTAAAAGGAATAGGGATCCTCCTACAGTCTCCCTTCCATATTCAGAAATTACAGGAGAGTACACTCTCCTAAACTCTGACCTTTGAGGAAAGCGAACATAAAAGAAAATAAAAACAATTTAACTTCAAAGCTTTGGCTAGGGTCTTTGAGGAGCTAAGGTATGGCTTTCGAAGGGCAGATTTCTCTATAATGAGATTGTAGTTAATATTGTTGCTTCCCTTTGGATAAGAAACTAATGATGGTGTTCCCTTTCCTTCACCAGTGGTTGTTCAGATTTCAAGACATTTGGGCCAATATGATTTATTTATTCTTCATTCATTCAACAAATATCTACTGAGTTTCCATTACATGCCAAATACTTCTAAAATGTGGCTACAAATGCTCTACGCATTAGATGTGACCTCTGTTACTGGTTTTTAAATCTCTTCACTGTTAAAAAGATGTCTAAAAGAACATGGAGAAAAATAGCACTTTGTCCAGAAAATGGTACTATGCCTTTCAACTGGCATGTAGAAGGTCTTCATGGCTACTCTAAAAATGCTGAGAATACAGGAGCAGATAAGGCAAGATGGACAAGAGGCTTGTTTGAGGTTTCTGCAGAGAAAAGCCAGGGTCCCTCTCCCATTGGGTGTGAACAAGGGTATACTGCTGTCACAGTTGCTGACTCTGAGGGTATGAGCCCTAAGGTAAAGCCAATGCTTTGTTCAACAGAGCAGAGAGAGGGAAAGAGCTCGAATCTCTGATGACATTGTTGAGTAACCGACCTACCCAAACCTTATATTAGGGCATTCTGTGTTATGAGAAAATAAATTCTGAAAATAAACATTGAATTAGGTTTGACTTTTGCACTGCTGGTGGGAAAGAAAACTGGTGCAGCCACTCTGGAAAACAGTATGGAGGTTCCTCAAAAAATTAAAAAGTGCTACCCTATGATCTAGCAATTGCACTAGTAGGTATTTATCCAAAAGATACAAAAATGCTGAAGGGGCACATGCACCCTGATGTTTATAGCAGCACTATCAATAATAGCCAAATTATGGAAAGAGCCCAAATGCCCATCGACTGACGAATGGATAAAGAAGATGTGAGATATATATATATTGGAATAATGCTCAGCAATCAAAAAGAATGAGATCTTCTCATTTGCAACAACGTGGATGGAACTAGAATGTATTATGTTAAGAGAAATAAGTCAGACAGAGAAAGATAAATATCATAGGATTTCACTCATGTGGAATTTAGGAAATGAAACAGATGAACATAGGGGAAAGGAAGGTTAAACAAGATAAAAACAGAGAGGGGGAGGCAAGCCATAAGAGACTCTTAAATACAGAGAATAAACTGAGGGTTGCTGGAGGGGTTTTTGGGTGGGGGCATGGGCTACATGGGTGGTGGGCACTTGTTGGGATGAGCACTGGGTGTCATATGTAAGTGATAAATCACTAAATTCTACTCCTGAAACCATTATTACGCTAACATGTTAACTAACTTGGATTTAAATAAAATTTTTCAAAAAGAGGTGGGTTTGGACTGAGTTTTGATTTTTTGCATGCTAAAGATAACACTGACATGGGCAGCCTTTGTCTTTCTTAAATTCCACACAGTCTGAAGGCCACAGGAGAATAAAGGAGAATGGCACCTCTCTGCTTACCAATATTCTGTCTTTACTATGTGTTGTTGTAGGAGATTTTAGTTGTTATGTTTTGAAAATGGAAACAGTTGGTGAGAAGCGAGTGCATTTATAGGCAGGGAAGCCAGGAATTGTGTCTTCAAGCAGACTGCATCTCAAATGCTTTACCTTTTTTTCCTTTTTTTAAGCTCTTTCTGTAAAGCACACAGTTTAGAAACATCTTCCTTTTTGTATAGTATGGTAGGCCCTTCTTATCCATGGGGAATATGTTCCAAGACCCCCCAGTGGATGCCTGAAACCATGGAGAGTACTATGGATAGTCCCAGTACTAGTATACTGTTTTTTCCTACACATATAGACATATGGCAAAATTTAATTTATAAACTACTCACAGTAAGAGATTAACAACAGTAGCGAATGATTACAACAATATACTATAATAAAACGTATGTGAATGTGGTCTCTCTCTCTCTCAGAATACTTTATGGTCCTTCACTCACCCTTCTTCTTGTGATGATGTGAGGTGATAGAAATGCCTATGCAATGAGATGAAGTGACGTGAATGACAGGCTTTGGGCTACCATTGACCTTCTGACCATCTGTCAGAAGGAGAGTCATCTGCTTAGACTTCGGTTGACCGAGGATGACTGAAACCGTGGAAAGCAAAACCGATAAGGATAAAGGGAGGCTGCTGTAATCCTTTTCAGTTCACGGTCAATTTCGTAAAATCTCAACAGCCGTGAGCCGTGCGGTGGAATCGTGGGGAGTGGGAGAAGGAGGCTGTAAGAAGTATAGCCTGTTCACGTTCATCACCGGCCAGTGCACGCGAGGAGACAGCACGCTAGGAACTCTCATCAGTGAGCAGACGCTGATGGTGAATAGAAGTCAACACTCGTTCCGTCATGGAGACCCATAAAAGAGCAGAGAACTGTGGAAAGGCAGCCGCAGCATAGAACTAACTTAGAGAACAAATGAAACAAGCCCACCTTTCCCAAAATTCACGAGAGAGAGCTCATCTTTGAGGGTGAGAGAATTGCTGCCATTTGCGTGGTATTTACCGAGAGTTTAAATTAAAAAAAATAATTATATTTCACACATCTTAAATTATTAACAGGCCAATGTCCCTGTTAATTTGCAGTGATCACCCTTTGTTCTCTGGGCAGTTGTCAGGCTCTCCTGTTTGAGCCATGTACTTAGATTGCGTGCAAATATGTACCGCTTTGTGACGTGAGCAAGAGGCAGCTGTGCATTCACATGAGTGTATTGAGTGTTATCAACAAATACTCAAAGCCTTTAGGAACTGATATTTTGAGAAGCTGATTCCTGCCTCCTTCCCCATCCTCCATCTGCCCCCCTTTTTTTTTTTTAATTTTTTTTTCAACGTTTATTTATTTGTGGGACAGAGAGAGACAGAGCATGAACGGGGGAGGGGCAGAGAGAGAGAGGCAGACACAGAATCGGAAACAGGCTCCAGGCTCTGAGCCGTCAGCCCAGAGCCTGACGCGGGGCTCGAACTCTCGGACCGCGAGATCGTGACCTGGCTGAAGTCGGACGCTCAACCGACTGCGCCACCCAGGCGCCCCCATCTGCCCCCTTTTAAGACCATTTCAGATCCCTTCCCCCAGTTGTCACCAGCATGTGCTTCCAGATCTGGGATGTGCTTTCTCCTATCTTCTTTATTTTGTCAAGTTTTAATTTCAATGTTTTCGCTCTTCTGCCATCTGCTTTTTCTCCCTTTCTTTTTCATTCCCATCTCTTCATTCCTCGTTTTTCTATTTATCCCTAATAAGAACGATATACACTTTAAGTAATACACTTAGAAGCAAATACCCACATGCTAGAATTTCCCACTAGGAGAATCTGTTGTTGGAGAGGGATTATTGTAATGAAGAAAGAGATAGAGTGGGCTTTTATTTGTTTGTTTGGTTATTCTTGTTCACATCTTTATTGTTTTCCTTCTCTCCGGTGCTTTCTTGCTTCTTTTTCTTGTTTCAGATTTTATTGTTGTTCTTCCAGATTTTGCTCTATGTCTCTTATTACCACTTTCTCAAAACATTTGGGTGTTGCATTGGTTTGTCAGGAGTGCTGTAACAAACTACCATAAACTGACTGGATAAAACAACAGAAATTTATTGTTTCACAGCTCTGGAGGCGAGAAGTCCAAGATCGAAGGGTTGGCGGTGTTGGTTCCTTCATGGCATGGGGAGAAATCTGTTTCATGTCCCTCTCTTGTTTCTACCAGTGCTTCTGGCAGTCCTGGTATTCTTTGTCTTGTAGATCCATGGCCCCAATCTCTGCTGTCATCTTCACATGGTGTTCTCCCTGTGCACATGCCTGTGTCTAAAGTTCCCGCTTATTTTTTAAATAAGGACATCAATTATATTGGATTAGGGCCCACCTTAATGACTGCACCTTAACTTGATCATATGCAAAGACCCGATTTCCAAATAAGGTCACATTCTCAGGTATTGTGGGTTAGGATAACTACATCTTTTGAGGGGGCACAATTCAACCCACAATGGACATCGTATGATTGGTCATATGACCAGTCTTCTTTGGGGGCCCAAATACTGATGAATATTGTGATTTCTTCTTTACATGTCAGCAATACATCAGGGATCTCTTCAGGACCATCAAACTCACAAATTCTGTTTGTTTTTGTCAGAGATGGAACTCAGATCAAGTCTTGAATTTGGTGAACACATCCACATTAAAGTAGTGTTTCTCAGGTGGTCACAGAGTTACAGTCTGGGGGTAAAACCTCCCTCATTCCTTCTTATTTTTAATCCACTTAGGTATAGTGAAAGCATTAATCATATGCTTATATCACGCAGAATAATTAAGCAGGAGAGTTGGGCCTTGAAGGCTACTCTCAATAATCAGCATTGTTTGTGAGTAGCCATGATGATGTAAAGAAGGAAGCATTGCCTTCGATGACTTCAGTTTCCTCCTGCCAAGTAGAGATTGGCTCCATTTACAACTGGGACAGGGCACCTCATGTAGTACTGAGACATGGACCCCTAGGAGCCCATCTGGTCCGTAACCACTGCTCTGTGTAGGTGGCCGCTGAGACATCTTTTGTTTCCATGACCCTACAGCTCCGGTAGGTCTTATGCTGCCTCAGGGCTACCCTGGACAACCAGGAGTCTTTGTGAATCTGTCTGGCCCTGTTACCCTTAGACCCAGTATCATGTAGCCTTTTTCTCTCTTTCTGTCATCGTGCACCTCCCCAGACCTTTTCCGGGGAAAGATGTGCACATTCTTCTCCCAAGAGCACACTGATTTCTTGGCTCTTATCATCTGTCTTTTTTCATCTCTTTCTTTCCCTCTCTCTCTTTCTCTCCACCAACCCCCCGCCCCGCCCCCGCCTTATCCCCTCCTTAGCTTTGGAGAAATCTTTTTCTTATCTGGAATGGGAGTGGACATTGAGGCCTCGTCTATAAGCAAGTCCAAATTCCTCAAGGGCTTGGGGCTTGGGGAACACAGGACACAGCCTGTCAGGCCATTTGTGATTTCTGCCTGTCACATGCTTCTCCATAGACAATGTAGAGAAAATGGATTGTTTGCCTGAAGAGAGGAGGTAGGAAAAGGGGAAATGCCATGATAAAAAATCACGTTTCCAAAGCAATTATATCAAAGAAATAAGAAGGGCTCTTCATTTTGCTGGGAAATTTGCTTTTTGAACATATTCCACTTGTAGTGATTTAAAAGTATTTTTTAAGGAAGGGTGTGCTAAACAGGGCCTTAACTTCTTTAATCTTTTTTAGTATTACTATATTTGTATGGTAAATGTATGCTAGATTTGGGATATATAATTGCTTGGCTGTGTTCAATAGTAATGTTCAACATGGCACACAAAGCTGTTATTTTTAGCATCCTGAATAAAAATGTTTTCTCTTCTTAGACTGTAGCCTTCCCTGTCACATCCATTCAAATTAACCCTGATACATTATTGATGTATCCTCAATACTCAGTTTCTATACATAATTTTAACCAGTAAACATTTTTAAAAGACCTAAGATGCTTAATTTTATAACTGTGGAACTTCGAGGTATTTAACATCGCCTGCTTTCCAACCCCCCGAGTCCTCCTTTTCTTTTTCTTTAAATGTTTTAAAAAGTTTATTTATTTATTTATTTATTTATTTATTTATTTAGAGAGGGAGAGAGAGCACAAACAGGGGAGGGGCAGAGAGAAGGAGAGAGAGAATCCCAAGCAGGCTCTGCATTATCAATGCAGAGCCCAATGTGGGGCTCAAACTCATGAACTGTGAGATCATGACCTGAGCCGAGATCAAGAGTTGGACACTTAACCAACTGCACCAGTCAGGTGCCCCAATTCTCCTTTTCTAAAGCTATGGGCACAGGACCCCAAAACAGCCCTATGCTGGTCTCTAGGACTACTTCTGACCTCAAAATAGGGGGAACTTAAGATTCTTATGCCCACCCTGTTAGGTGAATTTCCAAGTGGCTCCTGGGTTGCCCGTGACCTTGTGCTCCAAGCTCACCAGCTAGGCTTTTGAGGTGCTTCTGAGACACAGACCGACTCTGCCCCAGTTCTGGTGCTGATCAAGCACCTCTCGACAACAGATCTAGAATTACTGTTCTCCCAAAACTGGGTCATAGGATGGCTGGCAGGGAGAATGGGACTTTCCAGCTTCAGACAGTCTTCTCCCAGGTTAATCATATGCCCACACATCTAGATACCTCTGACTCTTATCCTCGGATCTCCTAGGCTAGAGCTCTATTTACTGAACACTATGGTAGTCACACTTCTCTCACTCTTTCCCACATGGCACACACCAATTAAAGCAACGTTTTCTCTTAAGAACTCACCCCTATTTGGCTTATATATCAAATCCTTTGCCTTAGCAGGGCGCCCTGTGTAACCAGTGCCCAGTACTAAATATTTCAGCTGTTGGAGATAGATGTCCTCCCCACATCTACTAGAAGGAAGCTTGGCCCTATGTCTCCATGCAATAGTCTAGCCCAGAGTCAGATGTTAAATGTGTATATATATATATATATATATATATATATATATTGCACACACCCACCCGGCTATTCAGGGCAACCCTGGAATTAGATGTGGAGTGTTTCCACCTCTCAGCTATACCGAGACCACTTGAGAGAATTTTGTTCCTTCTTGAGGACTCCATTCTTCCACTTGAAAAAAGGACAATTATAGCTGCCCTTTCATGAGTGTTACAGACAGAAATGATGGTTATAAAGAGATTTTCCTCAAACTGTTAACATGGTTGCTTCTGAAGAGTAGAATTGTGTGTATATGAGGGGAGATCACTTTCAATTTTATTATTCAATTTATTTAATTATACATAATGAGAAAATACTACTTCATCATTATCATCATCATCATCGACAACAACATCATTATAGTAAAAAATAGAGAAAAATGAGATTGAAGACTAATTCAGGCCAGAAGCCAGAGTCTCTTGCTTCCATGCTTGGACAATTTTAAGGGCTCTCTGATGCTTTACTGTAGAGGACTGATTTCTGATCTTTTCTGGTAACATTTCGACTTTCCAGTAGGTCCTCTGTAGAAATATCACTAGGGTGGAAAAGAGAGACAGCTTAACAGAAAGAGGGCATTCTGAAAACGGCTGTAGAATCTGAGGAGAACATGGGTCAGAATTGCGAGACTGAGGGCTGCCAGAAACGACAGCTTAGGCCTTTTGATCATGGGTTCCCCTGTGAGCTGTTCAGCTGTGCTTCTCCAGCTTCTCATGCTCCTGCTGCTCCAAATCCTGTTGCTCTTTGGTAGAAAATCTGTCCCATTCTAAGGGGGGACCACTACATGCTCTCAACATCCATTAAGTACCACCTGAGTGGTTACATCACTGCTCTCAAGATCAGCATGAGTCCTGTGGCTGAAGGAGGCTTTCTCACCATCTGTAAGAAAGCTAGCTGCCATCTTCCATCTGTCATTACAGACTTCAGGGTGCTTGGCAGAAGGCACAGAGCCATCAACGCTGGAATCATCAGACTTGCATTCAAATATTAGCTTGCAACTTAAAGGCTAAGTATTCATGGACAAGATATCAAACCAAATATACATCCTTTTTCTTTGTCTGTAAAAGGAATACAATTATAATCCCAACTCTGTAGGGTTGTTATGAGCATTGAATGAGACTATGCATGTAAAGGATTTAGCAGAGTGACTGGCACATTATAAATCCTCTTGAAAAGTGAGGATTATTGTGCTACTGTTGTCATGTTCCTAAGAGACAAATATTTAGTAACTGAACAAGAGGGTGGTATTATCCCTTATCTTCATTACTTCCTGGTTAGAGTACCCGTGTGGTGCCTTTTTTCTCATATTTGGTGGTTTCTCATTTAAGCAGATTCATTGTTATCCTTAAAGATACGATTATTTCAGAACAATGTCTCTTTGGTCTTCAAGGTGCCCTGTTTTGGGGATCGAATCATGCCACTGGAAATTTTCTCCACAGCCAGCTAAACATCACACCAGAGTCGGACTATGCCTTGCTGAACCATCACTCTTGGCAAAGGTGTTCCAACGATGGTGTTTTTCCCAGGCACATAGGACATTCCAGGTGCCACCTTTTTAGCATATGCCTCCCATTTTCAGAATGGCTCAGGTAGAAAGTTAAAGGAAACGATGAAGTCAGTTAGTCCAGAGAAGCAATTCATATGTCAAGGAGCTATTTAATATATTCAGCATTTATGAATTGAGAATTTAATATGTACCAGGCACCATAGTGGGGTTGGGCATAGAGAGGTGAATGAAGTAGGCATGATGCCTGCCCCTTGTGGAGCTCACTATTGGGTGGGTGTGGGAATCAGGTGTGTAAGCTAACAAGGAGGGAAACAAATGCATAAATAGGTAATTATAAAGTGAGCACATCTAACAAAAGGAAACAAACAGCTAGCTGTCATAAGGAATAATGGGGTAGGGATCAGAGAAAGCCTGTTTTAATCAGCAATATTTAACCAAAATTTTGAGGATAAGGAGATTTCATCAAAGAGCATTACAGAGAGAGAAAATAGCAAAAACAATGGCTCCAAGGCAGTGTAATTTCAGCTGGTCCAAGGAATTAAAAAGGAGGCAGTTTGGGTAGAGTGTAGTGAGGTGGGAAGAGTGAGTCAATAAGACGGACAATATAAACACAGGGCAAGATCAAGCATGGTCTTGTGGACTGCAGTATCTAGTGTGAACATTTCCAAAAAGGAAATGGAGAATGGATTAAAGGAAAGTCAAAGAAAAAACTTCTCTCCCCCTCTCCCTTCCCTTCCCTTCCCTTCCCTTCCCTTCCCTTCCTTTTCTAAATATTTGACAAGTGCTTACTATGTGTCAGTATTATTCTAGTTACTGGAGATACTGAGCTAAACAAAGAGATAGAAATTTAGCCTTGGTGTTTCAAACATTCTATTCAGGAGGCTGTAGTCCAGTGTAGAGGAGTGAGGACCAGTTGAAGGAGTGGCAGCGAAGACGGACAGAAGCAGAAGAGTTTTACATCCCTCCTTTCACCCCACACATCAGCTGGCAATGCCAATATTTCACCTAGCTCCCAACTCAGGTATCATGGAAAACCATTCCTTTAGCTCTCCTGCCTGACCTCTCCCCTACCCCACTGTCATCTGACTCCATGTCTCATTTCCAGAAAATGATGATGATGAGAAAAGCAAGAGAAACAGCCTGAAAGTACAAAATCAATATATGAATTAGAACATGAATCAAATGAACGGAAGGAAATGTTTGGGGAGAATGAATGATGGCAGAGTGCCAGCATCAATGTGCCCACTGTAAGAAGAATGGATCATGTCTTAGGGAAAGGATGGTTAACCTGGTTCACTTGAAGAGATTAGGTATAGGATTTTATAAACTCAAGTTCCCCATCAACTTCTTGGTCCTGACACTGAGGGAGGATTGAATCTTGGGGCCTCTACCTTAAATTTAAAGAAAATAGCATGCATTTTAAGAAGCCATTGTAACCTAGAATCTAGGTTCTGGAAAGACAAAAAAGGGGCATTTTCTCATAGATTTTCTCTGTTATAGCCGCTAGGGGCTCTTGAGCATTTAATACTATGTCTAGTCTGTATTGAAATGTACTGTAAGTATAAAATACTCACTGTATTTTGATGACTAAGTACAAAGATAAGAATATAAAATCTCTTGTTCAATAATTTTTATATTGGTTATATGTTGAAATATTCTAGAAATTGGGATAAGGAAAATATATTATTAAAGTTAACTTCACCTATCCCATTTACTGTTTTAAAATATGACTACTAAAAACTTTATCTATATAGCTCTCATATTTCCATTGGATAGCGCTGCTCTAGATAATAATAGTAACTAATACTTATTGGCACCAATGTGTTCCAGACACTGTTCTAAGCATGTCACATGTAATTTCTAATTTTTATTCTCACAGCAAAATTTAAAGGTACATACTAACATAGCTCCATTTCTACAAATAAAGAAAAGAAGGCATAGCTAGATTAAGTAAATTTTCTAAGCTCCTATGAGTAGATAGTGGCAGAGCTGGGACTCAAACCCAGCCAAGCTAGCTCCAGAGCTCACATTCATTCATCCTATTACCCTTCTTCTTGGTGCTGAGGTGAGAGTTGCTTCAGAAGCTTATATGGAGCGGGGCAGTTATAACAAGGTCAACAATGACTTGATGCTTTTTTTGTACTGATTAGCAATTCTAGACTATAAGAAACAAAGACACACTCATATTGCCTGAGTTGATGGGGACTTATTATAAGGATAGAGAAGTAAGCAAAGAGTTCTGCCAATGACAACATCAGGTGTCATGGAGAACTGGAAAGTTATTCAGGATACCATAATGATTCCGGTGTAAGAAACAATTCCTAGACAGCCATTCTTGGGTCGTGCCTTCTCTCTGCCTTTGTCTGAATCTATTATTGACTTGCTGCCTCATGGCTTCTATTTACTTAAGACTACTAACTGCCTTTTCTCAACATACTTATCATTTTTTTCTATACCTCCTTGTTGTCTCTAAGATTTGAATTCTGAGTTCCAGTCAGAACTCAGACAACCAGACTGGCTGGATTGGACACTTCCTAATCCAGAATGGTTCTAGCAAGCATAATTTTCTGCCAGACTCCCTTAGGTTACTGGCCTTCATTATGTTTAGCTCTATTTGGGACTGCAGCCATCACTGATTGGCTATAGACAGCGTTACAAGACCCATGTAATGACGTGATAACAAGGTTTTTGGTTACGTTACCTCCATTCATTCATTTACCAAATATTCACTGAATGTCTCCTATGTGCAGGTACTGTTCTTGACTTTTGGAATTCATCAGTGGGGAAAAAAAGGCAAAGATCCCTGCTCTCATGGAGGTTACATTCTAGCTGAGAGAGGTAGACAATAACTAAGAAGCATAATAAGTACAACATTTGTTAGACTATGGTAAGGACTATGGAGAAGGAAATAGTAGAGGGTAAAGGGATTAAGAGTGTTGCTGAAGGGAAGCAGTTTGCATCATGTGAGTAGGGTGGGCCTCAACAAGAAGGTGAGCTATGCACAAAGCCATGAAGGAAGAGAGGAAGTTAGCTAAGAAGGAACTGGGGGCAGAGCATTCGGGCAGATGGAGCAGTTAAAGCAAAGGCCTGAAGCCTGGCATGTTTGAAGAACAAGGAGGTTAGAATGGCTGGAGCAGAATGAGGAAGAGGAAGGAAGTAGGGGATGCAATCAGAGTGGTCAGATCAGGTTGCAAGGTTTGCAAGGATTATGCCTTTTACTCCAAAGGAACAGGAGTCATCATCATGGGTTTTAACAGAACAGTGCCATGAACTGACTCACCTCTAAGCATACACTGGATGCTGGGTTACAAGCAGAGTGTCAGGAGGCAAGCATGAAAGCAGGGCTCTGGTTAGCAGACTATTGCAATGTTCCAGACAAGAAATGATGATTACTTGTGCCTGCGTGATAGGAATAGAGGTGGTGAAAAGTGGCTAATTCTGGGTATATGTTAAGCTAGAACCAAAGGATTTGCTCATAGCTTGGATGTGTGGCATGAAAGAAAGTGTAAAGGCAAAGATAACTCCAAGGTTTTGGACCTGAGCAATTGGTAGGATGGAGTTACCATGGACAAAGATGAGGAAGGTTGTAGGTACAACAGATATTGGGGTATCGGAAAGATCAAGTTCAGTTTGGCCACACTGAGTTTGATACGAATGCAGGCATTCAAGTGCGCATGCTGAGTAAGCAGTTGGATATATGAGGCTGGTGTTTACAAGGGAGTTTTGAGTTTATAATATGCATTTGACAACTATCAGAATGTAGACCATATTTACAGCTGTGAGACTCGATGAGCTCATCCAATTAGTCAAGGTACATAGAATACAGAAAATGGCCAAAGACTGAACCCTGGGGTATTCCAACATCAAGGGCTTGTTTAGGAGAACAAAGTCCAGCAAAGGACACAGAGAAGTCACTGGTGACCTAGAAGAAAAATGGAAAGTGTAGTATCCTGGCAGTCAAATGAAGAGAATGGTTTAAGAAGGAAACAGTGAGAAACCGCAATAGGTGAAGCAAGAAAAGCATAGAGAACGAACGAACCACCGGATGAACACGTGGAGGTCACTGGTGCCTTTGGTAAGAGCAGTTTCTGTGGAGCAGGGTAGTGGTGGATGCTGGCTGGAGCGACTTGCAGAGATAATGAGGAGAGAGGAATGAGAGACGGAGAGCACAGATATCTTCTAAGGATATCTACTACAGAGGGGGAGCAAAGGAATCAGGTGTGAGTTGGTGGGGGAAGTGGAGTCAAGAGGTTTTACTTGGCCTTTCCTTTTTTAAAATGAGAGAGGGGCTTACATGTTAGCATGCTAATGGGAATGGTTTGGCAGAGAGTGAAAAATGGAGACTAGAGAAGGGAAGGAATTCAGGAGTGAAGTCCTGGAACTGATGGCAGGGGTGGGATCTGGAACCCATGTGGAGGGGGTGATTTTAGATAGCAACATGAGAAGTTTATCCAATAACAGCTGGCATGGGAGATAAGCTGGGGGAGCCTGTGGAAGGTCACTTCTGAGTGGAGTGTAAGAAGTGGAAGGTAATGTCAAGAGTTGAGAGTAGGATGGTGGAGTTGTGGGTTTTGGTAGATAAGAAAAGGTTTGGAATAATCTAGGAAAATGGGAAAGTGAATGGATTCTAGATAGTGATGGGATTCCTTAGATAGCAAAGCCAGACCTCTAAGGACAGTAAGTGACTGTTTTTTTGTGTGTGTGTGTTATTTATTTGTTTATTGTAAATATTTTTTAGTGTTTATCTGTTGTTGAGAGAGAGAGAGAGAGAGAGAGAGGGAGACACAGAATCCAAAGCAGGCTCCAGGCTCCCAGCTGTCAGCACAGAACCTAATAAGGGGCTTGAACTCCTGAACCGTGAGATCAGGACCTGAGCCACAGTCAGATGCTTAATTGGCTGAGCTACCCAGGCACCTCTGTTTTTTTGTTTTTTGTTTTTTGTTTTTTGTTTTTTGTTTTTTTAATGGAGTGAAATTTACCATCTACTTGTTTGAAATGAGTCAAATGCTGGCCAGGTGTGGCTCTTGGCAAAGGGGAAGAAAGGAGATAGTTTTTCAAAAGCTGAGCCAGAGCTGGGCATCAGTGATTAAAATGAGCAAGTAATTCATCTCCTTTATTATCTGCCTGGTAAATTATTTCTTAAATTTTTTTTTAAAATTTATTTTTGAGAGACAGAGCGCAAGCAGGGGAGGGGCAGAGAGAGAGAGGGAGGCACAGAATCCGAAGCAGGCTCCAGGCTCTGAGCTGTCAGCACAGAGCCTGACGTGGGGCTCAAACCCATAAACTGCGAGATCATGACCTGAGCAGATCAGATGCTTAACTGACTGAGCCACCGAGGTGCCCTAAATGTCTGGTAAACTCTTAACTAGCTCTGAGAGAGAGAGAGAGAGAGAGAGAGAGAGAGAGAGAGAGAGAAGAGATGACATACAACCATGTCAGAATTTGGAGACCAGGAAAAATGTCATTCTTCAGGACCGAGCATCCTGGCTGTGACCCGGTGGATTATTGAAATAGATGAACAGTTCCCTAACTTATCACAGTGTGAAATGAAAAAGCTCTCCAAGTGTTCTGCCTGTAGGTCTGTCACATTAAACTTTATTTCCAAGTTTGGAATCTCCATAGCCTCTAAATAAGAGAGGAAAAAAATTAAGAAGAAAACAGAGCCAGGGTGAAAAGTGATGAGGACAGCATGATGAGGATGGGGTGTTGGCTGTCTACCCATCTTGGAGGGAAACCTGATAAACCAGAACCTCTCCACGATGTGTTCCAGAGGGCTTAACTATGAATATAAGACACACATTCATACACTATGAATATTAGTAATATCAGAGGACTGGATGTTATCAGAAAAACCCACTCTAATTCTCTCTAGAGAAAATAGATGTGATTATCAAGTTCCATTTACTTTTGGGACTTAGTAAAGTCATATTAGTGGGCTTCTGTGATGCAATGTCTTTAGCAAAATTCTGAAGCTGAATGTATCATTACATATCTCACACCTCAGTCTTTAGATTTTTTAAACTCTTTTGTTAAAATGAATGAAAATGGATATTTTGGGGAGCAAATTCTTTAATCTCTTTACTCCTGCTCCTATAATCTTGTGCTTAGACGAAGAACTGGGGAACCATGAACCCCTTCTGGGCTGTAAGACCCGTCACCTGGGTCTCAACAGTCTGGCTCACAAAGTGTGGAGCTGCTGGTTGTATTCTGCTCTGTACTGCTTAGAAAACCATCTGAATTTCCTTCTTCCAGAGCAACGGTGCAGGCCAACATATATAAAGTAGAGTCTGCACCTTTGTTATTTATCTGTTCTAAATAAATCAAAAGCATGGAAACTGTCAGCTAATCAACAGAATAGAATATTTACCAGTCAAAAATGTGTTCGTGACCTCAGATTTGACCTCTCCAGCATACTGTGCCTATCAAAGCCTCAGTGAAACAAAGGATAGACCAGAAGGACATTCTATTCCTTGAGCATGCATTATACTGCTGAGATTGATCAAGAACTCAAAATAGAGAGAAAGAGACATCAGGAAGGCAGGTTTCCTATCCCCCTCCCACCAAAGAATCCATCTTTCAATTCAACTGGTATGTATTGAGCACCCATCAAGTATTGTTTCCTTAGTTTGATCTGGCTTTTAGACAATGGTTAGTGAGAGGACCATTAGTAGGTTTAACATGGCTTAGAGGATTGCTTCCCAGGACTGGAAAAAGATGGACATTTATACATTGATTAGCATTATCTACCCATAAATTGAATAGGTGGTGACAGAAAAAGCCACAACTCTTCCATAATTACTTACCCAGGGTCTAAAATTTCCACTAGTAAAAAAAAATCCACATACTCGAGCTAGTGTCCTGAACTACTCATGAATCCTTCTACAAGTGTAAATGTCTTTAGAAGAACAGATAACTCTATTTTCACCATTTAGACTTTGGTGATAGATGAGTTTCTCAGACAATTTCTTATTATTGTTCTGGAAAGTGAAGAGACAGATCATGAAGGAATAGAACACTACAACCTGACAATCTTTTTGCAGGATACCATGGGCTGACCAAGGGATAGCCTCATAGCAGAAGGGTTGGGCAAGCCACCTGGCTGCACTGAGGTTGTTTAGGTCAGAGAGAGACCACTGTGAAAGCAATGAGGAGTTGTGTGGACAGACTTTACATGCCCTAACAATCAACTTTTAATTACTCAACAATTTTCCCTAGGGCTACTCCTTGCTTCGAATCAGTCTAGTTCTTCCTAACAGACTTTTGGGATTGTCAGAGCAACGTCCAACACGTAGTTTACTGTGATGTAAAGAACAGTGCCCTAGGACCTTAGAAATCAGTCAAGATTAAGCTTTGTCTTTACTACTTAATGCCCACCTTCAGGCAAATCATTAACCTCATGGATCCTCAGGTCTCACCTACATAAAGAAATAGTACACGAATAGACATTTTTTCCAAAGAAGGCATACAGATGGCTAACAGACACATGAAAAGATACTCAACATCACTCATCATCAAGGAAATACAAATGAAAACCACAATGAGATACCACCTCACACCTGTCAGAATGGCTAAAATTAGTAAGACAGGAAACAACAGATGTTGGAGAGGATGGGAGGATTACACTGTTGTTGCTAATGCAAATTGATGCAGCCATTCTGAAAATAGTATGGAGGCTCCTCAAAAAGTTAAAAGTAGAACTAGCCTACAACCCAGCAATAGTATCACTAGGTATTTACCCAAAGGATACAAAAATACTGATGCGAAGGGGCACTTGCACCCTGAGGTTTATAGCGGCATTACCAACAATAGCCAAATTATGGCTATTAACTGATGAATGGATAAAGAAAATGTGGCATATATATACATATGTATATGTGTGTGTGTGTGTGTGTGTGTGTGTGTGTGTGTATATATATGATATCTTGCCCTTTGCAACTAGAGTGTATTATGCTAAGCGAAATAAGTCAGAGAAAGACAAATACCATATGATTTCACTCATATGTGGAATTTAAGAAACAAAACAGATGAATATAGGGGAAGGAATAATAAAAAAGAAAGGGAGGAAAACCATAAAAGGCTATTAACTATAGAGAACAAACTGAAAGTTGATGGAGGGAGGTAGATTTAGTATGGGCTAAATAGGTGATGAGTGTTAAAAGGGCACTTATGATGAACACTGGGTGTTATATGTGAGTGAGGAATCACTAAATTCTACTCCTGAAACCAGTATTACACTGTATGTTGACTAACTTGAATTTAAATAAAAACTTGAGAAAAAAAAAAGAGTACAAGTCCTTGACATTGGAGCAGGATACCTCATGAGCCTTTTTAAATGATCTCATTTGGAAATATTTTTCTATCATATCTTTACCTCTTAAATTTTAATAAATTGGAACAGTAAAATGTTTGACAGACATATTTCTAATATTTAATTAACATACAATATAACTTGATAAGTTTTGATATATGTATATACCTGTGAAGTCATTGATAGCACTACAGCCAAGATAATAAACATATCTATTACCCCCAAAGTTTTCTTTTTTTTAAAATGTGTATTTATTTATTTTGAGAGAGAGGGAGAGCAAGAAGGGGAGGGAGAGAGAGAATCTCAAACAGGGATTCTCAAGCCCCTGAAGTGGGGCTCAGTTCCACGAACCATTAGATCATGACCTGAGCTGAAATCAAGAGTTGGATGCTTAACCGACTAAGCCACCCAGGTGCCCCCCACCACAAAGTTTTCTTAAACCTCTTCATAATCTCTTTCTCCCAATTTTGGCCCCCATCCTCCACTCCACCCACATATCATTACATTTAAGTTACCTTTCAAATCAAAATAGCCCATTTGGGCATCAAGTAGACAAGTTGTATCAGGATATGGATGTTGAGCAATTGGCCTTGTTCACTCGGGTTTTTTTATAATGTTTATTTATTTTTGAGAGAATGCAAGCAGGGGAGGGGCAGAGGGAGGGGAAAGAGGATCCTGAAGTGGGGTCTGCGCTGACAGGCTGACAGCAGCTAGACTGATGTGGAGCTTGAACTCATGAACCACGAGATCATGACCTGAGCTGAAGTTGGATGCTCAACAGACTAAGCCACCCAGCTGCCCCTAAATTCACTCAGTTTTTAAGAACTTCTTGGCCACATTAGATTGCCATAGCACAAACAGTTCAAATATATAACTGAAAATTCAAACTTAATCTATGTGATATATTTTCAATGCTGCTTGTGACTACCTAGTCACCACTGACTAAATCTAGACATGTTGATTGCCTATCTATTACTCACTTCCTGGGCTGTTTTCAGGACCAATGCAGTAATGTATGTGAAAGTTCCTCACAAACTATAATGTATTACACTTACAAAAGGTGTAATTTCTATTGTGAAGGTCACTGCTTTTCCCATGTGGCTCCAGAAGTGCCATGCATATGAGTCTTTTGAAGCACATAGAGCTTCTCTCAGTCCAGTATTAATTATTGATTAGACATCCTTGTAAGGGCTCCACAATGCTTATTGATATGATGGAACCACTTTGCACTGACTTTGAGAAAACAAAACTAAAATGACCATGCATGAATCTTTTAAGGCTTTTGGGACATAGAGTGTAGTATGCATAATCCATAATTTAAACAATACCTGGAGTAATAAGACCAGACAAGAATATATGGTAAACGAAGTCACGCATGAACATTTCCCTAGTCTGCTCTGTCTCTGTTAATCCTTAGGTAACACATTCAGACTTAAAAAGCCCCCTTACACTATGATACTTGTATGGAGAGATGGAGGGCTAAGGACAATACGACGAACTGAGTGCCATGAAGACATCATGAATGTTTATCAGCCTCAGTTAACTACAATCTAGGTAGCTGTCAGACTCTGTGCTTTCACAGAGTGAAGTATTTTCCATCTTGGAGGTAAGTAAGACAGAGCCCTTTAATTGCAAGACATCTTACATCTTGGAGGTAAGACAAAACCCTTGAAATACATTAATTGTATTTCATTGTATACAATTCATTGTATACAATTAATGTATTTCAAGGGCTTCTCCCGGACCTAAGATAGTAATACATACATAGTACAGAAATCCTTCCTCGACCATTGGCGTTCAGATTCTGAAACCTCTTATAGTAGGATAATTCATGGTTGAGGAATCAAGGGGAAAAAGATTAGGGGACTGAAGATTTACCTGAGGGCAGAGAGGAGAATGTCAAAGACCTTAAAACAATAGGAAAATAGCTCTCAAAATAGTAATAACAAATACTGTACATTTCAGTGAAGCTTTCATGCAGAGATGACTTTCTGAGAGGATGCATGGGTGAGAGAAGGGAATGGAGCTGGAGCATAATTGGAAAGAGGAATCATTGGCACCTTCCTCCTCCATCTCCTGAAGAGAGATGAGAGTCTCCTTGGAGACTCCAAGGTCTGTTCTGGAAGGTGAATCCTGTGCTTGTGGCTTTGGCAGGAGGCCTGTGGCTCTCCACCAGCAGGAAGGATGCCGTGTGAAGAGCTTCAGGCTCCTGAGTGAGCTTTCTCCTCCTTTGTGAAGAAAATGTATCCGGCAGGCTAAGTAGTCTATTTAGAAGAACTCTTTGCTTGTTATCAGTTAAGGTCAATTCCTCAAACTCATTCCTTTTGGCTTTTGCTTTTACACGTGTTCAAAGAGGAGTCTTTAAAGGCTAAGTTTTAATCAATTGATTTCTTTGAAAGTTGTCTTCTTTCTTCAGAAGGTTTTTCCAGTATTCTCTGAGAAATATGTGTCAGCTTGCTTTGCTAGTCACTGAGAAGGACTGGGTGATGGGTAGACATCTCTAAATGAGGGCCTCCTCCCGCACTGTCTCTGTATTGTTACTCAAAGTTAGCAGGTCGAGGTGACAAAGGAAGCAATTTAAAGTCCCTTGGTCAGAAAGAGTCACTTCCAGTACTTATAAAATAATAATAGAGCATTTTTTTCAGCACTTCCTATGTACCAAGCCCTCCGCTAAATGTTTTTGTGTATTATCTCTTTGAATACTTATATCTGCTGAAGAAGACAGTTATTGCGCTTTTCCCAAGAAGGGGAATGGCAGAGGAGAAACGTAACTTGCCCAGGATTATGTGCTACATGGCAGAGTAGAACTATGTAACCAGCATTGTGGTTCCAGACCCTTCATCCCTAATCCCTCTATCAGGTTGCCTCCTTAGGTATCATTATTCAACACCTCTCCCTGTGATCACAACACCACCTTGATCTTACTCCCCAACCGTGCCTGGTAGCAGCATCTCACAAAACTACTACAGCTCCATGGAGTATTACACAGAGTTATCTGTATTCTTGAGAGGGCACAGAAATAATCTATGGTCTAGGGACAGACACATAGAAGAATAAGAGTAGAGGTAAGAGCCCCGTAGACCTATCTGGTTTCATAATATTCTTTCCTAAAACAACTTTACGTTGACTTAGGGTGACTTTTGTGAGATAATCCATAATTCAAGTGGTTGTAGAAAAGTCATGCCGAAGTAAGTCTGTAAAAAACTCTAAACTTCTTTAACAGAATAGCAGACTATTTTTTTTATCTGTTACTTTTAGGGCCTGCCCTGCTTAGTAACTGCTGATTATTTGAGGAGAAGGAGCACCAGTTAAATAATCTAATGTAGGATCTGCCACTTTTTACAGTTGACCTTGGTCCCACTTAGCCCTGTCCTAGGTCACAGAGTAATAAGAATAATAGCTTTACTCTTGGCTTCACATCACATCTGTCCTTGTTTTATGGCTTTTGCCTCACTTTTTTTCTTATTAACCTTGTCATACTTTACACTCCATATTAAGCCTCTGGAACCCATTCCTTCACAAGGTGAGTGAATAAATAAACTTTGTTTCATAGCTCTTTTGGAGAGTAAATGAGATAATAAGAAAATGGTTTTGAAACAGTAAAATGCTATATAAATGGCAGCTTACTGTCATTCCTCCCTGCCTGAGTATCTTTTCCTTCAACTGTGCCTAATATGTTTTCTTTCTTTTTCCCAAATATTCTATGAGACTTGTTCAGGTTCTGGGTACATGTTGTTTGTTCTATGATATAAACCAATTATTTGGTTTTGTGTGTGTGTGTTGATATGCGTGTTTCCTTGACCTCCCCCCATTATTATAGTAATTTTTTCTGGGGGTTCTTCCTTCCTTAACCCCTCATCTGTCATAATCTACCTGATCCTTGGATCTTCTCATTTGGCTTTCATAAAAGGGGAAAGATCAGAGCTGTTTGATGATATTTTAACCATTTTATCTCCATTCATTCATAGAAAAGGAACCATTACTTATTTTCTATGATCAGAATATAATCAGATTTTCACCCTTTGGCAATTCAATATTGTTGGGAAATCATTCTGTTTATGGGTCCTTCACAGGAAAATGCATTTCTGTCAGTGCAATTTTTTGAGAAGAGAAACTCACAGGGCAATATAGGCTGAGAAAGTACACCCCTCGGCATTACTTTGCTCTTTATCATTAATGATTTTCCAGGGTGAAGTAACATATTATACCATTAAAGTCTCAAAGGAAATGAACAGGAGGGTCATTCCTCATACAGGCTAGGAAACTGAGCTTATTCTATTACATCCTTTGTGGTAAAATGCCTTCGAATGATAAAAATTGTTATAATTTTATTTTGCATTTTCTTAATAAACATGAGGACTCTTCTTAAATAGCATTCTAAGAACCTTGCGGGTAGATACTATTATTAACTAATAATAAAATGTAGTATGAATGAAATCAATATGCCTGAATTTAGTAAGAAAACCAAACTGAGGAGTTTCTAAATGAAATTGTAAGATATCTATAAACGTATCCCCTTGCAATGATTCAAACATAAGAAGAAGATATGCAAGCAGGAAAGAACAATGCTGGGAAAATATTCAAAATTGTAACTGTGGATGCTCCCCTAAGGTATCTGAGCTGCCTTATTACTTGACAATTTCAAGATAGTGTCTGCGCCTTTCTGTCAAGGCCACAGTCAATATGTCGGCTTAAATCTCTTTTTAATGGAGTGATAGGAATCTGGTTCTCAAGGGTTTAAGAGGATTCACTTCTATCACGTGTTCATATTCACCTATGTTAATTGATGTTTAGCCAAAGCTAATCTCATTAATAGAACCCTGTGTAACAAGAGGACATTGAAGACGTGTAGAGAGCTGTGGAGCTTGAACAGCCGCTGGCCTCACCTGAATGCCTTGGTTTTAGAGGGTGTTCATTACAGAGAGGTATTCTGGCTCCACCTTACCCTCTGGCTTATGTTCTTCTCTCTCCCCTTAAGATGGTCCTGTGGAGGGGCGCCTGGGTGGCTCAGTTGGTTGAGTGTCAGACTTTGGCTCAGATCTCGTGGTTCATGAGCTCAAGTCTGGCATTGGGCTAACTGCTGTCAGCACAGAGTCTGCTTGGGATCCTCTGTTCCCCTCTCTCTCTGCCTTGTTCTCTTTCTCTCTCTCTACCCCTCCCCTGGTCATTCTCTGTCTCTCTCTCAAAATAAATAAACGTAAAAAAAACCCCAGAAATATGGTCCTGTGAATGATGGTCTTGTGAATGGCAAGAGTCACAGGCAGGGAGTGAGAACATGTCCGTCACCGGTGGATGACACACTAGAGGCACAATGGGCACCTGCCCATCTGCCCACCCTTTCAGGTTGTCAGGGACACAACACCCACAAAGGAAGCACGGACCTTGACTTTATTTCACGTTGCCCCAGTTTGGTGGGCCAGACTTGGTATAAAAAGAGGCATCCTTACTGAGGGCACAAGGTGAAACTGGAAGCCTTCCCTCCTACTAGCTCTGTGACCCTGTAGGAATTTGATCTTTAAACTTTCATTTCCTCCTCTGTACAATGCAGATGCAAATAGCATTAACTCCTAGGATTGCAGTAAGAAGTAAATGAAAGAATTAACTAAGACCCTTAGCAGAGTAGAGTGCCTGTTTTTCAGAAAAAATTCACAAATGGAAGTTGTTATTTATGATGATGAGATGATGATGATGATGACGACGATTACTATTACTATATAATTTGAACATTCTTTTTTGCCTCTTTTCGTGTGTGGTCCCACCCAGTGATGGGATATTGCCCTGAGGATCTGACCATGCCCAGTGGAGAGTGTGAATCTAAGGGGGAGAAGAGGCTGGCTGGAAAGTCAAAGGTTGGAAATCCATGAAGTTGGCAGGAAGAACACAGTGTCATAGGACGGGGAGCCTGAGAAGCTCCCTGCCTCCCAGGCCTGGGGGAATCAGTCACGCAAAGTGCTCTGTGCCTTTTCGGGAATATCTCACAGGGGGTGGGTCTCTTTCTGTTCACTGACGTGAACCTCTTGGGTGTTTCTCGGCAAGGACACAATCACGGCCCCCACCCCTCTTACCCAAAGCTCTTTGCTGAATTATATGCTATAACCATTATAATCATAGTAAGTATTTTACTTGTGAGACTATGCTATTGTACATATACTACTACTACTACTACTACTAATAAAAAATCTGGCTTAATGTTTATTATGCCCACAGGGTACCTAATGCAAACCTCTCCTCTTCCATTGTACTTTCTGCTTTGTCCTTCCTTAATTTTTTGAAGCAGGTAGTTGTATTAAGGACTCTGGAATTACTTAGAAATTTAATTTTTTTAAACACATTCAGAAGCTTATAGCTGATGACACTGAGTGAATAATTTTTTTCTGAAAATTCAGGGTCTGCCATGGAATTGAGTAATAGATAACAATGGAGATAAATGCATGTAGATAAATGCAGTAAAAACCTCTTGGAGGGAAGCAGGATCTATGTGAATTAATGATTGCTCCTTTTCTGCTCACTGCCTTCCCAAATGAAGAACTTAGTCTCCCCTTTTGTAAAACATGAACCTGACCCCTGAGTGACTGATAGGAACAGGAGTGGGTCCCTGGGGGACTCAAAAGATTTAGTCTCTCCAAGGCACTGACTCATGTGAGAGCAGAGATGTGCTGCAAAAGCGAACAAACGAAGCTGGTGAGAGGAGACAGAATGACACAGACGTAAACATGAGAGCAGAGATGAGAGGGGGAACGTGTCAAGACATCTTCCTAGTTCCTGGTTCTCATTCCTTTCTCAGTCTGGCAGCATTCAAATCTGCTCAGAGATTTTGTGATACACCGCTCAGTTCAAATCATCAATTCCTTTTTTTTTTTTTTTTTTGCTTAAGCTAGCTTGAATTATTAATTCTATTTCTATTATTTGCTGTCAGAGCTGCCTTGATGAATTGAGCAAATATTCCAGGTAAACTTCCATGACCACTGGTGTTGGTTCTGGTGGGAGTGAGGGTGGGGTGGGTGGGGAACAGGTCTCTCTCCTGCCCCGTATTGGGCTGTCCCACTTGCCTTACACCTTGTGCTTCAAAAATGTGTTTCCCTTAAAGAGGCTCTTGAGAAAAAAATACTTTGACCTTGAGTTCCCCTAAGGAATTAGCCCTGAGATATGTGATACCTAAGAAAAACAACAGCTTTCTTTTCAAAATGTCAACATTTCCTTGTGTTGTTAGAGCTGGAGCCTTGATTGTGCCTTTGGGGCTGACAGTTCTTTTGTTTTGGAAAAACATCCTACAGGTTTGCAAAGTTAAAGCCCAGATCCTGTGTTGGAAAGGAGACAATGAGAAGCTGAATTGCTGTGCTTAGTTCTGTCAAAGGTTGTCTTCCTCAAGGGTACAATAGCATCTCTGAGATTATGTGTGAGGAGAGGATGGTTTGCAAGACAGAGGAAGGGAAAACTTGCTTTACTTTTCGTAAAGTTCTTTTCCCACTGTGGGTGGTGGTGCGGGCCAGAGCCTCTGACGCCAGCCTGCCTGGGTTTGAATCTCAGCTCTGCCATTGTAGCAGTCAGAACCCAGTCAGGAGGCAGAACAACAGGTACTCGAACAAGCGAATTTAATACAAAGAATTATTAATGAGGCAACAAGTTGCTAACTAGGTGACTAAAAAGCATCACAGAGGTAGCAGTGGAAGGAAGCAGCCATCACCTCAGACACTGGAATAGTTCAAATTCAAGTTATTGAGGAAGGAGCCCCATGGAGATGAACTACAGACTCTGAGGAGGGGCTGCTGATGGGCTGGTGCTGGGGTCTTTGAGTTGGGAGGAGGAGACTGTGGGACCCACGACTCCCAAGAGAAGGTGCTGGTTGCCTAGTGCTGGTATTTTGGGAGGTAGGGGCAAAAGAAAAAGACGTTTCAGCAAGGTGTGTGTGTGTGTGTACGTGTGTGAGTATGTGTGTGTGCACGTGCATGCACACACGTGCATGCTGTAGCTCCCTTATGCCTTCTCCCAGCTTTCACTCAAAGCTTACTGGGTGGTGACAACTTTGGTCTCGGCTTTGTTTGGGGAGTTAATGGTTGAACCCATGTCCTGTGCTTGGGGCAACACTTGATGAACATCAAAAGTCACCTGAGCAGGCTGGTTGGGAGACGGCTAAAGGTAAACTGGAGGAGTGCAGCTGAGAACCAGGCCCACATACAGAAAAGGGACATATGGAATCCATTTGTGAAAATGAAAGCATGCCATAGGGAGTCCAAGAAAATATGTTGGGGAGAATTAGGTCAAATGGAATTGGGTGGGGAGTGTAGTGTCTCTCTTGATTGGATGGGGGCCCCAAATATGGGGTGACGATTGGGTGGAAGCCAGTGGTGCGGGCAGTTAAAGGATTCACCCAAGGCAGTGATGAGGGATCATGGGGTGTGGGCGTCTTGGGACGGGCTGAGGACAAAGTACAAGCTAGCAACCCCCCACCCACCCATATGTGTGTGATATTCCTCAGGCACTCTGGGCTGCCCAAGGACAAAGGAAAGGAAAGAAAACAAATGGCCAACTGATAGAGATCACAGTCATACAAGACAGGGGTCTCCATCAGTTTACAAATAGCTTAGTAAATTACAATGAAAAGGCAATCTTATCAATAGCCCAATCTCCAGAAACCTATAGACTCAGTTTCCTGGAGCCCCAACATCACCCCTCCATAGTGATATGGAGAACAAAGGCAAGAAGGAAATGGCAGGTAAAATTAAATTTCCTCATAACTTGCAGCTCACTGACAAATACAGAGTATACCTTTCTCCAGGAACCCCCTCCGGTCCTAATGCCTTACTAGAGAGAAAACAACCTTAGCTTGACAATAGCAAGGCCTCAATTATCTTAGGAGTCCTCTTTAGCATATCAAAGTCCTCCTGGAGGCCTCCCTTGTGTCTTTACCTTCCCATCTCCATAGTATAAAACCAGCCATTCTTCACAACTCCAGCGCAGCTCTTTCTGCCCATGGGTCTTGTCTCTGCAAAGATGTCTTCATGAATTCTTTCTTGGTCATCAGATCTGGACCCCCCCACGATCACCCCAAAACCTCAGCAGAACAAAAGAGATAAAAGTTTGTCAAGTATATCCCAAGGGAACAGCTGGCAGAGGAAAGACTGTCTGCAATGAGGCAGTGGGTTGGGGCTGTTTTTAAAGGGAGATGGTGAGGCAGTATGGTGACAATATGGAATTTTCCCTTTTTTGGTAACTGTGCCTGGTTGTGATTAACCCATTGGTCAGTTAGGGCTTATGGGTATTTTGAGGTGGGTTGCCTGATGGGCCTGTGTGTATTCAGCCAGCTGGGGTGCTTTTGCCTTGATCAAGTCCTTTGCTCAAGCCTGTTGCCTAAAAGCCTCTAAGGGGAGGACTTAAGCTTTTGTTACTATTAAGTAACTCATTAGTTAATGATGGAGTCAGTGAGCTATTATAACCACTTCGACAAACGTTTAGGAAACTTAGCTATTTATGCACAATTTAGTGAGAAAATATTAGAGTAAAATCGCAGCGTTAAATATAAAGCTGTTCAATTTTCAATTAGCAAAAATCTTTGGGATTATCTCTTCCACCAGACAGAATTATTTGCATTTCTAACCAACAAAAATAAAAAATTAACAAGTAACTTTTCCAAGTTAATAAAAAATTAACAAAATTTTCCAAGTCTGGAAATTTTAATCTGTAGTGAAAAATGAGATCAGCTAAATATATTCTCCTAGGCAATCTGTAGGTGTCCTTTGTCCCATATGATATTGAAAGGATATGCCACATATGGTTTTGCCTTAATTTAAAGCTTTGGATAAATTTCCTGATATTATTAGGCATAAAATAATGGTTTGATCTTGAAAGCTTCTCTAGAGAACTCACATAATTCTGCATGGCAGCTGTATTAGAAGCCACCTAAGGCTTTGATCTGTCTTGGGTTCTAGGCCACCTTCTATTGGCTACCCTCTTAGTCTTGAGCATTTCCAGTTGCTAGGATTCCACCCACTATGCCAGCAATTGGTTCCTGCTGTATGCCTAGATTATTTGATCACCTTGACAAGAACTAGTTACCCTGGCTTTGAACTTAAATAAGCCCACAAGTAATGACTTAAAATCGTTGCCTTTGGGCACTATGCGCTTCCCAAACCACTTCTCCATTTATTATCTATAAATATATAGATATAAATATAAATATATAAGTATGACATACACAGTAACGTATGTTGTATGTGAACAACTTGTAAATACACAACTTATAAGCTATATATATTATATGAAATACTTTTGTCTGTGTGTGTGTATGTGTATATTTGTGTGTCTAGATACAAAGTTCGGAAAAGCAAAATCATATATAAACCCATGTTTCTTGGGATATATAAACCCAAGTTTCTAGTCACTGAAATAAGATGTATAATGGTACAGAAAATGTCATTAGATAACCTACAGCCTTCCCAGCACCATTTCCCTTGCTGCCCCCAACTATTTGCATATTGTTGTGGTCTGCTTAGCTTCCACACCCATTTCTCTAACCCTTATAACAATTCTAAAAGCTGCTTTTAACAAATTCAATTAATTGGGGCATCTGGGTGGCTCAGTCAGTTGAGCATCCGACTCCGGCTCAGGTCATGATCTCGCAGTTCGTGAGTTCGGGCCCCGTGTCAGACTCTGTGTTGATAGCTCAGAGCCTGGAGCCTGCTTCAGGTTCTGTGTCTCCCTCTCTGTCTCTGCCCCTTCTCCGCTCTGTCTCTCTCTGTCTCTCAACAATGAATAAACATTAAAAAAAATTAAAAAAAAAACAAATTCAATTAGTAAGTACTCTTTAATAAATTTCTGCCAAATGAGCTAGAATGGATTTTGGTTTTTTTTTTAATCAAGAATGCTGATTGCTCTAAAAGATAATGAAAGGACCATACAACTATTCTTACTGATCTTTGAGAAATTAACAAGCCGAAGATATGCTAGAAGAGTAAAGATAAACAAAAGGAAGAAAAAGAAAGATTTCAGAAGTCATGTACAGGGGAGAAAATATCTACAACAGCATACTGAATACATGGTTTATAACACTTGGAAAAGAAAGAAGTCCTCCTGAGGAGCCCCTATGGATTCATTAAAGAGTCAAGTCAAATGAATCTTCTTTTACTTATGTATTTCTAAGTGATTCCTAATAAAAAACTATGCATGAGGACTTAATCAAAGTAGTTAACAAGTTGATCACAACGGAAATAAAACACTTTTTATACCTTCTCTCTGGAGTTTGGACACATAGTAGAAGATATTAGAATAAGATAATCATTGCAATTAGGATATTTCCGAGGCTGCTTTAATGAAATATTTAAAGTCACTTACCACAAAAGGTGGATTTTGGAGAAAGGGGAAAAGAGCATAATGCTCACCATGGAAGCTGTTATTATCGTTTTGAATATCTTTAATAATGGCAAATTTGAAGCAGTTTTGCTAATGACATGGGAAAGTGCTAAAATAATGTTATTCCAAAAAAAGGTACACAAAATTGCACACAGCGTTTGATCTCACTTAGGTAAAAAGTTACCTAGAAGAAAATTTGAGTGGTATCTATTAAAATATTAAAATGATTAACTTTGGGCTACAGAATTGTGTGTGTGTGTGTGTGTGTGTATAATAAGCTTATATTATTTTTGTAATTAGAGTTAAAGTCAAAATAGAAAGAGAAGAGAGGTTTTGGGTATTCTGGTAGCAGGGAAAATATGAAATGTATTAACATATACCTGTTATGATAAGATTGAGAAAGAGGAGGTAGTTTTCCTGTAATTAAATTCTATGAGCATTTTTTCATATGGAATTTCATAAGAAGGAAATAAATAGCATCTCTAGTGCCTTCTCATGTATAAAATTTATACTTATATTGGAAGTAGAATAATTCATATTATTATAAGAATTGGAATAAGAATAATTTTTGTTATTGTTTCTTGAAATAGCCCTTCATAAAAACCAAGGGCATAATATTAAAAGCAAAGTCAGTGAAGGTTAACTTTGGAAGGAACCACACTGCAATAAATAGGTAGATTTTGAGTGGCTCACCTGGTCCAAGAATAGATCCTAGGGAATAATCGACTTAACCAAGGTCACAGAATATGTTAATGGCAGAGCCAGAATTAGACCTTATGACTTGATTTTTCAGTCTAACAATGATATCCTCCCCTTGCCTGGCCCCAGAGAAGAAACGTGGAGACTATTTCGGTTCCTACGGTCACCATCTATCATCGACTTGGATCCCTTACCCCAAAGTGTATGCTTATCTTTTTCCCTCTTACATCAAGCTACTTTTTAATTTCAAATCCTATCTTTGGATGAATGTGTTTGTGTGGATGTGTGTGGATGTGTGTGTATTTGCATGTTTGGAAATGTGAATGTCTTTGATTGACAAAGGCTTGAGGAGATTAAGATATATTCTACATCCAGATTTTAGCCACAACAGACCAAACACTTGCCCTTCAGTGATTAATGGAGAGAAATTAAGGTAAAACGGATGGAAATTTACAAGATGCTTTTAATATAATTAGAAATAATGTCTCTATTGGCTCTTAACTCTTCTCCAAGACTAGTATTGGCTTCTTTCCAGAACCAATACATTTTATCCAACAATTGGAGAACACATTTTAAGAAAAAGAAAAATATTTCCATCTTTGAATTCCTACTTGACTGACCAAAGTGTGGTTTGTGAAATGTAGTATTAGGTTACTATGTTATGAGAGAATTACTGGGTTGCTGCTGGTAATATTTTCATGAAATCATGGAAAGTTTTTTAAAGCAGGAAGAAACATACAGGCTCATCTAAACTTGTATCATTTTACAGATGAGGAAACAATAGCTAACCACAAATCCTGTGATTTTCCTTTTTTTTCTTCATTCTTTCAATTGAAAAATAATTTTTGAGCATCTTTTATGTGTCAGATCATGCAGTAGCTCTTAACGAATTAAAAATCAAAAGCCTTGATTCATAGCCTTACGAAAGAACAAACTAGGGGACATTCAGCATGCATTAATAAACATTAATCTGTCATAGCATATGTTACGTTGTACTATAGTTATGTTCCCAGACTTACAAAAGATAAGGGAATAGTGAAATTTGCCTGGGTGGTCAAGAATAAAAATTTCATGTTTTTATCTGGGCCATGAAAAATGAGCAAAAATAGCACCAGCTTCAGAAACAAGGGAAAAGTATTCAAGGTAAAGGGAAATACTCTACTTCTAGATAGAAGCATATAGGTTTGTGTTTACTTGGGGGATGGTAAGGACTGTTAGGGAGTGATTGAAGGTAGGAATGAACAGGTAAGCTCTAATATAGTTGGGGAAGGCTTTATAGAGACAGCGAAGTTGCATAAACTTTATAGATAATGGGAAGCTATTACATAATGTTAAGCAGGGAAATGGCATTTTACACTTTCACATGGGTCTATATTTGAGAGAAATAACTGGTTGCACTGTGGAGGATAGGCTGGAAGGAAGCAAGTTCAGATGAAAATGGTGAAGTAATGGATTAGACCAATGAAGAGTGTGCCTTACAAAGAAGGAGGGGATATTTATGAGGTTAGAACTGGCAGGACCTTATGGTTGTGAGGGATAGGAGACAGGGAGCAGCCAAGGGGGAAAATGAAGTTTCTGGTTTTGAAGATAAGTCATGGTGGTGCCATATAATTAGGCTATGAAATACATGAAAAGGGTGGTAGGAACAAAGCTTGCATGTAGTGTTAGACATATTCAGCTTACTCATGATGGCACATTTAAAGACAAGATAGATAGGAAATAATTGAAAATCCATGTCTTAAGCTCAGAAGAAAAGTCCGGGCTGGTGTTACTGATTATGGAGTTCTTAAAGTAGGGAAAAATTGAAGCAAGGAAGGGGAATAGAGAAAGTAGAGAGGTCTAAGAACAGAATGCTGGGACATACTATATTTAAGGGATGGTTGGGAGAGAGGAATTAGCATAAGACATGGTCAAAAAGAATTATTTGTATGGTAAGAAGGGTATGATGAGAACAGTGTTGTGGAAATCATGTTAGTTACAATGCCTTTAGCTGTAATGAACAGTCAAACTCGAAATGAGTATAGTGATAGAGGGACTTATCTGCTCATGTGACAACAATGACAACAACAAAAACCTCCAGGGGTAACTAGAGCAGACAGAGAATGGGTATTTTAATCACAAATCCATTTCTTTCTGATTCTCTCAGAAATGCCCTTCTCTGGGTGTTGCGTTCATCAGAGATGACTGCTGGGAAAATGGCTAAAGCAGTTCTGGACTCCCCATCCACATAAAACCAAGGTCTTTCTTCCAGTGGTTTTTCTCTCAAAAGTGAGGAAATGTCTTATCCCCAATTCCTACCAATCTTGCCCTTCCATTTTATTGGCTTGACGTACCTATTCTTGAACCAATCCCTCTGGCCAGGAGAATTCCGTATGCTGCTTGCATTAGGCTTGGGTTTCTGAACTGATCACTATCATAGAAAGTAGAGATTGGGGACTCATTGATCCTTCTTTTGTCTCACAGAGTGCAAGGCTGCTAACCAAAGAGGGTGAGGCAGAATGGATGTTAGGTAGGGAGGATGTCTGTTACGAAAGCCAAGAGAGGTTAAAGTTTCAGAATGAAGGGATAGTCATTCATATAAAAAATTGCAGGTCATGTAGGGTAGGTATTACAGGGTCATTAAGTCTGTCAATTCGTGGTCATTGGTGACCTCTGAGTGAGACCTCTCCGAGAAGAACTGGAGCTGCTCTTACAGAATACTCTTTGAAGGAGTGTGGCAGCAAAGAGGAGAGAGATGGGGAAAGTTAATGTTAAATTAATTGCAATTCAGTGAAGCATATACATTGTTTTGAAAATATTATTTTATTTCATTGATAAGTTTGCATCAACTCACTTCTTCCTAGGTTGAAAGGAAGAAATTAATCCTACAGTATGGAAAGAGTGCAGTAAGTCTGTGAACGACAGGAAGAAGATGTAAACAAAGAGAGAGTGATAAATGTATATGGCCTGATGAAAGGTGGCCACTAAAAAGGTGAGAGATGACATTTCTATCAACAGTGCATTGGAATCAGAATCATGCTATATTTTTGGTATGTTTTGTTCAGTTTAGTTTCTTTACTGCAAATGAAAAATTGATGTTTAATTTACAAGGTCAGGCTTAGCAATATTATATGCGCTTTTGTAATCGCACTGTAATTACATTAAAAGGCAGAGGCAATTCTCTTTGAGTGTGGCCAACCACTCAGAAGATTGGTATAGGAAAGCAATAGGGCACACTTAGTCAATGTCAAGCCATAGGGTTTCTAGATTTCCAATGCCCAAAGTGTAAAATAAGTTTTCAAACTCTAAGATCACCAAGAATTTAATATCATTAATTCTGTGATAGTGATAATAATATTGAAGTTACCCTCATGTGGCTGATAGACGTCTTATTTTTCAGGGAAAGTAATTCTAATAATAGTCCCCATTTCATTTCCATTTGGGTAGCAGTTTTCACAATTCATTCCATTTTCTCCCCAAGTCACAATAATCCTGTGAACTAAGAATAGATCATGACATCTTTATTTCCAAGTAAGAAAGCAGAGTAGTCTTAGAAAAGTTGTTTAGTGATTAGCTGAACGTTACTAGTTATCCAGAATGGTGACTTAGCGTCTGGGTTGCAGCCATTCCACAGCGAACGGAGAAATATCCAGATAACGCAGAATAGGACGCAAGGGAATACGTGAGGACCATGGTGTCTGGGAGAGGTGAATTCTTGGACAAACTTTCACTCAGATTGGAAGAAGTGGACTGGGGTGAGGATAAGGCTTCCAAAGCAAATAGCTAGCCTAATGATTGACCCAGGCTCAGGCCAAGGATGAAAATGTACAGGAAATTCATATCACGGAGAGTTACATTTGGAAATGACTTTCAAGAGCATTGTATTATACCCTTTTCTTTTACCACAAGGATGCCAAGTCCCGGAGAATTCTGAGCTGGGTAAGAGGCAAATTCTTCCCCACTAGACCTGTGACTTGTAGCCTACCACTCCCTCCACGTCTCTATGTCACTACTTGGAGTCCTCAAGGAAGGAGCATAAACCTGATGGAGAAGCAAGTACAGAAAGACAGGTGATGTGATTCACAGACTTATCACACAGGAAAATTCTGAGAATACGGGAAGTGTCATTTCCCTAATGCTAAAGGAACAACTGGTCTAGTTAAGTTACTGTGTGATGGGCTCTAAAGACGGGGGTGGTGAAAGAGATTTAAAGCCAGAAGGAAGACTTCTCCGAGTGTTACTTGCTATGAATATATCCTGATGAATTACGAAGCTGGCATTGGGACATATCCTACATTCTCTGCAAAGATACTGAAATATTTGGAAATTTTCTGTAGTGTTGATGTAATTTGTCCTGGTTTTGGGAGACACAGTTGCATTTTTGAAACTGTAGATACTTTCCAGTAACAGATAACTCTCTTTTGGGGGTTGAGGGTAGAGCAGGGAATGCAACTTCTGCCTGATTTATTTCCCTTAGAGCAAGAAACAAATAGCCTTGTTTATTATTAGTCATAGTTATTACACTATTCATAATCTGTTTTCCCTTAAGTATAGTACTGCAATGATGAATGACAACATATATACAGAACAAAATGAATTTATTGCAGGATGTATTTTCAGTGACATGAACAAGAAATTAGGTCTGCAATATGTTCAAGCTGTGCTGGGCAACTCTAATTCTGCCCAAGAATTCACCTTGGAGAAGGATGAGGAAGGAAGGATAAGATGAGCAGACACACTCCTAACTGATATTAGGTTGTAAGCCCCTGTCTCTGAGGACAGGGCCACGTCTTAGCCATTTTGTTTTATTACTTAGAGCCTCATTTACAGTATACAATGAAATGAATGTTGAATACATTGAAATGAAAGTGACTTTTTTTAAATTATGATTTTCCCTCCATCACAATGATTAACATATATCGAATGCTTATTGTATGTTGGAAACTGTTCTAAGTGCTTTGCATGTTTTAATTCACTCAATCCTCATAACAACCCTGGAAGGTAAATTCTGTTATCGCTCCCACTGTGTATAGAAGGAAAACTAGGACCAAAGAGACTGTGTAATTTGCAAGATTAAATAACACAGCTAAATAGATTAGATCTGGTGTTTAATCCAGGACATGCTGGCTATAGATGCTGCCGTCTTAATCACAACATTCTCCTGCTGTGTGTGTGTGTGTGTGTGTGTGTGTGTGTGTGTGTGTGTTATGAGTGAGAGTATGTTTTTCTCCAAATTGCTAATGATTTATACTACTATAATCTACTATCTTCCATTTCCTCATTGAATTATGTTGCAAATATTAAAGGCTTACTTTCATGTTTTTTTCAATTGATGCTTACCCATTCTTGTGTCAGTACACACCATTATTCCATAACATCTTTTAATATGTTTGACCCATCCCTTCCCATTACTCTTATTTTTCAAAATTGTTGCTATTTCTCCACATTATTCTATCTTTCCTTTTTTGTTTTCAATGTGTTTTCCTGACTTTGGAAAAACCCTTCTTCCTCCAGAGTGAGGAGACCTGAGGCCAGGAGCATTCCTTTCAAGTGATGCAGGAAGTACAGAGCTCAAAATGGATTCTGAAGCTGATAAACAAAAAAATAACCTTAGGATGGGGACAGAGGTAGGATGTTGAGTACATGTGATGAGCTGGGTCTTGTTACTCTAGCTTTGCCTTTTTCAGGTATGTGTGTGTGTGTGTGTGTGTGTGTGTGTGTACATGTACAAATATATATATTTTTCTGGGCTTCAGTTGACATCTTTTCTGGATCCAGGAATGGTAAAGGATTTGGGAAAGCAGTTATTTTAGTTCACAGAATAGTAACTCTGGGGAGAGGGAATCTGATTTTTCTCTAGGCCAATGTGTCCTTGAAAAGGTGGTTGCTAATATGCAGAAGCCAATGGAATAGTAGAAAAATGATTCGGAGTGCTTCAATTATCTTTCTTATGGGATAAGTCTTGGTGATATTCAGCAAAGAGTCTTCTGCAGTTCAGGAACTTCTGCAATTTGGGGTGGAAAAGTTCGGTTCGGGGGAAGGGAGGTGGAAGTTTCCTCTGCTTTGATGGTAACAACTATAATTTATTGCATGCTTATTGTGTGCTACGTGATACTCTAAGAGCTGGACTTATTTTATCCCTTTGCATCTACCCAAGTCTATAACGTAAGTTTCACTGATGAAGAAGCAGGGGATCAGATCAGCTGGGTGGCATAACTCATCAGAGTAATACAGCTGATAATTCAGAACTGAGTTAAAATCTTTGACATGGTTCGCAGGGCCCCACACAATCTGGCCTCTGCCTGTCTATCAGCCTCATCTCACGCCATCCAAATTCAGTCACGCTGGAGTCCTTTTATCCAGTTCCTTAAACATGTCTTGTTCGCTGTGGCAGAAGCACCACTCTGTATTCCCCAGCACATCTTCTTTCCGTCCCAAGCACACAGAAAACTTACTTTGTCAGCCTTCCTTGGATTTGGGTGAGACTAAATGACTAATGGGCATGAAGAGTGATGTACAATACCCCCAGACCTGGCAACTAAAGCATTTCACATCCTTGACTACATTTTCTGCCCCCCATCTGCACAGCTGGATGTATAGGACCCTTGGAGAGCAGAGGGCCGAACCTCAAGATAACATCCCTGCTTCACTAGTCAGACAATAGCTACCTAGGTCAGCTGCTCACAAAGCTGTGATATAAGAGAAAAACTTTTATCAAATGAGTATCTGAGACTTTGGAGTGGTTTGTTACAGCACCTAGTATTACTATGCATGACTAAATCGCTTACTCTAGACTAGAGGTTGGCACTTTTCTTCAGACTATGTCATAAATATGTTAGGTTTTGCAGGCCACACAGTCTCTTTTGTGCAACTATTCAACTCTCGTCCTGTAGTGTGAAAATGGCCTTAGGTCATACATTAGTGACTAGGCATGGCTGGGTTCCAATAAAACTTATAAAAACGGACACAGGATCGATTTGGCCTACAGACCAAAGTATGCTGACCCCTGTACTAGACTAAAGGACTACAAGGGCATGCTGTCTGGTCTTTCTCCATCTTTGGAGACTTTTCTGTCTTTGCTCCATCACTCCCAGACTCAATCCACCCTTTGCCTGGCTGAACTGGGACTGACTCTTCATACCTCAACTATAACTTCAGTTCCATGAGAGGATGTTTCCTATTTTCCCCCTTTCTCTGCCTCTCTCTTCCAACTAGGTCAGGACCTACATCAAATATTCCTGTAGCAGTTACCTATACTTCCTTTTTCGTAATTAGCTTCCCATTTATAATTTGTTCTATGTTTTTCTTCCTCGCTATGCTGAGCCCTTCATAAGAAAAAGAGGTTATGTCTACTTCATTCACTGTTTTATCTCTAGCACCTAACATAGGACCTGGAATAGAGTAGATGCTATAAATACATATGGAGTCAATGGGTAACTATAAGGCATATATTATTAACCACTGCCTTCAATATATAGAATCTGTGAAAACTCATCCTCCTTCCCCTTCCCTCCCCTCTTCCTCCCTGTCCTTCGGTCCTTGAGCTCAATATAACCAAAAAGGAAACCAAACCCACAATTATGGTATTATTGTCACACTCTTGAATGGAGAAAATACCACAGAAATATATATCCTCAGGCATATTTCTTTGGTGTAAATACTGACCTTGTCTTCACCTCGGTCAATATTTTTTCTTCAAGACCATAAATCGTGGGATGTCTTCTCATAAAAGCCAATCTGTGTCACAGCTCTGAAAACTAATTCCATCTTGAGCCCCATAAATGGGAAGAGGCTATTTCTGAAATTCTGTCATCATATTGCTCTAACACCTATAAATCTGAAAAGCTTTCCAATTTTCCTCAATATTGTACATATTAGGTTAGTGGACTACACCAAATGGTCAAATATAGTTCCACCATATACAATCAGAGAAGATAGGAGAAAAATGCATTCTATTTTCAGGATAAAGAAAATACAAGAGATATAAGAAATAATGGCAGTTTAGAATAGCATAATAACAGAAAGCTACATCAAGATTATAAGAGAGCAGCCGACATAGACAGTCCATGAAGATGAACTTGTAGTCCTGTTGAGTGTTGGGTTTGCTCTGATAAAAAGCAGGGATGGAGAGCTCAAATACTGTCATGGGCAAATTCTCAATGCAGCTAAGATTACTGGGACTACAAGCTGAGGGGGAGTGGTGCTTTCGAGCTCCTCATGTGTTTCCCCATGGCATCTGAACCTAAGGCAGGAGACACAAGTTGCCCATCTGGGAAAAGTCCAAAGCCATTTACTCAAAGGCGGCAGCAGTGGTCATGTGGTCACAGAGAGTCAGTGGGAATCTGTGCAGGTCAGTTAGAGAAGGGGCTGGGGTGTCAATTCCTAAGGACCTGCAGTGTCAGTCACCGAGTTTATAGCCATTTACAGCTTTCAGTCTAAGATACAGCCTAAGAAATATTTCAAACATAATACACTTCAGAGAATAAAGGTAGATTCCTACTATTTTTCATATAGGAAAACTTCACAGATCCTAAAATGGGAGTTCATGAAAGCATAGCTGTGGCCCCAGTTCATTTACAGAAATGGATCAACCTTCCAAATCTGTTTTCTTGTTTTTGAACTTTTTTCATGTTTATTTATTTTTGAGAGAGAGAGAGAGAGAGAGAGAGCGAGCACATGAGTGGGGGAGGGGCAGAGAGAGAAAGAGACACAGAATCCAAAGCAAGTCTCCAGGCTCCGAGCTGTCAGCACAGAGTCTGACGCGGGGCTCAAACTCACGTACCATGAGATCATGACCTGAGCCGAAGTCGGACGCTCAACCGACTGAGCCACCCAGATGCCCCTCAAATCTGGTTTCTTACTAGCCGCTGGAATCTTTACCTCTGACAAGGAAGAGAAAAGCCTTCTAACTGCACTGTCATCATTCTGTCTCTAGAAACCAACTCATTGTACTGTGCCATAAATATCTGCAGAATTTATGAATAACTGATGTGATTGGATGGATGGATGGATGGATGGATGAATGGAAGAAAGACAGCAGCCAAGGAGAGTAGAGTTAACATTTGGCCCTAAGTCCATCTGTTTTCTCATTTTCTGATACTCTTTCTCACTTCTATAATGATCATTGGTCAAGGGGTTTTATAATAACAACACAACAGCTAATCCATATGCATCACTTTTACATACCATATCTTATGTAATATGAAGCGTTCAGCCTCGGTTTTCTGGGTGCCTTTCATTTGCTCATGTTCATCCAGATGTCAGTTGACAAGTAACCACCACTTTCAGCTTCATGTGAGCTGGGCACCTGTATGACCAGGGTTCTGTTCAGCACTCGCCAGACAGAGGACTCGTTGTCATTCTGAATAACTGAATTAAGAGACCTCGGTCAGTTACATTTAAAACGCAAGGCTTCAAATTATGCCTTCTGAGGGGATTCAGTGTGATCATTAGGATAAGTAAACACATCAAGCACTCAATATATATGCTGAGCCAAATGTAATAAAGGAAGAAAGAAACGTTTTTTTTCTCCACTGTGTCATTTTGTTTTGCAACGCTAAGCGTTACTGCATGCTATAATTCTCCAGAATGACACTTAATTCTTCAGCTAAAATGCTGTATCAGACATATTTCAAGCTAATTATTTGGCATCATAAGATCGTATTCTGTTCTCTAATAGCTTTGCAACATACTTTTTCATGAGAGCATCAGTGATTTCCACAGATGAAAAAAAATGATGAAAGACAAATAACGACGATCTGCGTTGATAATCGGGTTGCCTGGGCTCATTGCTGTGTAGGGCTGAACCTCTGCTTTGGGAAAGTCATTTTATGCCCTGCTGCCAGGGTGCTGGGCTCTCCTGCTAATTAAACAGCCACATTAGTTTCTTTCTCTCTTGTTTTGTTTTGTTTTTAAACAAAGTTTGTTATTTTTCTATTATGGCAAATTTAGAGAACATAAAACACCAAATATAAGAACCAACAAGTCACTCTTCTCTTCTCCACCTTCCCGCCCCGCCTGGCCCCGCCCAAAGTTTATCCACCTGTAAATCTTTATTGAGCACTGATTACGCGTCGGGCACCATTCTAGACACTGATATGGTCGACTTTCTGAATACCCATTGCCACTGAGATTAAGATCTGTGAGTAAAATGTCCTGTGATGAATGTGTAGCTAGTGAAGTTTGTCTTTGGTCCTCTGTCCCTTTATCTCTGCCTCAGTTCTTCCATAACTGCCTTCACTGATTTTCAGAAATTTCCTGCCCAGCACACTAGGACTCTGGGGTCTTTTGGTCTTCTTCATGCTGATGTAAAGCTTGCTTTCAAGAATGATTCTGAAAGGAGCTCATGACAAGCTAAAAAGAATTCATGACTCCTGATACCTTATAGCACTCTAGGGTTTCTGGGCTTCCTGCGCTCAGCAAAGGCAGTTTCAAAATCAAAAGATGAAAGAATGTTTGCCTGTGATAATGCTACATGAGCTAAACAAAACAGAAGGCTTGCTTGGAATTTCTATTAGTCTTTGATGTACAAAAGGATGAAAAATTGTTACTCAAGTACAGCTTGGTAAACAAAACCTTGAAAACAATGTAGCAAAGTGGTAAAAATGAAAGCGCATCCTCTTTATTGGTGAAATTTCCAGCACAGAACTGAAGGTGGGTGTGGGCGAAGGTGGGTGTGGGGTAGGCTGGTTCCTACTGCTGTTTAGGGGTGGTGCTGGCCTTGCCTAAATATTTTTCATATTTTCCATGGTAGTTGAAAGAGGAGGGAGCCAGCGGCGTGTGGCAAGGGAAACTGCTAGTAACCCGCTTTCCTGGACGCTGTGCCCGGTCGTCTGACAACATGGAAACCGGCCCAACTTGCCTAACGGATGTCATCTCATCTTGCTGCAGCTGACCTGAAAGGGTGCTCCTTATATAGATCAAGAGCCTTCTTTGGGTATTGGAGTCTTCGGCTGCTCAGAGATCAAAGAGAAGAACCCTTCCTCCAGATTTTGAATATCAAGATTTTTCTCTAAAGAGATTTTTCTTCTATGCTTCTCTGGGCTGCTGTTAATTTGCAAACCAACTGAGTGGGTTAAAAATGTCTTTTGATCACATACCAACATGTGGTCATCAGAACACTGGTGACATTCAACCACAAAAGAAAACCGGGGAGGGAGGGATCTCAAAGTGACCTTGGTGACAAAAGGGACTTCCGCAGTGAAACATGTACCCTAGGCAAGGGTGTCACACAATGAGCAGACTGTGACCAGCTGACATTTCATCAGTGAGTCGCTGCTCAAGTATTTGGAGGGGATGCATTGATCCCACTCTCCTGGAAACCCCCAAAAGCTCTCATAAAATGCCTGCTTTCATTTAGCTGTTGTTAAAACAACTAAAATTCCCTCTCATAATTGTTGGGACATCTCAACAATATAGTCCTTTCTTTCCCAGTTTGCAGCTCAAACAAATATTGTTTCATTTATTTCTTGCGGGTTCCTCAGCCTCATACCAATGTAAACAACTTTTCATGTCCAAAGACATTTTCCAGGACTCCCTGAGGGTGGCAGTATTGTTCACACGTCGATGGCTAGTATCAGAAATTGGGCACCTGTTAGGGAAATGATTTAAGGAGCATGGATTTACACTATCAAAATGAGCAAAGTATATAATGAGGAATGAGGATTCCTTTGGGCCTACAGTATAACCAATGCCCCCAGAGCCATTCGTTCCAACGTGTACATGAAGTGCAAAAATAAAAGATGAAACTTAAAATGCTCATGTCAACAGAAATAGATGGATAAAAGTGGCAATGGAAATACTATTTCAAATAGGCTCAATTCCAGGTAATTACTTAATACAAACTTACTACCCACAATGCCTCAGGGTCTATGAGTTATCCACAGACAGCTGGCTGGGCAGAGTTAGATGATGTCAATTCACCAGGAATTTTTCAGGAGACAAGCTACTATTGCTCTCATCCAACTTAAGTCTCCAAGAATTTGCAAGTCTTATTAGTAAACACCCTATTGTCCTCCGAGTTAAGTCATCTGAAGGTCATGTAGCAAGACGGCTCTAACAAGATATTTCACACTTATGCTTACGTGAAAAAAGCTTCCCAGAATAATCCAAAGTGGAATTGAGCAACTAGAATTGAGTGAAACTCATTGGCAATTTTAAATGAGAAAAAAAAAATCATTATCCATAGTATTGATTGGAAAGAGGACATCCATTTCTAGGCACAGTCAAAATCGATTACTTCCTGTAATCACTATGCCTGTGATGGTGTTTGGGCACACCTGGAGATGATGTCACAGTGTCACCTAGGAACTTGGTAAATAATTGATACTGGACCCTGAGTGAAAATTTTGAAGGGATACATTGAGTAGCTGAAAGGGCAAAGCTGCCATTTAGTTTCTATAAACGGGTCAGGGAGTATAAGGAAAGCCCCTGAATATGGAGAGCTGGGAATATTCAGGTCTTCCCAGAACACTTCAGATTGAGAGTTCCTAGATTTCTAGTTGAGTCACTTCTACCTTTTATTATATATGGTCATTGGGGTTTTCCAGTTTTTAGGATTCTCAGAGAGGAGGCACAGATACTTGTATTTGTATTTAAGTGATGAAAATGAGGCAGCATAACTTTTCCATTCTGCAGTGCTTAATAAAGCAGTGAGTTGCCTGATACTGAGTTACACATCAGTGTCAGCCATTTACTGAGTCCCTTAAGAACTTCCCTTCCTGGAGGCCACTGGTAATAATTATGGACAAGTCTCTATAAAGAAGTATCATTTATAGAAAATTTTGAGTTAATAAATAAAATACTTACTGAATGGTTACTAAATTTCAGATACTGTTAGAAGTACTTTACATTTATTACTTTATTTGTATAAATACACTGTATACATAACTTTACTATATTTATCTATTACATTTAGTCCTCACAGCATCCTATGAGGAAGGTACTAACATTGCTTTTTACTTGTTAAGCAATGAGATCGAGGCTCAAAGAAGTTTAGCTTGCCCAAAGCCATTACTAGTAAGGGGTAGAGCCAGGATTCAAACTCTATGCTTCCTTCTTAGAGGAGAAAGCAGATAAATTTATGAAACCATTTAATGGGCTTGTGAATTTATTAAATTTTCTTTAATTTAAGATTTTAGTTTGGCAGAGGGTGGTTGGTTAGCTTGGCTATATGTTGATTGTTACCAGACCTCAGATAAAATCCCTTACTTGAAGCCCACCATTTTGAAAATGCATCCCATTGGCTGAAAGGAATCAGATAGCAGAGTGTGATGTGCTGGCATTAAACCAGATTTTGCAGGGATAAAGAATAGTGTCTTTTTTACTTTAAAGGACCATGTAGGAAGGCATATATCTAGAGATAACCAGTTTATTTAATGGCGGTCACCCTAGGGGCTCAACTCTCCAACAGTGAACCCAAAGCTTTGCCTGCTCAGTGCCCAGCTGCTGCTTCTGCCATTATTGGGGCACCTATACTTCTCAACAGAGTTTTACCTACTAGATTTCTTCATTCTTCCCACAAATGAGACCTGGAAGATGTGCATGGGCCAACCATAGGCCACATAGTTGGATGGGTTATTCCTTGAAGGAGAGGAATAAGGAAATATGTATCAGCCACCTGACATGTAAGCAAGAAAAGACCCCTTTACTCTTAAAGAGATGCCTTCTGGCTCAGTTAAAGTTAGGTTGCAGCACAGCTCAGTGCACTGAACTCCCTGAGCGCTGTCATCCCTGTGGTGTCCAGTGATTACTGGCCTGCCATCCACCCTTCAAGGGCCAATCCTGAAATCAATGTTGGTGCTATGCCAATGGAGATTCCAACTAGTTTCTATAGTTAGATTTAGTTATTTTGCAGTAATGGTGGAATTGGAGGACCTCACTCAAAATCATTGCTCAGTCTAGGCATGGATTACGCAATTTTAAGCAAGCAGGGGCAAGGAGCAGGGAGGAAATCAGATTTTAATGGGGCTTCAGAGAGTAGGGATAATCTGCAACAGGGTTCTGATACTACAACTATTTCTGGCATCACAAGTGTGCACATGATGCACCAGGAAATTAATATTATAAATATAATTTAAAAATAAAGGACATAAATTGGCATTTCTTAGCATAGCCCTTGATAGGAAATAGCTGGGAAATTTACTACAAATTCAAATCTGTGAGTGACACCTGTTGAATCAGAGCTCTAATCCCTTAGCAAAAAGGCAGAAATTAGGAGAGCTGATTGGTGACGTAAATGGAGCAATGGTTCTCGAAATGTAGTTCTCAGACCAACAGCATGAGCACCACCAGGGAACTTACTGGATATACAAATTCTTGAGTCCTACCCTAGACCTACTGATCAGAAATGGATTGGGCCCAGCAAGCTGTGTTTAACAAGACTTCCTGGTGATTCTGCTATGTGTAAAGTTTGGGAACCACTGGAAAAGAGAGTTCTCTATGGGCCTATAATGACACAAAGTAGCTGTTGAGCCCGAAATATGTGGGAGTGGGGCTCTGAGGTCTGTATTTTTAGTGTGTTTCCCTGGTGATTCTGCTGTATACTTGCTTGAGAGAACAAGTATAATTGCTCTAGAAGAACAAAAGTTTTCTTTTCTTTTTGTCTTTTGCCAAGGTACTTCCTGTTATCTCCAAGGCTAAGAACCAGATTATTCTTCTAGTTACTAAAAGCCCACCTAGTTGGGCAAAGGGCAGGGTAGAAACATCGTTCTGTATGTCCTTTAGAATCTTGGTGTAGATACATGTAAATGTGCATGCGTGTATGTAAATATTTAAAGTAATGATCAACCTCTGCCCAAGAGACTATTACTGTACTATGTCTAAAAATTAACCAATTCCCCCTTCATTTTAATGCACTGCCTGAAATTTTACAAATTAGAGATGTATTTAGATTAATAAGCATTTTTTTAAAAATTCAGAGATGAAAGTAAAAGATTTCACAAAAATAGAAAAACAAACCCTAAAATGTGTATAGAACCACAAAAGACTCTGAATAGACAAAGCATTCTTGAGAAAGAAGAACAAAGCTGGAGGCTTCATGTTCCTTGATTTCAAACTATATTACAAAGCTATAGTAACTAAAGCAGTAAGGTATTGGCTTAAAAAAATAGACACATAGATCAGTGGAACAGAATAGACAGCCCAGAAATAATTCCACGCATATATGGCCAATCAACTTACAACAAAGGAGTCAAGAATACACAATTGGGAAAGGATAGTCTCTTCAATAAATAGTGTTGGGAAAACTGGACAGTCACCTGCAAAGGAATGGAACTCGATCCCTATCTTCCACCATACACAAAATTTACCCTGAGTAGATTAAATACCTGACTGTAAGACCCGAAGCCATAAAACTCCTAGAAGAAAACAAAGGTACTAATTTCCTTGACACAGGTTTCAGCGATGATTTTTTTGAATCTGACATCAAAAGCAAAAGCAACAAAAGCAAAAATAAACAAACAAGTGGGACTACATCAAACTATAAAGCTTCTGCCCAGCAAAGGAAACCAACAAAATGAAAAGGTAACTTACTGAATGGGAGAAAATATTTGCAAATCATATTCCAGTGAGAGAGTAATATCCAAAATATATAAATAATTCATACAACTCAATAGCAAAATCCAAAGCAATCCGATTAAAAGTTGGGCAGAATGAGGTGCCTAGGTGGCTCAGTGGGCTGAGTGTCCGATTCTTGATTTCAGCTCAGGTCATGATCCCGGAGGCATGGGATCAAGCCCCACCTTGAGTGTGCTGAGTGTGGAGCCTGCTTAAGTTTCCCCCTCTCTCTTCCTCTGTCCCTCTCCCCCACTCGTATGTGCTCTCTCTTTCTCTAAAAAAAAAAAAAAAAAAAAAAAAAAAAATTGGGCAAAACATCTGAATGGACATTTTCCAAAGAAGTCATACATATGGCCAACAGGTACATCAAAAGGTACTCAGCGTCACTAATCATCAGGGAAGTGCACATCAAAACCACAATGAGATATCACTTCACACCTGTCAGAATGGCTGGTATCAAAAATATAAGAAATAAGAAATGTTGGCAAGGATGCGGAGAAAAGGAACACTTGAGCATTGTTGGTGGGAATGTAGATTGGTGCAACCGCTGTGGAAAACAGTATAGAAGTTCCTACAAAATTAAAAACAGAATTACCATATGATCCAGCAACTCTACTTCTGGATATTTATTCAAAGAAAATGAAAACACTAACTTGAAAAGATATATGCATACTCATGGTCATCACAGCATTATTTACATTATTATCCATATTCTAAGATTTGGAAACAACCTAAGTGTCCACTGATGGATGAATGAATCAAGAAATTGTGACATACATACATACACACACACATGCACACATATACACCACATACATATATAATAATAGTATTTGGCCATAAAAAGAATGAAGTTTTGCCATTTGTGACAACATGGATGAAACTTGAGAACATTATGCTAAGTGAAATAGGTCGGACAGAGAAAAACAAATACCATATGATCTCTCTTATAAGTGGAGCAAGCTCATGGGAACAGAGAACAGATTTGTGGTTGCCAGAGGCAGGGTAGGAGGGGTGGGAGAAATGGGTGAACTGTTTTTGTTTTTGTTTAAATAAATTACATTTTTAAAAGGAAAGTATATGTATAAATTGGTGTTAATATTAGAAGAACTTTTAGAGATCACCAATCTTGTATATTTCTTGTTATGATGGTACCTGCTTCGTGTTTTAGTACCTTTTCTCCAAATGACATTCATACATGCAAATAAATTTCTCCTGGATGCAAAGGTAGGCACTGCCCACTACCCCTTGCAATTCTATGCAGGAAGGTGTAGAAATTGTCTACCACGATGAGCCAATTCTACCATATATCAGCTCCAACAGAGTATCGTTGGAAGCCAATAGGCCTTTGTTATAGCTCTTTGGCTTGAATAAATAGTCCTATTTCATGGGGCTAATTTCTTAAGAACCTCAGGGGACAGTATTACCATCTCTTTACGTGAGGGTATAGCATGTCTCTCAGATATCATTTGGTGTATTTTGACCGAACAAGCCATTTTCCTCATAATCACCTGAGATACCAGGTATAATCATCATGGCTGGTCACCACCCAGACTGCCAGCAAGGCTAAACTCGCTTTCCAATGCACTCTGTTCATTGCCAAGAAGGGGAAGAGAGCATTCTGCCTCCCTATAGAAATGACACGATATTCAGCTCAAGCATGAAAATTATGGAGCTTCTGGCAAGTTCTGAGGTTCAGATTTGGTCTGGTAGGCCCAGACAAGGTCATGGCTGCTGCTAGAGCAGCCTCTGTTGGGTGAGGCACAGACCACTTCTGATGAATTGTGCTTGAAAAACATGATAGAGTCTACTGCTGTTTTTCACTCTCCATGTTTCCCCCACTCTTTGTTCTCTTCTGCCTCAAACTAGGTCCTCTTTCTTACCAAGATCCATGCTTCCCACCGAACCTCAGAATCCTACCACCAGCACTAGCTCTGTCCCTGTCAGCCTGCTTCAGGAGACCTGTCTCCTACCTTGTTCCATCACATCTTTCTCAGGCAATCCAGATTGGTCATCCAGGGGCAGATGTTTTCTTACCAGGATGCAGTGGAAGTACAGCCGTGTGAGTTTAGTAACTAACGCTTGGTTCCGTGAAAAGCATACATGCTCCCTTTTTGTGCTCTAAACAAAGCCCTATATAAATAAGTACACCTTAATCATTTTGGATTGCTACCTTCTCTTGCTGCTTCCCCATTTTCTAGTCTAGTGCCTCTTGATGAACAGCTTTTAAGGAAGCTGATGCTTTTAGGTACCCACAGGCTTATAGAGAGCAATCAGAGTGTTGGGTAGAAAGCAACCTTCCAGAAGTAGAAACTCAGAAAGAGTAATGCTCTTCAGGTTGTGCTGTTCTCGTATACTTTCCTACGATTATGAATCTGATCCGACGTGACCTCATGGGCAGAGAGATCCTTATCTGTTTGGATATTATGTTAAATCATTCCTTGAACAAACATTGAGGTTTACATAGCATTCTCTTTGGGAAAATCCCAAGGAATGTGAGTTTGGAAGCCCCAAAACATGACATTGAGTATAGGAAATGTAACTTCTTGAGATTAGATAAAATGTTAGTGATTTTGCTGTGAGACTCACTCTCCAGAATAATCAAAGATGGCTAGAAACTACCGGTGATTTATTCCCCACTGTTATGCTCTAAATAGGCTTGGTAACTAATTTCAAGAAAAACAGAAGAAACATATCTGTTTCTGAAGCTGAAGGTCTTGTTCACTTCTGACTTGACCTGCTTTACCCGGACCCAGACAACACCAACACCAGTTACACTGAAAGGGATACTAGTCTCCTGGGCAGGGCTTATTGCAGTGGCCTTGGGATCTGAGCCTGCCATTCTTGGCTCCTTTCAATCAAATTAATTGTACTCTGCAGGAATGGGAGTTAACAGTCAACAAATTATTTTCTGAGAAGTTGTGGGGACATTACATTGAGATCTTGCATGCCTTGCAGAGGTGCTGAGACTATGACAGCTTAAAGCTGTTGGAATAGGATCATATCAGGCTATTCCAGATGGGCCTGGCCTTCTTTCTCATGTAATTGGACCTCATCAAACATGTCAAGCAGCTACAGTTGGAGGGCTGATGTTCTCTCCTGGAAATGGGTGGTTCTAAAGGTGACTCCCCTCAGGAAAATCTCTCCCCTGAGAATTTTGTCCCCTTTAAATGCACATGGCTTTTCCATCCAAATGACAGGGAAACCACATAAAAATCCATCCACCATGGGTACTGGTACAGTGATTCCTCATTCTTTCAAGCTTATCTCCCTTCACTCTACTGTTCACTGTCATCCTCTTTGCCCATAGCTCTTCTGGATTCTCCTCTCATTTTGACTTTAAATCTCGGTTTCTACTTTTCATGTGGCTGCTTGATTTTGGTACCTCTTGCCTGTTGTTTCTGTTGTTGTTTTCCCCAAAATATTCTAAATTGGAAATTGATTCCCTCTTCGGTCAAGACTTCAAAACTTTTCTCATCTGTCCCATGTGCTGAAACTATGGATAAGAAGCTCCCTAATCTCTTCTCACTTGCCTGCGGGGAGGTTGGGTTGATTAGTGTTTTTATTTTTAGTCCCTTAGAATGCACAGGGCATATCCATGAGTATGGCCCCGGGGAATCATATGTCATCTGGTGGCTCTAAAGTTCCTCTGACTTTATCACTCCCGTTTTCTGACTGTTTTGCTACCCTTTGCTCATTGGCTTTCTGGTTCTCTCTGATTATTTTGGCTTTGTGTCTTGGCTCTATCATCTTCTTTCTTTAAAAAAACAAAACAAAAGACCCTGCAACCTAGGACTTTGCGCACTTAAAAAAAATATATGTGCCAGCTCTGAGAGTGGTCATCTTTGAGATTATTCCACCTTGGCTGTGGGCCTCACTCAGCACTAGCTTTTCCTAGCTTCACTGGTTACATGCATGTTGGGCCATGTTGAGAGTACAGTAGTGTTGATCCCTTTTCTGTAAGTTCAGCTTTCAAGTAATTGAAGGCAACGATCTCCCTGCCCGTAGGCTAACCAATCGTCGTTCGTGTGACCTTAGCATTTAGTCTCTTTACCAAAAGATTTATCAAAAGGTTGAGACCTCCTCCGCTGGACACACTCCAGTTCATTCACACCCTTCATGGCATGTGGTTCTCAGAACAAAACAAATCAGCATGCTATTGAGGGTATCATCATACCCTTTGTTCCATGAACTGATGTATTCCTTTAACAGAGCCTAAGTTCATACTTGAAGTTCTGGCATCTCTCTCACAACGCTAATATTAATGTTTAATACTTGGTTAGTGAAAATCCAGATCCTGTCTATACTGTTCAGACATACCTTATCCTTCCTATAACTGGACACTTCTCATCCTTTGAAATTCTTCTAAAGTCTTCATTCTTAAATAAATAAGTAAGTAAGTAAGTAAGTAAATAAATAAATAAGCAACCAAGTACAATACAATGCTTTTCAGACTATGCTCCAGTTGAACCTGGAATTGTCCAGACTATGCTTCTAAAATTAATTCATGTGCTTGCTGATCAATTCACAGAAAAAATTAATTGATAGACTTTTCTCAACATGTAACATATTTTTTTAACACATTTGCATCTTATGCTACCTGTCTAATAGTGCTCCACAGTGCAAGTAAAATTGTTAAATTAGCTTTTTTTAAAAAAAAATTTTTCTAGCTACTTTCCCCCTAAAACGATTTCAAGAAGCTGTCATTTTAATGTATTAGGCATCCCTCCCCTTTCCATGTAGTTCACACATCTGATCAAAATGGTACCATTTGTTATTAATTAAACGGTTGAAAAGACCTCCCCAATGCAAACAAAATGCATTAACTTGTACTCTTTTGGTAAGGTCATTCAGTGAGTGGGAGTTTGCCCTCAGACTCTCTCTAGACATTTCTATTTCTTCTACAAGGATATCATGAGACCTTGTGCAAGGCTTTCTTGCAATTCAGATTCATCTGAAGCATTTATTTCACCAACTAATCTAGTCTGTGTGTGTGTGTGTGAGAGAGAGAGAGCGAGAGAGAGAGAGAGAGGGAGAGTGAGAGAGAGAGAGAGAGAGAGAAATCAGTTGGGTATGATTTGTTCTTGATGGGCCCTGTGGGATCTTCTAGTATTCTCCACATCCCCTTGTATGTGCTCACAACTCAACCTGTTAATATTCTACCCCAGAAATTTGCCTCGATTTCATGTCAAGCTCACTAGTCCATAAATGACAAGCTCCATCTGCATCTGTTTTTAGATAAGCAGGAACATATTTATCCAGTCTCCATAATTCCACAAAGTACTACAAATTCTTAAGGAACACACACCACAATATGTGTTTTTTACACTCAAGGAACCAGACCACTTCAAAGATGCCAGGTGCTGCTTTATTATACCTTACCCATCTATCAATATTTATCCTACCCTTTCCAGAATAAAAATCAAGCTTGCTGATGACGTAGCCTAATGTAAAATCCAAATTGAGCTCCTTTCTATCTTACCATCATCTGTTAGTACTACATCAGTAGACCAGGCAGCTGATAAATAAATTTCTTGTTAATCTATTTACTTTTAATATAACAAAAAACGTTTGTTTGCTCACTTAGCATGCTCGACATTTTTCAGCTCTTTGAAAGTTTTCAGTATTTTAACATCATTTTTAGAGATTCAAACCAATTCCTGCTCTCTTTTTCCTCTGTATGATACCTCCCGCTGACCCTTCTCTTTCACCCTTGCCTCCTGAAATGTGACTTTCTAGTGACTTCACATTGAAGGACATTGGTCTCTTTAGCTCTGCCCTCTTTTTGTTTCTTATTGGGATCACTTGTAATTTTATTACCAGAATACAACTTAAAAAAAATCTGCCCTCTCTTATGAATCATCTTCATGCTTTCTATATCAGGTATGAATTATGGTGGAAGAAGTTGCTTAGAACTTTCTTCTTCATTCAGCTTGTTTTCCCACATGCATGGGAAGGAGGTTGGTTAGGAAGCACATATTCTTCCACACACAAAAATTTTATTTTATTATTTTTTTATTATTGATTTTTTTTAATGTTTATTTATTTTTGAGAGAGACAGAGCATGAGCGGGGGAAGGGCAGAGAGCGAGGGAGACAAAGAATCCGAAGCAGGCTCCAGGCTCTGAGCTGTCAGCACAGAGCCTGACACGGGGTTCGAACTCACAAACTGCAAGCTCATGACCTGAGCTGAAGTTGGATGCTTAACCGACTGAGCCACCCAGGTGCACCCCACACAAAAATTTTTTAAAAAATAGTAGTCATGGGGCGGAAAAGGCCTCCCATAAATTGATTAATTGATTAAAAAGAACTAAGTTTGGTTTTAAAGAAAGTCTTTTGAAAACATCAGATTTCAGTAGCCACCTGATCCCATGATGTTAGTCCCTGGCCTGTCCCAACCTGCTGTCATAGTAACAGCCTGCTCCCTCCTGACTACCTTGTCTCAAGAACATTGTGTTTCTTCTGATCCCCGCTCCAGTTCCTTATTAGGACTGCAGCCAATTCCTGAAGCACCTTTATGCAATTCTTGAAATTTCCTTTCTGAACTGGACCTACCTCTCAACACCTCTCACACTGACCCCAAGGATTTGCTTTGTTTACAAGTCAGACATGCATGTGACAGAACTGTTGGTGGCCCACAGTCCTGCTCCCTGCCCCATCACAGTCTTTATATATTGACATCAATCTAGATTTGTCTGTAGTTTACTACGATCAAAGATGGTGAATGTTCGTTCCTATATTAGCCTGCTTCAGGCTTTTTAATGAGTTCTCAGAATATGCATGCAGAAAGAGGGAACATTTTCTCTTCTCTGAAATCAATATAAAATCAATTTTGGAAAGAATTTTAAAAGAAATCCATGACTATATTCAGATTCTAAACATTAGACAGGATTTATAATTTCAAACTGAAAAACATTTTGAAATGTGAAGTGTATACTTGGCTACATGAAAAAGAATGTAGTAAAATAATACAAAATTCCTTGTTCAATTGATAAAAGGTTAAATATAAAGTTTGGGTGAAATTCTGGTCTTCTTGCTGAAAATGTCTATCAGCAAGATGGAGTGCCAAGTCTCATTTAAATGTCCCAGAAATTATACTTATATTTAAAATTTTCAAAACAACCCATTATTTCCATTTTAGAGGGGAGGAAAGTGTAGTTGGGGGAAGTAATTGGAATGAAGTTTTTCAGCTAGGAACTTCCAGAACTAGAAAGTAGGTGACCATCTATCCCAGTCTGCTGAGATTGCCCTGGATTTAGCACCAAAATCCTGGATCCTGGGAAAGCCCTCACTCGGTTCCATGCAGACCAGGGCAGTTGGGTCACCCTACTAGGGAGGCCAAATTTGTAAACTTCTGAAGCCTGGGTTTTTTTCCTTTAATTAAATTGCCCAGATTTTATTGGCTCTTTTGAGTTCTGCAACATTCACTTCAGTTGAATTTTAAAATATTGATAATCATCTGCTGGAAACAGAAACAGAGGCTTCAAGGTCTACCAGTGAATTTTAAGACCTCTTACTTTTGACATACCAGGACTTTTTCATAGCTCATTACTTTCTTCTTTGTCCAGCCTCTATACTGACACAGCTTGCTTTCTTGGTAAGAGCTTGTTTGAATTTAACTCACAAATACAGCAAAAGCATTGCATCCTGAAAAGAGGCAAAATTCATAGCGTTAATTCTCATTTCTAAATTTCTAAGTATCTTAGCAGCATTTCTTTGGTGAAATCAGGGTTTGATTAGAGGAATTTTTTTTTGTTATAAAAGAAATAAATCATGAGAATGTAATGTACTGCACGATGACTATAGTCAATGATACCGTATTGTGTATTTGAAAATTCCTAAGAGGTAGATATTTAAAGTTCTCATCACAAGAAAAAAAAAACTTTGTAACCATGTATGGTGACAGAAGTTAACTGGAGGATTTAAAAAATTTCTCAGTGTGCGTTTTGACATTTCATTTCATTAACTCAACATGAAAGGCAGGAAGAAGCTTTTCCTAATTAGATTCATAAATCGTAAACCAGAATTAGTATCACTACAAAATCTTAATGAATTCCGAAGAAAATGCTGCATTTCCAAGTACAAGACAAGAATTTTCCATTTCAATGAGGGAAAAAAAAAAGTTAAGTTAAGGGGGTGTGACGGTCACGTGCAGAAAGCGGCTTGGGGCTCCTGTTAAATCTTCCCAGCTCATTGCAGCGGGTAGTGAGCGCCTCCATCTTTGCTTGGCATGGGGACGTTCAGATTTAGTAACACCAGCTGTTATTTGATTCGGTGTCAGGCTCCCCATCACACGCTGGAGCCTCCTAGCTGGGTTTATCCCTCCAAAATGCCACCATGTCCTGTGTTTGCTGCTCAAACCCCACAGCATGCCACCGAGAATCAGGACCATCGCAGAGGGAAATTAAAAAGATGATTTCTTGGGCGCCCCGGTGGCTCGATCTGTTTAGCGTCCCACTTTGGCTCAGGTCATGATCTCAGGGTTTGTGGGTTCGAGCCCTGCGGCTCTGTGCCGACAGCTCGGAGCCTGGAGCCTGCTTTGGATTCTGTCTCTCTCTCTCTCTCAAAAATAAATCAACATAAAAAAAAAAGATTATTTCTTGTGCAGAATAACTTCATAGCTCTGCCTCTCTCCCACCTGCGGTTGCTGGAGAGGGGAAACGCTTCCAGGAGGTTGCAGGAGCCGGGCATCTCTGGGAAGAACGTTTTAAAGATAACGTTTAAAGAATGTTTGAGGACTTTGAGTTCTCAGTACGTCCTTACCGGATGCTTGTGTTTGCTGGGAACTGGACTAGAGCGGTGAACAAACGCAGCTGTCGCCCCTCGTGGAGGGTTTTAGCTTGGTTTTGCTTTGCACGGTTTCAGTTCCCGGGATGGGCCAACCTCCCTCCGGAAGCAGATGCCCCTTCTTTTGACGCAGTAGCGTCATAACGTCAAGAGCCGCGGAAGGCTACGTCACAGTGGTTACGTCACAGTGCCTAGGTCACAGTGCCTACCGCGTTCACGTCGCTTCCTCTCATCGTGGGGGCATTTTATCATCTGACGACAAACACCACGGGCAACAAGTAGGGTGAGTGCCGCATAGGACGATATTTTGAGAGAGACCACATTCATATACCTTTTATTCTAGAGCATCATTGTAATTGTTCTATTTTGTTATTAGTTACTGTTAATACCTGACTGTGCCTAACTTATAAATTAAGCTTCACTGGGCACCTGGGTGGCTCAGTGGGTTGAGCGTCCGACTTCAGCTCGGGTCATGATCTCGCGGTCTGTGGGTTCGAGCCCCGCGTCCGGCCCTGTGCTGACAGCTCAGAGCCTGGAGCCTGCTTGCGATTCTGTGTCTCCCTTTCTCTGCCCCTCCCCCACTCGTGATCTCTCTCAAAAATAAATAAACATTTAAAAGGAAAAAAAAAAAAGAAGGCAGTGCTTTGGGAAACTATAGGCAACACAAGACAAGATCAGAAAAGAGGGCTGGCAGTGATAAGAGATTGGAAAAGGGGTTAAGTGGTTTTCTGGTGCCTGCACCAGCTCTAGCCAGCCTTGAGCAGACGCTGGGTGTGAGATCACAGGGAAGACTGCTGTCCTGGGCAGTCCTCTCTTCGGTGGGCACTGCACACAGCATGTTCCGTACATCTGACAGCTGCCCAGGATTTGTTCCTTCCCCCACTGAACTGAGAAATGAGTTTTAGGGTCAGATTCCCCAGGCAAAAATTCATTAATCTCGTCCAGTGGCTGATTACAGTTTTTTCAGTCTTCATCCCCCTGAGCAAGAATACCTATGGTTTGTTCAGCTGTCACTCTCTATTCTTCTGCCCTAACATGCTCCCAGCATGGGTTTCTCGATCCTTTGTCTTAGTGCCTTGTCTGAAGTTACATTAACTGCATGAGCATTCTGCAAAGCCTGGAGCCAGGAGTTCATCTCCCAGGAAGGTTCCTCTCACAGACTTCACATTAGGGAAGCCAAGATAAGGGCTTGGTGCATGAATGACAATGATACATTGCCTTTTTCCCTTACCTGAGAGGACAGAGCCACTGGGATAGAGATGGGGAGGGTGGTGATAAACTATTAAGCTTTTTGAGATATTTTGAAGTAAGAAACATGTGCAATGTGCATTAATTTGCATCCTACTGGTACTGAATGCTTATTTATTTATTTTGAAAGAGAGAGGAAGGGAAGACAGAGGGAGGGAGAGAGAGAGAGAGAAAGAGAGAGAGAATCCCAAGCAGGCTCCGAGCTGCCATTGTAGAGCCCCACATAGGGCTCGATCTCACGAACTGTGAGCCGAGATCAAGAGTTGGGTGCTTAACCAACTGAGCCACCCGGGCACCCCTGAATGCTTTTCACGTAGGCATTCTCTGTGTACATTTCAAGAAGGTGACACAAACAGTTAAAAGTTGACCCCATTACCTTCTTGAACTATGACAGGAATGCAAATCCCACATTCACAAGTTTTGTCAACAGGGTTATGTTAATCCGTTCAGATGATCTAAGGACATCAATTTCCCATTACTCCTATAAAACAATGTCACATTAACTGGGCTCATCAGAAGGGAGGGAGTCTGACCGTATTTCTATTTGGGTGTCTGAGTTACCAAGGGAGACAACACCACCATCAGAATGCAAAATGCTTCCAATCTTAAAACATTTAAAAATAAAGCAAGGACATATGGAAGCAACCGCAGGACTTGTGCTCAGACTCCGAATCGGTGCAGAGCATGGGGTGTCCGGAGTTAGGCGCCTCCTGCAGCCTCTGCCTGGCTACCCTCTGTTCTCCACTGCAGTGATTCCCACTGAAGGCAAGGAGAGGTGGGAGGACTCTCCTCTCCTCTCCTCTCCTCTCCTCTCCTCTCTTCTCCTCTCCTCTCCTAGTAGGATGGCAAAGGCTGAACATCTTATCATTTAGACATAGAATAGCTGTAATTAAACAATTAAAAAAAATAGTTGAATCCCACTATTCTAACCCAACAATTGCTTTTCTTTCTTCAAGTTTAATCCATAGCTTTATTCATAAGAGACTCTTAAAAAATGAGAACAAACTGAGGGCTGTTGGGGAGTGGGAGGGAGGGGAGGATGGGTGATGGGTATTGAAGAGGGCATCTTTTGGGATGAGCACTGGGTGTTGTATGGAAACCAGTTTGACAATAAATTTCATATAGTTAAAAAAAATCCATAGCTTTATTCCCATATGGACAATTTTTTAATGTTGTTGCCATATTGCATATGCAATTGCAGGGCCTGCTTTTAGGAGAGGAAAACTTCAGTGACATTTATTTCAGGGCCATTTTCCATGTTGTTCCAAAGGCTTTCTGTTTATCATGTTTAATGATTGAATAATACTCCATTGACTGGATGCTTCGTAATTTATAGACCAATTCCCTTGTTGTTGGACATTTAGGAAGGCTATTGTTTTTGGCAGACTTATGCTGCTGCAGAATTCCCAGCTGCGTGGGCTGAGATGGAAAAGGAAAGATCATTCCAGGGCAAGCCAAGATTGGATGCTGGGGAGCGTGTGGACAAGATGCCAAAATTGAGTTCATGGAGCAGAAGTAGAGCTGGGAGTGGGTCAGGATTAGAGTCCAGGCTAATACGAAAGAGCTTATCCCCCCACTCCTTCTTGTTTTACGTGTTTGTTCCCTTTTATCTCCATTCCCTGATCCCATTCCTTCTATTCTTCTATAAGTAACCATTCAAAAGTGTTTTCCAGAAGCAGCTATCCAGAGGGGAATTGCTTGTAATTCCAGTGAGGATCACTGGGGCAGGATTTCTGCCGGGCTCCTGCCAGCATGTGGGGCAAGGGTTGGAAGATCATGGGGAAAACCCTGGTCAGAGGTTCAGGGTGGAAAAGATTGCTTGATGCTCGAATTTACTTGTGCGTGGATAAAAGACACAGTCTTTAAAGTCAGTTTCTCATTAGCTAAGGTAAGTTCAGCTACAGTAATAGTAGACATCAAACGTTTAGTGACCAAAGGACACGTGGTTTATTTCTTTGTCTCCTAACAGCACATGGCTGGTATTCAGGTCGGTGGGATGGCACTTCTTCATGCAGTCGTTCTGGTTCTGATCTCCTCAACATGTGCCTTCTAGAATCTCCCCGAGTATCTCCATACTTGCCCACAAGAAGGGCAAAGAGAATGAAGGAGCATGAATGGGAAGTCGTATGAGCCTGGGCTGCAAGTAGGGACATCACATCCATTCACATTCCATTGTAGAGAACAGAGCCATGCGGGTAATGTGATCTAGCTGTAAGGGTGCCTGGGAAATGTGATGTCAAAGAAAAAGAGCAAATTTGGGGGCAATTAGTGATATCTGTACAACCAGTAAGTAGTGCATGTAACATTTTGGCCTGCCATCTGCCATTCTCCTTTGCCTTACTTCTTAATTGGTTCAGAAGTTTTGCAAACAAGGGCACTATTTGAGAACCCCTGAAAGTCTCCCCTAACAAAATTATTTTGGCAGGTCGCTGGTTTTCCTGATACGAGTATACTCTCTCAGTGACATCCGTGGGAGTGGAGGAGGAAGGTGGGGAAAGTGCAAGAGAAAGAGAGGTAGAAAATACTTCTGCGTGGTGGGGTATATATTAAAGTCGTAAGGTCACACCCGCTGTGGGGCCACTTTCACTCTTCTTAATGGTACAACTTTATCATTATGGACACCTCGTAAGCAGACATTTCAAGTGCATGGGCCAGCATATATTCCTTAGCTGGTCATTTTAAACTTTCCTACAGCTTTATATGCCTCGCATTCATTTATTGAATCAACATTTAGTGGGTTCCTGAAACAGCTTCTATTCTAGTGCCGCTAGTATATAGAAAACATCAAAAGATACCAAAGTTTTAGAGTAAAATGAACTTGAAATTCTTAGAATTAAAGATAAACCATAAGTTATACCTTGCTTTTAGGATAGGAGAAGTGATTTAAAAAAATGATAAAATAAAATTTGATTAAAAAACCCCCCAAAGAGTTCTTGAGTCCTAAAAATAGATTAGGCAATGGAATGGATAAAGAGTAAATACTTGCTTCTCAAAAACGATCTCACTAATGGTGAGCCAGAGAGATACAGTCAGGTGGGGCGTGCTCCATGAGTTCAAGAAGGTGTTTGCCAGTAGCAGTCTTTACGAGGCCAGGAAGAGAAAAATCTGTTTCCTGCATTTCCCCGATCTGTGCCAACCTGCTTCCTTGCCATAGCCCTGTTCTGAATTCTAAGCCCCTCATGCCTATCATGTGGCAGTAAGTGGACACCCCTGAGCTCAAAGTTGGCGGCTCCATTTGGACTGTGTCACCTCACATCCCACTAGCTTTTAGGAGTTCTGGGGTATGAACAGGAGTCCTCGCAAGGGCCACTTCTCATGGGGTACCTACTGTGTGCCAGCCACTGGGTGCCATATTATCTGTGCCATATTATATTCAGTAGTTCCCATAGCCTCCCTTAGAGGGAGGCACTACTATTTTTTCCACATTGCCTGCTAGTAAAACTCAGGCTTCAGTTATTGAGCTTCCCTGAGGTCACAAGGTGAATCAGAAGCAGCAGCCAGGGCCATTAATACCTGAACTTGAGCATAAACCATTATACTATGCTGCCTTTCCTTCGAGCCACAAAGCATGCGTAAGCACCACATTCTCAAGTTATAACATGCACACTCTTAAGATTCTTTTTCTTTGAATAAAAATACTGTCTTCATTAAAAGAAAAAAATCCTCCTCTCCATGTCCCTAAAACTGAAACAAAATCATTTACACAAGTATCTTCTGAGGTAACTTGTTGCCCCAAATGTTTAAGATAAAAAGGTGTGCCATTTGGGGTGCCTGGGTGGCTCAGTTGGTTTAGCGTCCGACTTCAGCTCAGGTCATGATCTTGTGGGCCCTGTGTTGGGCTGTGTGCTGACAGCTCAGAGCCTGGAGCCTGCTTGGGATTCTGTGTCTCCCTCTCTCTCTTCCCCTCCCCCATTCACTTTCTGTCTCGCTGTCTCTAAAATAAATAAACATTAAAAAAAAAAGGTGTGCGATTTAAGTAAGACACCTCAATTTTTAACACTAGAAAATGGGGCCACCAACCTCATAGAGGTCTTTTCCATTTTAAACAAGAGGATGTGTAAGGAAATTTCTGTAAACTAAACAATGAAACACAAATGATTATTGCAGTTGTTATATCGACAAGTCTGGAAACATATGAATGTGTTAGGAAATGTTTTATGATAAAAAACAAGTACTTTGATGAGGAAATGCTTCCAAAAACCTTATAGGTCCTCCCCAGTTTTCCCCCAATCAATATTTTATGGTAAAAAAACAGGTACTTTGGTGAGGAAATGCTTCCAAAAACCTTACAGGTCCTCCCCAGTTTTTTTCCCAGCCAGTCAATCTATGCATTTATGCATCGGTAACCTTTTTGAGAGAGTTCCTCATCCACCCTCTCTCAACTGAGCCTCTGGGATTATGTACAATCCAACAGGAGAGTGAATTTCAGTAGACAACCAGTGATAAGATTTTGTGGTTTTGGTTCGAAGGCTCTTCTAGAGGTATGGAATATTAACTCTCTGCAAATGAAAAGCTGTTAATTGGTTGGCAGGGAATTAGACTGGTCTTATTTTTCATCAAGGCTTAACTCCTCTAACTGCCCGTATTGTACTCTTAGACTAAAATAGATCACTGTATTAAAATAAATAACCTCCTCTTATTATCTAAAGTGTTTTAGGTCAGTAATTTTAAATGAAATACCTGTCATTTTAAAAGTTCAAGAACTCTTTAGGTCTCGGGAAGGATTTGTGGATCATAGTCTAAAAAGGTGAAACGGAAGCCATTCGTTAAATGTCATCATTAACCAAACAATCTTGATGAGTATTTAGATCTACTGAGGGAAATGTATGCAGGTTTCCCTCAGAAATAAAATAACTGAACATTGTTAGAAACAACCGTGAGGTTGAGAAATCACAGTTCTGTCTACCTCCAAATCCTTGCAGGCTCCTGTACCTAAACACAAATAAGAAGTGACAGTTTTCTTCTTAAAGAGAACAAACTGCATTCTTTAGTCTGGCCTTGAAGTTACAGTTAACGGCAAAAGGAAGAGCCGAATCTGTAACTAGTGATGCATTTCCAGGGCTCTTAGTTTCCTGCCTTCCTTTGCAAATCAGCTTCCAAAAGGAGGTGTCTGCCTTGCTTCCCACTTTCTTTTGCTGGGTATTTGCGTGTGAGATGTTGTTGTGGTATCAGTCATACCTCAGTCTCCAGCCAATTCAGCAGTGTTCCCATGGAGACTGTTGACTGAGCAGAGTGTGAACTGAATCAGCCACTCATGCCCAGAGCTCACTGTGGTCCTGTTGATGGTCTAATACCAAGCCCAGCAGCAACGTGATTGGTGCCATCGTTAGTTTTCTAAGCCCCTTGGCCAGCAAGGCATTCTAGTCAACATTTTACTGACTGCCTGCAATACTGTAATGGCCCCTCACTGGGTTCCCTGACTCCATTCCTGCCCCCCTACGATCTATTTTCTACTCAGCGGCCAGAATGATCCTTCAAAACTCCAGCAATGTAAAATGGTGTGCAGTTGCTGTGGCAATGGCATGGCGGCTTCTCAACAAAATTTAAAAATAGAATTGCCATATGAAAATAACATATGGTTGTATTATTCCTAGGAGGCTTTTCTGAGCCACTGTATCTAAAACAGCACCCTCTGTTCTCTTACCCTAGGTTTGTTTTCCTTCACAGTACTTACTACTCCCTGGTAGTATTTTGTACGTGTGTGTTTGTCTATTTTTGTCTATCTCTGTAGCTAGAATGTTCGCTTAATGAGATCGAGGATGTTGTCTGTTCTGTTTATCACTGTATCTATAGTGCCTGGTCCTTATATTATTGAAAGAATGATGAATGAAAGAATGAATGAATGAGTGAACCAGTGCTACAGAGAGGGTACAGAAAAGGTATTGGAGGGTCCAAAGCAGAGGGCAGATGACTGTGTCCAGGCATCAGTAGGAGTGGCCAGGTGGGTATGGTCTCTTGTACAATGAGGTCAGCACGCCCCCCCACCCCCCTGCACTTGATGGAGCTTCAGGCCATGCTGCGTGCCTGGGGAGACTGAGGAGGAGGACTATTATCACCTTCTCTAGTTGCCTACATTGCCTGACATTCTTCAGTTACCACTTTCCCGTTTCCATTTCTCGTCTGGATCTCTGCCTCTCAACTCGGGTTTCAAAGAATTAACATCTGAGCCTGCCATCTACAAGTTTTTGACAAAGGCAGGCCCAGCGACTTAGAGGTGATGCAGGTATCATCACCTCCAGCAGACGTGCCGGCCACTTTAATGAATTTTGTTCAGAAAAAGTATTTCCATCTCTTCTTCCTGCTTTAGGCTCCAGTGTTTGATAAAATGTTTGCCTCTTCTCCCGCTTGAACTCTTGAGGGCCAAGCCTGTTCTTAATTTAAACCTTAACCTTAGCTTTGACTCTTCCCTTCACCCTCCCAGGCCTCAGTGACTCTTTATGTGCGGCTGGATTATTTTTTAATGCCTGTTTAACACTCCAGAGCTATTCGGATAGTAATAGTCACTATCACCTAGAGTAATCTGCCCGAATCCACACCAGAACAGCTGTGATGACCTGTCAACTTTCCCGGGGGTCACTGTAACTTTGTTTTGGTTATGACATGGGATCGGAGCCTGCGAGTCCTCACCGGGATCCAGGCTGATATCCAGCCCAGATACATTTGCACTTGGAAAGCTGATCACACACATATGGCTGAGTGGTGGTTTTTTGGTTTTTTTTTTTTTTCCCTCAGATGTTTTCGTTTCATCCGTTAAAGCTGAAATCGAGTCTGGGATGCATTTTTGAGGCTCTTACCAAGATGTCATAAGGTGAGTTATCAGACGTATCGATTAGAAATCCATAAAAGTCTGTTTCTAAACTTGAAGGTTGTCAGGGCCCATTTTGGTTCGAACTGGTATGGCTTCCTGGAGGAAAAGAGGTTTCAGGCGAGAGCAGAGGAGAAGTAGGTCTCCTCTGAGCAGAGGGTGGGGGAGGAGGGAGGGCAGTGGAGTGGAGAGAAGACCGGGTGCACTTGGGAAGCTGCGGACAGCTCAGCGGCCCTTCCCCTGGGTAGGTTTTGTGGGCAAAAGCTGAGAGGGGAGCACAGAGAGCAGGCCATGGCGGGCTTGGGGGCTCATGTGAAGGGTTCAGAATTGTTCTCTGAAGGAGGTGGGGAACGGCAGAAGTATTTAAAGCTAAAGAGAAGACAACTGTTTTTATCAAAAAGAATCTTTGTTGGGGCGCTTAGCTGGCTCAATCTGAGGAGCCTGTGACTGACTCTTGATCTCGGGGTTGTGAGTTCGAGCCCCACGTTGGGTGCAGAGATTACTTCAAAATAAAAAAAAAAAAATCTTCCTTTTGCTGCTGAATGAACTTCCTTTTGCTGAATGAGATTTGAAGGCGGGCAGGAAACAAAAGATGAACGTAGCTTGAATAAAAATATGGAAATTACGTTGAGGAAAGTGGAGATATGTTTTTAATAGACTTTATCTTATTTATTAATCATTATCTTTTAAATAGACTTTATTTTTGAAAACAGTTTTAGGTTTACAAAAAGATGGTCCAGAGTTCCATACACCAGCTCTCCCTGCCCCCACCCCCCCTTCATGTGTATATACAGTTTCCCTTTTTATTAACATCTTACCCTTAGTGTGGTACATACATTTGTTACAATGGATAAGCTTATTGATAAATGACTATTACCTAAATTCTGTTGTTTGCATTAGGGTTTTTTCTTCATGTCGTACGGTTCTATGGGTTTTGACAGATGCATAATATCATGCATTTACCAGCGAAGTATTATACAGAATAGTTTCGCTGCCCTAAATATCCCCTGTGCTCCACCTACTCATCCCTCTTCCCCCTAAAACCGTGGAAGCCAATGATCTGTATACTGTCTTACAGTCTGCCTTTCCAGAATGTAATACAGTTGGACTCACACAGCACATACAACTTTTTCAGCTGGCTTCTTTCACATAGCAGCGTGCACTTAAGGTTCCCCCGTGTCTTTTTATAGCTTGATAGTGCCTTTTTTATTTTTTAAATCACTGAACATTGCATTGTATGGATGTACCACAGTTTACGTATTCACATACTGAAGGACATCTTGGTTACTTCTAATTTTTGCAATTATGAATAGAGTGGCTATAAATATACATGTGTGGGTATTTGTGTGACATAAGTTCTCAGTTCTTTTGAGTAAATACAAGTAGTGTGATTGCCGGATTGTATCGTATGTTTAATTTTGTAAGAGACTAGCAAACTGTCATCCAAAGTGGCTATACCATTTTGCATTTCCACCAGCAATGAATAAGAGTCCTTGTTCCTCCAAATCTTTGCCAGCATTTGGTGCTCTCAGTGTCTTGGAGTTTAGCCATTCTAATAGGTGCGTGGTAGTATTTCATTGTGTCAGTTTGAAATTTCCTAATGATATATGATATCGAAAATCTTTTCATATGCTTATTTAACATCTGTGGCTCTTCTTCGGTGAGATATCTGTTCATATACTTTGCCCATGTTAAAATGAGGTTGTTTTTTTTATTGTCGTTTTAAAAATTCTTTCTGTTGTGGGTTCTAGTACTTCACTAGATGTGTGTTTTACAAAGGTTTCTTTCCCAGACTGTAGATTGTATCTTCATTCTCCCGATAGTGTCTTTTGCAGAGCAGGTTTTTTTTTTTTTTTATTTTAATGAAGTCCAGCTTGTCATTTTTTTCTTTAATGGGTTATGCTTTTGGTGCTGTATGTAAAAGGTCATCATCAGACCCAAAGTCAACGAGATTTTCTCCTACATTCTAGGCGTTTCACAGTTTTGTGTTTTACATTTAGGTCATGTACCCACTTCCAGTTAATTTTTTATGAAAGATATAAGGGCTTGTCTATATTAATTTTCTTGTGTACGGATGTCCAGTCGTTTCGGCACTATTGGTTAAAAAGGCAATTCTTTTTGTATTGAATTGCATTTGCTCCTTGTTGACTATATTGTGCAGGCGTATTTCTGGACTCTCTCTTCCGTTTCACTGATACTTTTGTCTGTTCTTTCACCAATGTCATACTGTCTTGACTACTGTAGTTTTGCGATAAGTTGGGTAATGTCAGTCCTCTGACTTTGTTCTTTTCCTTCCATATGGTGTTGGCTAATCTGGGTCTTTTGACTTTCTATACAAACTTCAGTCAGTTTGTCAATATCCACAAAATAACTTTCTGGGATTTCCACTGATATTGCATCGAATCTACAGCGCAACTTGGAAAGAACTGGTATCTCAAGAATATTTAGTTTTCCTATCCACAAACATGAACTATCTCTTCATTTCTTTATTTTTTTTCTTCCAAATTTTTATCTAAATTCAAATTAGTTAACATACAGTGTAATATTGGTTTCAGGAGTAGAATTTAGTGATTCCTCACTTACATATAATATATGTGCCCTCCTTAATGCCCATCACCCGTGTTACCTCCATCAACCGTCAATTTGTTCTCTGTCTTTCAGAGTCTCTTGTAATTTGGGGCACCTGGGTGGTTCAGTTGGTTAAATATCTGAGTCTTGATTTTGTCTCGGGTCATAATCTTACAGTTCCTGGGTTCAAGCCCTACATCGAGCTCTGCACTGACAGTGTGGAGATGCTTTGGATTCTCTCTCTCTCTTCCTCTCTCTCTGCCCCTCCCCCACTCACATTCTTTCAAAGTAAAAAAATAAATAAACTTAAAAAAAGAGTCTTTTGTGGTTTGCCTCCCTCTCTGTTTTTATCTTATTTTATTTTCCCTCTCTTCCGCTATGTTCTTCTGTTTTCTTTCTTTCCTTTTTTTTTAAAGATATGCTATCTTTTTAAAAAGATTTTTAAAATCTTTTTAAAAAATATCTTTTTTAAATATCTTTTTAATAAATATCTTTTATTTTTGAGAGAGAGAGCGAGCACAAGCATGGGAAGGGGTAGAGAGAGAGGGAGACAGAGGATCCAAAGCAGGCTCCAGGCTGACAGCACAGAGCCCAATGCAGAGGTCAAACTCACAAACCATGACATCATAACCTGAGCCAAAGTCAAATGCTTAACAGACTGAACCACCCATCTGTGTTTTTTTTCTTAAATTCCACATATAAGTGAAATCATACGGTATTCGTCTTTCTCAACTGACTCATTTTGCTTAGCAGAATACATTCTACTTCCATCCACGTCGCAAATGGCAAGATTTCATTTTTTGATGACGGAATAATATTCCATTGTATTTATATATGACATCTTCTGTATCCATTCATCAGTGATGGACATTTGGGCTCTTTCCATACTTTGGCTATTGTTGATAGTGCTGCTATAAGCATGGGGGTGCATGTGCCTCTTCGAATCAGTATTTTTGTATCCTTTGGGTAAATATCTAATAGTGCAATTGCTGCATTGTAGGGTAGTTCTACTTTAAAAGTTTTGATGAACCTCCATACTGTTTTCCAGAGTGGCTGCACCAGCTTGCATTCCCACCAACAGCGTGAGAGGAGAAGTTCTCTTTTCTCCTTATCCTTGCCAACGCTTGTTGTTCCCTGAATTGTTAATTTTTAGCCATTCTGACAGGTGTGAGCTGGTATCTCATTGTGGTTTTGGTTTGTATTTCCTTGATGATGAGTGATGTTGAGCATTTTTTCATGTGTCTGTTAGTCATTTGTGTGTCTTCTTTGGAGAAGTGTCTTTCGTGTCTTCTGCCCATTTCTTAACTGGATTATTAATTTTCTGGGTGTTGAGTTTGGTGAGTTCTTTATCAAATTTGGATACTAGCCCTTTAATATGTCATTTGCAGGTATCTTCTCCAATTCCATCAGTTACCTTTTAGTTTTGTTGATTGTTTCCTTTGCTGTGCAGAAGCTTTTATCTTGATGAAGTCCCAATAGTTCATTTTTGCTTTTGTTTCTTTTGCCTCGGGAGACATGTCTAGTAAGCAGTTGCTACAGCTGAGGTCAAAGAGGTTGCTGCTTATTTTTCTCCTCTAGGATTTTGATAGTTTCCTGTTTCACATTTAGGTTTTTCATCCATTTTGAATTTATTTTGTGTGTGGTGTAAGAAAGTAGTCTAGTTTCATTCTTCTACATGTCACTGTCCAGTTTTCCCAACACCATTTGTTAAAGTGACTGTCTTTTATCCATTGGGTATTCTTTCCTGCTTTGTTGAAGATTAATTGACCATTTAGTTGGAGGTCTATTTCTGGGTTCTCTATTCTGTTCCATTGATCTGTGTGTCTGTTTTTGTGCCAGTACCATACTGTCTTAGTGATTACAGCTTTGTAATACAGTTTGAAGTCTGGAACTATGATTTCTTCAAATTTGGTTTTCTTTTTCAACATTACTTTGGCTATTCGGGGTCTTTCCTGGTTCTATATAAATTTTAGAATTGTTTGTTCTGCTCTGTGAAGAACATGGGTGTTATTTTGATAGGGATTTGAATGTGTAGATTGCTTCTGGTAGTACAGACATTTTAACAGTGTTCTTCTAATCCATGAACATGGAATATTTTTCTATTTCTTTGTGTCTTCTTCAATTTCTTTCATAAGTGTTTCAGAGTAGAGATCTTTTTTTTTTTTTTGAGAGTGAGAGAGAGAAAGCATGAATGCACAGCACAGGGGAGGGGCAGAGGAAGAGGGAAAGAGAGCATCTCAAGCAGGCTCTGTGCTCAACCTGATGCAGGACTTGATCCCATGACCCTGCGGTCATGACCTGAGTTGAAATCAAGAATCGGATACCTAACCACTGAGCCACCCAGACACCCCCAGAGTACAGATCTTTCACCTCTTTGGTTAGGTTTATTCCTAGGTATCTTATGGGTTTTGATGCAATTGTAAATGGGATTGATTCCTTGATTTCTTTCTGTTGCTTCACTGTTAGTGTGTAGAAATGCAACAGATTTTTGTACATTGATTTTATATCCTGTGATGTTGCTGAATTAATGTATCAGTTCTAGCAATCAAAAAATTGCTAGAGTCTTTTGGGTTTTCTACATAGAGTATCATGTCTTCTCAGAGTGAAATTTTGACTTCTTCCTTGCCTATTTGGAGGCCTTTTATTTAGTTTTGTTGTCAGATTGCTGAGGCAAAGACTTCCAGTACTATGCTAAATAGCAATGGTGAGAAGTAGAATCCTTATCTTATTCCTGACTTTAGGGGAAAAGTTCTGTTTTTCCCCATTGAGGATAACATTAGCTGTGGGTCTTTCGTATATTGCCTTTATGATGTTGGGGTATGTTCCATCTATCCCTACCTTATTGAGGGTTTTTATCAAGAATGGATGCTGTATTTTGTCAAATGCTTTTTTTCTGCATCTATTGACAGGATCATATGGTTCTTATCCTTTCTTTTATTAATGTGGTATATCATATTGATTGATTTAAAGGTATTGAACCACCCCTGCAGTCCAAGAATAAATCCCACTTGATCATGGTGAATAATTCTTTGAATGTACTATTGGATTTGATTGCTAGTATCTTGTTGAGAATTTCTGCATCCATATTCATCAGGGATATTGGTCTATAGTTCTCCTTTTTAGTGGGGTCTTTGTCTGGTTTTGGAATCAAGGTAATGCTGGCCTCATAGAATAAATTTGGAAGTTATCCTTCCATTTCTATTTTTTGGGACAGTTTCAGAAAAATAGGTATTGACTCTTCTTTATTTTTTTAATTTTTTATTTTTTTTAACGTTTATTTATTTTTGAGACAAGGAGAGACAGAGCATGAACAGGGGAGGGTCAGAGAGAGGGAGACACAGAATATGAAGCAGGCTCCAGGCTCTGAGCTGTCAGCACAGAGCCTGACACGGGGCTAGAACTCACGGACCGCAAGATCATGACCTGAGCCGAAGTCGGCCGCCTAACCGACTGAGCCACTCAGGCGCCCCTATTGACTCTTCTTTAAATGTTTGGTAGAATTCTCCTCGGAAGCCGTCTGGCCCTAGACTCTTGTTTGTTTGGAGATTTTGATTACTGATTCAATTTCTTTGCTGGTTATGGGCCTGTTCAAATTTTCTATTTCTTCCCATTTCAGTTTTGGTAGTTTGTATGTTTCTAGGAATTTATCCATTTCTTCCAGATTGCTCAATTTGTTGGCATATAATTGCTTATAATATTCTCTTGTAATTGTTTGCATTTCTACAGTGTTGGTTTTGATCTCTCCTCTTTCATTTGTAATTTTGTTTATTTGGGTCCTTTCTCTTTTCTTTTTGATAAATCTGGCTAGGGGTTTATCAGTTTCATTAATTCTTTCAAAGAACCAGCTCCAAGTTTCATTGATCTGTTTACTGTTTTTGTTCCCCCCTATATTGTTTATTTCTGCTCTAATCTTTATTGTTTCCCTTCTTATGCTAGCTTTAGGCTTTATTTGCTGACCTTTTTCCAGCCCCTTTAGGTATAAAGTTAAGTTGTGTATTTGAGACTTTTCTTGCTTTTTGATGAAGGCTTGTATTGCTATATACATCCCTCTTATGACTGCTTTTGCTGTATCCCAAAGGTTTTGGACTGTCGTGTTTGCATTTTCATATCCTTCCATGTTTTTTTTTTTTATTTCTTCTTTAATTTCCTGGTTAACCCATTCATTCTTGAGTAGGGTGTTCTTTAACCTCCATGTATTTGTGGTCTTTTCAAATTTTTTCTTGTGGTTGACTTCAAGTTTCATAGTATTGTGGTCTGAAAATATACATGGTATGATCTCAGTCTTTTTATATTGGTTGAGACCTGATTTGTGACCCAGTATGTGATCTATTCCAGAGAATGTTCCATGTGCGCTCAAAAAGAATGTGTTTTCTGCTGCTTTGGGAAAAAATGCACTGAATATATCTGTTAATTCCAGCTGGCACAGTGTGTCTTTCAAAGCCATTGTTTCCTTATTGATCTCCTGCTTAGATGATCTGTCCATCGGTGTAAGTAGGGTGTTAAAGTCTTCTATTATCATTGTATTGTTGTCAATAAGTTATGTTTTTTTATTAATTGTTTTATATATTTGGGTGTCCTCATATTGGGGGCATAAATATTTATAATTGTTATATCTTGTTAGATAGTCCCCTTTATTAGGATATAGTGCCCTTCTTTATCTCTTATTACAGTATTTGGTTTAAAATCTAGTTTCTCTGATACAAGTATGGCTGCTCCAGCTTTCTTTTGATGTCCATTTGCATGATAAGTGGTCCCCCACACCTTTACTCAGGGATGTGGGGCTCAAGGGTGCGGGGTTTGGCGAAAGCAGCTCCAGCCTCCACTGGGGGTGCTGTGTTGTGCACTGAAGTCTGACCCTGCTGGTGGGTGGGGGAAGATGGCATCACCCCACTCTCTTGTCTCCAGAGAGGGGAGCTCGCGTGTGCTGCTGTTCAGGAAGCCCTCACAGAAAAGCAAACAGTCTCCCTTCTTGTGTCCCAGGCTTCTGTCAGATCCTTGCTCTCCCCCTGTCTGTGCTCAGGCTATTACCATGCCTGGTACCACAGTTCTCCTGTGTTTTATCTCTGGTGCTTGGCTGGGATTCAAAACTCTAAATCCTAAAGGACCCAGCATGGCTTGGACCCACTTCCCTCCTCCAGAGGAGAGCCTTGCCTCATTGTGTCTGGTGCTATTTTGTCCCAGAAAAGCAGTCGCATGGCTGTGCAGGTGCTTGGAGTTTATGGTGAAGCACAGGGAAAAGCAGTGAGCAGGTTATACGCCCTCTGTACGTGCTTCTGTCTTTTGCTGATGAATGGCTGCTCAGTGGCTCACACTGACTCTTTTGTTCTTGAAGAGGCAATAGACGCTCTTACAAATGTGCTCCAGGAAGGGGAACATTCTTTCCCAGGGTGACCCAGGGGATCCCTTCACGATGCTGTGAAGGCTTCCAGGCCTCCACTCTTCTTCCTGGGATTGCCACTGTCAGCCCTGATTGACTCTGGCAAACGGCACGGACTTCTCAAACCTCAGAATTTGAGTTCCACTGTTTATAAAAACTTGTGATAGTCACTTCCTCTCGATTCCCCAGTCACTGGTTTTGGGGAAGAGTTTTTCTTGTGTGAACCCAGCGCATGGCTCTGTCTCCCCCTCTCTTTTTCTCTCTCTCCTTTGTCCACAAAAAGGGCTCCCTCCTCTCCATGGCACCGCAGCTTTTCTTTCCCCTACTTCATGTCTTTGCACCCCATACTTGCCACGTTCTTTTCTTTTAATCGTGCAGATTTTTCTCTTAATCCTCAGCTCGATTTCCTAGGTGTTCAAAATGATTTGATGTTAATGTAGTTGTGTTTAAGGGGCAAGGTAAGTCTAGGGTTCTCCTACTACTCCACCATTCTTTAGATCTTTGTATCCTTCATCAGAGTTTTATAGTTTTTCTCATATAGATCTTATATATATTTTGTTAAATTTATGCCGAAGTATTTTATTTTTGGGAGTGCTGATGTAAATGGTGTTGTGTTTTTAATTTCAAATTCTAATTATTCATTACTGACATATAGGAAAGCAATTGACTTCTGTATATGAACCATCAAGTAGACGTTAGCTGTAGGGTTTTTGTCAAAAAAAATTTTTTTAATTAAGTTGAGGAAATACTCTTTTCATAGTTTGCAGAAAGTTTTGTCATGAATGAGTATTGGGTTTTGCCAAATACTTTTTCAGTATCTATTGATACCATCATGTGATATGGTTTTTCTTTTTTAACCTGTTAATGGGATGATGGATCACATTAATGGTTTTTCAAATGCTAAACCAGACTTGCATATCTAGGATAAATCCCACTTGGTCACGGTGTATACTCTTTTTATGCAATGTTGTTTTCGATTTGCTAATATTTTCTTGAGGAGTTTTGCATATATGTTCATGAGAGATGTTGGTCTATAATTTTCCTTGTTTGTATTGTCTTTGTCTACTTTTGGTATTGGAGTAATTTTATTCCCTCTGCTTCTATTTTGTGGAACAGATTGAAGACAGCCTATTATTTTCTTCTTTAAATTCTTCTTTGGTAGAATTCAACAGTGAAACCATCTGGGCCTGGTGTTTTCTGTTTTGGGAGGTTATTAATTATTGATTCAGTTTCTCTAATGGAGGCCTATTAAGTTTATCTATTTCTCCTTGTGTGAGTTTTGGCAGACTGTACCTTTCAAAGACTTGGTGCATTTCATCTAGGTTATCAAATTTATGGGAATACAGCTGTATATAATCTCTAAAATTTTTTTTTATTTTTTTTAACTTTTATTTATTTTTGAGAGACAGAGAGAGATAGAGCATGAATGGGGGAGAAGCAGAGAGAGAGGGAAACACAGAATCCGAAGTAGGCTCCAGGCTCTGAGCTGTCAGCACAGAGCCTGATGTGGGGCTCAAACCCATGAACTGTGAGATCATGACCTGAGCCAAAGTCAGATGCTTTAACTGACTGAGCCACCCAGGCACCCCCTTTATAATTGTTTTAGGTTTATTTATTTATTTTGAGAGAGAGAGAGCACAAGTGGGTAGAGGCTGAGAGAGAGGGAGAGAGAAAATCTCAAGCAGACTGTGTGCTTTTAGTGCACAGCCTGTCTCAGGGCTCGATCACAACCTGAGAACCGTGAGATCACAACCTGAGCCAAAATCAAGAGTCATCCACTTAACCGACTAAGCCACACACGTGACCCCCCCTTTTTTTATTTTAAAGTAAGCTCTATGCCCAACATGGGGCTCAAATTCATGATCCTGAAATCAAGAGTTGCATGCTCCATGGACTGAGCCAGCCAAGTACCTCTTTTATTATCCTTCTAATGCCCATGGGATCTGTAGTGATGGCCCCCTTTTCATTTTTAATAATAGTAACTTGTGTCTTCTATCTTTTATTCATTGTTAGTCTCATTAGAGATTTATCCATTTTGTTGATCTTTTCAAAGACATAGCTTTTGATTTCATTGATTTTCTCTGTTAATTTTTTGCTTTCAACCTCATTGGTGTTTGCTCTGTTTTTATTATTTCTCTTATTCTATTTAATTTGGATTTAATATGCTTTTCTTGTTCCAGTTTCCCACACAGAAGCTTAGATTATTGAGTTTACATTTGTCTTCTTTTCTACCATATGCATTAAATGCTATACACTGTCCTCTAGGCACTGCTTTTGCTGCGTTCCACAGATTTTGACATTTTACTTTCATTTTCAACTAGTTAAAAAAAATTTTAAGATTGTTCCTGAAGCTTTTTCTTTGACCTATGTGTTACTTAAAGCTATGTTGTTTAATTCCCAAATATTTTGGGTTTTCCAGTTGTCTCCCTGTCATTGATTTCTAGTTTAATTCCACTGTGGTCTGAGTGCACAATTTGTATGATATCTGTTCTTTTAGATTTGTTAAGGTGTATTTTTATAGCCCGGTATGTGGTCTACCTTGGCAAATGCTCCATGCAAACTTGAGAAGAATGTGTATCCTGATATTGTTTGTGAAGTATTTAAAAAATGTCAGATTTAGTTGATCAGTGTTGCTATTCAGTTCAACTGTATCATTATTGATTTTCTGTCTGTTAGATCTATTAATTACTAACATAAAAAGGATAGGTTTTTTGAAATGTATGATCCTCTAGATTTTAGACATTGTAGTAGGTGTGTAGCATCATCTCATTGTTGTTTTAATTTGCTTTATTTTTATCTAGAAGCAATCTTAAGCTTACAGAAAAGTTCCAAATATAGTACAAATGATTTTTTCTCTCCTTAACTATTTGAGAATAAGTTGCTTATTTAATGTTCCACCATCCTTGAACACTTCAGGGTATATTTACTACAAACAAAGACATTTTTCTACATGACCATGATATAACCATCTACATCATGCCCCAAGATCCTCGTAGTCAATAGTACTAAAGTTTAGACATAAACACATGCCTATATGTGTGTGTATTACATTCATATTTATTTCTTCATTTATCTAAATCCACACCTGTGTACCTCCGGTTCCTAATCCAACATGTCAGGGGTTCAATCTAGTTTTCTCTCTTTCCATGCTGAAAGCTCCCTGTTGTTTTCATCCCACTCCTTCTCTGGCACCCTGGGCCACTGCAGCTTTCTTCCATGCCCGCCCGCCCACATGTTGATGTTGTTGCATACCTTCCTTGGCCCCACCTAATGGCTTTTGTACTGATTATTCAGGAAGGGAAGAGAAGAGCAGGGTGAGATGTAGGGGAACAAATGAATAGATCTGAGAAAGATTAAGAGATAGAATAAATAGGACTTGGTGATTCATCAGATGTGGAGGTGATGGAGGAATAGGAGTCAAAAGTGATACTCAGGTGTGATTCAGGTAGAGAACAGAACAGGAATAGACTTGGTGAATGTGTGGGAGTGAGGTAGAAATGTAGAATTGCAGCTCAAGAGAGAAATATGACTTAGAATAAAGATTTTATATTCATCAGATTATATATGACATTTAGAGACAATAGAAATGGATGGAATTTCCCCAGAAATGTGTGTGTGTGTGTGTGTGTGTGTGTGTGTGTATCATTCTAATTTAAGAGATGGGCAGAGAAGAATTGGCTATCATGTCAGGGAAGTCCAGGGAAGGCAGTCCTTTGAACCAAATGCTACCAACAGCTCAAGTAAGATAGGGACAGAAACACACTTCCTGGATTCAGCAATATGGTGATTAGTGACTTTCAACATAGTTCAAGTAGATAGAAATGTTGGTTGGTAGTCGGGGCAGCTGATTGAAAAGAGAATGTTAGTTTAGAAAGTGTGGAAAGTAAGCAAATGTTTCAAGAAACATGTCTGTGAAACAGAAGAGAAAAATAAGAGTCCCAGTGCTTGGGGGAAGGCAAGCAGCCAAAATTTATGAGAGAACTATGCCAATTTCAGTACTGATGGGAGATACTGAAGACCTAGGGATGAGGGGAAATAAATATTGTAGGTCTCTGATGAGGCTAGAGGTCAGTCATTCTCCTATTTGAGAGAGACATCACCTAAAAATTTAAAAAATGCATAATTCTTTGATGCCAAATCTAGAGATGCTGATTCCAAGGTCTAGATGGAGGCTCCTGTATCTTGTCAAGCCCCCAAGATGATAATAATGCTGGTGTTTCACAGATAATACTTTGCAAAATAATGGAAGTAAAAGGCATATAGAACACAATGATGGATTCTCTGGGGACAGAAAAAGGGATATTTAATCCTTTTAAAACAGGACCAGGTGTAGGCATATGTGTTGTTTGGGAATAGAAAGTTTAGTGGTTCTTGTCTGGTGTGTTCTATTTTCTCTATGAAATAGGAGGTGAATAGTCACCCTGAGAGTGAGGGGTCAAGAAGTTTGAAGAGAGTGGCAAAGATGGGAAATAGCTACAGTGCACAATGGGAGAGAGTGTGCACTAAGAAAACAAAGAAGGCTTTTGGAGAAGTATGAGAACCCAGCTGACATTTATAAATCATGAACTTATTGTAGCCACTGTCGGCATTGTTTTTCAAATGTCTCTAACTGAGGCCAATATCCCAGTGTTAGCACTGACAAAATGCTCAGTTGGGTTGGTCTAGGGTCTGTGTTTTTGAAGTATGAAAGCTAGAGAGGTAATAGCTTTGGTGTCAAACAAAGATTTTGAAATGATGAAGTCCAAAATGAAAAAGAAAAGAAGTGAAGGCAGGAGGAGTCTAATGAGGCAAAGAAAAATAAGTCATGGAGCAGAGGTCCCAGCGAAGCCCAGAGTGGAAGGACAGAGCTTTGTGGTCACCGTGGGGATATGTAATTGGAAGATTTCAGAGTTTCAGCATGCTTGGTGAAGCTAAACTGTGTACGATGTGGTCACGGGAGTGGAATAATAAAGTGTAGTGGAAGTGAAGGTCACTAGTGATGAAACAGATCAAGAAATGTCGATGCCAAGCCCTTTGGAGGGCTGTGTTCAATAGCTTTACATCTATCTCTAGCACACGAGAAATAGGAAGTGCGAACTATGCCGGTGTTGGTATTTTTACTCTGAATGTGAATTTAAATCAACACATTACTTCTGTAGAGAAAGAGGCTATTTCATATGACCTCTAATTACAGAATGACTGTGTCACCTCAAGGAACCCAGAGGCCCAGAAATCAGATCACTTAGGTTACCTTACTCTGCTTAGTAGCTTAGATAAAGGTACTCATACAATATCATTCTTTTCCTCATTGTGAGTAACTTGAAAATTGTTCTATAATAGTGTTTTTGTAAGTATGGTCCTCAGACCCCTTGCATAAAAATTACTTGGAGGTGATAGTTAAAAATGTATACTCCTGGTATCACCACTAGACCTTTTTTTAAAAAAATTCTTTTAATGTTTATTTATTTTTGAGATAGAGAGAGAGAGAGAGAGAGACAGAGCGTGAGTGGGGGAGGGGCAGAGAGAGAGGGAGACACAGAATCAGAAGCAGGCTCCAGGCTCCGAGCTGTCGGCGCAGAGCCCGACATGAGACTTGTACTCATGGGCTGTGAGATCATGACCTGAGCCGAAATCAGACACTTAACCAACCCAGCCACCCAGGTGCCCCTAAATAAAGTTGAACAGAGAGGGGGACTGAGATGGGTGCAGCTAGAATTTGTATTTTCACTAGATCTTCCAAACATGTTTATGCACACACTGCACACAGACATGCACACACCTGTGTATGCATGCTTTCCATGTGCGAGGGGCATGTAAGTCCATGTTGCTTATGCATGGGACCCATGCACAGACCTGCATTCTGTGAAATGTGCCCTCTCTGTGCTTCATGACACACGTTCCCATACTAGCAACTCTAGCTCCCTTTCTTACATAAATGCTAATACAGCTAATACAGGGAGCAATAAAGTGACTTCCAGCATATTACTCTGAGGGATATGGAATAATCTCCAGGGGATTTTAAGCAAATATTTTTACAGATTTTACCTTTGGTTGAATTACAGAGCTGGATTCCATGATGCCTACCCCCAGAGAGGACATAATCTTTAAACTCTAAAAAATAAACATTACCTTAACTGATTTTGTTCTTTAAACAAAGGCGTATATTAGTCAAGGGTGAATGGTAGAGAAGAATTTCAGGTTTCCAAATGTCAAGAAAGAGACAGCACTGCAGCCTCCTTTAAGAACAAACCACCTGTTCTAATTAACATTTTTATCTTTGACATTTCCTGACTGCCTTTATATGTCCCTGAGGCTATTACTGTAATTTAAATTTAAAAATAAAAATCCAATATTCACTCTTACCCTCATTTTTATAGTTCAGTTAATCCCACCTAGTTCATCTGCTTTGTTGATTTACATCGCTAATGCCACTGATGGAAGGCAATCAGGGATGCTTACAACATTTTGCCTGTTTAGTTTAATGTTATAATCATCTGAGATGAAAGTATCGGTTATTCTCTTCCAATAGCAAACTCAATAAATTCTCTTCCTTGGGCTTAATGTGGTGTTCTCTTATTTCAGTTTCTTTTCCTCTCTTTCTCTTTATTCCCAAAAAGCATTGCATTTGTTCCCATCCTTCATTTCCTATTCAGCATCTGGATGTGGCCATTGACACCTATCAGGTTCTCAAGAACTTACTTGAAAGTTCTCTGGCTCCCCCAGCCCCTACTGTTTTTAAAAGGATTCATAGAAAAACTTGAAGAGGCAAAGTTATAGCCAGTTTACATTTTGCAGCTGGTTTGAACTTCAAGGAGCATGTAGTGGTGTGATATTAAAAGAAAAAAAGGTGGAATAAATAAAATGGTCATTTATTGAACAATGCTTTATGCTGAAATATATGTGAAATGTGCCACAGTTTATTGCATTTAATCTTCAAAATTTTTGCAGTTAGGATTATGCTTACTATTTTTTGCAGATCAAGAAATAGGTTAAGGTGTCCTTTTTCATCAAATATCCCCCAAACCACCTATATTTTCAATATCTGTATCTTCCCAGCTTCCTTCTCTTATTGTATAAACATGTTAAAAATCTCAGAACCTAGGGGCACCTGGGTGGCTCTGTTGGTTAAGTGTCTGACTTTGGCTTAGGTCATGATCTCACGGTTCGTGGGTTTGAGCCCCATGTCGGGCTCTGTGCTGACAACCCAGAGCCTGGAGCCTGCTTCAGATTCTGTGTCTCCCTCTCTCTCTGTCCCTCCCCTGCTCATGCTCTGTCATTCTCTCTCTCTCTCTCTCTCAAAAATAAACATTAAAATTTCTTTTTAAAAAGATCTCAGTACCTTCAGAACCTAAAGAAACAAATCTTCTTTGATTGCAATTCTGTATCACTGGGTTTCTTCATAGCCAACATCTCTGAAGGAGCAGCCTTTGTCTGCTAGAAAGTCTTTGTTTTTCCTTCTTCACTACTCCTAGTTCATTCTTAATGGACAGCAATCTGGCTTCAATTGTACCCTTCCAATAGCTAAACACCTGTATTAGCACAAAACCGTAGGCCACTGTGGTCTTCATCTGGCTGCCCGTGCCCTCATTAAAGAACTTGACTCACTACCATGGTTGTTATCAAGATTAAAAGAGTTAATTCAAGAAGTTGAAGATGTTCATGGTATAGAAAATATGTATGTATTTTATTTCTGCATGGTATCCTGTTTTGACATCTTAATAATAAAACCTTCCTGGTTGGGGAGAGACTGCTTCTCCCTGGGCTAACCAATTCTTACAGGTCACCGAGGGCCCAGTAAAGAGCATGGCCTTGATATATAAACCAACCCAGAGCCACACCTCCTGCATCTGGTCCCTGCACACAGGAGGCAATATTCCTCTCCCTTAATTATCCCAGAGCCAGGTAGAGACCACCCCTATTGCCCCAAGCCCATTACAATGATTTAAATTGGCCAGTCCTAAACTATTTACCATTCTTCACCTTTCCTGCAGAAACCCCAATGGAGGCCATGGCCTAAGTGCTCTCCACTTCTTGTCTGCTGCCTCCTGACTACTCTGGAGTTTCTCCATAATGGTGCTGGGTGGTGTGCTCTGTCTCCTGTCGCTAGGACCTGTGAGTATTACAAACTCTGTTTTGCTGAGCCTCTCCTCTGTCTCTTCTTGTGGCTCTGCTTGACTGACCATCTCAAAAACAAATACGAAACAGAAACCCTCATGCAATGTTAGATGTTATTGATATGTAATGGCGGTTGTTATTCCTAGGCTTTTATGAACACAGTGATCAGGGTCTCTATTCACCTTACAAATTATACATTTTTAGCTTCTTTTACTAGTTTTTATTTTCACTGCTGCCCTTAGACTTGAGGCAATTGCCCTAGACTTGCCCTTAGACTATTTTCATTGCTTGCCCTTAGGCAAGAGGGATCTTTTCCCTGGGCTTCATCTGCACATTTAAAAATATCAGTTATATTAAGATATAATATATGTACAATAACATTCATTAATGATCAGAGTACAATTTGATAAGGTTTGATAATATATATAGAGACGTGTGACCACCACCATGATCATGATATAGAACATTTCCATCATGCCCAAAATGTCCTTGTGCCTCTTTGGAATCAATCTTTTCCCCCTTCTCTTGGTCCTTGGCAACAATTAAACTTTCTGTCATAGTTTTATCTTTTTAAATTGTATATAAATGGAAACTATACAGTATTTAGGCAAAAGATTGTATCTGGCTTCTTTCACTTAGCATAGTGGTTTTGAGATTCGTCTATATTGTTTCCCATCAGTTGTTTGTTATATTCTATAGCTGAGTAGCATAAGGTTATTTTTATTCAAATGCCAAGCAGTGGACATTTATGTTGTTTCCAGTTTTGAGCTATTATGAACAAATGCTGTAAACACTTGTCCTTGTATGGACATGTTTTTTTATTCTTCTGGAGTAAACATCTGAAAGTAGGTAAGTAAATATCTTCAAAAAGATACTTGAATCATATGGTGAGTGGATGTTTGTAAGAAAATGATAAACAGTTTCCCAAAGTGGTTGATATCATCTTGCGTTTGTGAGCAATCTATGAGAGCTCCCATCTCCCCACATTTCTTGCCAGTACTCAGCCTTTTTGATCTAGTGAATGTGTTGTGGCAACTCTTTGTGGTTTTACTTAGCATTTCCCTGATGATTAATGAAGTTGAGCACCCTCTTATGTGCACGTGTCATTCTTCTTTGACAGTGTTTCTGTTCAAATCTTTTGCCCGTTTAAAAAAGTGGTTGTTTTCTTTATTTTATTGATTTGTAAGAGTTTGTAAATATTCTAGATACAAGATTTTCTCTTACATTTTCTTCTAGAAGTTTTGTAGTCTTAGATCTAACATTTAGGTGTATGGTTTATTTCAATGGGAGTTGAGGATCATGAGATGTATAGATATAGATACAGATATAGATATAGATATAGTTATAGGTAGATAGAAAGATATAGATAGACATAGATATAGATATAGAAATATATAGATAGACATAGATACAGATATAGATATATAGAAATATATAGATAGACATAGATACAGATATAGATACACATATAGATATAGATGCACATATATCCAATTGTTCTAGCTCCATCTGGTGAAAATTCTGTCCTTTCCAAATTGAACTACTTTGGCCCTTTGTCAAAAATCAATTGACCAAAAATTTGTGGGTTTATTTCTGGCATCTATTCTGTTTCACTGAACTGTCTTTTTCTAGTTTTTAAAAAATGGAATCTTAGATTGTTTGACACACATTCTTTTCTAATATAAACATTTAATGCTAAAATTCTTTCTAAATGCTGTTTGCTAGTCATTTTTAGTTTAATTCTGTTATAATCAGAGAACATACTTTGTGTAATTTTAGTCCCTTTAAATTTTTCATCCACTTGTTTATCAGTATTGATAGAAGAGCATTGCGAACTGCTACTGTGGTACTGATTTTGTTTATTTCCCTTTTCAATTCTATTATTGTGAATTTGTTTGTTTTTCTTTTTCAGTCCTGCCAACTTTGTTTTATGTATTTTGAAGCTCTGTTAGTATGTGCATTAAGTTTAGGATTATTATGTCCTCTGGGTAAATTAGTGCCTTTAGTATTATGAAATATTTCTCTTTATTCCTGAAAATATTTTTTTGTTTTGAAATCTTTGTCTGATATTAAAATAACCACTCTAGCTTTTTGTAGATTAATGTTTTCATTGTATATCTTTAAATAGTCAATTCTATTTTAAGGAACTAAATATGAGAAAAATATATTTTATATTTTCCCACATATTTACTATTTCTGGTATTATTCATTTCTTTGTGTAGTTCTTTTTTTAATGTTTATTTTATTTATTTTGAGAGAGAGAGAGAGCGAGAGAGCGCACAGGCAAAGGAGGGACAGAGAGGGAGAGAGAGAGAATCCCAAGCAGGCTCTGCACCATCAGCATAGAGCCTGATGTGAGGCTTGAACTCACAAACCATCAGATCATGAGCTGAGCCAAAATCAAGAGTTGGATGCTTAACTGATTGAGCCACCCAGGTGCTACACTCCTTAGTGTAGTTCTAAGTTATCATCTGGTATCATTTTCCTATGCCTAAAGAACTTCTTTAACATTATTTGTAATTCAAGCCTCTGCCAGAAGCAGGAAAATAAATCAAATCCCTATTACTTTTTTTGTGGTCAAAGGGAAAATCAGGGATTTCAGTCCTACTCTTCAGAGTCTTGCTCTGGCCCTTCTATGGTATACCCTTCACCATAGTGTGAAGGTTCACTCAGGCCAAGGGGATGTGCTCACTCGGAATCTATGTTCCACCTCTACCACCTCTACCTAGTCTGGATACTCGGGACCCAGGAGTTTTCTATTTAACTATCACAGGCTGACTTCCCATCCAGACTTCTATTCCTGGATCATCCTTCTGATGGACACAGGGGTGAGTATTTGCTACGGTGATATGGACAAAGCTCAAATGTGCATGCTAGGGGACCCAACTGTGTGCTCAAGCAGTTTCTTGTAGTATAGGATAGATCCAAGGGTGAGAAAAGAAAGAAGGTGGGGCACAGGCTCCAGCTCCTTTCCAAAGCACCATATTCTAGCATGGAATTCTGAGTCCAAAAATTCTAAATTCAATTTAGCATTCCAGAATGTTATGATAATATATTTTTCAAGGTAGAAGGATGAAGTGTGTTTCATTTACCATTGTGTTGGCTTAATTCATAACTTTTAAGTATTAGACATGGAATGTGGGCCTTTGTTTGTATTCTTGTCCTAGGCCTGATGAATGTTAGGTGTGGGCTGGATTTTTCTCCTTACTACCCTGTAAATGAACGTGCTGCTTGTATTTTCCCTTTATCCTCTTCCTTTTTCACTCTATAGACTTGATGATAACCTCTATTCCCAAAATTTCCACTAACACAGTTGTAGGACAGTACAGAAATGCATTAAGACTAGGTCCTACAGGCACCTGGGTGACTCAGTTCATTAAGCGTCCAACATCAGCTCAGGTCATGATCTCACAGTTCATGAGTTTGAGCCCCACATCAGGCTCTGAGCTGACAGCGCAGAGCCTGCTTCAGATTCTCTATCTCCCTCTCTCTCTGCACCTCTTCCACTCTCTCTCTTCCTCCCCGCCCCCTGCACTTTAAAAAATAAATAAATAGACCTTCAAAAAAAAGGACTAGGTCCTAGAGAATCAGTGCAAACAAATGGACAGACAAGGCTGAAAATAGCTCTCTAGGTCAGAGAGGAGAAGAGACAATATGCCATTAGTCAATAGTGTATTAAACTTACTAACTGAGAAGTTCATGAATAAATCAGAAAGGGCTGAATATTATAATGGATGATTCTGTGCTCTAGAACCAGGCTGCTTGAGTCAAATTCTGCTCCTGCCACTTATTAGCTGTGAGGCCTAATCCATTTGTGCCTCAGTTTCTTCATCTATGCAATGTGTATAATAATACAACCATCTGACAGGATTATTTTAAGAACCAGTGATTAAGTATAAAAGAATTGGAAGAATTCCTGGAAAATAGTACATTCTCAATGCATTTCTTTTCTTTTTCTTTTCTTTTCTTTTCTTTTCTTTTCTTTTCTTTTTTCTTTTCTTTCCTTTCCTTTCCTTTTTCTTTTCTTTTCTCTTTCTTTCTTTCTTTCTTTCTTTCTTCCTTTCTTTTTTTTGGGAGAGAGAGAGCACATGTGAGAGAGTGGGGAAAGGGCAGAAGGAGAGAGAGAAACAGAATCTTAAGTAGGTTCTGTGCCACGCTCCATCTCACAACCATAAGATCATGACCTGAGACGAAATCAAGAGTCAGATGCTTACCCTACTGAGCCACCCATGTGCCTCTATTCTCAATGCATTTAGCTAATATATTAATTAAATACATTTTCAGGGTTTGGGCTGAGTTTTCTGTATGTCTCTGCCGTATATTTTAGAATTGGATAATCCTTGCTTGCCAATATTGGACTAATCTGTGGTTTTAGCTACATATGCTTCAAAGCTGGCTACATGCTCACCAATCCTGTTACCTCTTCCTGGGCACATGGTAAGACGTTATTTTCCAGAATTCTTGGATGCTGTGTTGGGGCTACGTGACAGAGTTCTGGAAAAATAAATGTGTACAGAATTTATGTATATAATTTTTAGGCATGGTCATAAATCCTCTGGTTACATTACTCTTACCTCCCCAATCTACTGGCCAGATTATTCCAGGATTACCTTGAACTTGTAAAATGGCAAAGCCATGAGATAGAAGCACTTGATTACTAAATCAGTTTGCAGGATAACCACTCAAGAGAACCACCCAACCAAGAGTACTCACAGTGGACTTAAAAATATTTTTATTACATTAAGCCAGTAAGATTTTGGGGCATTTGCTATAGCAGTTAACCTATTCAAATACAAATGTTTATATGTTGAAGTGGTGTTCTTTCATAACAAAAATTTGAAATATATGTTATTGGCTTAGCAATTGGCCATGGTCAGTAAGGAAACTGAAATTGGCAGCTGGAAAAATGGTAATCTTATTATGCAGTGGTAAGACATTTTGTAAAACTTTTCCCTATGAATGCTTGGAAGGTAGAACATGTGCCTATTGGAATTGAACTCCAGGAGAAGGAATGAGAAACATAACTCTAGTGGTGTGGGGTTTTTATTGGCTGTGTTTGGCCAAGAAAAAGCTTGAAAAAGAAATGTCTAAGTTTGTAAGCATAAATGAAAGGGAATAGAGAGAGTCTGGAAATGCAGTTCTGCAAAGTTGAAAAGTCAGCTGTTTGTAGAATCTGAACTGTGGGAAATGGAATTTAAAAGAAAAAAACAAATTTTGAACACTTGCAGCTCAGTAAATATTTTCAGGTGAATCAGGTGAATCAAGTGATTCACAAAAAAGATCAGTTTAAGGATGGATATTCTCCATTCAAAAGTTACAGTCTCAAGATAGCCTATTATTAAATTGAGAGAGATCAGAATGGTGGCAAAAAGCAGAGAGATAAAACGTATTTGAGAATTATGTCTAGGGGAAATCTGTGAAGGTGGTTTCTGGCACATACAACTGCTGGGAAGCAAATTGATCAGAAGACTATTAAGCTTTTGAGAAATTTATATTTCCAAGTAAACCACAAACTAAACAAACAAAAGCATCAGTTTTGGCCATTTCAGACTTCGAACAACCATTGGAGCTCCACATTTCCATAAACTTTAGGCTGACTTCCAGTGCTCCCAAATGGCATGCCCTCTCTCCCCCTTCACATGTGGCCGAAGAGAATAATGGACAAGGTGAAGCTCACAAAGGATGGGGCCAGAGCCACAGAGGATGGACAGGGAAGGGACATTCCACTTAGAAAACATGAGAAAAACCTTACCAAACATCTTTTCCTACCACCATTTCAGGTCCTTCACATTTTCTACCCAAAGGACTTGACTTCTAGGCTTTTCCATTTGTTCCTTTTGTAAATGGGGGTGTTTATTACTGTTACAGTGCCTCAGTTCCAACATTGCATATTGGCTGTGTGTGTGTGTATGTGTGTGTGGTGGTGGTGGACAGAAAGCTTATCTTTTAATTCACAGGTTACCAGAGCATGGGGAGCCATAACTAGTCCTGCTGGAAGGACTGTGTATCGTCTGGAGATCCTGAACTCTAAACTAGACGTAATGATGGAGTGTGACTTTGGGTTGTTCCTATTAGCGAGGGGGTGAGTGTACTTTGCAGATAAAAGGAAGAGTATGATAAGAATTTAATGGCCAGAAGGAAGTCTATAGTAGAGACTGACTAAATGCTCAGCAGTCATATTTCCTTTTCTTGAGTACACAAGAAAAAATGTGTTTCTCCATTTCCCTTGAACTTAGTTTAAAATCACGTGACCAGCATTTGGGCAATGGTATGTTGTGGAAGTGATGCATGTTATTTCCAGGACTGCCCACAAAACTCTATGTGCAAACCTTTCTCTTTTCCCTTTATCTGTTGACTAAAGATGTCGAGGGTACCTTAAAGCCACAAGATGGAAGCAGCCTGGGTTTCTGAGATGCTGCTTGGAGAAAAGCTGCCCAGGAGAACCACCTGAGCAGGAATGTCCACCTTGGAATTTATTTAAGCAAGAAAATACTTGATAACATTCAGTGACTTGGGGTATGTTTGTTCCAGTGGTTAGCATATCCTGAGCAATATACCACATCATATATTGTGGAGACAGTTAATGGAAAGTATGATAGGGAGTAATCACATAAAATGGCATCTTTGTTGTTAGAGATGGAATGAAGGCAGTTTCTCATTCTGATCTCCGGAATAACCTTGAACCCTGAATATATAAAATATTGAGTCAGACATTTAGAAGGAGGATAAATTTTCATGGTCTTCTAGGGGTTTATCTTAGTGGTGGATATTTGAAGGGTGAACGTGAAAAGAAATCAGTGAGTTTACCACTCCTCATTTTTGTTTATTTGAGAAAATAAATATTATCTAGAGGAAGAAGGGAAGAGTATGATGCATGTGTCAGAATTGTTAGGTTCAAGGACATTCCATCTTTTCCCCAAAGTTCAAAAGAGTTATTTGTGTGTGGGCAAGTCTAGAATTGAGAAAGCAGAGGCAACTGTTGAAGAGCCTCATGGGACAAGTATTTGTTGTGGTACATGTTCTAGAAGTAACTTTCTTTTCATTACTGTTCAGTATTGCCCAAGGGCCCAGATAATAGCTTGGGGAATTTGGAAGCCATAGAAAATCTTTACATCATACATGTGATTGTTAACTATTTTAGGGCAAAACAGGTCTTCAGCCATGAACAGGTATTGAAGATTACATTGAAGGAGGTATGCTTAAAGAATCAGTGCCTTGTGAATACACGAATCATGTAATCTGTTCTAAGAAATAAGATGAATTTTAGATGAGATTATTTTGGAAAGTCCAATAAAATAGAAAGCAAGAATTAATTTCCCGTTGTCACCGTTTTTATCTTGATTCTATTGTAATTAGACTTTTACTCCCACCTTTCCAATGACTCCCATAATGTCAGCAATGACTTCATGTTGTTGATCCAAAGGTTACTTTTCAGTCATCTGATTTGGTTTTTCAGTAGTATTTGACATACTATTTATTATCCTTTCCTTGGAATAGCTTCTCTGTTTGGATTCCAGGACATCTCGCTCACCTGGGTTTTCTTTAATCTCTCTTGTTTTAAGTTCTTATTTTCCTTTGCTGGTTTCTTCTCATCTCCCTGACACCTACATAAATGTTGGCATTCCCCAGACTTACTCTTTAGATCTTTTTTCTTTTCTATCAACACTCATACATTTGGTGACCTCACCTACTTTCTTGGTTTTAAATGCCATCCATATGCTCATGATTTCCAAATCTATATCTCCAGGCTGTACCTCTTCTCTGAACTCCAGACTCATACTCCAAAATCCTTCTTGGATATCCACTCTTAATTTTTTTTAGCTACCATCTCAAAATTTACTCCTGATAGTCCCCTGCCAACCCTTCTTCCCATGTGCTCTTTCCAAACCCATAACCTGTAACACAGTCCTTCTTGTAGCTCAGGCCAAATCGTTAATTCAACTCTCATACCTCATTTCATGTGAAAGAGCAAGTCCTTTGTTTTCACGCTACTTTTCACTATCTTGGATTTCTGCTTATGATGAACTACCTCATAGCCAAAACCTTCTTTAGAGAACAACTAGAAAACCTGGATAAGGCGCACCTAGGTGGCTCAGTCGGTTAAGTGTCAGACTCTTGATTTTAGCTCAGGTCACGATCTCATGATTTGTGAGTTCAAGCCCCACATTGGGCTCTGAGCTGACAGCACAGAGCCTGCATGGGATTCTCTCTCTCCCCCTCTTTCTTCGCCTCCCCTGCTTGTGTTCTCTCCCTCTCAAATTAAATAAATAAACATAAAAAAAAACCTGGATAAAGCAGAGCAGAAAATCAATTTGAAGGCACCGAAGAGCTATTAATAAATCAAGGACTTGAGTGGCTAATTTCTCAGAGAGAAGAGAATATACTGAGGCAAGTCCAAAATTTCGTGCCATTATTCCTCTTATTTGTTGATTCATAAACTGCATGGCAGAAAAAGCTATGAAGCTCAGGAAGTTGTACCCAAAGGCAAGGAAGTTGATTAGAACTTTCCTCAGTTTCATAGGGCAGAGAGAGATACATATATTGGAGTTTTAATATAAGGATTTGATGACTCAAGACCCCAGAGTGAAGAGAAACACAGAAGAGTGAATCTGATATTCCATATTGCTTTTTCACACCAAAGTATTTGTCTTTTCATGAGAGGTCGAAGGCTGAGAGGCTACGAAGCCAAGCAGTTACTTTTTGCAGTCTCATAGTGCTAGGAAGACAATATATAGGGTTCCGAGCTCTTGTAAACATATTAAGCTTTTAGTCAAAGCTCCCAAATGGCTACATCTTAGGAGTAATAGAGAACCCAAATTAGGTAAGACTTTTCAACGTCTGAAATCCAGCTTTGAGTATGTTTAATTCCTGATCAGATCAAGATGGGCTGTTGCTACTCTAACTTTTTGCCCAAAGTGAACATAAATCCTCTTGGGAAGAAGATAACAGTTTTTTAAGACATAATGCCATTCAATAAAATGTGACCAATAATGTGCATTCAATAAAAAATTACTTAGGAAACCAAGATATGACTAAAATCAAAGCATACAATATGAACAGACTTATAATTATTAGAATTATCTGATATGGATGTTCATGAATATAGATGTCAAAGTGGAGAATTTCAGCAGATAACAGGAATTAATAAAAAATTAAATAAACTGATGTTACAAAATTGCAAAATACAATAATAGAAGCCAAGGACTTAATAGACGAGTTTAATATCAGATTAGAGAGGGCTGAAGAGTGAGTTAATTAACTGGAAGAAAGGTCAGAAGGAAAGTATCCAGACTAAAACATAAAAACCATGAAAATTACAAAAAGTGCATAATATGTGGGACAGTAAAACAGTCTGACACAAGTATAACTGGAGTCACGTGCAGGAGGAGAAAAAGAAAGGGATAAAAAGAAGCAATACTTGAAAAGATAACGGCTGAGAATTTCCCAAAACTGATGCGAAAAGTCAAGCCATAGATTCAAGAAGTACTTTGAACCACCATATGATAAATACCAAGAAAACCACACAGAGACGCATCACAATAAGGCTGCTGAAATAATCACAAAGAGAAAGCCTTAAAAGTAGCTACCAAAAGAAATGACGCTTTAAAAGAATCAATAGTCTGTCAGCTGATGTCTTAAAAGAAATGATACACCTGAGATTTAAAAAAAAGGAATTCTGTCTCTAAAATGCTGAAAGAAAATTACAGTATATCACACAACAAGCACCCAAGCAAAGATAATCTGTTAGCTGTGTCCTAAAGACAAGCAGTGTGGAGATACTGAGATATGGGATTTTGGTAAACATCAGACATATTCTGCCTGCCTTCCAGATAACATCAGAGAGAATTGCAGCCTCTTTATAAAGCGTGAACTAATTACAAGCAGAGCCAGTTATTGAACTTTTGTCTCATCTCAATCTACCCCCCTCCACCTTCAGGAAATGATTACAAAGGCTTCTTTACCAAAGGGCTTGGTAGGAGGGAAATGAATGATGTGGAACTTTCTCAGCCAAATGGTGATGGGAAAGTGAGTGAGGCAGGTGAGGGGAACCTAGGAGTTGTAAGCCTAACCAGTAGCTAGCTGTTGGAATCCAACAATCCTGGAACTTGAGCCCTAAATCAGTGGATCTAGAATGGTCACTTAAGCTAATTCCTCTGATGAAGGTTGGAGGTGCCATAGAGTTAGGAGCCAGCTCTGACTGAATTATGACACATCTGGACAATGAGTAATGATTTTACCCAGCTGTTTGGGAGTGCCAGCTGGCACTGAGCAGAGTGTGGCAACCTAGGAAGGGTTGTGAAGAACAGATGGGATGTTTGGGAAGAAATCACTTTACTTGAATGTACTGAGCCTGACTTCTTATTGTATTCTGTTTATTGCTAGGATGGAATTTTTTTTTTTACTAGAGTAAGGACTCATTAGGGTGCATTTCTGGGGGAGGGGGCAAAGGGGACTATGCAATTGTGTGCTGAAATCCATTTCTACTGACTGATGAGAACCAATTGTGCACATCTCTTCCCAATCTCATATTCAGTGATGTGTTTGCTAGCTTGAAAACTTCCATGGTGGGGGTATTCACAACATGAAAAATTGACAAATGCTACAAATTAGGGCTTCCCCACCCCCCACCCTTGAAAGCCAGTTGATACATTTGCCAGGACACCTTTGGAGCCATGCCATATGGCAAGATTTCATAGCATGAATTATTGGGACAATCTGAACAGATGATGACATTACATCATTTAAAAACTGATCTCTCCCATTGTATAACTTAAGCTCAGATTTTTCTCTTAAGATCCAGTTCCATTTATCTCATACCTTATGGACCTCACCCCCAGTTTTACAACAAGCACTTCAAATTTAACTTGTCTAAAATTATTATCTTTTCATCCAAACCAGTTTTTCTTCTGGCATTCTTTACTCTATTTCTTGACAACAACTTAATCCAGGGACCCAAATTGGAAACTTAGATGCCTCTCTCATTACTGTTCTCGAATGATCATTGGGTTTTGACAAGTCAACCTAATCAGCATATGATATATTTGTTTACTCATTTCCTCTATTAATCCTGTAGTCTTGGATCAGACCCTCATACTCTTGCCTTACTCAGTGTCCTCAAACACATAATCATTAGAATCACATCAGTACTAACTACAATACAGATTTCCTGACCTCTTTTCTAGAGATTTAGGTTTGGTTATGAGAAGAGGACTGGAATCTGTATTTTTACCAGGTGATCCAGAATTCAGATGATTAATGCTTTTTTTTCTTTTAATTTACATCCAAGTTAGTTAGCATATAGTACAATAATTATTTCAGGAGTATATTCCAGTGATTCATCTCCTGTGTATAACACCCAGTGCTCATCTCAACAAATATCTTCCTTATTGCCCTTTACCCAATTAGCCCATCCCCCCCTCCCACAGCCCCTCCAGCAACCCTCAGTTTGGTCTCCATATTTAAAAGTCTCTCTTATGTTTTGTCCCCCTCCCTGTTTTTATATTATTTTTGCTTCCCCTCTCTTGTGTTCATCTGTTCTGTGTCTTAAAGTCTTCATATGAGTGAAGTCATATGATATTTGTCTTTCTCTGACTAATTTCGCTTAGCATAATACCCTCTAGTTCCATCCACGTAGCGGCAAATGGCAAGATTTCATTCTTTTTGATTCCCGAGTAATACTCCATTGCATATATATACCACATCTTCTTTATCCATTCATCCATCGATGGACATTTGGGCTCTTTCCATACTTTGGCTATTGTTGATAGTGCTGCTATAAACATTGGGGTACATGTGCCCCTTTGAAACAGCATACCTGTATCCCTTGGATAAATACCAATAGTGCAGTTGCTGGGTCATAGGGTAATTCTATTTTTAATTTTTTGAGGAACCTCCATACTGTTTTCCAGAGTGGCTGCACCAGTTTGCATTCCCAACAGCAGTGCAAAAGAGATCCTCTTTCTCTGCATCCTCGCCAACATCTGTTGCTGCCTGAGTTGTTAATACCAACCATTCTGATAGGTGTAAGGTGGTATCTCATTGTGGTTTTAATTTGTATTTCTCTGATGATGAGTGATGTTGAGCATTTTTTTTTCATGTGTCTGTTAGCCCAGATGACTCTAATTCTTAACCAAGTTTGGAAAATACTTGGGTATAGAATAAAAATTAACATTTCTCATCTTGGAATACAACCCCAACCATAATCTGCCTGGTGCCTGTTTCTCTACCTTTATCTCTCACCACTTTCCAACACATCTTTTACCATATATATGGTATATACATATACCATATATATATTATATTTAAAATTTGTATATATAAATATATATTTAAAAATTATATATATGTGTTAAAATTTTTTTTAATTTAATGTTTATTTATTTTGAGAGAGAGAGCATGAGCAGGAGAGGGGCAGAGAGAGAGAGGGAGACACAGAATCTGAAGCAGGCTCCAGGCTCAGAGCTGTCAGCACAGAGCTTGACACGGGGCTCAAACGCAGGAGCCATGAGATCATGATCTGAGCCAAAGTCAGATGCTCAACCGACTGAGCCACGCAGGTGCCCCACGGGGATTTATTTTTTCACTGAATATTTATTGTGCTGCAAGTATGTATCAGGCTCTGCCCTGGGTGCCAAGAATTACAGTGGTGAAAACAAACAAGTTGTTTGTTCTCACAGAGGTTTATATATAAATATGCCATAGTTCAGTGTTTTGAGTCACCAAGCATATCATTCCTAGGCATGCATTTATACTTTTGTTCCTTATGTTGCCTTGGTCTGGGTGTCTTTTCTTTCACCTGCCCTCTCTGATTATCTTTTTGTTCCTAGTTCCTTCCTCTATTATACAACATTGATTTCCTTGTCTATCCCTCCTGCTAAACTGCTGGCTCCTTACAGTCAGAGTTTTTCAAGCTCTAGAGTCTAGACCAATAATCGGTATAAAACAGTTCCCAAACATTTACTGAATGAATATTACTCAACTAGTAAGTAGCACAGTGGAGATTTGAATTTAGTTGTATCTGACGCCAAAGCCATGTCCTTTTAACTATATTATAGTCTGTCAATAAAGTGTGGTTCACCTCATCAGAGGAGCCATTCTTTAATCATGCAGGGAGAACCAAATGATGCTTGAAGATAGCACTACCACCTGTCCAAAGGGAGATGTGCCAAATAACCACTTTAGTTGATCAATATCCAGTTCAGATTGGAAAATTCACGCCAAAGAGTATTCTCTGAGATTTATTAAACTAACAAAAGAAGAAGACAAATATCTCCCCTGGTCTTGGCTTAATACAGGTAAAACTTTACCATGCATATACATTGACCCTTGCTAGGGAAGGTGACAGGCTAAGACCAGGTGATGGTATTTCCCAATACCAATCTAACTAATTAGTCTTAAACACGCTTTAAGTATAGGTCAAGCACAGTACTTGGCACACAAAATTCCTCAGAAACATTTTCAGAAATTTTGGATTATGAGAGGAGGCTGATATAATTTGGCAGAAAATGAACATAACTCTCAATCAATTTAAGCATCCACTTTATTGAGGAAATTAATGCAACTCATATGATTTTTATCCTTTAGCATAAAGAATTGGGGCAGCAAAAGATAATGGATAAAATTTAGAGTGTGTGTTCTGTCATCTGATTTGGGAAATGTGTGCTGACTCTGCTAGTTCTATTAAAGATGCTGTCCATAAAATACACTTGGACTGGTTTGGCACAAGTTATTTTAGAGCTGTGAGAAGGACCATTACTAATAAAACTTCTCTTCCCCTTATAATTAATTCATGGCATTGCCACCAGAGTGTTCTTCCTATATCATAAATTTCATTGTGTCACCCCCGTGCTGAAAAGCTTTTGATGACTCCACATTTCCTGTAAAAAAATGTGAAAATTCCTTCACTTAACATGTAAGATTTCTGCCACCTAATCACCACCTATCTTCCAATTCACAATTCATTTTACTCTTCTCTCAATTCCATAGTACCTTGATCAAGCATTATGTTGTATGAATCTATGAATAACTCTTTGGCCACCATTCATTTATTTGTTTTGCCAACAAATATTGTTGAGGGCCTATCCTGTGTTATGCTCTGTCATCGACAAAGGATACAGAAGAGCAAAGGAGACATTTTCTGTTTTCATGAGATTTATGTTGAGAGAGACAGACAAGAAACAAACAGCTAACAAAATAATTTCAAACAGTGGTAATTACTGTGGAGAAAAGAAAAGATTAACATGACAGAGAGTGAGTTGAGAGGTAGGAGTGAGCAACGTCAGACATGGGACAATTCTGTAACGTGGAGACTTCTTATAGAGTGACAAGAAAAAGACAAACAGTTCAATAGAAAAATGCAGAGAAGATTAGAATTAAAAAAAAAAAAATCACAAGAAAACAAAAGCCCAGTGGTCAACAAACATAATGAAAAGATGCTCGAATTCATGTTCAGTAAAAGAAATTCAAATGAAAATAAAGATGAAATATGACTTTATATCTATTGGATTGGCAACATAAAACCCACTGCTGGTAGGGATGTGGGGAAAAGGGTTCTCATACACTGTGTGTGGGACTTTCGAGCTTCACTATCTTTCTAAAAGGCAACAGCGCAACATCTATTAAAACCTAAAATGCACTTCCCCTTTAACTCAGAAATTCCACTCCTGAGAATCTACCTCAAAGAAAAAAAAAATTGCCCATTTGTAAGGTCGTGTGCTGGGGGATGTTTATTGTACCATTGTTTGCACTGGCCAAGGGAACTTTGGTCAAATGGCCAAAGAGAAAGCTTACCAATATGGAAGTGGCTGATTAAAATGCAGTATATCCGTATAATGGAACATTATGCAACCAGTAAAAGGAGTGAGGTGCAACCTTCCCAGATGATTAGAAGGAATTTCCAAATTTTGACATCCTTCATGAAGGGTTTTATACTTTTATTAATTCATCAATTAAGAAAATATATGATGACTGGGGTGCCTTAGTGGCTCAGTTGGCTGAGCGTCCAACTTTGGCTCAAGTCATGATCTTGTGGTTCGTGAGTTTGAGCCCCACGTTGGGCTCTGTGCTGACAGACTGGAGCCTGGATCCTGCTTCGGATTCTGTGTCTCCCTCTCTGCTCCTCCCTCACTTGCACTCTGTCCCTCTCTCTCAAAAAAATAAATAAACATTAAAAAAAAAAAGAGAAAAAAATATATGATGACCAAAGACATTTTGGATTCCATTGGGTTTTAAACAAATTCACATTTTGTCCATCTCAATGTTATCTATCTATATATATTTGAAATACGGTAGCATATATGTTTTTGAGACATACTATTTATTCACTCTACATTCAAGGCTTAGTGTAGACACAGATTTATTGAAAATTGACTTTTGTGGCCCCCAAAGAGTCAATGGTCCTCATGTTTGGAATGAATGAGCTTGGCCATAGAAAGAATACATCTCCTTATACAGAGCTGAGTGGCAGTAAATATCTTAACTCTCCACAAGTGTTTGCATTTTAAGACATGACACTTACTCATCTGATTACATCTTTGGTGTTTTTTTGGGCCTATCCAGTGCTATGGGTAGTGTAAGAGGAGAGAGAAAGAAGCTTCTCCATGGTATTGTCAATCACAATACATGTCAAAGTCTGTCCCTGGCTTCCAGGGTGCAAAATTATACCAGTGCTATTTATTGGTTCCACTTCTCAAGCTACATGTAAAACCAACTTCAGGAAGCCCTACATGTTGTTTTATAATAAAGTATTAAAACATAAAAGGAAAATGGAGAAAAATGTAACGATACCAATACTAAAGTTTTATTCTATCAGACTTTTTTCTTCTTAGCTATTTTTTTATTATTGTATAAAAATAGATTCATCCTTTTATATTAGTAGACAAAAGACATATGGGCCACGTTTGAAAGGTAGCCTTATAGAAAGATATTCACTTGCAAACAAGCTTCAGGTACCAGGTCTGTCATAATTTTTGTAAATTCCAGACCATTTGTTTCCGGACAATTTTAGTGGACATATAAAATTTTATAGATGGTAATATGTTAGCGATAGATGTTTTTAAAAACATATACTGACAAGGGGAAGATTTATTGTGTCAAATATATTATAGCTTCCTTTTTATTCCTACCTCGTTACAGTTTCCTCTTAGAAACGTCCCATTAGTGCCTAGGATAAAAACAGATGACTGGGTGATGGTTACACAACAATGTTAATGCATTTAATGCCACTAAATTGTATACTCAAAAATGGTTGAACTGGTAAATGATGTATATTTCACCACAATTTTTAAAACCTGGATTACTGTGTGTGAAAGTAGTAGATTCCCGAACATAAGAAGTAATAGATTATATACCAACAATACACCATATACCAACCAAAAATTGCACAGAGTTTCAGACGAACCCTCCTCTAAAATCTCAGTCTTCTACCTCAGCCAGAGGCATGCAGTAATTCTCGGACCCAGAGTAACTAAAAAAAAAAAAAAAAAGCCCAAATGCTTAATGTTGTGTGGTTGGACTTAGACAAGTGGTAGCTACTAAGAGCTGGTTGGAGAGAGGGAGAAGGAAGGGAATGTTGATACTCTTCATTTCTTTCCCCTTCATGACCTACCAGGCTTTTTAAAAGACACAAAGTATTATTTTAAAAGACACACAGAAACTGTGGAGGTTCCCTTCATATCCCTTCCTATTTCAATTGTTTCGACGGCATTCTAATAAATTCTAGGAATAGTTTATCTTCCCTTAGTGTGGAGGATCCCTCACCCTTCCTCACAGGGATCAGAAGAGCAAGAGCAAAGCCATCATACTTCAAAGCAAGGGTGGATCCTTATGCTGCGTTTTTCTTTGTCCCTCTTACAGAGAAGAAAGTAAGCTCCCTTGTTCCAATCAAAGGACAGTGGTATGCCTCTTCTCCACTCACTTTGTAGTGTAGCACAAAGCAAATACCTTCTGTGGCGTGTAGATCCTGCAAGGCTTCCATTAGCATTACACCTGTGGGTCTTTCTGTTTTTATGCTCTTGGTAAATAAGGGAAAGAATAAATCAAATATCGTGTTCAACCCAGGTCTACATTACATCATCACAGACAGCTGAAATGCTGAATGTTTATTTAGTCCTCTGGTTAGTAAATTATTACGCTGGCTTTCAAAAACACTTTAACGTGGAAAATTTCAAATGTCTAAAAATATGAGCAATAGTATAATAAACACTCTTGTATAAGCATCCAGCTTCCACAATGATCAGATCATGGCCATTTTTTCTCTAACCCTACCATTTCCACCCTATTGCTGTATAATTAGGAAGCAAATAGCAAACATTGTGTAATTATACCCATCAATATATCAGTAGAAATCTTTAAAGGATAAGGCTGCTTTTAAAAATATAATCACAAGAAAAAAGATCACCCTTCAGATATTAATATTTTCTTAATGTTACCAAATATCAAGCAGTGTTCAAATTTTTCTAATTGTCTCACTTTTTTTTTTTTACAGTCTATTTGCTTGAATCAGGCTGTAAATAAAGTCTTGCAATCGTTTGACTTTATTGCAATCCTATCTTGCAGTCGTTTGACATACCTCTTCAAATCTCTTTCACTCTGTAGGTTCATCTCAATCTGTTCGTTTTTATCCTTGCTTTTTGTTATCTTTGTTGAAAAAACCAGGTCTTTTGTCCTGTGAATCCCACACTGGTTTTGTTGATTGCATCTCAGTAAGTTCCTGTAACATGTCTTCAGTTCCCTGTATTTCTTGTAATTTGGAAGTTAGATGTAGAGGCTTGATTTGATTCAGGTTCAATTCATTGTTTTGTTTCTGGACCAGATTTGACTGATTTTAAAAGTGGAATTGATGAAATCAGTGCATGCATATGTGAGGAGTGTTGGGGAGAGAGGGAAAAGGGAATTTAATGAAAAAAGAACCATTTTCTTCAAAATTATAGTCTTGGAATTCGGTCCTATCTAGTGTCTTTTAAACTGATCAGATATTTTTATATTTAGGACATGAACAGTGAGACATAATCATGGACACAGTTACCTCTGTGATGGATGTGAGACGTGTGAGCTTCAGCCAATCACAGTTTCTTGTCTTTAAAATCAGGTTGACAATGACCATCGATAGCACTGTTTGAGTGCTCATATGGAAAACAATCATGAATATGGAACAAGAATATAAATCTAAATGTCATAGTGCCATGATGGTATATCTAATGCAGAGATAAATCTTGGATGGTCCTTTTCATCTGAGATAGGATATTGGAATGAGACAGCAGTGACATAAAATCAGATACAAAAGGGAATGGAAAACAAATACATACATGCTGTGTTTAACAACGGAGATTTCAAGTCCCAGTTCTTCAACAGCTGAATCCCTCTGACTTAGTTTGGGACTACAAAATGATGAGGGAAGATTTTTTGGAGGAGAAGGTCTCTCTAAAGAAAATTAAGGCTATACGGCATGTCTCTCAACTGGTGAAGGAGACTTGCAGGCAGCCACCCATGGACCTTACGTGTGACACCCCACTTCACTCCCCAGATGGCTGAGAGGGAGAGTGGAGTAGGTCTGACCTCTAACTTGGGAAACACCGAGGCCAAGAGACAAGCGCAGACTTCCTTGGTGGTAGAACTGGGAGAAAGTTGTTATGTTGGGAAGGAACTACCTGCTTCCCAGAACTTGTCCAGATACCTAGAGTGACAGAAAGTCCCTGCACCAGGAAGTTGGAAGTGAAGGTAGAATTCTCAGGTCCAGCAGAAAACATTTCAAGTCAAACTCTGGAATTAAAGATGAATTTACACGGGTCAAGAAAGGAACAGAGAGATTACCAGAAAAGCAGACTTTTGTGGAACTCAAGAAAGAGTTTACAAGAGAAGTAATTTGCTTTAGGCACTGCCATGCCCAGAGGGTACACCTGAAATCAGCTGAAGAGCAGTGTGACGGGGTTACTGTCTCTAAAGTTAAAAATATTAAATTAAAGGAACTATGTCTTTGATACTCTCTTCATAGCACCCCTGTTATCATCCTCTACATTTTTGATGCATTACAGCTTCTATGTATTCTCTCTATCTTTTTCTCTCTCCCTCTCTTGCATTCATTTCTTATAATTATCCTGGCCAACAGTCTGGGAAGAGTAGACATTGTTTTCTCCACTTTATAAATGAGAAAAATGAGATTCAGTGGATTAATTGCTACCCAAGGTTTTATGTCTTCGATGTGATAAAGTTGGAAAAAGAATACATGTCTTTTCACTTCTAATCTGATATTCCTTCCATATTTCACGAGGCTTGATTATTTAATTACAAAATCTTCATTTAGTGTCCTGATCTCTTGAGCACTCTTTCACTTACACTGAAGAAATATTAGAACTTTCAAAATCTGATTCAGACTGTGGCTCAGGGATTGCTGCCAAATTTTTGCGAAGTACTTTTCAATAATTCATAATTCCTTAAACATGGAAACCCACTGCCTAAATATAGCATGAGAGAATGTGCTCTGGTGCTTAGTTAAGCCAAAAGTTGCATATTTAAATACAGTAAATTTCTCCTTCTTCTCATATAAACACATCCAGTGTCACCCATTTGTTTGTGCAGAATGCTTTAAAATAACCCTTATTGAAATATGCAGGTACTTGATATGCCATTTTGTGGGCTTGTCATATTTGTGCTGCTTTAGAGTTTTGCAATGTCAGCCTGCAGAGCTTTCTTTTTCTTTAGTCTGACAAGACTGTACTGAGTGCCCTGTTGTCAGAACCTCTGCCCAAGATCCTAGAGGGAAAAGGAGAAAGTTAACGGTGGGCTCCAAGGAAAGACCAGTGGAAAAGGGACCATGCTACTGGAAGACCAGCTTTTCCCAGCCTGCAAAGGACTTGAATTCTTCAGGTGTGCTTCACGTCTGCAGAGGGGATGTAATGCTCCTGGCCAACTTGGGCTCTGAGAACCTCTGGGTGGTTGAGGACAGGATTTCAGATAGAGAGCATCAAACTGTTAATAGAATTGGTCTCTTTAATGTCAAGTAAGGCCTATCCTGGGAAGCTGTCTTTAGAGGAAGACCAGAGCCTTTTCATTATTTCAAGTTTCTGATCAAGCAAAAGCTCACAATCTGTAACCAGAATTGGCCTTCTGTCCTGGCTTAGAGTTTCGGTAGCTGGATTCCTGTCTGATAACCAAGCCCTAAACTTCTGATCTCTGTCCCTCTCTCTGTTCATGATAAATCTCAAGATTGCTTTCTCTGCCAGTGACTGGCCATATTTCTACCTGCCAGAAGTATTCATTTTCGCCATATCCAAATCTCTCCCTCAGGTTCTGTTTCATTCTTAGGACTCAGTTGAAGGGGTACTTCTGCAGGGCAAATTTTCTTGACCACTCCCTCTAGGCTAGTTGCCCCTCTTATGATTTCACAGATACCTGGTGTGGGTATTTTTGGTTTTATCTCACTTATCACAGTTTGCATTTATTCATTTGGTTTTCTTTTTACTTTATTTCTGTCTCACTCCCCCCACCCTCACACCCCCACATTCAGATGTAAATGCCACTGAAGTAGGGATCAGGCCTATTGTATCCACTGATGTATCCCTGTTAGTTAATACAATGCCTGGCCCATGGTAGGTTCTCAGTACATATTTGGTGAATGTATTGTTGAATGAATTAATTCTTGAATTGTGTCCCACCTAAGTTGAGTCTGTTTGTCAACCTTCCATTGAATCCCACTCAACAAAGCTTAAGACAAATGTAATAACTATTCATCTGAATTTATGCATGCTGGATGTAAGGACATGGCTCATGGTGAATTCTCAACAGATGTTGAGGGAATTAATGAGTAGATTGAACTTAGCTGATTGAAATAGCAGAGTTTTAGTCTATACACACAAGCTCTTTTATTAATGCTGTTGAATTTAACAACAGTAACCAAGTAAGCAGGTCATTCTTTTTATGAACACACATTAGTTTTATTTGACAGAAAACCAATACAACTTGAAAATGGCTGAGGCAGCCTTGGGAAGCATTTGAACCTGGAATAATTTCCTGTTCACTCTCATTTATACCATGTAGCCACCTTCTTTAAGCAGATAAATTTTTAGAAGCATTTCTAATAATGCCACTTTTCTCTACAAATTAATTATGAATTACAGATTGGAATTTAAATATCTTCCTGCCTTGTCTTTAACCTTTGGTTTTGCATAGCATCAAAGGATACTTAGTCTGAATATAATGTCTTGGTTTTCTGATACTGGAAAGATATTTACCTGGCTTCAGCTGAGCTACTTAAAAAGAAGGATTTTACTTGATTTTCTAGATTTTTCAATAAGAAATGCTGATGTCATTTCCACTGTGCATCATAGAAATCTAATCCTTCTAATTTGATGACTTAAAGTCATTTTTGTGAAGAACCTCCATTTGTCACCAAAACTCCATTGCTCACCTACTTCAAAACTACAAACTTTGCTTATTCCCACTTACTGCATGGACACCCCTGGGCAACCCCATACCTCCTTGGTCACAGCAGCAACAACTTTCTTCCAGCTATTTTCCCTGCTGGTATCTGTCATGCCACAAAAGTTAGCCAATGCTGATAAAAGAGTTGTGATCCAAGAATCTCTGGGAGAAACTCTAGAATTCCAAAGATTGCAATAAGATTATGTTATCCTCATCTAGAACCTGGAAGAAGGATATAAAAAGGGCACATACCATTTAGTTCTCCTACTTAAGCACACTGTTCATTCTGAAAACTGGAAAACCATTTCTAGGGGTTCTTTAAGCTCTTACCTCATGGTACTTACCATTTGCTCACTTTGCTATTCCTCCTCTTGGGCTTACTAGTTTTCTATACCCCCACTTCAGCTCTGTTTCTTGGTTTCTCCTTTCTGCCTGCTCCTCTATAATGATCATCCCATTATCTACTTATTTCCGTTTTGACTCCAGAATTTACCTGTGGTGCATGACCTCCTGTCCTCCCTTTCACTCATGGTGGCAATGGTAAGAGGAAATCTGTCTCTGGGTTCCTGGCCCTTGTGCAACCAACCAGCCAGCTCTGCCTCCTGTCAGACCCCATCTGACATGGTAGGGAAATTGGGGAATTGTGTAGGATCTTAGGAAGGGTTTGCTGGAGGAAATGATGCTGAGAAAGTGAAGGGGAGGAAAGGCATTCTAGAAAGAAAGAACATTAGGAACAAAGGCAAGAAAATGGGAAATAAGATACTTGTGAAATTCAAAGTGTTTAGTTATTTTGGGCTCAATGTAGAGAGAATATGATAAAGTTCTAAGATATGAAGTCAGAAAGGTGGGCAGGACCAAAATACCTATAAATGAATAACTGCAATAGTAGACTTTAGATAATAACGTGCCGTGTATGAGGTGGGAATGCTCAGTGCTCCATGAGTTTGTAGAGGTTGCTTATAACCAAGATGATTACGAAAAACACATAGAGCAGCTGATATTTGAAACTGAACTTTAAGGATACACAAGATTTTTATGTCAGGAATTAAAAGGATAGAAAGAGAAGGATTTGCATTCAAGGGTGAACAGGGACCAATATTTGGTATAGCTGGGCATTTTGAATGGAACATGCCTTTTAATATGTTAACGCATTTTTTGACCTGAAACCCAGATGGTCTGATTCGCATATTTTCTTTAACCTTGATAGTGCAGCATCTTTATCTTTTTGACAGACACTACCATTTTATTCTTTGCACTCCTTATTTATGCAAATACATTATTTCCTTTGGGCTTTAAATTCTTTAAGGGCAAGGAATTTGTCTCACTCACCTTTGTATCCCCCAATGAAGGCAAGCATGGCCACAGCATGCACATAGTAAGGCCAGGAACTGGCTATTGAATGTATAAATAAAGACCCAGGGTCTTCTTTAATTATTGCTATTATTTAGGTAGGCCCCTTTCAACTCCATGCAAATACTGATTTTGGATTGGAGCGACAAGCGTTGGATTAGGAGCCAGTATATCTAAGTGCCAATCGTGGGCTGCACCAATCGTGTAATATTGAGTCTCATCTGTAACATTAGGTCAGTGATCTAGATTGTTTTCCCCAACACGTTAGCCAGCAAGAACTCATTTTAAGTCATTTGTTTACCAACCTTTTTGTTTATAAAATCATAACTATTCATTTTTGCAATAACTAACTATGCCTGCCAAACAGAGGGGTTGATTGTCTTTGGTCAAAGTGGAGTAACTGATATGATATGGACAGAAAGGTTCTGCTAAGATCTTTGGGAGAAGTGTAATGGCATGTAAATATAAAATCTCCACTCTCCTTTTTGAAACATTTAAAATAGTTGATAAGATTCTAAGAATCTGAGGACCGTAATTTGGAAACAGGGAGCTAGGTGGTTCCTCCCCATTCTATTATAGACTTTATTTGGAGTGATTTCCCCCATCTCGTTTAAGGAGGAATATGTACCACAACGTGATTTCAGAATACTCTTATTTCCTCCAAAATTATTGTAAGGAATATATTTAAGCATTTTAAAGTGAATGTGAAATAAACATAACCTGCATTTAACCATTTGGAGGAACTATGCACCACTGTTTGAGACAATTGAGACTTCCCCAAATGGTAAGGAAGCCAAGGGTAAGAATGATTGTTAGCAGCTCTTGTCTAGACTGTGTAAAGCCTATAGAGGAAGACTGGATCCAAGAGCCTTTTTTGTTTCTTTGTTTGCTGTCTAAAATTATTAAACAGGAAAGCCAGGCTGGCAATTGTCCTAGCTCATTTAGGATTCCTTCCCAGTCGTTCTCTCAGCTCTAGGCACCTTCATGTCAGTCAGTGCTGCCCACCCCCCCCCCCCGCCCCCGCGCCCGCGCCGTTCAAATAACCCCTGAGAGGAAGCTGCTTGTGCTTCTCTTTGCAGCACAAATTTCCACTTCTGTAGAGAGACAAGTAGAGCAAATTGGGTTACTACAGAGAATGACATTAAGGTGTCAGTGGAATAAGTTCTTATTTAGTTTTATTAGCTTCCTTAGAAAGTGCAAACTTCAATAGCCATATACACTCTCCTGGGCAACACCAAGTCTCTCTTGTGTTTTATTTTTAGCCTTGACAAGAAAGCTGTCTTTGCCAATTTGTCTCAAAACAGATGATGGATGTAATATTTATCCTCAAGGAAAGTAGTAGCCAGAGTAACATAACCTATATTTATATAGTGCTTTTACATATTTTTATATCATTTGGTCTTTGTAGCAACTATACAAGACACATTGGCATTATTTCTCCTAAATGAGGAACTTGAAGTTCATAGGGGTTGATTGTCTTGTTTAAGGTCACTCAAATGAATCAGTAGAGAAGCCAGCATTCGAATTCAAATCTGTTTGTCACCGGTACCTATGATTTTCCTCTTCAAGATGTTGCTTTAACATCCAGGGGCAGGAAGGATTCCTCTTCAATGGTACTTCCTGAAAAGTCTCATTAGTTTTAGGGGAGGCTGAACAAGGGACAAATAAAACTGTTAACTCAGTTTTCAAGAGGCAATGAATATTAGTGGTGGCAGAATTGAGGCAAAATCATTGAAAGGGTAGTGTTTATTTAGCAAATACTGATGACCCATATGAAAATTATTCAAGCTCCATAGCTTAGAAATGCCAATATAGAAAATTGAGAGGCAAATTCATCCCATCAAAATGGCAAAGATTCTTAAAAAGTGAAAAGATGCAGTTTTGTTAAGAATGAAGGGAAATGAACCTCTCATAATTGCTTGTGGCACACCTGTCACAAGGTCAGTTTGGCATATTTATTTAAAAAACCATAGAAGTATGCATTGTCATATAATGTCTGGCTTCCTGTGCTAGGTGTTATGCTGGATAGAAAGACAATGACGGCAAGTAAGATACTGCCTCTGCCTGTTTGACAGAGAAGACAAACAACTAAGCAATTACAATAATGTGATCATTTCACAGAGTGTATAATAGAGACTCCTATTTTGAAATAATGGTATTTGTGTATGTGTGCATGTAGAACATTAAACATACTAAAAAATAAACTTTAATGGTACTTGTCTCATCTTTGTATTGTAGAATTATGAGATATTTATTTTCTTTTTTCATATTTTAAAATATTTGTTAAATGCTCTTGTAATATGAATGACTAGAATACTAGGTCACAAATGCCTGCTTTTTTACCAGCCATGAAAATCAGTCAGTTCACGAATCAATAAGAACCAGGCCTGTTGGCATATTAATATCTAGAATTTTACACCTGGCATATTTTGGATAAGCCTTATGTGTGCCCATCTGAGATCCAAATCATTTCTTACTCAGTTCTGCTTTCTTGCACTGCATTCATGTCTCTGGGCTGCTGATATTCGGACCTAATTACCATTATTGGTTCCCAGTACCAGTTTATCACTGGAACAGGGGTTTAACCTTGAACCTGAACTCTATTGGCTAATGTCCTAGTCCTTGCTGGGGAGCTTGGTCACCAGGACTCCAAACTGGTGGCTGAATATTTCTAGACATATCTCTAAGAATACCTGAGAAACTCTAGAGGTTTTTTAGAGCATTCCGTTGCCATGTCCTTTCACCTTCTGCATTAGACTCAAGTTAGTTCTTGCTTCTAGGCTTGGAAGTTTGGATTTTAAGGACCTGCCTCCCCTCCAGGGAAGGCAGCTCACTGACTGAATTAGTTCCTTAATCCCATCATCCAACACTGTGGACCATGGCTTTGCTTCCAGTGGTCAGTTGGGAGACCCCACAATGCCTTGCAGAGTGTGGTGGACCACAAAATTTAATTCCAACTGCTTTTGTGGGCTGGCCACCTGGCCTCTATTTAGCCATGAGCCTTCCCTCAGTAACACGTCAAGCTTCTTGTTAAAAATCTCCCCATTTTGTACTCAGGCTGCACAGAAACTTGATATTTATGACGATTGGCAAACATAATTTTTTCCAAAAGTTAAATTAAATAATCACAAGGTTATGTGACTCTATTTCTGTCTCTCTCGAAATGAATGAACTTAAAAAAAAAAGAAATAAAAATTGAAAAAAATTTAAAAAATAGTAATCAAAGTATCTTGCATATCCTAAAATTTATATGTTGCCTGATAGTTCTGTAATTTAAGTAATGGTTTTTTTCACTTTATGATCCACTAGCAATAACAGAACTTATTTTTTTTAAATCAAAGAAACAAATGCCTGGGGCGCCTGGGTGGCACAGTCGGTTAAGCGTCCGACTTCAGCCAGGTCACGATCTCGCGGTCCGTGAGTTCGAGCCCCGCGTCAGGCTCTGGGCTGATGGCTCAGAGCCTGGAGCCTGTTTCCGATTCTGTGTCTCCCTCTCTCTCTGCCCCTCCCCCGTTCGTGCCCTGTCTCTCTCTGTCCCAAAAATAAATAAATGTTGAAAAAAAAAAATTAAAAAAAAAAAAAAAGAAACAAATGCCTATGGCAAATATTCTTGAGAGATTTCAAAACAAAAGACAAAATATATGTAGATATCACTATTACATTAAATGAATTTGAAAGTTGATTTGTATATTATTTAATTATGTTCTCAGGATGGAAACATATTTTCTCTGAATGTCAAAAGTCCCCGCAGTTTCACAATGGGGTACTACCTTTGGTCTCAGAAAGAGGAGACAAGTTGTGGCACAATATTAATTATTTGACAATGCATGCCAATGGTGGCTAATCATTATTTTGGTGAAGTTCACTTATTTGCATGAAATAATTAAGAACAGTGGCTCTTCAAGTTATTTATCCTGGAAAGATCAATGACAACGTAGTCATTGTTGAATACGCCAGTATTAGATGGTTTGCACTAAGTGAGGTCATACGTGTATTAGGGATTGATGGTGACTGAAAGTGTACATGATTCTCATGAAACTCAGTGGGACTTAGACTCCTGTTTTTTCATTTCTGTGTTATTAAGTCTGAATAGTTTTCATATGGGCCATTTGTATTTGTAAAACAGACCCTATCCCTTCAATGATTTTGCCTCCGTTCTACCATTATCAGTATTATTTCTTACCCTTTTACGTCTTAGCCTCTTAAACTTTTCTTTTTCCTTTTCTCCCTCACATCTTCATTTCTGGCCATCTCATTTCTTATCATTTCATGAGTATACTTGCTACCAATTATCCAAGTGGCAAAAAGGAAAAAAAAAATATTGAGGTAAGCCTGACTCTGCGCTAGAGATCTGAAAATTTTGTTTGTGTTACCTTGAGGGTGAGAAAATAAATCTCCTCTTCAGCCTGTCTGACACACGTTTATAAACCCAAAAAACACCCAAGTGTTAGCTCCCTTCCCCTTAAGAATCAACAGTCTTCTCAAGTTGTTTTGGTAAAGAAAAGAGATTAGTCCCGCATTCAACCCTGAGTTATTCCTGTTGAGAGAGCCTTGCCTGCTGCTGTACGTACCCTATGCTTCTGGCATCATTAGTTACCCTGAATTAACTTCTCAGTAGCGTTAAGACTATGGCTCACCTGGCCTTAGCAGGAGAATGATGTGGAAAAGCCGTGCTTCCGTTTATTATTTGTAGTAGGTCTTTGTCATTCTTTTTGATGACCCAGTCTTGGACCCTCATTGCAATGTTGGAGAAATCACCCCACCTTTTGAGGCAGAGCTTGCTTTTTACTCTGAAAGTGTACCAGACATTCTCGTGACCCTTTGCAGCTAGGGCTTTATCACATGGCCTGGGCGCCATCCATTGGATAGACAGACTGAGTCTGAAACTACTTCTGCGACGAAGTCAGCGCCCTTCAGAAGCTCTTCTGGGATCTGTGGAGGCAACTGCTGGAGACAACCATGCCACTGTGCTTGCAGCAAGAGTATGTGTCTGCTGTCTGTGGCTCCAGGGAGATGCAGTGCTGTGTTTGGTGACAGGAGCAGCGATGTCTTAGACCAGTTCTGTGGCGTTTATTTGGGCAGAAAGCCTGGCTGCGTGGCCCCAGCGCCTGGTCCTCTGGAGATTATATAAGCGACCCAACACCCTTTTTGTTAACTTGTAAATTTTCATATAACTTAAAACTGACAGAAAATTTGCAAGAAATTCCTATATACATATTTATATACTCTTGGGTTAGGTTTTTTTTTTTAAACCTTCCGAAGAAAAATTGTTTTGGAAGTAATTTCAGCCTCACGTAGAAGTCGCAAAAATAGAGTTCCCGTGTATCTTTCACCCATCTTCTCTCAGTGACCATAACTTACAAAACCACAGCATAATTATCAAAACTAGAACATTGGTATAAACTATTTGCAAAACTGCAAACCTTATTTGTATTTCACTAGTTCTTATATGCAGTTTTTTATATACGATTCTACAAAATCTTGTGTGTATACACAATTGGGATACCAAACTTCCATCGCCCCAGAGAAACTCCCTTGTGCTCCCACTTTGCAGTCGCACTCTCCCCCGAACCTAATCCTTGGCAACCTTCGATCTACTCTCCGTCACAATTTTGTTACTCCTGGAATGTTAGGTAAATGAAATCAATCATACGCATCTCCTAAAGGCAAACACTAATTCTTGAAACAATTCAGCCTAACTCCACAATAATGAAGAGATGAACAGACACATTTTCTAAACACAGCATACTCAGTATAGATTCCCTTACCCGTTATCTCCACTTTGGAGACAGTGCGTCATATTCTCACACAGAAGAATCTCAGTGCCCATCTTCTGTCTGCAGGTGGTGGCTAGACATGGGGCTAGAGCTCTGTTTCCTTGATCTTCTAGACAGAGGAATTTGGGAATTCCTATTGTCACCTTTAGCTACATTTAGCTCGACAGAAGCTTTGAAAAGGACTTTTTTTTTTTTTAGCTTTGGCCCATATTCAATTCTTTGGCATGGTGTCCTCGTTAATTCCTGTTAATTAATATACGGGAAAAAAGGTGATATAAAGATTTACTACCACCTTGTCAGTAGTAAACTTCAAAGGACATGAATATGTCATGTGTGTTCCTTCAGTGACATGTATAAAACACAGTGAACACTGTTAATGATATTCAGTCAGTTAACACTTTGTTAATGTTACTCATTTACAGTAGAGTATACCATCACTTTCTTCATATTGGTGCCAACACATGTCCTGTTTGATAAGGGAATGTTCTCATTACAGCTGGCTCGATGTAGCAGGAACAATTTCACATGATTCTCCTCGGGCTTACCGAGATACACTCATCTACCACTAGTGTGTCTTCTAGTCTTTGTGGTTTTTCTTTACCTCATTTGGCCCCTTGCCATCCATTGACTTACGCCTGGCATTCAGTGTAGTGTAAAACTGCGGGTCGTTGCAAAATCATTGCAGGAAGGGATTCAGAAAGACCAGAGATATGTGAAAGACATCTTATTATTTATCCATATGTGAGTATTGAAATGATTTTTACTTTAAAAGAAAATTACATATTCTATGGTGATTTTGTTATTATACATGGAGCTATTAATGTAGAAGACTAATTTCTTGTAAGCAAGTATAGGACTTTTATATGAATATGCTTACACAGTATTGTAGGGAAAAACTGATAATCTAGGAATGGTGGGAAGGATCAGAACTTGCCAGAGTTCTGTTACGAGAAACTTTGCAATAGTCATTCTTTTTTTTAAAGTTTATTTATTCATTTTTAGAGAGAGAGAGAGAGAGAGCATGAGCAAAGGAGGGGCGGGTGGGGGGAGAGAGAGAATCCCAAGCAGGCTCCGTGCTGTCAGTGCAGAGCCCAACATGGGTACAAACCGTGAGATCATGACCTCAGCTGCAACCAAGAGTCGGATGCTTAACCGAATGAGCCACCCAGGTGCCCCTGTAATAGTCATTCTTAATGAAGTTGGGTACTTCCCCTCCCAGACAAGCATATCAGAATTACTCGGGTGGATTTCTGGAAATATACAACAACTTTCTTTATAAAGGTTTGGTGGTCCTATCCCCCTGGGTTGAGAGTCATCTTTGTGATGATTCTTTCTTACTAGAAGGGCGTGCTTTTCCTTGTTTGTGTTAAGGCTGAAATAAGATTAAGGATCACTAGGTTAGAGCTTTAATAACCTCAATGGATAACATTCAAATAAAACTGAGGATTAGGTCATGCACTACAGGTAGATAAACTTAAAACTGACTTGTAAGGCTTTTTTGTCAGTTGTCTGTGATATTTCAGGAAAAATGCAGAGGCTGTAAGAAATTAACCTGTGGTTATGTAGGAGTAAGAAGAAAAGTTTTGCTGTAAATTAGCTTTGAGGGGCCCAGGAAGATGGGACTCAATCTTCAGGGTAGGAATGGAAGTCAAGATCTGTGAAGTTTTTTTGTTTTTGTTTTTGTTTTTTTTTACTTGGAATATCAGAAACCTCTACTCTGAATGTGACTATTTTCAGTACTTTGTTACTGTCTAGAATAATTTTTCACTTTTCCTTTATTATTGAATGACATTCTCTTGATATCATTTTCTTGTCTCTGCTAAGTAAAAGTATTTTTGTCCCTTCTAGACACTTGGTGAACTCATGGAAATTGGTAATCCAATAAGAATTCTAGAGGAGTGCTGTCCAACAGAACTTTCCCTGACAATGGAAACATGCCTTATCTGTTCTGTGTGATATGGTAGCAGCTAACCACTGGCTATTAAGCATTTGAAATGTGACTAGCTTGCCTGAGGAACTAAATTTTGTATTTTATTTAACTTAAACAGCCACAGGTGTCTAGTGACTACACTGTGAAACAGCACAGCTCAAAAGGGAAAATAACCTGAGGTGAGAAACTCAGGGCTTATTTAAATTGTAATTCCTCTCACCTGAAGATCTTTTTTCTAGAGCATTTCACTTCTATAACCTTAGGCAGTTTATAATTTGTTTCATTGAAGGAGGCCATTCATTTGGAGGCTCTCTGAATTATTTTGCTCAAAGTTTTAGAATTCAAGTGTACAAGGTTCCTTTATTTATTTATTTATTTATTTATTTATTTATTTATTTATTTTATATTTGAAATTTATTGACAAATTGGTTTCCATACAACACCCAGTGCTCATCCCAAAAGGTGCCCTCCTCAATACCCATCACCCACCCTCCCCTCCCTCCCACCCCCCATCAACCCTCAGTTTGTTCTCAGTTTTTAACAGTCTCTTATGCTTTGGCTCTCTCCCACTCTAACCTCTTTTTTTTTTTTTCTTCCCCTCCCCCATGGGTTCCTGTTAAGTTTCTCAGGATCCACATAAGAGTGAAACCATATGGTATCTGTCTTTCTCTGTATGGCTTATTTCACTTAGCATCACACTCTCCACTTCCATCCACGTTGCTACAAAAGGCCATATTTCATTTTTTCTCATTGCCACGTAGTATTCCATTGTGTATATAAACCACAATTTCTTTATCCATTCATCAGTTGATGGGCATTTAGGCTCTTTCCATAATTTGGCTATTGTTGAGAGTGCTGCTATGAACATTGGGGTACAAGTGCCCCTATGCATCAGTACTCCTGTATCCCTTGGGTAAATTCCTAGCAGTGCTATTGCTGGGTCATAGGGTAGGTCTATTTTTAATTTTCTGAGGAACCTCCACACTGCTTTCCAGAGCGGCTGCACCAATTTGCATTCCCACCAACAGTGCAAGAGGGTTCCCGTTTCTCCACATCCTCTCCAGCATCTATAGTCTCCTGATTTGTTCATTTTGGCCACTCTGACTGGCGTGAGGTGATACCTGAGTGTGGTTTTGATTTGTATTTCCCTGATAAGGAGCGACGCTGAACATCTTTTCATGTGCCTGTTGGCCATCTGGATGTCTTCTTTAGAGAAGTGCCTATTCATGTTTTCTGCCCATTTCTTCACTGGGTTATTTGTTTTTCGGGTGTGGAGTTTGGTGAGCTCTTTATAGATTTTAGATACTAGCCCTTTGTCCGATATGTCATTTGCAAATATCTTTTCCCATTCCGTTGGTTGCCTTTTAGTTTTGTTGGTTGTTTCCTTTGCTGTGCAGAAGCTTTTTATCTTCATAAGGTCCCAGTAATTCACTTTTGCTTTTAATTCCCTTGCCTTTGGGGATGTGTCGAGTAAGAGATTGCTACGGCTGAGGTCAGAGAGGTCTTTTCCTGCTTTCTCCTCTAAGGTTTTGATGGTTTCCTGTCTCACATTTAGGTCCTTTATCCATTTTGAGTTTATTTTTGTAAATGGTGTGAGAAAGTGGTCTAGTTTCAACCTTCTGCATGTTGCTGTCCAGTTCTCCCAGCACCATTTGTTAAAGAGGCTGTCTTTTTTCCATTGGATGTTCTTTCCTGCTTTGTCAAAGATGAGTTGGCCATACGTTTGTGGGTCGAGTTCTGGGGTTTCTATTCTATTCCATTGGTCTGTGTGTCTGTTTTTGTGCCAATACCATGCTGTCTTGATGATGACAGCTTTGTAGTAGAGGCTAAAGTCTGGGATTGTGATGCCTCCTGCTTTGGTCGTCTTCTTCAAAATTCCTTTGGCTATTCGGGGCCTTTTGTGGTTCCATATGAATTTTAGGATTGCTTGTTCTAGTTTTGAGAAGAATGCTGGTGCAATTTTGATTGGGATTGCATTGAATGTGTAGATAGCTTTGGGTAGTATTGACATTTTGACAATATTTATTCTTCCAATCCATGAGCAGGGAATGTCTTTCCATTTCTTTAAATCTTCTTCAATTACCTTCATAAGCTTTCTATAGTTTTCAGCATACAGATCCTTTACATCTTTGGTTAGATTTATTCCTAGGTATTTTATGCTTCTTGGTGCAATTGTGAATGGGATCAGTTTCTTTATTTGTCTTTCTGTTGCTTCATTGTTAGTGTATAAGAATGCAACTGATTTCTGTACATTGATTTTGTATCCTGCAACTTTGCTGAATTCATGTATCAGTTCTAGCAGACTTTTGGTGGAGTCTATCGGATTTTCCATGTATAATATCATGTCATCTGCAAAAAGCGAAAGCTTGACTTTACAAGGTTCCTTTAGAAAGCATTCATTCTTTCAGGCATGCCTGTGTGTTCCCTTCTTGACCTGACCGTATTGCATCCTTCCACATATTCTTGAGACACACAGGGCAAACATACGAAATATATAAGGAAGGTTGTATATATAGAAACAGAACATCACAGTACATCCTCAACTTGGCTTCTGTTCATTTGTGAACTATGGTTTGGAAACTTAGGATAGGTTTTACCATCGACTCAGGGCACAGGAGTAACCTACTGAGCTCATTTAACCCAAAATGTAAGTGAAGTGATATTTGCTATATAAAATAATCGAAAACAATAAAGTTGTAATTCTAATACAAATAAAAAACTAAAGCTAAAATAAATGTGATGCTTTTCTTTTTTTAAAGTTTACTTATTTATTTTGAGAGGGAGAGAGAGTGAGCACAGTGGGGGAGGGGGAGAGAGAGAGGGAGAGAGAGAATCCCAAGCAGGCTCTGTGCTGTCCATGCAGAGCCCAACGTGGGGCTTGAATCTATGAACCATGAGATTATGACCTGAGCCAAAATCAACAGTCAGATGCTTAACCAACTGAGCCACCCAGGTGACCCAAATATGACAGTTTTCTATTTAGGGCAAGAGATACAGTGACACAAAGATGTGAAGTTTCCTTAAGAGTAGGGCACAAAGGATGTGGATAAGGAAGGCATTAGATGAGAAAGCTTAGCAAACCGCCTTTGAGGAAGTACCCTCACCACTGGTCACCAGGAATAAGTACAGGGGATGGGTAGCTGTCCAGTAATAGGTACTGAACATTTCCAAGTTGACTGGTTGAAACTGGTTGGGGCGGGCAGTTGCAGGGTAATACTTAGACTTTCAGTAGCCTTTTATTCTTTCAAGCAAGACTCAAAAAAAAAAAATTACCTGAATTTCATAGGACTTAATTTCTTCTCAATAAGCTCTAGGAATTAGTTTTATCAGGCAGGCTTGGCAGGCTCATTCTCCCCATGGGGTTGAGGAGAAACAAAAAAATATGTGAGGAATGTCTCGGTTGTAATTGTATCTCCAGCAAGTAGCACAGGGTCTGATAGCGACTGGGAGCACGGGATCATGGTGAAGGCTATGGCTCCTGTGCAGAACAGTTTGTCCCCTGGGAAGAAATGAAATGATGGCTCTGTGACCTGTGGACACTTCTTTTGACCCTCTAGCAGGTTGAAGATTACTAGTATTTTGCCTCTAGAAACTAAATGTCAGTAGAGTTTCTGTAGGCTCTTCTGTCGAGGTAGACTTTGTCTAGATTTGTGTCTCTGAGGTCAGTGACAGAGTTTACAGAAGCTTTTACTTGTATGGAATTCTGTCACTTCAGTGAATTTCTTCGGATTATTAGTACCCTCTCCTTTCTCCTTTCTGTCCTGTGGTCTAATCTACATGTTTGGTAAAAAAAGATTCGAAGAGGCTTGCCATTAAACTGACACCTACAATCCATCTTTCTTGGGCCCTGTCTGAGAAGGACCTGGAAAAATGAAGCATTCAGTTGACCATGGAGGTGGGCTGCTATTTTTCATGGTGTGACTGAAGTTCCAGTTAGCCCTTAACCACTTCTTGGGATGCTACCATCATTTTCAGATAGAAAAATAATAGCTTAAATGGAACAGATTGTTTTGCCTTGAACCAATTTGTCTAAGACAAATTTATCTAAAATTTAACCTCCTTTGAGAATTTCAACATCCACTCAGGCCTCCTTTCCCCACCCCCCTCCCCCCATACTTTTGGGATTTTATATTTTTCAAAACATATTGATCAAATATACAGGGCTGAGCTCTGCTTTTAGACAGCATGGAGTAACAAGGACCACATTTATCTTCTTGACTATCCTTTAAAAAAGAAAGACAAAATATGTGAAACAATGGTATTCAGACATTGGACATCAGGCCGCAGGAAGCAGTGGTCCCTAAGAGAAGGCAAACAAATGATCTGAGCCCTGTGATTGCCCCAGCTTACGTCTTAGAGTTTTAGGCCACTGTGCAGGAAGACAGAACCCATGTGAACTGATTACAGTCAATTCCTAGACTTTGTAGTTACATTTGTAAATTTTCCAGTGGGACTTTTGTACTAGAGATATTTTCATGAAGATTTGTATGCTGTCCATGCCAACATCCTTTTGCTGGGGCAAATAGCATTCTCCCCTTCTTTCTGCCTAAAATTGCCATTGTACAGTGTGTATGATGATTAATCAGTGAAGCTATGTCATTCTCTGGTTTTGACGGACTAGGCCAAGGATGAGTTTTCATGCTCAGGTAGAAAATAAAGGTGTTGCTTGTCAAGAACTTTGACCCCAGGTTGTGCTTCATACTGGATAGTAACTAATTCAGATCTTTCCTCTTGGAAAGCATAGATGCTCACAAAACAGGAGGACTCCTGGAACTCAGGTTGTGTCTTAAAAGACCGAGCTATTGGGGCACCTGGGTGGCTCAGTTTGTTAAGCGTCGGATTCTTGGTTTCTGCTCAGGTCATAATCTCACAGTTCGTGGGTTTGAGCCCTGCGTTGGGCTCTGCACTGATAGCCTCTCTGCACTATCAGTGCAGAGCCTGCTTGGGTTTCTCTGTGTCCCTCTCTCCCTGCCTCTCTCTCTCTCAAAAATAATTAAATGAGGGGCACCTGGATGGCTCAGTTGGTTGGGTGTCCGACTTCGGCTCAGGTCATGATCTCACAGTTTGTAGGTTCGAGCCCTGTGTCAGGCTCTGTGCTGACAGCTCAGAGCCTCGGCCTGCTTCAGATTCTGTGTCTCCCTCTCTCTCTGCTCCTCCCCTGCTTGCACTCTGTCTCTCTCTCCCTCAAAATAGATAAACATTAAAAAATTAAAAAAAAAATAATTAAATGAACATTAAGAAAATTAAAAAAAAAGACTGAGCTATAATTTTAGCTTTGCATGACATCCCAATCTTAAATATAGCAGAGTCCAGAGTGACTACATAGGTTGCTGAGATGATTTCTACTTTCTCTCACAATAAGTTCCTGTCACCAAAGAGAATACCTTTGTATTTTTTCTTACAAACTAAGCAGCTGCTTTATTCTGTTTACCAATAATAGCCGTGCTTAAAAAGGTACTGTGAATTAAGCTCACATATAATAGCATCAACCTGATAGTCTTGTAGGATATTACTACTACTACTAGTTTTATAGGTTCTAGCCCAAGGTCAGGTGGTTACTATGTATCAGAGGTGGGATTTAAACCCAAGTTCAAGTTCATATGACCATTAGTTTATGCTCCTTTTCCTCTTCCGCTTATGTGCCATTGATCAATATTTCTTCCACTTAATTAGGACACCTAAAAAAAGATGAAACTCTGGGCGTATATTAGACTCAAAACCTGTTTTTAATGTTTCTTCTTCTTGGATAATTATTACTAAAATTGGATCTGTTTTCCTTCGGTGAGTTGTCAGTTAACTGCTGTTAAAATTCTCATTAGAAAGTATGTGAATAACCCATTTTTGCAAGTAATTAAATAAGAGATTATCTTCTTTTTGAGAAAATGTTACCTGCCAGCAAACATGTTTTTAGCTAATAGGTTTTAAATTAAACTTATTGTAAGTGGTATTTTACCACTATGTACAAGAACTGAATTCTTATCAGAAAGATTAATAATCAAAGACACACACACACAAATTCTTACCTTCAGGTAAAAGCATTTTTAAAATTTATTTCTTTATTTTAATATAATTTATTGTCAAGTTGGCTAACATACATTGTATATGGTGTGCTCTTGGTTTTGGGGTAGATTCCCATGATTCATCGCTTACATACAACACCCAGTGTTCATCCTAACAAGTGCCCTCCTCAATGCCCCCCCCCCTCAGTTTGTTCTCTGTATTTAAGAGTCTCTGGTGGTTTGCCTCCCTCCCTCTCTGTTTGTAACTATTTTTCCTCCTTCCTTTCCCCCATGGTCTTCTGTTAAGTTTCTCAAGATCCACATATGAGTGAAAACTCTGACTGACCTATTTCACTTAGCATAATATATTCAGTTCCATCCACGTTGCTGCAAACGGCAGGATTTCATTTTTTCTCATTGCCAAGTAGTGTTCCATTGTATATATAAACCACATCTTCTTCATTCATCAGTTGATGGACATTTAGGCTCTTTCCATAATTTGGCTATTGTTGAAAGTGCTGCTATAAACATTGGGGTACATGTGTCCTTATGAATCAGCCCTCCTGTATCCTTTGGATAAATTCCTAGAAGTGCTATTGCTGGGTTGGAGGGTAGTTAAGTAGAAGCATTTTATTTATTTATTTATTTTTTTAACAGACAAATTAGATTTTATTTATTTATTTTTTCAATATATGAAATTTATTGTCAAATTGGTTTCCATACAACACCCAGTGCTCATCCCAAAAGGTGCCCTCCTCAATACCCATCACCCACCCTCCCCTCCCTCCCACCCCCATCAACCCTCAGTTTGTAGTAGAAGCATTTTAGATAGAACTGTATGTTAGGGAAAGAGAATTGGTTGTAATCTGTCAATAAAGTGTGGTTTGAAAAGGTGACTTTCAGGAAGTTCAATCAGAAAATTTCAATGCAGAAAATATCATTTGTTTTAGGAATTACCATGTATATCAGCACAACTTAATCTAACAAACTTGTGTCTCTTGGGCCTATTAATTAAATAAAGATTTGGCATGATTTAGAATAGAAGGAAAGCTGGAAGATGAACCATTGGACTACTCAATACAAGTGGCTGGAATTCATTGCTAGTTTTGGCAAAGGACTAATAATTGCTGTCAGTTTCCCAAAGAATTACAGAAGGAGACCAGGCAATGAAATATTGTAAAAATTCTTAAACCCTGTTATATTATAGCATTCATAAAATCTCTCACACTACCCCAAATTATACTTTCTCTAAGATTAAAAGAAAAACAATGTATGTTAGGACCAGCACTTTAGGGCTAGTCAGCAGAGAATAAATCTTACAGTACAACATTGCTTCAAAAAGAGTGTGATCAACAATCCAAATTGCTCCTGAAAGAAGAGGGTAAAGAAATAGCGGTTGTATTTAACAATTAGGAAGCCATTGATATCCATTGAGAAGCTACATATTGGCTTTGGAGTCCGCCATATCTGGGTTTGAATTCCACCACCATCTATTATGAAGTTCTGTGAGTTGCAGTATTCCACTGAGTCTAATGATAAATTCTTCACCATAGGATTATTATGTGGGTTACATGAAATAAAATGTGTAAAGCATGTAGTAAGGTTTCTCAGATAGCAAGCTGTAAAGAAAAGAGGACGATACGCTGGTGGATTAAAAGAATATTAATTGAGGGTTTTTTATTAAACCATAAGAGAGTTAAATTTGTGGGTAGGGAAAGGGGAAAAGTCTAGTAAATAAATAGATTCTGATGATATTTAAAATAGGGCTGATCAAATAACAGTAATCAAAGCAGAGTGGATAGCTTCAAAAGCAGATGGTGTGACAGAACAGAAAATAGGATGGGAAGAGGAAACACTTGGGCCAAATGGGAAAACACAGTATTTTGGTGAATATATTCAGCATAGTGTCAAATAGCCTTACGCCTGTCCTCATCCCATAAACATGCATTTGAATTTTATTATATCATGATATTTTGTTTCAAAAACAGCAAACATGTCTTTAGTCATGTAGGAATTGTGTGATAAATTTTATAGTGTACTAAAAACTACTAAACTGAAAAGCAAATGTTAGTGTATATGGTTAGGATTGTACTATATTGGAATATTCAATAAATCAGAATTGCTTCTTGCCTGGTGATAGTATGTAAAGAAACCTTATTATAGCTTAGTGGTATATTTATTTGGATTCTTGAGTCCCCTCCAAAGAATAACTGGGAGTGAATGGATGACAAACTTGGAAAGATTATGAACATAAAAAGAACAGGAGGTAAAACAAAAGAAATAAATCCCTAATCCTTTGTTCAGGAATTTTTTAGTCTAATGGTGTTCAATAAATCAGGGAAGCACAATCAAAATATCAAGATTCAATAAAAGCACCATTCTCTCTGTAACTTACTCATATTGCTTTCCCCATTTGCTTTTTTTAACAACAGCTGTTTTTCTAACTTTCTAAATATAATTTATTGTCAGGTTAGCTAATGGACAGTTTATACTGTCCATTATAGTGTGCTGTTGGCTTCGAGAGTAGATGGCCGTGATTCACTGCTTACATACAACATCCAGTGCTCATCCCAACATGTGCCCTCCTCAATGCCACCCATTTTCCAGACCAAGTCTTTTTTGCAACTCCAGGCATTTGAAGTCACATTTACATGAAGGGATGACTGTAGGTTAAAAGAGAAGAGAAAGAATAAAGGTAGGAAGTAAGACAGTAGGATAAGAAACAAGGAAGGAAGGACAGAAAAAAGAAGAGACACAACGAAGGAAGAGCCAGTTGAAAACTATGGCTGCAGCACAGTGAATGGACACTATCAGTTCCTAAAGTTTTATAAGCCCTTTAAAAACATTTTTTTTGGGTGGTGGGGGGAGGTGCCTGGGTGGCTCAGGTGGTTAAGCGTCTGACTTCAGCTTAGGTCATGATCTCACGGTTGTGAGTTCGAGCCCCACGTCGGGCTCTGTGCTGACAGCTCAGAGCCTGGAGCCTGCTTGGGATTCTGTGTCTCCCTCTCTCTCTGCCCACCTTCTCTCATGCTCTGTCTCTCTCTCTCTCTCCCTCAAAAATAAATAAACACTAAATAAAAATTAAAAACATTTTTTATATATATAATAAGAATACATGTTGCTCTCTTGTAGATTTACAACGCACATTAGCATATTCAGGACTCTGAGAAGGAATCGGTTTAATTTTAACTTGACATTTCCCAAATGTATGTGCTTGTGATTCTTTGTGTAACAACTATAAATGACTATAGTAATTTGATTCTCACAGCACATGTTTTGGGAAAAACTGGAGGTCCCAATTTTATTTGCACATGTTGTTGACTTTTTTTTTCTTCCTCTTAAGGACAACTTTTGTCTTTTTTGCAGCTTTTTTTGAAGGAATGAGCTGACATATAACATTGTGTAAGTTGACCTTGCACAACAGGTTGATTTAATATACTTACATATTGTGAAATGACTACCACTATAGCATCAGCTAACACCTCCACTGTGTCACATAATTACTATTTATTTTTTTGTGGTGAGAACATGTAATAGCTACTCTCTTAGTAACTTCCCAGTATATAATGTAGTAGTATTAACTATAATCCTCATGCTATACATTATCCTCAGAACCTATTTGTCTTATAATTGAAAGTTTGTATTGTTGGCTGTTGGTCTATATTGACATGTGACGCATGTCATTATGTAATACTCAATATCCACTCTTCCAGGAAATACTGTCCATTAGGTATGTATATCACATGCTCTCTAAGCCATAGTTCTACAGTCTCTTGAGATATGATTTGAGTGACAAACCTAATCCACAGTCCTCTATTTTAAAAAGGTAGATAAGGTAGACAGATTAGTGACCTCCAAAGGCATTCGTGCTGTAATTCTTGGAATTTGTGAGTGTTGCTTTATATGGCAAAGGGATTTTGCCGATGTGATTAAGTGAAGGATCTTGAGATGGGGAAATTATTTTGGATTATTCACGTAGCCCCAACCTAATCACTTGAGTGCTGAAAAGTAGAGAACATTTCTTTGGGTCAGACGACCAGAGAGAAGGTGGTATGAGAAGGACTCAGCCTACTGTTATTAACATAGAAGATGGGGGAAGAGGACCATGAGTGAAGGGAGGTGGACAGCCTCTAAAAGCTGGAAAAGGCCTCCAGAAAGGAACATAGCCCTGCATTATCTCGGTTTTATCCCAGCAAGAACTGTGTCAGACTTTTGACCTACAGAACTATAAGATAATGTATTTGTAATGTGTAAGTCACCAGTTTTGGGGAATTCGTAATATAGCAATAAAAAACTAATATTATAAGTATACAGGAAGGTAGTATAGGAAATATTTGTGTTGAGCAATTTCCTCTAGGAAAGTATTATTTGAAAATATGCATTCGGCTACTGTGGTGGGCAGAATTCTAAGATAGCCTCCAAGATTCCTGGTGTATACACACTTTCTCAGTTATTCAAACGTTACTCTGGGTACCGCTGCAAAAGGATTTTGTGGATGTAATTAAGGTCCCATACCTATTGACTGTAAAATAGGAGATCATCCTCTATGGGCCTGTTGTAATCAGGTGAGCTCTTAAAAGGGATGAGGAGAAGAAATTCAAAGAATGAGAGAAATGTAACACTGGGGAGAGCGTCCATTACTGGCTTTGAAGAGGGGGTCCGTTGCTTGTTGTAAGATGGGGGGCAGTCTCCAAGGACTGAGACTGATCCCAGCTAATAGCCAATGAAGAAATAGAGACTTTTGTCTTACAACCACAGGAAATGTACTCTGCCAACAACATGAATAAGCTTGAAGAGGGGCGCCTGGGTGGCTCAGTCAGTTAAGTGTCTGACTTCAGCTCAGGTCATGAGGTTTGAGCCCCAGGTCAGGCTCTGTGTTGACAGCTCAGAGCCTGGAGCCTGCTTCACATTCTGTGTCTCCCTCTCTCTCTGCCCCTCCCCCACTCACACTCTGTCTGTCTGTCTCTCTCTCAAAAATAAAAATTTTAAAATTAAAAAAAAAAAAGCTTGACGAGAACCCATAGTTCCAGATGAAAACATAGGCAGCCAACATCTTGATTATGCCTTGTAAAATCCTGAGCAGAAAACCTAGTCATGCTGTATAGATTTTGACCTCAGAACTGTGACTTAATAAATCGGTCTTGTTTTAAGCCACTAAATGTACAATAATCTGTTACACAGTAGTAAAAACAAGTGCAGGCATATTGTAACATAAGTTTTAAAAGTTCTATAAAAATCCATTTCGCTCAATGGTGCCATCTCCATAGGGCCCAAGGGAAGCACTCTCCATTAGATCATATACCTTTGGCTGTAATTATTTATCCATGTATGTGTCACAGAGCATATCCTCATGTATTGCAGACTTGAATGAGTTAGTTCTGATACGAATTATCCTATTTCTTTTGGGGACCATTTTAAGGGATGCTCAACTGTAAGCGCCTCCACTCTTACAATGTTCATTTTCCATTTCCATTTGATAAAGCAAGGCTAGTCTAGTTGGTAAAAGATGGAATATGTTCCCATCAAAGACTAGTGCTGATCATGTCCCTCAGGTTTGAGAATTGACTTCAGGGTACTGAGTTGGGAAGAACTACATGGAAGATATGGATCTGTCTCCAGTGCTCAGTTAGTGGAAATGTTCCAGTGGACTTGCTGATGTTACTAATAAAAACGAGTGGGATTTGGTGAGGAAATCTCAGAAAGCATTGTGCCTGAGCTGGGTATACACAGGTCCTAAAGGCACAAATACCTACCGATTTCTGTGCCTTGATTGGTTCTCTTGGCCCATATGCTGGAAGTTGAACCATACTGAGAAAAGGGACTCAGAGGAAGAGGGAGTAGGCAGAGAATTGTCAGGAATAAAAGGACAATGGTAATGCCAAGGTCAGGATCCATTTCTAAGAGTAGAAGACCACGCCATAGTTGCAAGAACATAGTCCTCAGCTTGGTCATTTGTGAATTCAGAGTTGACAAGAGATCCTAGTGAGATTCTGTTTAACACAGACCAGCCAAGTTTCTCTTGGGTGGACCTCAACCTGAATTCTAGGTTGCAGATAAATGGGGAGCTGCAAAGGAGTATTTACCATGGAAACAATACTCTTTCACAACTTTCTCTATCTTAATCAGAAGTAGAGTACATGTGGAATAATAGATGTTGTATGAACATTGAATTTAACCTGTGGTATTAACATAGAAAATATTTGAAAGGATAATAAGACTTAGAATAGAGTTTTCTTTTTGTCATACATTCATTTAAAACAATTTGTATCTAGCAAAATGAAGAACTCTTACAAATGAGAAGAGTTCTGCAGGAAAGAGATCCTGTGATCATGTAAATGTATATCCACTATGACCACAACAATTTTAAATTTGTGAAGAACTGACATTAAGTGGCAGACTGTCTCGATCAGCTCTGCAAATGGAAGACATTATTTGATTCAGATATAAGATTGTTTTAATCACTTAATCATGTAATTCAGTAAGATGTCTTTATTCTAACCTGAACTTCTTTTTAGAAAACTTGAATCACAAATGGGGACGTTGGCAAGAGATGATTTGTTAAATTTACCAAAAAAATTGTTTTAGAGATGAACATTGTGTATATATCATGTATTGTTTGGAGATCTGATTATGTGGCCAGTTTTTTTTTTTTTTTGAGTTTAAAAAGATGAGGGAGGGTCTTTTTTGTATGCTTTCTTACAGCACATACTGTCTTTTTTTTTTCTTTTAGGGGTGCTATTTAAAATAAGCATTGCCTTGATCAGAAAGTAAAAGTTACTTGTTATCCAGAATTTGTTCAGTGTAAAGTTTGGGCCTGTTGTAATCTGAGTCAAAAATGAATGCTCCTTTTTACCTTGATGGGGAAAAAACATTTCCCAGTTTGGGGCACTTGTTACGAAAATGATTCTTAGGGAGTAAAATGAAATGATTTTTTTATATAGATGCACAGTAACTTATTTAGGAAACATAAAAACACTAAATAATATATGCCTCACATTTAACCTTAGGAATCCAATGAACTCTAAAATACATATCGACTCTGTGTGTATGGGGCGGGGTGTGATGCAGAGAGATGTCCAATGTCGGGACAGGTCTCATTGCCAATGTCCTTACTGGAGTTGTGACTTTAGCAGACAGAATATGTATGGCAGTAATAATAAGGTATGGTTAGAATAATTTCAGATTCTCCAATCGGACTAGTTTTTGAGTAAACAAGTGAGACCTGGGTGTTATTAGTTATGCCACTAATTACATATTTGGTATGCCTCAGTTTTCTCTGATCTTATTAATTGGGTTTCATTGCTGTTACTTTATGCCTGTGGGTAGTGTGATGTTTCAGCAACATTAGGTAGTAGGGTCTGTGCAATAGCCAGACAGCCGTCCCAGAAGCACTAGGTTGTGTCTCTGGTCTTTCCCTTAACTTAGCTATAATCTTTATGGGCTTGTCCCTGCCAGAGACTCAAATCTCTAATAATCTGGCATGGGGAATGATGCATGAGTTATTAAAACATACAAGAGCTTAGACAGAGGAAGAAAAGAGCTCCACCCCCAGCTGCTGAATTTGTAATAAAACAAATAACTTCCTAAGAATTTACTGAATACAAGTTCTTTGGGCCTCACATTTGGCTATAATGAGGTGGAAAATATGAAATAGCATTTTACAGTGTTGCGACACAGGGAACCAGATCTGGAAGAGTTTATTTTGGAGGAGACTATTTTCTCATCTCAGGTTTCTGTTTAGACTTATGACCACTAGCTGCCACGTGAATACCATTTAAACTGGACATTATTTTTACAATTTTTGTCTTGGAGTTTTTTCAATTTATTATCAGTGGTTTTAGAATGTAAATCAAAAGGCTGACCAGTAGCTGTATATGATTTCAGTTCCATGATTAATTAAGGCTTCACAGAAATATCAATAAAAATTGAGTCCAAATCAAAGGAGACTGTGTGAGACCTGCTATTCTTGATAGTTCCAGGTATTCAAATTTCATCTAATTTGGAATTCACAGGAATATATTTCCACAGTGGACATATCGATGAGCAAACATTTTGGAAAGGGATAAGCAGGACCCTCTGAGATACTTGCCTGTGGTTCAGAAAACTTTAATTGGCAGGATTGGCAGAAGTCTCCTTTAAGGACTGCTGGCACTGCTAATTTGACCAGATTATGTTTTGACCAGTCATTGACTGGGCCTCATACAGACCCTGTTTTCATAGTTAACTGTCAGCATTGGGCTCTTCCCAATTAAAATGAGACTAATTTCACTTCCAGCAGCTCAGCAACCTGCCCCTTGAGTCTACCGTCTGTCACTTTCACTGCTTTAATAGATACATCTCAAAATTTTAGGCTTAATCCAATAAGAAGTATATTTCTTGTCCATGTCGCTCTGAACAGTGCTGTGACAGGTAGTATCTCATAGGCATTGTTGCTGGGACTCAGGCTTCCTGGATCTGCAACATGTGGTTTCCAAGTTGGCTGTCCTCACTGGGAGGGATATGAGAATAAAGGATTCGTGAATATGTTTTTATGGGTCAAGCCTGGAAGTGCAGCACCTCCCCTCCATTCACAGGCTATTGGCCTCAACTCAGTCACACAGCGTATCTAACTGCAGGAAGGTGGGAGATACAGTCTGTCTTTGAGTGCAAGAAGAGGAGAAATTGGACTTGGTGACCAGCTAGGTAGTCTCTCCACACATACAACGGTCCAACTATTTTATTTTATTTTAATTTTAAATTTTTATTTATTTTTTAATATTTGAGAGAGAAAGAGAGGGAGTGTGAGTGGGAGAGAAGGGCAGAGAGAGAGAGAGAGAGAGAGAATCTTAAGCAGGCTCCTCCGTCTTTAGCATGGAGCCTGACGCAGGGCTCAATTCCATGACCCTGATACCATAACCTGAGTTGAAATCAAGAGTCAGATGCTCAACTGACTGAGCCACCCAAGGGCTGCTATCCAACTCTTTTAATAGTATTTAAATTTTTTTTTATTACTTTTGCCTTTATTGCATTACTTGTGATTTCTCACATGTGAATTTCTTAAATTATTCCAATTTATATCTAAAATATCTTTCTTAAATTTGTTTGTGTATTATACACACACACACACACAAATAAAACATGTGTGTATATATATGTGTGTGTAATTCAAGGTCACATAGAAGCATATCCAGAACTTGAAACCAGGATTTATAACTTTGAGTCCACTAAATGATCTCATTTTATTATACAGGCAGTCCTTGACTTATGATGGTTTCTCAACTTATAACATTTTAGCTTTATAACGGTGCAAAAGCAATATGCATTCAGCAGAAAATGTGCTTAGAATTTTGAGTTTGGGTCTTTTCTTGGGATAGTGATATGCACGATGACCCTGGTGATGCTGGATAGCAGCTACCTCCAGTCCCAGTCAGCGATGTGATCATGTGGGCAAACAGCCAATAGTTCTACAACAACTGTGCACTCACAATTCTGTTTTTCACTTTCAGTATGGTAGTCATACGTTACATGAGATATTTAACACTTTATTATAAATATGCTTTGTGGTAGATGGTTTCACCCCTCTGTAGGCTAATGTAAGTGTTCTGAGCACATTTAAGATAGGCTAGACTAAATTATGGTCTCTGGTGGATTAGGTATATTAAATACATTTTTGGCTTATGATATCTTTTCCTTATGATGGGCGTATTAAGATGTAAACCCACTGAAGTCGAGGAAGATCTGTACTTCAACCTCCAATTTACAGAGAAGACAAAAGGTCCATGAGTCAACACGTTGATCATTATCATCTCTACTTTAAAAATTTTTTTAAGTTTATTTTTGAGAGGGACAGAGACAGCATGAGTGGGGGAGGGGCAGAGAGAGAGGGAGAGAGAGAAAATCCCAAGCAGGCTCCACGCCATCTGCACAGAGCCCCATGTGGGGCTTGAACTCACAAAACCATGAGATCATGATCTGAGTGGAAACCAAGAGTCAAACGCTTAACTGACTGAGCCACCCAGAAGCCCCTATTATCATCTCTACTTTAAATTCCAATAGTGGGGGGGGGCGCCTGGGTGGCTTGGTCGGTTAAGCGTCTGACTTCGGCTCAGGTCATGATCTCATGGTCCGTGAGTTCGAGCCCCGCGTCAGGCTCTGTGCTGACAGCTCAGAGCCTGGAGCCTGTTTCAGATTCTGTGTCTCCCTCTCTCTCTGCACCTCCCCTGTTCATGCTCTGTCTCTCTCTGTCTCAAAAATAAATAAATGTTAAAAAAAATTAAAAAAAAAATAAATTCCCATAGTGGGTAGTGAATATCTCAAAAAAAAAATCTTAAGTTAGAGCCATAAAGACATCAGATATTCAGATCTCTTTATAATCACCTCTGCCACTTCTTCCAAATTTTTCTTCTAGCATTATTTATGTATCAGATTGGCTCAGAGATTTATTATAATCATCCTGGAACTTGAGGAATTGGAAAGAGGCATAGCTATATCCATAGATAGATCAGTTGGTCAATAGATATGATGGAAGGTGAAGTTTCTAGAAATTATAAAACTATGGAGGTCAGGCCCACATCATTTACCTCTTTTCCTCTATATCTTATAAAGGATATACAATGGGAGAGCAGCAGGAAAAAAAAAAAAAAACAATGGCACCTGTCAGTACAAAAATTGGACTTTGAATCAGAAATCCAACTGCAAAAAACAACGTAAGGAGAGGGTTGATCTGGGTGGGTATGACAAGCTTTGAACCATAATGATGACACCAGTATCTTCATGCCAATTCCCAGGGTAGACAGCTGTTTCTCATTATTGCTGCCAACTAGGAGTCCAGGAGAGAGTAGAAAATCCAAATGTGGTGTTCATAAAGAAACAAACCAAAGTTCAAATAGACTGAGAAAGGAATTAGCTATTCGGTGAAAAACGCTAAAAAGGCAGAACCACCTGGTGTAGGAAAAACTACCCTACAAGGGACTGTCAACATTACAAATAGCAAGAAGAACAGATAGTCTTCCCAGGGTAGAATGAGGAAAGATGTTTTACTGTGGCCTGATAAGGTGAGTAATATGGAAGGATTGCTTCCAGGCAGCTGCTGCCCATTAGGGAAGGTGGTGAGAGACTCCACGGAGAGCTCTTCAGACGAAGTTATGTGAAAGTATGCACACACCAGAAACTCTATTGAAGATATTAGATTGATCATGCTCCAAGTTTTATTGTGGCTAGAATGTTTTCTGGGCAAAGGGAAAACGTCCAGGCTTGGATTGTCCATATGTCTTAAACACTTAATGAAAAATTACATTATATTAATTCCTTATATCCTCTGTTACTTGTCCAAGAGACTAAATATGATTCAGATTGTCTTTACAGGCCTCTACTGATTGAAATAGACATTTCTTGGCTTTACTTTTCCCTTTTAATTCCCTAATTTTATTTTTTGAATTTCAGTGTTAAACTTACTGAACGTAGAACCAACACCTAATGATTGTTTACTATGTGCCAGACTTTATCTAAATATTTTGTCTCTTGCAATCTTCATTACAACCCTGTAAAGGAAATAGTTATAAAACTCACATTCCACAAATGAGGAAGCTTCTTTGCTTAAGTATACACAGCTAGTAAATGGCAGAACCAGAAAATTTATTATATTTCTCAGGTCAAAATTCATGCTGTTTTCCTTAGAAGACATGTTAAGGATCCCTGACATTGGGTTTGAACTTGGCTGATTTCCTGCTCTTCCTCTTACAGTTAACATAGCAGCTTCTTCAGCTTTCCTCCACTTTATATTCTTGGAGGCAACATTGGAGCCTGTGTTCCTTATAATCTTGGGTACATCAATTTATCTTGGCTTCTCCGGTGGTAAAATGATAGGATCAAACCAAACAAATTCACAGATCTCTTGTAGCTGTGACAAATCTCCAGCCCAAGGACCAGGACCAGATGGGCCATCCTCTCAGCCACATTCCTCACTGGGGTAGCTAGGAAGACAGTATTTTCCTTTGCTAGGTAACAGCCCCCTTCTCTTCTTCCATCACGGTAGGCAACTCTTTTTTTTTTTTTGAAGGTAAAAGTGGGGAAACTTCCCTGTTTGGCATATGTGCACAGAAAGCCAGGTGTGATGGTAAACATCAGCTTCCCATTCGTCAAGTTGAATTCAAGCCTCATCATCAGTAAATTCACCCCCTGCAATCATCAGGAAGGTTCCTAAGTCATTGTAGGAAGATTCATCCATTTTTCCAGAAAAACAGAGTTTGCCTCTTTTTTGTACTGGCCGTTCGTGCTTCCCCAGAAGACCATGGCTGAAAGGAATGGTATCTAACCATTCCTGGAAGCATGGTTGCAAATGTAAACTTATGCCTCTACCAGTCCCTACTGACACAGTAGGTGTTTTTGTGACACTTGTCTCCTCACAGGAGCAAGTGATAGGCAAGCATGGTGACTTCATTTCCCCACTTCATGGAAGCAGTTCCCTTTTCTCAGACCCTTTTCTCAGTTGTGTCTGTGAACACTTGGCTGATGAGGCACATCTTTCCTTCAGTATAAAATCCCTCTAAACCTCATGTGAGGTGACCTATTTGCTCTGTCATTATTCAGTATAGTTAAGTATCTATTAAAGCATTCAAGGGCAAGTTACTTCTCTGATGATAATTTCCTTACCCCAAATAATATGACCTTATAGCGTCATGACATGAAGTAATTAAGAAAATGTATGAAAACACCTCCCTTCTCTGTGTAAGGCACTTGTCAGAAATTGTGCATCATAAAAAAAAAAAAAGATGACTTTATAAGGAAGTGGATCAGGTCCACAAGAAGTTGCAGTCAGGTAAGAGATATAAGGTACTTTCATAAAATCACCCAAAGTTAAAGAAGAAAGAGGCATGCATGTAGGAAACACAGATAAAACGCCGTGGGAGTTTGGAGGACAGAGAATACTTTTAGGATTACAGGACACATTATTTTTCATGAGGCATTTGAACTCACATTTTAAGAATGAATAAGATTTAGACATATAAAAATGGGGGAAAGACAACATCATTACTTTCTAAAGGTGTAGCAAGAGACTAGAACTAAGAAATAGATGTGAAAGGAGAAAAATAAAAGGTTTGGTTTGACTGGAGTGCATGGTATATAAGGGGCAGAATGGGAAATGAGGTTGCAAATGCAGGTGTGACCAGATTGGAGATGGGTTTGAATACCAGTCTAAGGAGCACTTTTATTCTCTGGAGATCGGAGTTTAGGGTGATATTAACAAGAATAGAGAGGCTAAGAGGTAGAACAGATATATAATGGAAGAGAACAGAAAGTTTGATGAGGGACTTAGTGGATTTGAAGTGAATCGAGGGCCTTCACACTGGATTGCTAGAGAGGACTCAGAATTGGTGATATTGGAGGTGAGATAACCTGACAGGTGTAGTTCCCTCGGCTGTACCTGACATCAAGCAACGGCCCACTTCAGCCGAGGAAGGCTTTTGTAAACACACAAACTTAGCAATTCTATTGCTTATCTCAATCCTTAGCCATCTAAGGGAATACAGGTGACATAGGAAGTGAGAGTAGATGGAAAATTTAAGATCAAACTTAAATTTATTGAAGCTATTGATAAAAAGGAACAAGCATTGTCCTACTGCATACATTTTGGATTCAATTTATAGTGTGTTCTTGATAGTATGGCGGGAAGAAAAACGTAATGAGCCTTCAAACAGGTGAAATAAGTTATTGATAAGAACAAATAATAGAACAAAGAATACACCTTAACTACATAAATACAAAGAGTAATTGCAAGATAAAAATTACTGATATGTGAAAGGCAGTAAAATCCAAAGGAAGAATTAGGTGCTAATAAGCTGCTACTATTTATATTTTAATGTCATAAGTTGTCACTCATATCAAAGGATTTTCTGACTTAAGGATCAAAAGGAAATTTCTGGCAGCAAGAATTATTGAAAAAGAAAATTCAAGGGAAACAGTGAAAACCCCATTATCACATCAGTGAGCTTTATCTGTAGTTTATTTTCTGCCGCTTGATTCATTGATGGAGACTGGTTACAAAGATTAGGAGCCATAAAGATAAGAGAAGTGATAGAAAGAGGAGCCTGAAAACAGTATATGATACAACCAACATGGCAGAATAATATCATAACACCCTGTGACACTGAAAATATCCAATAAAAGACTCCCTGCTATAAAGCCTTAGGAAAATAACTCTGTGCAGTAATGGAGAATATTATTGCAAGTATCAAATTTCTTCATAGGCTTTGGGCACATTTACTAATATAATACAAGGCAGAAGTCTCTGCCATTATTTCTTATAATTTCATATCTAACAATAGAAGAACTTCCTTGTAAAATATTAAGGCTACAGTGAGCTCTCCGGAAGGCCAGAAAATGAAGTCAACCTAATTCTTTTCTCCCTTGTTTGGAGTCTGAAGTCAGGAGACTGGCTGACACTGCCCTTTGTGTCCATCTTGTGAGTAAATGATGGGAACCAAAGCTAGAAAGGTCTTTGGAGGCCTTGAAATCCAGGTTTTAAACTTTTGACTCTATACTTCTGAAATCAATGGGCAGATATGTGAGGTTTTGTGGGGGGGGGGGGAGGGGTGATTAGCAGTAGTAGGACCAGATCTGTATTTTATGAAGAATTATCTGGTAGGTATAAAATAAGCTAGACTACGGAGGGACTTGAGCCAGGGAGAAAAGTTAAGAGTTCTTATAAAGTCTGATCTAAATAGGGTCAGAGAGGATTGCTTGAGAGGTTATTTTTGAAGTGGAATAATAGGGTCAGGGGAAAAAAGAAGGAAACTCTGGAATGTATGATGTCATTGAGAGAAATAAAACGGGATAGAAGAAGCATGTTTGCAATGAAATAAATGCTTAAAAACATTTTTCTTTTTTTAAAAAATGTTGATTTATTTAAAAAATTTTAAATGTTTTTTATTTATTTTTGAGCGAGAGAGAGACAGAGTGTGAGTGGGCGAGGGGCAGAAAGAGAGGGAGACACAGAATGTGAAGCAGGCTCCAGGCTCTGAGCTGTCAGCACAGAGCCTGATGCAGGGCATGAATTCATGAACCGTGAGATCATGACCTGAGCTGAAGTCAGACATTCAACCAACTGAGCCACCCAGGTGCCCCGACAGTGTTTATTTACTTTTGAGAGACAGAGAGAGAGCAGGAGAGGGGCAGAGAGCAAGGGAGACAGAGGATCCAGAGTGAGCTCTGCACTGTCAGCACCGAGCCTGATGCGGGCTCAGACTCACGAACTGTGAGATCACGACCTGGGCTGAAGTCAGATGCTTAACCGACTGGGCCACCCAGGAGCCCCTAAAAATATTTTTTTCAATGGAAATTCTTTTATAGAGAGTTTCTAACTGAAATTAAGGTAGAAGCTAAGGGAAAGTTAACTTACGGGACCGTCTGAAGAAACTTTGGGTTGATTAACTTTGGGTCCATGTTGGCTCAAAAGGTCCTGGGACTGGAAAGGATATTTGAACCAGAAGTCAGAGGGCAGGCCCAGTAGTGGTGGGCTGAGAAGTTAAGACAGAGGATTTAAGGATATGGACAAAAGTGGAAATTCCAGAAGAATGTACGTAGTACCACGCTTGACTCCCTGACACAAGATCCTGCAACCTTTGCAGTTGAGATATCTTAACTCCCACGTGTAGCTTTATCCGTGCCCAATCTCTGAGACCAGTGCATATTTTAAGTAGGGAAGAATTTTAAAAATGATTTAGGCAGCCCCAAGTCAGCCTCCCTGCTTCTCCTACTCTGAGCAAGTAATTGGTTCCATTTCTCATCTTCTTTCCTCAAGGTTCTGAGTTAGTTACTTGACTTGTGTTTAACGTTATTTCAGATGCGAGTCCTTTTTATCCCTTAAGACCAGACAGGGCTTTGCATCTTGCTCCTGGGCCCCAGGGGCCACAGGGGGACCTTGCTAGGTATACTAGACATCTCTGTTACCATCTGCTTGACCATTTGCATACACACCCTATTGCCTGTTGATTGCCACTCAAGTTAACTTTGGGCTAAAGCTCTTATAATAAAGAGACCCCAAAACATAGAGGCTTAAGCAAAATAGAATTTTATTTCACTCTAAAATAACAGCCCAGGAGGAAATGGTCCAGAATGGTAGGGCAGCTCTTCTCTATGCACTCATTCAGGGATCTGTGCCTGTTCCATTTATATTAATTAATTATGTTAATTAACTAACACCTTCTGGGTATTGCTCTTTTTTTTTTAATGTTTATTTTTGACAGAGAGAGACAGAGCATGAGTGGGAGAGGGCCAGAGAGGGAGAGAGAGAGAGAGAGAGAGAGAGAGAATTAGAATCTGAAGCAGGCTCCAGGCTCTGAGCTGTCAGCACACAGCCTGATGCTGGGCTCAAACCCATGGACTGCGAGATCATGACCCGAGCCGAAGTCGGATGCTCAACCGACTGAGCCACCCAGGCGCCCCAATTGCTCTTGACTGTAGAGTTGAATCAACATCACTGTCATGTTGACATTCCAGCCCACGTGAAGGAGAAACAGCAGAAGTGGGGGCAAACAATTGCCTTTGAAGCAAGTGATACAGAATTTGCACATATAATGTTCATTCACATTCCACTGGAAAGAAATGGAATTAGTCATATTACCACAACTAGTCACAAGGGAGGCTATGAAAAGTATAGTTGAGCTGGGCCATGCTGTGCTAAATTTCTACTATGGAAGGAGAAACAGGCTTTGAAGGATGATCAGCAATCAGCCACACCAGCCCTGACATTGTTGGTTTGGGCTTAAAAAGCTCATTTTTTAATTAATCAGTCATCAATTAAGAACAACAATATTCATTAAAAAAATCATTACAGGAATGTCACCTTATAAATACTACCTATTAAAATGAGCAAATTTTCGGGGCGCCTGGGTGGCGCAGTCGGTTAAGCGTCCGACTTCAGCCAGGTCACGATCTCGCGGTCCGTGAGTTCGAGCCCCGCGTCAGGCTCTGGGCTGATGGCTCAGAGCCTGGAGCCTGTTTCCGATTCTGTGTCTCCCTCTCTCTCTGCCCCTCCCCCGTTCATGCTCTGTCTCTCTCTGTCCCAAAAATAAAATAAACGTTGAAAAAAAAATTTAAAAAAAAATGAGCAAATTTTCTCCTCATTTTTATTGGTATATATTTATTTGGAGCTACTATAGTCATAGTTTCAGATGTGAAGTTTCCAGCGTAGTGAGTTTCTTCAGCAGTTATTGCTAAAATTGAACCCTACGCATGAGAATGGTAACTTCATGACATACAAGCCACGATTCCTCTTTCTCTGCTCATGGCAGACATTGCTTATGAATACTCACACTGTTTTCCATGGAACATGCGTGAAGCTCCACGGTTATTTTTAGCACAGCACTCCAGGGAGTCACTGCTAACTAATAGGGGCTGGCATGGGAGATTCAAACAATTTGCCATCTCCAAGTCCTTGGAGACCACCTAGGTTTTAGAGACCATTACTGATTTGTTGTTGCTTACTTAAAGCCCACCATACATAGAGATGCCTTTTTGTTTTTCTTCTTTTGAATTTTAGACGTTCCTTTGCAAACAGTGGGGGGAAATCTATTTCTTTAACTAAGAGATACTCCAAATTTTCCAGAACCAACTTGGCCAACTCAGTTTCTAGATATGACTAACTAGGGAAGATTAGGACACTATTGGCAGACAAAACTCTCAGTAGGCTTATTTTCCAGAGTTTTATCAGTAAGAATCAGCAATGTTAAGAACCTTTTATTCAGAAAGCCCGACGGACACATATAGCCAACAGAAATGGTTGAGTTTGTGTCAAAAAGAAGGAATCTCACAGATATTTGAGTTCGCAGGGCCTCTGGGTTCCCACAAAAATTCTCCCTCAAATTAACTGGAAGTCCTCAGCTAAGGTAAGCAATGTGTATCCCATAGTAAATTGGCCCTTTGAGGTTCTGTACAGGTGGGAAAAGAAGGGGAAAAGCCCTCAGAAAACGAAATGACAAAGCAACACCCTGAGATACTCAGTGCACTAGTTTGCTGTGGCTACATTGCCAGCCATGTGTCTCCAGCTTCTGAGATTTTTTGGAAAAAGGAATGAGCTCCATTTCTGAAACCAAGACCCTTTCCCTTTTATAGTGGAAGATAACATGGTTTTCCAACTCTCATACGAAAAAAATTAACATTCCCCCACTCCCTGCAGTTTTTCAACTCTTCTTTAGAAAATTTAGCCTCTGAATATTGCCAATCACTAGAGATTTTTCTGTTAGGTTAACAACTGTGTCAAAAAAAGATGATTTGTTGATTTAAAAATGACCGTATAAAATGGATAAGTTATGATTATCTATTATTATAACATCACCTAGGGACTACCCTGATAGTTATTTTTTAACCTCTGGAGTAGTTTACTTGAACATAAGGAGCTGTACATGGGAGACCAGTTAGTTGGGAGGTGAGCAGAAGTTGAAGTAACTTTCAAGGTCATTTAGGTTAGGTACTTTCCAATTTTTTAGTCTCTCCTATATGTAGGACTCGTTGAAAGAAAAATTGAGTGTAAAATATCACCTCCTATCCATGCTCAGGTCATGTATGCTTGGGAAAAACAAAGTGTAGAAAAGGACATATAGTGTGCTCTGACCATCTGTAGAAAAGCTCTTTCTAAATGTACATATGCACTCATCATAAATCTGTCCTTGGAAAACAAGAAGCTGGAAACACTGGTGTCTTGGGAAGGAACCAAATGAACAGGGGTGACAAGAAGACTACTTGTGGTAAACCCTGTATACACTGGGAATTTGTTATCATATGAATGTGGTATCTACTGAAAAAGCCAAAATGTCAGTATATAGTTTTTCTGGGTTTTTTTTTTTTGCATGGGATTTTGCTCTATATATTAAAGAACATTGAGACTGAATATAAAATTCTAAATTGGCAGTTATTCTCATGCAGCAGTTGGGTGATTCCACTCTGTTGTTTTCTGGCCTTTGTTGTTGATGAGAAGTTTGCTATCATTGTAGCCATGCTTTTCTTTGCTGTTTTATATATATATATATATATATAAATATATAAATATATATATAAACATATATATAATATAAATATATATATTATATAAAATATATATTTTATTTGTTTACTTTGAGAGAGAGAGAGAATCCCAAGCAGGCTCCAAGCTGTCAGCACAGAGCCTGACCTGGGGCTTGAACCCATGAACCATGATATCAACCTGAGCCGAACCTGAGCCTAAATCAAGAGTCAAATGCTTAACCGACTGAGCCACCCAAGTGCCCCTGGTTTTTATGCTTTCTCTTTATTCTTGATGTTATGCATTTTCACTATGTGATCAGGTGTGAATCTATTTTTTATTATATTTTAATTTCCTGCTTGATTCTTTTAATCAATATTCTGGAATGGTTTTTGCCAATTAATTCTTCAGTTTCTTTTTTTTTTTTTTAATTTTTTTTTTTTTTCAACCTTTATTTATTTTTGGGACAGAGAGAGACAGAGCATGAACGGGGGAGGGGCAGAGAGAGAGGGAGACACAGAATCGGAAACAGGCTCCAGGCTCTGAGCCATCAGCCCAGAGCCTGACGCGGGGCTCGAACTCACGGACCGTGAGATCGTGACCTGGCTGAAATCGGACGCTTAACCGACTGCGCCACCCAGGCGCCCCAACCAATTAATTCTTCAAATGTAGCCTACTACCATTCCTTTCATTCTCTCCTTCTGCAGTTTCTATTAAGCATTAGATATTGGGCATTCAGTCTTTCCTTTGTGTCTCGTCTCAGTATTTTTTTCTCTTTACTTTCTATACTGCATTCTGGATCGGCATCTCAGAGGTATTTTCCAAATTCACCAATGATCTCTTTTATGGAATCCAACCTAGCATTTATCCCATCTTTTGCAATTTTAAATTTTCTTTTTAAAAAAAAATTTTTTTTTTTTTTACATTTTATTTATTTTTGAGAAACAGAGTGAGACAAAGCGTGAGCAGGGGAGGGGCAGAGAGAGAAGGAGACAGAATCTGAAGCAGTCTCCAGGCTCTGAGCAAGCAGTCAGCACAGAGCCTGATGCGGGGCTTGAACTCACAAACTGTGAGATCATGACCTGAGCCAAAGTCGGACGCTCAACCGACTGAGCCACCCAGGCGCCCCTGCAATTTTAAATTTTCAATGATTACTATAAGTTTGATGTTTAAATTATTTAACTTATTGTTGAAATCAATTGATTCACATGATTTTGTTTCATTTCTCTGTTTCAAAATGTTATGTTCTTTTCAAGATGGCAATTATGGTGGTGCCTGAGTGGCTCAGTCAGTTAAGCGTCCAACTTCGGCTCAGGTCATGATCTCATAGCTCATGGGTTCAAGCCCCTCCTCAGGCTCTGTGCTGACAGCTTTGGATTCTGTGTCTCCCTCTCTCTGCCTCTCCCCTGCTCACTCTCTGTCTCTATCTCTCTGAAAATAAATAAACATTAAAAAAAAATTTTTTTAAGGTGGCAGTTATGCTTTTGTTTATTTCCTTAAACTACTCAATGTACATATTTTAAACTTTTTTTAGCTCTTTTTTTCATATTTTAAACTTTTTACTAAGCTCTTCAATAAAATCAATCTCATATGAGTAAATACCTGTTTTGATTATTGATTACAATGCCTTTTTTTAGCTGGAATTCTTCTAATGTTTTATAATATTTTTTAATGTTTATTTATTTTGAGAGAGAGAGAGAGAGGTAGGTGCAGAGAGAGAGAGAGAGAGATAGAATCCTAACCAGGCTCTGTACTGTCAGTGCAGAGCCTGATGTGGGGCTCAATCTCATGAACCATGAGATTATGACCTGAGCTGAAACCAGAAGTTGGACGCTTAACCGACAGAGCCACTCAGGTGCCCCGAAATGTTTTATAATATTAAGTTGCAGGCTGCATTTGCACAGACACACAAACTCTTCAAAGTCTGGTCTCTAAAATGAAGAAAAGAAAAAAGATGCAGGAGAGTTACCAACTCAAGTTTCTTTTGCAAGGACTGACAGCTCGGTAGCAACCGTAAAAGTTACTACTGATAATTTTGAGAAGTTTATGAAACTAATCTGTTAAACTCAGCATCTTATATAGCATTTGTCATGTAGCATGAATTAAATAAATATTTGTTGAACTAATTCTTAATAATCATGCTAAAGAAAATTGTAAAACCACCCCAAATCATACCTACAAAAGGAAACTAAAGCCCTATACAACAACTTAGAGACTTGCAGAAGCATTGGAAGATTATACCATTTCTAGAAGGAAAAAAAAAAATGAAAGAAGTTTCCTGAAACTATTAACCCAGGTCTGAAACTGACATATACCATCTTAATAAAGTAATGGAATACAGCAAATATGGCCAGGATGTGCTAATTATCATAAAATCTGGGAATGCCTGCCTCCTCAGAGAAAAGGTCGACAGCAAGAGTAGAAATGAGCATTAAGGAAGAATTAAGAAGGGGATTCTAAAGGATTTAACATGAAAAAAGGTTTACAAAAGACAAGCTATGTTAATTGGAGATACAGAAGCTCTAGTTAAATACCAGACTGACTGAATATCCCTACAGAATATCTATATGAGACATTAACCAAAGGTCTGGAAAGATTTAGGAAAAAAGGAAACATGATAGGAAGAATTATAATCTATTATATTTGTACGGCAAATTACCTTTTATGAAACACTTCTACAGACTTTATCAAATTTGAGCTTTACACCCATCCTGTGAAGTAAAATTATTATTTAGATTCAGGGAGAGTAACATATATAAAGCAATTTCTCTATGCTAAGAACTTTTACCTGTTTATACAATTTAATTGGAGCCAGAGTGCCTGGTTCAGATCTCGGCCCTGCTGCTTATAAGCTAGGAGGCCTTGGGCAAGTTTCCTCACATATACAGTGGATCTATTAATAGTTCTTGTTGAAAGGGTTGCTGTGAGGCCTAAATGAATTAGGACATTTTAAGTACTTAAAACAGAGCCTGGCACATAGCAAGGGCCTTTTAATGTTATCTGTAATAATAATGATGATGATAGTCATTGTTTCCTTTTCTGGTGAAGACACTGAGGTTTTGAGAAGTTATGTGCTTGATCAAGGTCATGTAATTACTCATGTTGAAAACTCAAAGCTGGATTCTTACTCCAGTCCCCACGCTTTTTGAGAACACATTGCATATTGCTTTGTTTAAATTTGTTTTTGGAGATAGTGAGATGTTAGAATCGTAAATGTAAAGAATGGAAGTAAATGTAAAGAATGTGAAAACAAGCTTGAGACATCCACGGGGAGGAGAGTCCTCAGGTAAGGTAAATTTGTTAATGGGTGTAGCTAAAGAGGCTAGAAGAGCTGTTTTAGCTTTGTTCCTCAGAGCTTGGTACTGTGCTCAACACCTCCTAGCCTAAATGGAATTATTCCTTTTTGGCCATTTACTATTCATTCCCCATTTAAAAGGAGGGCTCCAAATGGTCTTTGGGAAACCACCCCTAACCCCCTCTCAGCCATATTATTTGGGTGAGAAGGAGTCCCAACCACCCTTTTGCTCCAGGGGTAGATGCTCATAATTTATCTTTTCAGTATCCTATTTCCCTTGTCAGGGCAAGTGGCCATGAATGGGCATGTAAGTCAATCCAAGCTAAAGAAAACCAGGGAGAAATTTGCTAGGATTTGGCAGGCGGAAATTTTATTTCCTCTTGGAACTACCAGGAGATGCACTACACTTGTCTTGCATGGGGCCCTGTGAGGATGTGAAGGCTGGAACTGCTGCAGCCACTTTGTTATTATTAGGAGAGCATGAAGGGAGAAAGGGGAACTAGTCTTTGTGAAATCAACTCATTTTTGGGTGAGCCCATGGCCTGAGTCCTGTCTTTTTTGTTTATTTATTTTGGTTTTTATTTATTTAAATTCAAGTTAGTTAACATACAGTGTAGCATTGGTTTCAGGAGTAGAACCCAGTGATGCATCTCTTACATGTAACACCCAGTGCTCACCCAGCAAGGGCCCTCTTTAATGCCCATCTCCCAATTTCCCCATCCCCCCACCCACTTCCCCTCCAGCAACCCTCAAGAAGGTAAGGACGGTAGGAACATACCTCAACATCATAAAGGCCATATATGAAAGACCCACAGCCTGAGTCTTATCTGAAGCCAGTGCTACTTCTGGACTTTTCAGTTATATATTTCCTACCTTTTTAAGAATCAGTACATGTTACTTTTTTGTTGCTGTTGTAACTTGTCACACAAAAAGTCCTGATGCAGTAAATGTTCAATAAATACTTGTCATGAAGAAGAATTTTGTAGCTTATTTTACATAAAATAGTTTAATAACCCCAATATATAAAACACTATTGAAAACAGTTTAGAAAAGCCAACCTGACAGAAAAACAAGCAGAGCATAAATAGTTCACTAAAAAATAAATGCAAATGGCTCTTAGCCAAAATTTTAAAAATGCTTAAACTTGCTCAGATTAAAAGATACACAAATTAAATCTATGTTGAGATACAATATCTCAACCATTAGATTGACTAAAATCTACATATTCAACAATGCATTTGATGAAATTCTGGGTTAACAAGTACTTTAGTACATTTCTGTAGAGATCACAAATTGTTACACCACTCATGGAGAGTAGTTGGTGATGTCTAGCAAATTTACATACGAATTTTCCTTTGTACACTCTAGCCCAAAGCTATACTGGCAAAAAGTACAAAAAAAGATTATACAAACAAGGCTATAGATTGGCCTTGTTGAATATAAACCATAATACATATTCTCAATAGAGTATTACACAGCTAGAAAAGGGAGTGAGGAATATCTCTATATCTTAATATATCCAACATAATAAGTGAAAAGGCAGAGTGGAGAAAATGTGTATAAGAGGCAAGCAATTGACTAAGAAGGAGGTTATATGAATATTTGTTTATATTTTTTTACATGCATAACCTATGCTTTTTAAATTTTGTTTAATGTTTATTTTTGAGAGAGAGAGAGAGAGAGAGACAGAACACGAGTGGGAGAGGGGCAGAGAGAGAGAGGGAGACACAGAATCTGAAGCAGGCTCCAGGCTTTGAGCTGTCAGCACAGAGCCCGACATGGGGCTCAAACTCACCAGCCATGAGATCATGACCTAAGCTGAAGTTGGACACCCAACCGACTGAGCCACCCAGGCACCCCTATAACCTGTGCTTTTTTTTTTTTTTTCAACGTTTATTTATTTTTGGGACAGAGAGAGACAGAGCATGAACGGGGGAGGGGCAGAGAGAGAAGGAGACACAGAATCGGAAACAGGCTCCAGGCTCTGAGCCATCAGCCCAGAGCCTGACGCGGGGCTCGAACTCACAGATCGTGAGATCGTGACCTGGCTGAAGTCGGACGCTTAACCGACTGCGCCACCCAGGCGCCCCAACCTGTGCTTTTTAAAAAAATTGTTACCTATAAAGGAAAAAGTATGGAAGCGGTAGATATTGAAGTTAGATTCCTATGAATATACCTTTGATTGACAATCCATTAAATATTTTATAATTAAAAGTCAAAATTAAATAAAAAACCAAGTCCTAAAAAATCAAAAGTGAAATAAAAGAGCTAAGTTTAAACGTACAGCCTATTGGTGGCATAACTACATAGAATAACTCACGAAGCTTTAAAACAAGTCATTTGTACATCCCTAGAGGGAAAACAATATGTAGCTTGGTACAAAAATAAAACACAAAAACCTGCCCCTCCAACTCTCCCTCCCAAAATCTTACACTGTTTTAGGTAAACATATTGTTAGTGGTAGTGGTCGTATTTTCTAACATTTCTGTGAATGTGATGCGGGATACACTGAATAAACGTTTAAGTTAGTGAACCAAGATTTTCAGTATGGGAGAAAAATACAGATGCAATCTTGAATTTGACTGAAAGTGTGAAATCATGATGTACTTTTAAGAAAAATAACATATTTTCTATCTGGTATCTTGAAAGGCCTGGAAATCATGACAAACTACTAGCAGGGAACTCCTTGTGCCTAAGCAGTAGTTTCTAAATATCATTTTCTGCTAAAAAAAAATATCCAAGCTCTGTGGGAAAATTCAGATTTCAGGTCTGAGGCTGGAAATGCACAATATGAACCTAGAATATCTTGCCATAAGAGAAAGCCAAAAAATTATCAATGACTACATGTATCATGTCAAAGTGACATAGAAGCCAACTTGGATAGGTTCCCACCACCCAAAGATGGGACAGTTTAGTTACCAATAAAGATAACAATCACGATGAATTAAAACACATTACGTTAAATGAGTTCATGTGATATCAATCAATCAATCAAACCCATTGCCCCCATTGACCACCTTTGCTAAGTGATATCCAAATGATAACTCTGAAACTAGTAATAAATAGATAGAGCCAAGCATTTTTGCTGTCTTACCTATTCAGAACGAATGTCAGATAGTAAATCAGTTTATAGCTTTATCAGCTTATAAAAACATTGTACTTGAATCTGGTCAAATCTCTAGATCTATCAATTTACATAAGACACAGAAAGAAGATTGCTTTAAAGGATCCTATGGATGTATAGTATGGATGCAACTAGCAGATTGTGTTTTGTTTTTTCAACAAAACATTACAAGGAAGGGGAGAAAGATGGAGGGGCAATTAATAAACTAAAATAGATACTTCGATTACTTGAAACATATGGATCTTACTTAAATCCTGAGTCAAATACTTAAAAAGAATGTTTAAGACAATTATATAAATGTAAATATTACCAGGATTTTAAGGAATATAAAGGAAAGTTTATATCATTAACCTGTAACGATGGTATTATGTTTATGATTTTTACACAAAAAGAGTTCTTATCTTTTAGGATAGATTAAGAATTCTTACAGAGGGATTAGTAGGAGGTCCGGCATTATGTTGTATTACAACACAATTCCCCAAATATCTAAGTTTCAAATAAAAAAGCTCATCTTACCAAAAAAAAAAAAAAAAAAAAAAACCATGGAAATCTCACTTGAATAAGTAAAGACAATTAATGGATGCTAACACCAAGATGACACAGACACTATAATTATCTGACAAGGATTCTAAAGTGGCCATGATAAAAATGCTTTAATGAGCATTTATGAGTGCAATTGGAAAAAAATATGATCTCGGCAAAGAAGTTGAATATATAAAAAATAAGAAATGGAAATGCTACAACTTAAAAACTCAATTGATGAGCTCCAAAGCAAAATGAAAAGGACAAAGGAATGTTTCAGCAAATTTGAATACAGAAAAATAGAAATTACCCAGTCTGAATGACAGAGAGAAAATAGAGCGGAAGGAAAAAAAAAAAGACACAGCTTGAGAAACGTAGGGGAATCTAACAAAATATCTCATGTTCATTTGCCAGAAAGAGGAGGAAGAGTGCAGGCTTGAAAAAATAAAGAATGGCTGAAAAATTTCCAAATTTGGTGAAAGATATAAACCTACAGATTCAAGAAGCTAGGAAAAACCCATACAGGATGAACCCAAAGAAATTCATGCCAAGACACAGCCTAATCAAACTTCTGAAAGCTAAAGACAAAGACAACTCTTGAAAACAAGCAGAGAAAAATAATACCTTATGACACAAGATTTATCAGAAACATGGAGGCCAGAAGAAAGTGGCACAATGTTTTTCAAAGGCTGAAAGAGAAGAACTGTCAGCCCAGAGCTCTGCAACCAGTGGAAATAACCTTGGGGAATAAAGGGGAAATCAAGACATTCTCAGAAGGAAAACTAAAAGAATTTGTGGCCAGCAGATCTACCCTGAAATAATGGCTGCAGGGAGTTCTGGAAACAGAAAGGAAATGAAAAAGAAGAAAAGTTGGAAGGAAGAAAGCACAATAGAAAGAGTAAAACTGGGGGCGCCTGGGTGGCGCAGTCGGTTAAGCGTCCGACTCCGGCTCAGGTCATGATCTCGCGGTCCGTGAGTTCGAGCCCCACGTCGGGCTCTGGGCTGATGGCTCAGAGCCTGGAGCCTGCTTCTGATTCTGTGTCTCCCTCTCTCTCTGCCCCTCCCCCGTTCATGCTCTGTCTCTCTCTGTCCCAAAAATAAATAAAAAACGTTGAAAAAAAAATTAAAAAAAAAAAAGAAAGAGTAAAACTGAGGGTAAATATAGTAGGCTTTTCTGCTCTTTAGTTTTCTAGATTGTATTTCATGGCTAAAACAAAATTTATAACACTATATGATGTGGTTCTCAATGTATGTAGAGGAAATGTTTTAGACAGTTATATTATGAATGGGAGAGGGTAAGCAATGTAAAGAGGGGTAAGATTTCTATACATCATTTGATGGCAAAATGTTGACAGTGGTAGATTGTGATTAATGTAAATATAATATAGTACCTAAAGCAATTACAAAAAACCTATACAAAGGTATATACCTAAAAACACTCTAGGTAAACCAAAATGGAACTCAAAAAATTTACAAGTAACCTTTATGAATTCAGGAAAAAAATAAATGAACTGAAACAAACAAGCAAAACCACAGATAAACAGGAAATTAAAAAGCAAAATGGCAGACACAATCCCTGGTATACCAATGATATTTCTTTTTTTTTTTTTTTAATTTTTTTTTTCAACGTTTATTTATTTTTTTTGGGACAGAGAGAGACAGAGCATGAACGGGGGAGGGGCAGAGAGAGAGGGAGACACAGAATCGGAAACAGGCTCCAGGCTCTGAGCCATCAGCCCAGAGCCTGACGCGGGGCTCGAACTCACGGACCGCGAGATCGTGACCTGGCTGAAGTCGGACGCTTAACTGACTGCGCCACCCAGGCGCCCCAGCCAATGATATTTCAAAAGCATTATGCTGAGTGGGGAAAAAAGCTTATCTTGAAAGGTCACATACTGTATAATTCCATTTATATAACATTTTCAAAATGAAAATCTACAGTGATGAACAGGAAATTAGTGGTTGCCATGGCTTCAGGATGGTAGGGGTGGTGGGTGGGTGTGACTATGCAAACGGGTAGCATGAAGGAAGTCATTGTGGTGCTAGAATTGATATGTAATTTGACTAGGTGATGGTTTCATGAGTCTACAGATGTGATAAAATAGCATAGACGTTGTATCAATGTCAATTTCCTTTGTTGATATTATACCATAATTATATAAGATGTAACCATTGGGAGAAACTGGATGAAGGTTACAAGGAGCTCCTCTGCACTACCTTTGAAAGTTCCTATGAATGTATAATTAAAAATTAAAAGGTAGGGGAAGAGTTAAGAAGGCAGAGGAATAGGGGCACCCTGGGCTTTCCATGTCCCTCAAACACAGCTGTATTAAGGTCAGATTACTTGGAACACTCAGGGAATTGAACTGCAGAGCAGCAGAAGGATCTCCAAAGTTAGAGGGAGACATCTTGGTAGGTGCAAGGTATGTGGATGTGAATTGGGGGAGAGAAAAATGGTGGCACCCTGGAGGGGAGGGAACCCCTTCTGTGGAGAGACAAAAGGGAAAGAGAGAGGTGTTGAGATAATGCAGCATCAGCATTGAGTTAGCACAAGAGGAAAACCTCTCTGGACCATGGATTGGGAAGTAAGAAGTATTGAGTGTCCCAGTTCTTTTTTGCAAACAGCGTTTGGAGCTCAAACTCTGAGGTTTCGGAAATGCACGACTTTGTCCAGAGTGGAGCTGTGGCCTACGCTCCTGGGGAGGAAGGAGCTGGCCCCAGAGTCCATAGCATCGTGTAGAGATCTCTGGGGCACACTGCAAAAGAACATTCTCCTTCCTGGAGTACTTTTGTAAAGGGGTTTATTGCCTCTCCAAGGACAAAAGACCCTGCAGGTGGCAGCCAAAGGCCTTTCATAAGCAGAGTGAAGAGTCTCTACTCTGGAGGAGGGGAGAGGATCCATACTGTGCTGAGTCCTTAAGACTTCAGGTTTGGAATTCCAGCCATGCACCAAAGAAAAAACACAGGAGAGTTGTGGTGCAGGGTTAACTGATGGCCCTCGCTATTTTGTGAGGGCTATATGAACAGCAGTGGTTGAGATCCCCAGTCTGGGAATGAGAGTGAGGTGGCACCATTCTCCCCCCCAGCACCAACATGGTGGGACTTCAGAGAGCATACAATGGCCCCCAGTGGAGACAGGACAAGCTTACACCCAACCCCGCCCCTCATGCCTGGTAACTGCTTATTCACTGCGGAAAGACTGACTCTGAGACACTGTAGCCAACCTCTCCTCCGGTCCAGCACAGCCAGCACTCCCAGACACCAAAAGACAACTCTTTTTTTCTTTTTTAACTCCTTCTTCTTTTATTCTTTTGGAATCAGTCTCATAGTTTCTTTCTTTCTTTCTTTCTTTCTTTCTTTCTTTCTTTCTTTCTCATTTCCTTTTCTCTCTCTCTTTTTTGATAAGGCATTTTTTTATTATTTAAAAAAAATTTTTTTAATGTTTATTCATTTTTGAAAGACAGAGACAGAGCACAAGCAGGGGTGGGGTGGAGAGAGGGGGGACACAGAAGCCGAAGCCAGCTCCAGGCTCTGAGCTGTCAGCACAGAGCCCGACGTGGGGCTCGAACTCACGAATGGTGAGATCGTGACCTGAACTGAAGCCAGACGCTCAACCGACTGAGCCACCCAGGCACCCCATTGATCAGGCTTTTCTTAACTTCTTTTTCCTTCTTTTTTTCTTCTGCTTTCTTTTTTCTTTTTTTCCCCCTTTCTTTCTCTGTGGAATCAGCCTTATAGTGGTTTGATTCTCTCTTTTTTTGTTCCCTTTCCTTTTCGTTTTTTTTTTTTTTATGGGATCAGGCTCCCCTCCCCTTTTTATCCAGGGTTATTTCAACAAACAAATCAAAGCACAACCAGTTAAAAGTCCAAACACTCCCCACTGCAAGCAAGGAAGAGCTCTGCAGAGGACTGACCAGTGGGATAGAGCAGCCAAAACACAACAGCAGAGGGCACACAGCACACACCAGAAACACTTCTTGGAATGCCAGGCCCTGGACCGTGGTGCTGTCAGGTGCAGGAAACAACAAGCTTTTAAAACATTCAAAGACAGAAACTTAGCCAAAATGACAAGATAGAGGAATTCTTCCCAAAAGAAAGGTCAGAAAGGAATCACAGCCAGAGAATTGCTCAAAACACATAAAAGCCATATATCTGAACAAGAATTTGGAATAACAGTCATAAGACTACTAGCTGGGCTTGAAAAAAGCATAGGAGACACCAGAGAAAGCCTTGCTGCAGAGATCAAAGACCTAAGAAATAGTCCCAAAGAATTTAAAAAAATGCTGTAACTGAGATGCAAAATAAACTGGCTACAGTTACAGTAAGGATTGAAGAAGCAGAGGAGAGAATAGGTGAAATAGAAGATCAAACTATGGAAAATAATGAAGCTGAAAAAAAGAGGGAAAAAATTACTAGATCATGAGGGGAAAATAAGAGAATTAAGTGGTTCTATGAAATGAAACAGTATCTGTATCATAGGAGTCCTGGAAGAAGAAGAACAAGAAAGGGGCAGGTTTATTTGAGCAAATTATAGCTAAGAACTTCCCTAATCTGGGAATGAGAGCCTTGCTGGATAAATGATTCTTGGCTGCATATTTTTCCTATTCAGCACATTGAATATTTCCTACCACTTGCTTCTGGCCTGCCAAGTTTCAGTGGACAGGTCTGCTACTAACCTTATGTGTCTACCCTTGTAGGTTAAGGACCTTTTGTCCCTAGCTGCTTTCAGAATTCTCTCTTTATCTTTATATTTTGCCAGTTTCACTATGATATGCCATGGTATTGACCTGTTTTCATTGATTTTGAAGGGAGTTCTCTGTACCTCTTGGAATTGGATGCCTGTTTCCTTACTTTATTTGTACTGACAGCTCAGAGCCTGGAGCCTGCCTTGGATTCTGTGTCTCCCTCTCTCTCTCTGCCCCTCCCCTGCTCACACTCTTTCTCTCTCTCAAAAATAAGTAAACGTTAAAAATTTTTTTTTAGGGGTACCTGGGTGGCTCAGTTGGTTGAGTGTCTGACTTCGGCACAGGTCATGATCTCACAGCTTGTAAGTTTGAGCCCTGTGCCGGGCTCTGTGCTGACAGCTTGGAGCCTGGAGCCTGCTTCAGATTCTGTGTCTCCCTCTCTCTCTCTCTCTCTCTCTGCCCTCTCCTACTCACTCAGTCTCTCTCTCTCTCTCAAACAAATAAAAACATTAAAAAAATTTGTTTATGAAAAATTTTAAAAAAATGTAAAATTTGTATGGAACCACAAAAGACCCCTCCCCACCCCGCCCCCCCCCCCCCAAGGCCAAAGTAACGTTGAAGAAGAAAACCAAAGCTGAAGGCATCACAATTCTGGACCGTAAGCTGTATTGCAAAGCTGTAATCATCAAGACAATATGGTACTGGCACAAAAATAGACACATAGGTCAGTGGAACAGAATAGAGAACCCAGAAATGGACCCACAAATGTATGGCCAACTAATCTTCGACAAAGTGGAAAGAATGTCAAATGGAAAAAAGACAGTCTCTTCAGCAAATGGCACTGGGAAAGCTGGACGGCAACATGCAGGAGAATGAAACTGGACCACTTTCTTACACCATACACAGAAATAAATTCAAAATGGATGAAAGATCTAAAAGTGAGATAGGAAACCATCAAAATCGTACAGGAGAGAACAGCCACAGCAACTTCTTACTTGACATGTTTCTGGAAGCAAGGAAAATAAAAGCAAAAATGAACTTTTGGGCCCTCATCTAGATAAAAAGTTTCTGCACAGCGAAGGAAACAATCAACGAAAGTAAAAGGCAACTGATGGAATTCCTGATGGAATGGGAGAAGATATTTGCAAATGACATATCAGATAAAGAGTTAGTATCCAAAGTCTATAAAGAACTAATTAAACTCAACACCCAAAAAACAAATAATCCAGTGAAGAAATGGGCAGAAGACATGAATAGAAATTTCTTCAAAGAAGGCATCCAGATGGCTAACAAACATGAAAAGAGGCTCAACATCACTCATCATCAGGGAAATACAAATCAAAACCACAATGAGATACCACCTCACACCAGTCAGAATGGCGTAAATTAACAATTCAGGAAACAACAGATGTTGGTGAGGATGCAGAGAAAGGGAAACCCTTCTGCACTTTTGGTGGGAATGCAAACTGCTGCAGCCACTCTGGCAAACAGTGTGCAGGTTCCTCAAAAAATGAAAAATAGAACTACCCTATGACCCAGCAAATGCACTACTAGGTATTTATCCAAAGGATACAAAAATGGTGATTTGAAGAGGCACATGCACTGCAATGTTTATAGCAGCATTATCAACAACAGACACATTATGGAAAAGGCCCAAATGTCCATCCACTGATGAATGGGTAAACAAAATGTGGTATACACACACACACACACACACACACACACACACACACGCAATGGAATACTACCTGGCAATCAAAAAAAAAAAAAAAGAAAGAAAGAAAAAAGAAATCTTACTGTTTGCAACAACATTATTGGAACTAGAGTGTGTTCTGCTAAGCAAAATTAAGTCAGAGGAAGACAAATATCATATGATTTCACTCGTATGTGGAATTTAAGAAACAGAACAGACGAACATGGGGAAAGGGAAGGATAAATAAGATAAAAACAGAGAGGGAGGCAAACCATAAGAGACTCCTAAATACAGAGAACAGACTGCGGGTTGCTGGAGGGGAGGTGCATGGTGGGGACGGGCATTAAGGAGGGCACCTGTTGGGATGAGCACCGGGTGTTATATGTAAGTGATGAAGCACTGGGTTCTCCTCCTGAAACCAGTAGCTGTATGTTAACTAACTTGAATTCAAATAAATAAATTTTTAAAAGACTATACATAATTGTTAATGAGGTACAATGTTCTCTCCCTATAAAATAAAGCTTACTGGTTTTGTTAAAAAAATGAAAAGGTCAGAAAAAGAAGTTATTGAAAACAACGTTTTAAACATTATCAAGTAAATTTGCACAGTGTTATGGTGAGGAAGAGACATAAGGGCCTAATTCAACATAAATAAATCAGGACAACTTGACAGAGGAGGTAACGTTGCCAGTGAAATTTGAAGGACAAGTGTTTGCCAGGCAAAGCTCAAAGCTGGCCAGGACATACCAGGATTATGGAATTGTATGCGCCCTAAAGAGGAAAACAGGAGAGAAGAACCCATCTGGGCAATGGCATGTGGTTCATTGTGAACAGGATATGTGGATACCGTTGGGGAGCAGCAGGTGTAAATGAACGCACGTGGCCACCTCTACAGATACTTAAGGGAAACAGGTTTATTTGCCTGTGTATACAAGACTTATTCCTTTCCTCCCAAATATCATTTGTATCATTATGATTTAATGATAAAATATTGAGAAGCAGGAAACATTTTTTTTTATTTCTTATGCCTCATGCCACAGACCTTCAACTATCCTTTTCATCATGTGTGCTCAAAATTAATATAGAAGAAAAAGGACAGAAGAGACCAGGTAGATACTAAGAGGGGGATATGGATTTTAACCACTTACTAACTTATGGGTAAAGTCACCATTAAAAAAAAAATCCAACCAGCAAAAAGCATTGAATCTGTGGGATGGATGTGGATGTGGAAAATACAGAATCATGGGCTTTGTTAGAGGCTTCATTCAGGAAGCCACTATGCTGTGGGAATTCCCCAGATAAAGAGTATGCTACCATCAGAAAAATCAATACTAATGCCAAATTTTTCTTCTAGCTCCAGGTTATATTCAAATGATTGGGAGGAATGACTTCCATCTGCAAGAAAAAGAATGAGGCTATTGCTTATCAGTATTAGTCAAATATTTCATTAATTCACCCTTTTATTTATCAAATATTTGTTGAGCATTCATTGTACGTCAGGCATTCTTCCAAATGCAGAGCTTACACTAGAATTGAAATCTTTTTTCAGTATGAGTTAAGAGTCTAAAAATGTTTAGTAACTTTGTTCTAGAAATGGTATCTTAAGGATTTGTGATGAGGAAGTAATAAAAAGGCAGACAAGAAGTTATATATGTGAATGTTAATTTAGATATTAAATTTTTTTTAATGTTTATTATTTGAGAACGAGACAGAGAGCAAGCAGGGGAGGGGCAGAGAGAGAGAGGGAGACACAGAATCGGAAGCAGGCTCCAGGCTCTGAGCTGCCAGCACAGAGCCCGATGTGGGGCTCGAACCCACAGACTGTGAGATCATGGCCTGAGCTGAAGTCGGCCGCCCAACCAACTGAGCCACCTAGGCACCCCCATTTAGATATTAGAATAAAAGAATTTAAAACAACTTGAATTCCAATGAGGCAGTGATAAAATAAATAACAGTACATTCACCTTGGACTATTACATAGACCGTGAAAATAGTATTTTGAAGACTAACATGATAAAATGCTTGATCTAGAAATAGGACATTAAAAAGTCAGAGTACATATGTGTCTGGATCTTTCATGAAATGCTATTATGTGTATTCTCTTTTTTATAATTTTCTGTGTTTTCTAAATTTTCTACAATAAATATATTTTACTTTTATAATTGGTAAAGCAGTTTTGATTATTTATTTATTTATTTACTTACTTACTTATTTAGAGCATGCATACACAAGTAGGAGAGAGGGAAAGAGAGAATCCTAAGCAGGCTCCGTGCTGTCAGCACAAAGCCCGGTGCCAGGCTTAAATTCATGCACGGCGAGATCGTGACTTGAGCGGAAATCAAGCTTCAGGCATTTAACAGACTGAGCCATCCAGGCGCCCCTGAACTAGTTATAATTTTAATAGAATTACATAGCAGTTCATTCAGGAATTTTGTATCAGAATTAATTTTTCTAACACTACGTTTCAGTAACTGAACATAATGTGTTTCTTCATAGAAAAACACTAATTAGTAATTATTATGTATTTATCTCTTATCTATCTCCCCTAGTAGAATGTTAGCTTCTACTTCTATTTCTATAGTGACATTCTATGTAAAGAATGTTCTGCCCTGAAGGAAGTTTTTTGTATTTGTACTGTCCAATATTGTAGCCACTAGCCACAGGTAGTGATTGAGTACTTAAAATGTGGCTAGTGCAACTGAAGAACTGAATTTTAAAATTTATTTTGTTACGGAACCAGGCGGAAAAACCAAGTGGCACTCAGAGATCTTGGTGGATCGGAGATTTATTCAATACCGGCGGGCTCAGAGGAGACCGTTTCTCCAAAGATCTGAGCCCTGAATGAAGGGGGGAAGGGTAATTCATAGTTGTCAGCTTCCATATCTGTGGCAGGTTTACACGCGCACGGCAAACAGGGCAAGAAGAACCCAGAAGAGGGGTCTCCAAGTTAGAGGCCAGAGCTTGTTTTAGTCCCGTGGGCCATCTTATGGTGTAAAACTTTATCATTTTCCCAACAATTTACTTTTAATTAATTTAAAATGTAAATTGATATAGTCACACACTGTATTAGAAAGTGTAATAATAGAGTTCAGAATAGTGTCAGGCAAATAGTAGATGCTAAATAAACATTTGGGGGTGCCTGGGTGGCTCAGTTGGTTGAGCATACAGCTCTTGGTTTCAGCTTAGGTCAGGATCTCATCATTTGTGGGTTTGAGTCACATGTCAGGCTCTGTGCTGACAGTGTGGAGCCTGCTTGGGATTCTCTTTCTCTCCCTCTCTCTCTGCCCCTCCTCCTCTATGCTGTCTCTGTCTCTCTCAAAAATAAATAAAATTAAAAAAAATTTGTATGATGTATGGATACATAGACAAAATTATTTGCTGATTTGGCATCATTTGATGTCAATGGGGAAAGAACAGAGATAAAATTTGGTATTATCTTACGTATAATATTAATATTAAAAATGGACCAGTTTGAAAGTTGTTGGCCCTAATGCCAAAATGAAATGAGAAATGGTGACTCTAGTGATATTAATAAATACGTATTAGTATGCTTAATTCTCTATAAATATGAGATCATTTAATCCTCCTCATCCCAAGAAGTAATATCATTTCTTCTCATTTTATACCTAAGGAAACTCAGGCACAGAGAGGCAAGGTAACTTGTTCAGGGACACTTAGCTAGTGGAGCCAGGGTTCAAATCCAGGTAGTCTGGGTTCATCTGCAGTCTTAGCTTCCGTGATTTGTCTAGATGAAAGGATGCCCTTTCTAAGGACTTGGGGTGGTACCTGATGTTAATGCAGCAGGTCCACCTTGACAGTGGATTCCTGTAGGAGAGTACAATGAAGAACATCACGTATAGTGTCTTTGTTCTATTTTCAGTGCCTACGCATGAACTCTTGAAATTCGTTCAGCAAACATGTATTGCATGAAACTAAGTGCCAGATATTGTAAGGTTCTGGAGCTACGAGTTATAAAGAGGCTATGTTGCCTTCCCTCCAGGAGCTAAGATACCAGAAAAGATCCATCAGAAGAGATTACAAAACTGAAAATATAAAAATAGCATTCTGGGAGCAAGGTGAGGGGAGACTGGGAGAAGGAGTGGGGGAGGGGGAAGGCAGAGAAGGAGGGAGGGAGAAAGAGAGAGAACATTTGGAAAGAGTTGATACTGAGGGGTAGGGGTCCCTCTTTCTACTCCACTTTCTGCTCGACAACTCACCTGGCTTTCATTCAGGCTGTAAGATATTCAGAGATCATGGTCAGAGCTTGATTTGGGTTTAATCCACATCTATTATTTATTAGCTGGTGATTTGGGGGCAAGTTGTTTCTAGGTTTACATAATGGTTCAAACATCCCTACCCTGTAGATCTCATATTGTTTTTTTGTTTGTTTGTTTGTTTTTCATGAAAATCAAAATGAGATCCTGCCTGTTTGTTTGTTCATCTATGCCACCTAAAGGGGATGGAAAAGCAAGCTTTTATCTTCAGAAGCTTGGGTGACTAACTGGCAGACCCATGCATAAATAATGAAAGTGCAGGCTCCCTGGAATGCGTCTAGACTTCAGGGCGATATCTGATTTAGCATCCCAAAGGATCTCATGTGCAAAACGCCCTGTCGGTGACTGCATTGGCACAAGCGGTGTTGTGTTTCAGAAGTCCGCTTGGAAGATGCGAGATAAAGGACGGCAGGAGTGGGGTCTGGAGGGGCACCACAAGTGCTAGCTAGCCTAAGGTCCACATTTGATATTAGTGGATCACAGGAAGGGGAAAAGCAGAAAGTCCAGGAATATTTGAAAAATAGAAATCTGTGAGCTATGACTCGAAGCTCATCAATTGGGCATATAAAAAAAATCGCATTGATGAAACACCTTGGAGCTTTAAAATGTGATTTCAGAAAGATTTTCCCTTTCTCCTTAAAATCAGTCCATCAATCAGTGAATCAATCATCAATCCCTGATAGTTAGTTATTATCGCCCTCACAACAAAAAACAAAAGACCTACAGAAGTTAAATTATTTGCTCAGGTCCTCTCAATGAAACCAATAAATAAGACAGGATATATGATCCAAAGTCCAGTTATCTCCACCATACGATAGAAAATAGGAAGAGTCAAAGGAAATGAAGTTGGCCAAGGTGGTTACTGACTGATTTCACGGAAGAATGTGAAATTGCTTCTTAACAGGAGAACACCCAAGCCTGGGCATGCTGTGTTGCACAACAGGATCTAGATCTACCTTAGATCCATTCATGACTCTTAATTGGGATTAATACTCAGAATCTATCCAAGATTTTCAATGAATTAAACAGGAAAATAAACACAGAATAGAGTTTTACCTCGTCAACCTTCAACCAGAGTCAAGGATTTTCAGTAAGGAGTTAGTGCTTGGCCTTTCTGCAGGCAGACTCTCTTTCCTGCAGCTGCTATCTGCAATGGCCGGAGGCCATCTTCTTTGTCAGCTCACTCGAGAATTTGCCTTAAAACAGAAGCTCCTTGGGCAGCCCTAGGGAACCTGGCATCTCTTGAAATCCTCTAATCAAAGATAGCTTTTGCCTAAAGCTCTCTCTTATAAAGGCAAGGAGGATAGTGGCAATTATCCAAGTGATTCAAGCAAGAGAAATGAATTTGATCTTCATTACCTAACTTTTCAGGCAAAAATTTCTTACAGCAGTGCTTCTCAATTTTTATCATGCAGAGAATCGCCCGGGGGTCCTGTTAAAATGCAGATTCTAATTTAGTAGGTTTTGGGTGGGGACAGAAGATTCTGCATTTCTAAGGAGCTCCCAGGTGACGCTGACCACAGATTCATAAGTGAGGCTTTACCCACAGAGCTTGGCCCACTTCTGCACTTGCTATCTTTGGAGCAGAGGGTCTCAAAGTTTGGGCCGCATTAGAATCACCCAAGGAACGTGGAAAAAATACAAAGTTTGATTTGGTCGACCTGATATTTGCTCTTCTAATAAGTACCTCAGCTGTTCCCAGAGGCCATTCTCTAAGAAATGACTTAGGGGAAGCACGGCGGTGACCCACAGTAGCCAGGTATGCCCAGCCGGGCCAGGACGCAGCCTTTGGAACCAATAAAGTCTTAGTGAGAGGTTTCTTTAAGTGGAGAAGAATATAAAAGTCAGTGAAAGTCCAGCCTCTAAATTCAGCAAAATAAGATCAAGCTAATGGTGGCACTCACATGGGGCTTCTGCATTGCTGGGCGGGAAAAGGAGTCTCAAATCTCTTCTGATCACACCCCTTGTAATTTCCTTCTGAAGGACCTGGGACGTGGTAGAAGGAGGAGCAAGCTGAGAATGATGATAACTGGCACCTGAGACCCCAGGAAAAGGGCATTTACAGTAGTGCCTGGAGGGCCCGGCAGCCCTGTGAGAAGTATGAGGATACATGCAGTCTGACAGCCATACTTTAAGTCATATTTTTCATTTTCAGAAATGGTTTCTATGGAAACTCACCAGCCAGGTTTCTCAGTCTACAGGCAGAGATCATTTTGCGAGACGCGTGTTTTCCGGTGAAGCATCGGCTATAAAAGTGGCAATATGAAGGTGAATAAAATTGACCCATGGTACAAAAATGATCTCCTGCTCACCTTGCTTAGATGACGTCTTGCAGGAGAAAGGGAAGACATGGTTTCAATTTCCTGTCCTGAACTACAAGAGGACAGAAGGTGATGGAGAACAAGGTGAAGGAGCACTGAGTGGGTGAAGTCACTGGGCCTTCGTGTCCTTTGTCACATACGAGAATGGCGTTAAACTAGATTAAACATAAAGCCCCACCTAGTGCGGGAATTCTGTGTTTCCATGCCTGCAGTGATTGTGTTCTGCTCACTGGTGCCACAATGACTGAGGAGAACAGGGGAGACCCTTAGAAACCGTTAATTCGCTAAAGTGTATGTATGTGACTGCGCGTGTGTAGACTTAGTTACCTATTGTCTAATCTCATTAGGGTGAAGCTCTACGTTATAAAATGCCTTCACCTTGAGAACTCTGACTTTTGTTTTCTACTCTTTCTGCTCCAGTCATTGCCACAGACCACATCTCTGTTCTTCTAGACCACTGAAGTCTCAGACCAAAAATAAATTGATGAAATTTGGCTCCATTTTACAGTGACCTTTTAATTAATTTGACATAGACTTTTTTGGTTTGTTTGTTTGGAATGTTCAGATCATTTTGGTGGGTTTTTAAAAAATTTTTTTTAATGTTTGTTTATTTTTGAGAAAGAGAGAGACAGAGCGTGAGTAGGGGAAGGGCGGAGAGAGAGGGAAACACAGAATCGAAGCAGGCTCCAGGCTCTGAGCTGTCAGCCCAGAGCCCAATGCGGGGCTCGACGTTCAACCAGCTGAGCCACCCAGGCACCCTTTTTTCCCTACAAACTTTTTTTTTTTTTTTTTTTTTTTAATCTTTCAATTCTGGAGCTCGGGAGTGAGTTAGACGATAGAAAAGATTTGGATCCTTTGCATACATATGTCCGAAGTTTAAACCTCACCTCCTTTGTGAAGAACGCTTTGATTCTCTTCAATCACAACTATTTCTTCTTTTTTGATCCTAAAAAATCATTGCTCTTTTCTCCATCATCCTTTAGCATATGTCTAGGTGTAAATGAGCAATCTTAGATAATATGTGATCTAAATTTATACCACTGAAATTATTGGGTAGATTAAAATATGTACTAAAAGCACACAGAGGGGTGCTCGGGTGGCTCAGTCAGTTAGGTGTCCGACTTCGGCTAAGGTCATTATCTCACAGTTCCTGGGTTCGAGCCCCACGTTGGGCTTTGTGCTGTCAGTGCGGAGCCTGCTTGGAGTCCTCTGTCTCCCTCTTTCTCTGCCCCTCCCTCACGTGTGTGTGTGTGTGTGTGTGTGGGTGTGTGTGTGCGCGCGCGCGCGCATGCTCTCTCTCTCTCTCTCAAAAATAAATAAACATTTAAAAAATTATCAAAAAATAAGGGGCGCCTGGGTGGCGCAGTCGGTTAAGCGTCCGACTTCAGCCAGGTCACGATCTCGCGGTCCGGGAGTTCGAGCCCCGCGTCAGGCTCTGGGCTGATGGCTCAGAGCCTGGAGCCTGTTTCCGATTCTGTGTCTCCCTCTCTCTCTGCTCCTCCCCCGTTCATGCTCTGTCTCTCTCTGTCCCAAAAATAAATAAACGTTGAAAAAAAAAATTAAAAAAAAAAAATAAAAGCACATAGAGAACTTGGTAGGGATCTCGCTGTTGGATGAAACAAGTTTCATAGGAAAATGACTGTCTTGCTCTGAGAAGTCTGGGATCCCTGGAGAAGGAGATGGACAGATGGAAAGCAGGAATTTCCCATACTGCAGCCCTGTATATCCTGAATGGATGGAGAAGTCCACTTCCGGCTCTGACACTGACAACTCTATGAACTTAAGGGACCTTATTAACCTTCTGATTTCCAGTTTTTTCTACTCTCAAAAAGAGGTAATACCAAGTTCTTAAGGTAGACAATTAAATACCACATGCATATAAAATCCAAGAGTCCGTTTTGAGAACTCTGTCAACATATGCTAACAACAGTGAAAATGATGTGGGAGGCAAGCACCCTCTGGGGAGGCAGCTGATCTACTGAAATTGGGGACAAACCATGGAAATAAATTCTAGGGCCGTATTCAGGCAAGAGCGGAGCCTAGGTTGGGAATAAAGGGTCATGAGGCATTTTCTGAAGTTAACTATTTTTAAGTACTTTCAATCCACCACTCCTTTGGTGCTTCATTTGTCCGAAAGCCATAGGTTTAAGAGCTACTGCCTGATTGTTATGCTTTACAACACACTCAACAGAAGAGATGAAACTCAATAAAAGGGAATAAAGTAATTTGTAGTATTTCTTTCTCCAAGGTATAAAGTATTTATTTTGAGCCACATAATTAGTAAAATTGTAATTGGCTATTGGCAGGTCGAAAATTGGAAGCAAAGAAATGCATTATAAAAGAATGGAAACTCTGTGGATAATTTTTATTCTTCTGAGTAGTTTGTGCTACTTAGTTGCTTTCAGAGAAACAAATCAATAACTATTATTTAGAGTTTCCCTCTAGCTTCCACTGCTTTAGGAGCCGTTTCTCTATCAGTGATCCCGTAATTTCATCAATATGGTATCATTAGCACTCCGCAGTTAGCAATTAACCTTTATCCAACATGCTCAGTTATAGCTTTAGGAAAAAACTGTCAGTCACATGGAGTATGCTCAGATTTCAGTGGTATAGCTAGCTCTATTTAAGATAGATGAAACAGCTGTTAAAGTTATAGTTAGAGCTAGAGTAAGTATTGATTTGCAAGAACCAATTTCCTGTTTTTAAGGCAATCCGAGGAACCAAGGGGATATCCCTATCAGTCATTTTTAATCTTGGTAAGAAGTAAAGTAAGTGCTCCCTAATAGGGGCACCACAACATTCTGGTTTCTTGCAGAGCTCATTAGCAGCAGCTCCGTTTTAGATACCAGAACATATATTAGTATTCTGCTAGTTACACTGCAGTCACTATATTTGTAGAGTGCTTTCACACAATTACATCGACCCTTGAACAACACAGAATTGATCTGCGCAGGTGCACTTACACGCAGATTTTTTTTTTTAATATATAAATACGGCTCAGTGTTGTAAATGTATTTTCTCTTTCTTATGATTTTCTTAATAACATTTTCTTTTGGGTAGCTTACTTTAAATTGTAAGAATGCAGTATATAATACATGTAACATATAAATACGTGTTAATTGTTTATGTTAATGACGAGGCTTCCAGTCGACAGTAGGCTATTAGTAGTTAAATTTGGGGGAGAGTTCAAAAGTTGTATGTGGATATTCTTTTTTTTTTTTAAGTTTATTTATATATTTTTGAGAGAGAGTGAGAGACAGAAGGGTTGGGGCAGAGAGAGAGGGAAAGAGAGAGAATCTCAAGCAGGCTCTGCTGTCATTATGGAGTCCAGTGTGAGGCTTGAATTCACAACCTGTGAGATCATGACCTGAGCCAAAACCAGGAGTCAGAAGCTTAACTGACTAAGGCACCCAAGTGCCCCTACATGCGGATTTTCAACTGCACAGGGGTCAGTGCCCCAAACCCTCATGCTGTTCAAGGGTCAACTTAACTTCCAATGATCCTCACAACAATGCTGGGAAGTAATGTAATTATGTCCTTTCTTCCGATTGAATACTTTTAAGCAAAAACATATCCCTGGATCATTGCCCCAGATCTACCAGTAAATTTCTGTATGACCTCCAAAGTTGCCTGTGCGGGCTTCAGCGTCCTCAACTATAAAATTAGTTGTAATAACAAGCCGTTGTTTCAGTGGCTTGAAGCTCATTTCTAGATATTAGATCTGTGATTCCAGGCTTCTCCAAATTAACTTTGTATCTCAGCAAGAGTACTGTAGTATTAATTATTGATGAAATCACACCATAATGTCCTAGCCATTGTCCTATGGTATAGTTTGTACGAGTGATGATGTTTTTAGTAATATGAGCACACTGTGCAGTACTTGTCTTTTGAATCTTTGCAAATAGTGTTTTGATGACCTCTTTTCTTGAAACTAATGTAGAAAATTTGCAGATCGTACTTGCAATAATATTAACCATTAATTTTTTCCCCAGACCTAAAAAATTTCTTTTGACACATATCATACATAACAGGAATAATTTAAATAGGCAAAACACAATAATTAAGAGATGGATGGAGTAGAGATTCATCCCTGTTGTTTACAGTAATGTGAATTGTCTGGCATATAAAATGTCATTAGTGAAGGGGAAGAAGATTCCAGAGACAGATCTACAAATGATCTACGTAGTAGATGAAAAATTCCAAGTAGAGAAAGAAACGTTCACTTTAATTTGTCATAAACTAACTTAAGTGCAGAAAGCAATATAAGCTTTTGTTAAGATTTACCTTTTTTTTTTTTTTTTTTGGTATATGGGGACAATTGGTCTCAAGGATTAAAACTGAATACAATCCAGTAGAGAAACAAGTGACTGTTTTTTTTTTTGTTTGTTTTTTTAATCCAGAAAAACATTTGCAAAGAGAAAGAAAAGAAAACAATCTATGTAATAAATTTTTTTAAAATGTTCCTTGTGTTGCCTAGCTCTTGGAGAAGCTTTTGAGGAGCTCTATAGACCTTGCTCCTTCTCACTAGAGCTGAACTCTAACGTGGACTAGATTCTCTTCAGTTGCATGAAGTACTTCCAGCCACGAGGTCTGAAAAGGGCTTAAAAGGAATGGAGGAGTCTAGAACTCACTGATTGCTGTGATTGGGACACTTTGACTTAAATGAAGGGAAAAATTCTGGTGAGGACTTTCCTTGGGTCATTTATTAAAAATTCCGTATCACTGCTTTTTCAGGTTTTAGTGATGATGCACACATATAGATTAATAATGACATTTTTCCGATATAACTGACATGCCAGCATTTTTTTGTCTTTCACATCTACTATTGAATTATACTACCGTGGTCATCAAAGTAACTATTATTGGGGGGATTTAAAGTCCTCCTAAAAGCAAATGCAAGCAAGTTTCATAATTTTATTGATAAATGTATCAAATTTAAGAAATGTAATGGTACAGTACAGTATATATGTGTGTGATGGGGGTATAGCTCAGGGGGTAGAGCATTTGACTGCATATGTGTGTGTGTGTGTGTGTGTGTGTATTTATATATGTACGTATATGTATATATATATATATATGTGCATGCACACAGGTATACACATACATATACACATACACATGTATGCATATATATATATGCAATTATTCTTTTCATATTTTCATGACCTCAATGCACATCACAGTTAAAAGTAATACAGACATTTTCCCAACTGTGGTTGAATTGGGAGTAAAGAGCCTAGAACCCCTTCTTCCCTTGTCTCTGAGGTCACTGAAATACCACTGCAGGTTGAAAAGCAATGGGTAGTCCACATCCTTCCCATTTTACACATGAGGAGACAGAGGCCCAAACATGTTAAAATACACGGTCTCATCATAGTCACTCATTTCCCCACCTGAGACCGGGACCCCACCCCAAGTTGAGTGATAAGATGACAGCAAACTCTTTCTCTGGATATCCAGGGTCCTGCTCTCTTGTCACACTGAGCTACTGATTTGGGTCTGTAACCTTGAACACATCAGTTGACCTCTTTGAATTGATGCTTTCTTGTCCTAAAACAGGAAAGATGCTAGGAGATATTAAAACAGGCAAAGGAAGAACAAATCTTCTACAGGACACTTATTTCTACAAAATGACTCCAGGGGAAATCCCCCAGAAATCGCCAAAGGATTCAGCTACAGAAAATCAAACAGAACAAAGGGACTGAGAGAAACTTCAAAGAAAGCAAACACTAAGAGAGACCCACCGTCCCTCTGGGCATCTGCAGTGGAGTAGTCCTTAAAAGCAGAACGGAGCAATTGCAGGAGGGCAATGTTTTACCACAGCAGTGCTTTTAAAAATTTTCCATGGAAGTACCTCTAACAGGAGAGAAATGGGAATATATTAGCCCTCATCCCTTAACCACCAACCTAGTGTATAATTTGATGTGGCTAGTGGCAAACACAAAAATTAATTGCAGTCTCATATTTTACATAAAATGGGATAACCTCTAGCATTTCACTTTTTATTTTGCCTTTCCTCTTGTATTTAAAATTATAAATTAATTTTAATATAAAATAATGTTTATCCACTTAGCTATACCTGCTGAGTTGTTGTGTTTTTTTTTTTTTTAATACCTGCTGAGTTTTACAGCAGCACTGTGAGGAGGAGAAGAAGGAGAAATAAAGACACAGATCATTCTCAAGTATCTATTAATTATATACATGGAGACCAGAGGACAGTAGAAACATTTTCTCAGTGCCTTACCTTTCTGTTTATGCTAATTTCACCTAAAATGAATGTAGGTGAATTCCTCCTCTTGTTCTCCTTTGAGCCTATGGATTACTATATGTTGATGGGTATTGATAAATATTTTCTAAGGAATGTATCCTTTTATACCCAAATATCCCATCAAAACCTTTTATCATTTCCTATCTAACATGCCCATACCTGTCTAAATAAACATTGAGAGAAACATAGGTTAGATGCACATTAATATATAAGTTTGGCTTTGCAAAACATCATGTGTTCTTTAAAAGGTTTTGTCCATTGTTTTCAATAAACAGAAAGATAAACGCATGTATAAACACACATAAAGGCGTAAGTAATAACTTACTATTAAGAGCAAACATTTGCACAAAGAAATACATTTCTAACTGGCTGAATCAGAGAGTAAAAGGAAAAAAAAAAAAAGAGGGTAGTGGGATTGAAGTGTACTGAGGGGATTCCTTGAGAACAAGTCGTGTACAAAACCTTCACAGATCTTCCCAACTCCTGTTCAGTGACAACACGTTAGTAGTTTGAGTCAACCTAGGTGGGACTATTTATGCAATAGGAATTAGCAAACACCCTCAGGAATTGTTTCCCCAAGCTTGGAGAGCTGATCATTAAATATGAATCAGAACACCATGGGCTAAGACCCTGAAGAACCCAAGGAGGACTTTTTCAAGCCTTGGTCAGTTGTCAAGACTCCTTAATTTATATTATGGACAGATAGACTTCCTTTAGTACTTTTCTTATCTTTTTTTTTTTTAAATGTTTATTTATTCTTGAGCGAGGAGAGAGAAAGAGAGAGACAGAGTGCGAGTGCGCACAAGTAGGGGAGGGGTGGAGAGAGAGGGAGACACAGAATCTGAAGCGGACTCCAGGCTCTGAGCTGTCAGCACAGAGCCCAACGCAGGGCTCGAACTCATGAACTGCGAGATCATGACCTGAGGGGAAGTGGGATGCTTAACTGACTGATCCACCCAGGCGCCCCTCCTTTAGTACTTTTCTTGACTTCCAGTTCTTTTAAGTGTATACATTTAGGTGCATTTGCAGCAAATTTAATGGCTAAAGTGCTGCCTAAAAAAATCCTATTGTGCTATATTAAATATCAGAACACTCCAAGAAAACTATAGTCATATTACAATAGGGTTAAGAGAAAATAAATGATAAATATTTGAATAAAGATGAGAACTGGCTTGAAGTAACATCAACAAGATGGCTAAGTAGGCAGCCCCAGACCCTCCCACAAACGCAATTCAGCAATAGCTCAAGGACAGTTCCCTTAGTGAGAATCAGAAAATATAAATTATGACAATGATAACGAAGTGTGTGTGTGTGGGGGGGGGAGTGTTAAAATGTATAGTCTTTGTGATTGAATTTAAGCGATAATTAGCTTAAAATAAACCCCAGGGTAACCATATACACCCCCCCCCCCCCGCCACACACACACATACACACCCTCTATAGAAGCTACATAAAAGAAAAAAAGAGAAGAGAATCAAAGCAAATCAATACAAAAATTTAACAAAACACAGAAGATACTAGGAGAAGGAATAGCAGAAAAAAAAAGAACAGGACTAAGAGAAAACAAAATGGCAATTGTATATCCTTCCCTATCAGTAATTACTCTAAATGTAAATAGATTAAATGCCCACCAAAAGATAAAGAATGACTGAATGGATTAAACAGCAGCAGCAACAACAACAACAAAAACCTGACAAGACCCAGTAGATTGAAAAAAAGTAGAAGTTTGTTTCGCTCTCCAATAAAAGTCAGAATGCAGTCAGTCCAGGCCTTTCATGGCTGCTCCAGTATCATCAAGGGCCAAATTATTTTTTATTTTTTGCTTTACAGCATTTTTATGTGCCTTAGGGTCTCACATGGTGCTTGAGCCTCAGTCGTTATTTTAGTATTCCAGCAAGCAGGAAAAAAAAATATTGAAGCAGGGAAGAGAGAAGAATGTACCCCTCCCTTTAAAGATACTTAAGAAACTTCTTTACAAGTCCCACATGATAATTCTGCTTATGTTTCTTGGCTAGAACTTAGTCACATTGTCACACTGGACACAAGGAAGACTGGGGAATATACTTTTTATTCTGGATAGCCATATAAACCGCTAAAAAGCAGGGGGTCTATTACTAAGAAAATAATTAGCAATAGACATTAAAGTAGGAGTGTAGTAATCTTTTCCACAGCTATGCATGCAAGTCAAATCTATAGCTTTTAAAACTACTGATAACCGGTGTTTCAATTACCTATTGCCATGTAACAACCACCCCGAGACTTAATGATTTGAAATAACAATATTTTCTCATTTCCCACAATTCCATGCTTGGTTATACTCAGATTGTTTTTCTGATCTATATGGTGTCTGCTGGGATCACCCATGAGGCTGATTTCAGATGAGAGCTTGGTTGGCACTAGAATATCCAAGAAAGCTTTGCACACACATCTTGGTAGGGAACACTGAGATGTCTAGAAGGCTGCAATCTCCCTTTCTCCTTCAGGATAGCCAAGTCTCTCTGTATGGTGACTCCCACTTCCAAGAGAGCGGGTACGAACTGCCAGGCCTCTAAAGCTGAGACCTAGAACTCACAGTGCTACTTCTACCACATTCTACTGGTCAAAGCAAGTCACAAAGTTACCCCAGATACAAGAGCAGGGGAAGTAGATTCTACCTTTGTATGCTAGGTGTGGCACATGTGCAGAATGAGGGGAGGAATTGCTGGTGGCCATCTTTGGAAGCCATCTTCCACCATGGCTCAAAACTTCAGTTAGGGATCCTAAGTAGCCTGGGAGTTTGTTGAAGTTGTCTGTATTTAGGATGGAAGGAAGAAGAGAGGAAATTCATAGGTGGTTGTGTTTCATATACAAGAGTAAAAATCACTGGCTTATTCCAGAGTCCCAGTTGACTAGACATTGTGAAGGCAGCGTGTAGAAATATCCATAAATTCTGCATAGAGCAGCCCTGACATCAACAAAATGACTCTCACATAGTGTTGTTGGCACTGCTAATTGGTATAACCTTTCTAGGTATAAGCTATAAAATATGTATGCCATGGATTCAGTGATTCTGATTTTGAAGTATCTACCTCAAGCATATATTTTAACAAGTGTGAACACCTTCACACAAAAAAATGTTCAATGTATATTTTGCATACAAATGAAAAATTAGGAATAATTGTGTATTTGCCAGAAAGATTTATTTAGAGGGATAATAAATTACACTGCAGTTATTATTTATTTTTTTTAAGTTTTTTTCTAATGTTTATTTTATTTTTTAGAGAGAGACAGAGACAGAGACAGAGACAGGGTGTAAACAGGGCGGGGGGGGGGGCAGAGAGAGAGGGAGACACAGAATCCAAAGCAGGTTCCAGGCTCTGAGCTGTCAGCACAGAGCCCGATGTGGGTCTTGAACTCATGAACCGTGAGATCATGACCTGAGCCGAAGTTGGATGCTCAACCAACTGAGCCACCCAGGTGCCCATACACTGCAATTTTAAAGAATAATAATATTTGAAAGGTCTTCACCTATTTGAAGTGGCAAAAGTAGTCTAAAGAGGAGAATATAAATAGTATAAGTTATGTATACTTTTCTTTTTGCAAAATTATGCATAAAAATTCTGAAAGGATATATAACAATATGTTAATAATGGTTGTATTGTGGTTACTAATATTATGGTTTCTTTTTCTTGGTTGTCTTTTCAAAACTTTTTAATAAACAAGCATTATTAATGTACTAAAATCATATTAAATAGGGGCGCCTGCATGGCTCAGTCGGTTAAGCGTCTGGCTTCAGCTCAGTTCATGGTCTCACGGGCTCGTGAGTTTGAGTCCCGCCTGTCGGGCTCTGTGCTGACAGCTCAGAGCCTGAAACCTGCTTCAGATTCTGTGTCTCCCTCTCTCTGCCCCTCCCCTGTGCTCTGTCTCTCTGTCTCTCTCAAGAATAAATAAGACACTAAAAAAAATTTTTTTAGATCATATTAAATACAATATTAAATACTAAAGCAATTGCACAGTATCCACTTGGCTTGGTTTATGTTTTCCAAAAATAACCATGCAAAGTGAGTTTATATGAGTCCTCACTGTTCTTCCCAAGGAAGAGACAATTATACTCAAATATTCCCTTTCTGAATACAATTTCAATTTGTGAGCCCAGCCATCTGTGAGATTTGTTGCATCCCTTCTTCCTATAGGTTATTGTTCAGCTTTTCAGTTATACTTTGGAGTAAATACAGAAGAACTAACAGTGAGGTTATCACCTCTGATAGCAAATGAAAACAAGGCCCTGGGAACCTGGATAAAATCAAAAGGCGTGAGACCCAGGGTAAAAGATCTACTAAGGTAAAACTACATTTCAAATCCCCACATTATTTCACTGGGTTTTAAGTCAGTAAGGCCTTCAGAGTTATCGTGTGTCCAGTTTGGGCAGGACGTTAAGTGAAATGGTGACCTGTCAACAGTAGACACAGTCCCTGTCTTGAGGGAGAGAGAACACAAAGACGGAAGCCATCAGGAGCCCTTACAAGAAGAGCCCACCCACAAACAGACATTGGCACAGAGATCCTGGGCATGGAGAGTCCGTAGAGATTTAATTTTTTTGTTGTTGTTTCTGAAGAAAATGGACTTCTGCCTTTGTTTTTATTCTTATGTTAATAGAAAACCATGTGATTCGTCTTCAAGCTTGATACAGTTCCTTCTAGACCCATGTCTGCTCACTTCTGAGCCATTGCTGCTTCATTGCTGATCATTCTTTAAAAAAAAAAATTTTTTTTTTAGTGTTTATTTATTCTTGAGCGAGAGAGAGACAGAGTGTAAGTGGGGGAGGGGCAGAGAGAGAGGGAGACACAGAATCTGAAGCAGGTTCCAGGCTCTGAGCCGTCAGCACAGAACCCAGCGTGGGGCTTGAACTTATGAACTGCAAGATCATGACCTGAGCTAAAGTCAGATGCTTAAGTGACTGAGCCACCCAGGTGCCCCAACTGCTGATTATTCTTGGTAAACCCTGCTCAAAGACCATCAGTGGCTCACGCATCACCTCCAGAATATCTGTGTATCTATGTATGTATATATGTATGTATGTATCTATCATCTATCTAATCTTCTGGATATATACTTTCAGTGAGTGATCTAGCAGAATCTACTCTTCCAACAGTAAACTCAAGCTAGTATCTAAAAACATTCACTACAAACAATTGACATCCATCTCCCAAACACAACTTTGACATTTGGACCTCTTTCTTCACCAGCCACATTCTTTTAACAATAAAACATGTTTCACCTGAATCCAAATCCTACCTAATCTTCAAGACTCAATCCAAATTCTATATCCTTCTGAAATTCTCTCTAATCACAGCAAATCTAAGTATCCTCATTGACGCATTCTTGTCCTCTTAACGTAAGGGCCAGCTATATATTTGATACCATTTGTGTATTACTTTGCATTGGTATCTTCAATATTCTACTTTGGGTTGTTAATTTTCTTTTTGGTTTTATTATAAGATCATTTAAAAATTGATACAAGTAACATACAAATACATTTTCATCAAAATGCAAAATAATAAAAACATTGTTGAGTACTTGTTATATGTTAAGTATTTAAAAAAGAGCTTTACATGTATTTAATACTTATAATAATTCCATGAGGTAGATAATATTATTATTTGCATTTTGCTTAGGAAACCAGGGTACAAAGAAGTTAAGGAACTTGCCCAAACTGTCCCCAGAGCTGGAACTCTTAACCTCTATATTATACTATTTCTCATTAATATAGAATAATACAGAATCAAAATATCTATGTGAATGGTACAATTATATGAGACATCCCTGCCTCTGTTAACCTTTGTTCATTTATCTGTCCAGAACTTTATCCAATCATTTGCATGTTCATTCACATGCATAAGTAGCAGGTGTGAGTCTTACTCCATGAAGTGTCCATTTTTTTTAAATTTTTTTGATGTTTATTCATTTTTGAAAGACAGAGACAGAGCACAAGCAGGGGTGGGGCAGAGAAAGAAGGGGGCACAGAATCTGAAGCGGGCTCCAGGCTCTGAGCTGTCAGCACAGAGCCCGTTGCGGGGCTCGAACTCAGGAACCGTGAGATTATGATCTGAGCCGAAGTCGGACGCTCAACCGACTGAGCCACCCAAGTGCCCCATACATTTTTTTTTCTATAACTGAACTTAATGGGTCGTGGTTTTTAGGATGGCAGAAACATTCTTTTTTTAATTCCACATTTTTTTGACACCTTTTCTTGAGGTGTATGTAGGTTCCACAGAGGATCCCAGGTACTACATTATGGGGACCTAAGGACCTCCATCCAAAGATACCCATGCTCCATCTAATCCTTATTTATAAGGATTACTGTTACTGACAGCTAGGCCTCTCCAGATCTGGGTCTGTCTTAGGTACTCCTGCATTCCTCAAAAGCAGCTTTAAAATCATTCCACAATTCCTGAGCATCCCTTGGGATGCAGCAGGAACTCAGGTGGAGTTCCTTAAGGCCCTTTACCACCCAAGCATTTCCAGCACCCTCTTGAATCAGGGGGAGCTCAGTGGACTTGCCTTAGGAACTACTTGGGAAGGTCTGTAGAAAGTAGACCAGGATTACTCTGCTCTTGAATTCCTCAGTTATTGCTAGAGTGTCTATCATTTCTGTTCTCCTCTCTCCTTCAGCTCTGATGTGGCAAAAGGTTCTTGTCTCAACGAATACATAACCTGGTTACCTCGTTTCTCTGATACTTCTATTCTCCCACTTCAGGAGGAATATTTCTCTAACTAATCATGTTCCACCAAATCTTCTGAACTCAAAAGCCAAGAAGATTTCACTCTTTTAGCCTGTGCTCTGTCACATCGTTCCTCCCTTGTGGCAGTGAAGATGAGATGCCCTAGCAGCCTAGGCAGGGAGAAGGTCAGTGGGGTACAGAAACAATGGGGGGAAATAGCTTAATATCTCAAAATAGCATCCCACTGTTCACATGTAGGTACATATTCAAATGTACTTTTTATAGCAGCCATGTATTATTGGTAGGGTTGATTCTACTTCTAACCCTTTGGGTCAGTTTTAATTTGGCTTAGCCTATCAGGATCCTCCTTTTCTTATGCTAAGTGATTGCTACTGAGACACCTATGTAGCCTAAAATGGTCCAAGTGGAGTAGGGTCAAGAATTTTATTCCTTTTTGGGGCACCTGAATGGGTCAGTCAGTTAAGCATCTGACTCTTGGTTTCGGCTCAGATCATGATCTCATAGTTTCATGAGTTCGAACCCTGCATCAGGCTCCATGCTGGCAGCGTTGAGCCTTCTTGGGATTCTCTATCTCCCCTTCTGACCCTCCCCCATTTGTGCTATCTTTGTCTCTCTCAAAATAAACTTAAAAAAAATTTTTTTTTTGTTCCTTTTTGAATGGAGAAACACTTTCTCTCCCCTGGATGTAAATGAAGAAACTGGTAATCCTGGTTTCTGCTTGTAGCCATTTTTTGAAGATTAGGAACACCAGAACAAATAGAAAGCTGGTACTTGGAAGGAAACAATTTTAGAGTCTTGATTGTACCCTGCCTGAAGCCTGAACTATCTGTGGACTTGTCCTTGATTGTGCCAATAAGTTATTCTTATTATCTAATTCAATTTAAGATTTTCTAATCTTAATTTGTAGATTTTCTAATGTAGATTTTCTGATGTAGATTTTCTAATAATTGAATTTGATATCCAGAAATGGAATTGCTGGATGTGGGGTATATTATTTAAATTGGAGGGGCGCCTGGGTGGCGCAGTTGGTTAAGTGTCGGACTTCAGCCAGGTCACGGTCTCGCGGTCCGTGAGTTCGAGCCCCGCGTCGGGCTCTGGGCTGATGGCTCAGAGCCTGGAGCCTGTTTCCGATTCTGTGTCTCCCTCTCCCTCTGCCCCTCCCCCGTTCATGCTCTGTCTCTCCCTGTCCCAAAAATAAATAAAAAAAAAACGTTGAAAAAAAATTAAAAAAAAAAATAAATTGGGGTCAATAGTGTCAAACTGCCCTCAGAAACACTTTGCAATGTACATTACTTCCAACTGAGTATTTTAGATTACCTGTTTCTTTGCACTTTAACCAACAACAAATAATAACAATCTTTTTCATCTTTGCCAATCTGCTGGGTGAAATATAATATAATAATGTCACTTCTCTTTATACTCCTTTATTTTCTATAACATATTTTATGTTCCTTATGAGAAACCTAACTCAAATTTGCAAATTAATGTATTTTCTGGTTGAAGACATTCTAATTTTAGGTAACAGTTATCTGGGAAATTAAAATGTTAAGTCTCTAGCAGGGCTATTTTTCCTCTTTCCCCTTCTCTGACAAAAGATAGTTTTCCGTAAATAAAAGCTACAGAGATAGGCTTACCCAACCTCACAGTAGTGGAGAGAAAGGTCTTTGGACCCTTGCATTATCTTCTAAATTCTCATTGATCTCTGCTTAGGACTGACTACTCTGACTCATGGACTGAGGATGAATTTGGCAACTCATGAATGCATGTAGTCTGTTTTCTTGATTTTGTCATGGTCTGTACTTCTTCACAGATAATTCAGCCCCACCACAGCTCTGCCTGGAACTTAATCAATATTCCCGAGGTTTTCTGAGATCCCCCAAGAGATCCCTGCCCTGGGTTGTTGCCTTGCAACCCAGAACTCCCTTCTGGCCACAACAACTCCAACCCATACCATCAAGATCTCCAACATGCCTTATCAACAACCTTTTACAACTATGTCAGCACATCTGTAAGATTTCCTAGTCTCATGGGATCAGAGGGTAATTCAGTGTTGTAACTCTGGTGCTCTGTTTCTCTGTCTCTGTCTCTGTCTCTATCTCTGTAACTATTTGAACTCTGATATGATCAAGCAATATTGCCTTGTGAGAAAATATTCCTCATTACACTTGACCTGCCCTTATTACCACCATATATAGATTTCCAAATTGTGTATGGGACACAAAAGCTCTTCTGCTTTAGTTCTACTTTTCAGCTAAACTAGCATTATGACTTCTGGGATTTCAGTAGGATTTCAGTATAACATACTTTTCTGGGGCTTGCTTCCTCCTGTCTAGTCTACTCCTGCCTTACCACATGGGAATGGCAAAAATGGGCATTCCATTCCATTTCTCTTCTTATCTGACTGTTTTCTTTACATGGTAATTCACTTCCTTTCTACAACATTGTCATTTGCCTGACCAGTCCCTTTTCTGGGATCATGAGATGCCAGGAAAGAAATGAAGAGATCTATCTAAAAATGTTATTTCTCTTATATCAAGACAAAAATTTTTCATGGGTTTATTGGTTGATATCCTTCTTCTAGGAATTACATGTTCATAGTCTTTTCATATGCTTGTGGAGTTCTTTATTTTTTCTTCTTAATTGTAATTGTTCTACATAGATTTATTTTCATTTATTCACTTAACGGACACTTATTGAGCCTGTTATTTTCTAAAATATGTGCTTGGTGAGAAAAACAGGATTCATGTTTTCATGGAACTCATATTTTCCTAAAGGAGGAGAGATTGACTGAAAAATTAACAGAATGATCACAGTAATTAACGTATTATTCCAAAGTAAGATTCTGAATAATGAGAATAATAATCAATAGGGAATAATGAAGAAATATCATGAAGATAGGGATATAAAAGGTGGCTTCTTTGAAGAAATTATATTTGAACTACATAGTTGCAAATACTTTTCTCAGTCTCTTTCTTGTAAAATTTATATAGTATTCCATTTCAAAATTGTATATAGTCATAAAACTTCCCTACATTTGCATAAGCAAATCCAAAATTAAAAAATATATATAATCATATCAATAGATGCTAAAAAAGCGTTCAATAAAATCAACTCCTATTTATATAAACCTTGCACATTTCTCATTTGGTTTACTCTAAGTATTTTCAGTTTGTTCACTTTGTTTTATTTGCTTTCTGTGTGTTTTTATTTTCCTGTTATACATGTCATTGTTTTTTTTTTTCCTATTACATTTTCTAATTGTATAGGAAGGTTATTACTTTATGTTTGTCTTGCATTTGGCACTGTTTCATAACTATTTTATAAATTCTGATTTTTTAAAATTCTTTTGGGTTTTCATGGCAAACAACCAATATATTATATCTTTATCTTGTCTTATGGCATAGCCTCAGGCTTCAAGTACATTGATGAATTAAAGCAATAATAGCAGAAACACTAGCCTTATTACTGAATGTAATTGGAAAGAATTATGATGTTTCACCATTAAATATGACGATAATGGTAGGATTCTTATATGTAATCTTTATCAAGCTATGGAAGCATTCTCTTCCTACCTTTTAAGACTTCTGTTATCATTGAGAATGTGAGTTGGATTTGATCAAATGCTTTTTAAGCATCTGTTGAGATAATCACATATTTTTCCTTTTGTATCTGCTAAAGTTGTGAATCAATCACGTTAATAGATAAGCATGTATTTAACCTTCATTTCTGAGAAAAGGTCTCCTTTGTCATAAAAAGCCACTCTTCTAATATACTGCTGGCTTATTGAAAGAGTCATTGAGATTTTGAAAATCTGTGATTGAATTTGAGCTTTCTGTAGGTATTTGACTCTGGTCAAGTCACTTACTTTTCATTAACTTTATTTACAATTTTTTTAAATGTTTATTTATCTATTTTTAGAGAGAGAGAGAGAGAGATCATGAGCAGGGGAGGGGCAGAGAGAGAGGGAGAGTGAGAAAGAGTCCCAAGCAGGCTCTGCACTGCCAGCACAGAGCCTGATGGCGGGGCTTGAACCCACAAACCATGAGATCATGACCTGAGCCAAATCAAGAATCAGAACCTTAACTGACTGAGCCACCCAAGCACCCCACTTTTCAATAACTTTAATTCCTTCAAGTGTAATATGAGTACATTCCCCCATATTCACAAAGGAGCTGTTAAGATTAGATGAAATTGTAAAATTTTTATATAAAAAAGTTATATATATAATTTACATTCAAGCCAACAGAGATTATGCTTTTATCTTCCAGATGGGTAGCAGAAGCTACCTAAGATACTGTTACTGAGGATGAACTCAGTACATTGAGTTACTACTGGGGCAACTCTCCTTTTTCCCAGTGGCATTGGCTCCATCCACTGAACAGATAAGGAGCGGAGGCACACAAGATGGTAAGTTAATTTTCCCTAAGACTTCACCAGTGTTGGAAATGCTATCATGGCTCTGTCTGAGGGTTCAGCGATACTAACCAATAATTCTTAGCTAGTAGTTTGGATTACTTCTTCAAGAGTAATGATGACATTTTGAAGGATAGAAAGAAAAGGGCCCATGGGACGATATTTTGAAGATTGTCCACTAGATGGCATTATGAGCCTATTGTAATTGTTTTAACTAGGTATTTATTCACCAGTTAAATACTAATTAGTTAAGGAAAGATATTAGTAAATGGAAGTTAGTGATAGTAGCACTATCTTTAGGAAAGTTATTTGTTCCTTTTGTTTGAATATAAACTAAAGGTAGCAGCAACATAAAGCTATTTAGAGACAATGTTTAGCTCTCACTTGAAAGTAATCATCTCTGTAAGGAAAATAATTCAGCTATGGCAAATGGACAGTATACATACACTCTGAGAACAACAAAATATCAGTGAGAAATTTTTATCAAAAAAGCTAAACATATTTTTGTTCTCAATTGAATTACCTGAACTCTTTGTGAGATAAGTGGATTCCAAAAGAGCTTAGATAAGTATATCAATGACAGGATTAAACATGGATTTTTTTTTCTTTTACTTTTTTTTTTTTTGGATTAAACATGGATTTGAAAGGAAGCTGAGTAGTTTGACAATGCCAAAATAATTTTAGGTTTAACTCAGAGAAGGATACTTATTCTGTCATCAATTTGGGCTTGCTTTTGACAATAGAACACTTAGATCGATGGAATTTAGATAGTAATTATAACAAATATTATGATGATTATTAATTCTTATGTTCATTCTTATTAATTCTTGTGACAGAAAGTAACTGAATGTGCAGCTAGGACTTTTACCTCGGGCCTCTGAGAGTAGCATTTACCCATTCTAAACAAACACTGGCTTTTCTGTTTTATTCTACTGTTTTCTCTATACTTTGATTTATCCTCTCCACACATCCCCACCTCCTCCAGTATACCTTTATTCACTCCTATAGTGTATTAAAGAACAACACACTTTTATTTTTCTACTCTTTTGAGAAAGAAAGAATACCTCTAAGCTGGCAGCTCATACTGTTCAGAGTAAAAGAGAGTGGTATATGGGTGCCGTTTGGAATCATGGATGGAAATACTATCTCCATTAGACACACTTATACCATTGGCTGTAAGCATAGCTCATGTCTTGTCCTCAGTCATACTTTATTGTTATTATCACATGCTTGAGAAGATTGCCTAATAGGTATGAAAGGGATGGCTTTACAACTATGAAACAATAGACCTTTCATCAGCAATTATTTTATGATTTTGATATAGGGACATGTCTGATAAGGAAGCAACCAATTTCCAATGGCAACGAGTCTTGGGGAAGAAGAAATTCTTCAAAGACATAATGTATAGTAATCGCATTTATCTACAGCCAAGATCTAATAGAAAAGTTTATAGATGGCAGGGATCTTACGAGAGTATGTTTCCTTATTCAGTTTTTCTGTGTTAAGATTTTAGCTTCAGACTAGCTACAGTTTGGGGGAGTTCTGTCTTCTCAGTTAATCAGTAAATGGTCAACATTTTAAGACATGCCACCCTTCTGAAATCAATCAAAGTTCAAGTAGAACATTTTCAGTCAGTTGCCTAGTTTTCAAGTGTTGAATCGTGATTAGTGCTGACTAAGGGGCAGTGGGGCAGGAGGTAGGAGAGAAGGATTCATGCCCTCACACAGGTCATGTGGCTAACAATAGCTCCATTTTAGGACTGCCGAGCTTTCTAAGTCCCTGTGTCAGAATCCCTAACCAATGGGAGAGAGAGAAGCTTGAACTGCCCCTTTTAATTTAGTGGGAGAAGAATGTTTGGAATGTCATTTGCGTAAGTGTGACCTCAGCTCAGTACAACATGTCTAGACAGGTGAGACAGGATCCACCATCCTGCAGGTAGAAGTCTCGAGGGTGTAATTTTAACATTTCAATTACAGAAATTCTTATGGAATAATATTCTCACAGGTGAGACTAAAAGGTAATGTGATTCATAAAAAAATCGACAAGCATAACAGAATGTATGCAATAAAATAAATGTTGACTCTTCTCAGAGGTTGACAAGTTTTATCTGTGGAGAATAGGTTTGAATTTTAGAAAGAGACCAAAATGTAGGTAGCTTGGAAGTGGAGCAGAGAAGAATCACTAATTCTTCTAATTCTTCACTAATTATTTATTCTAGGAGAATAAATAATTGGAAAGGTTGAAGCTGATGTGCTCAATCTTTTAAAAAAAATTATTTATTTATTTCCAATAGGAGCTTCTTTTGGTTTTCATGACTCCCTGGCTGTGGTAGAGTCACTTGAAATAGAAAGTTGTTATTTGTGATATGGTACTCTGTGCTTCTCTCCTATCTGGACGTTCCATGAAAACAGATGGAACCACTTGGATGGTTAACTTGATAGACCTCAAAGTCTAAGTGCATCATAATTGGATGTAGTGGTTGAGGATGCTTTGACCTAAAGGACTGAGATTTGGGGTCACATTCCCTTATAAGGAATTCCAAAAATCATCTGAACCTATCTTATTCTGAAATTTCATGTATTTTTTTTTTAATAAAGTCTGATACTGTAAGAATGTGTTTGGGATGATTTTTTAATAAAGTGAAATTTGCCTTATTATTTGCATTTGGGATAATCGGATTTGACTTCCAAGAAACACGAGAAAGGCAGATTGATAAGCAATGTATGTTAGATTAAGATCTTCTACAGAGAATTGACTTAATTTGGCCTCTGTCTTCTCTAGTGACAGAATCGCATCATTTGGACTAACAGGGCAAAATGAAAGAATTGGATTAGCTAAAAAGGAAAAGTTTCTAGACAAAACTTTGAGCCTTCTGTTCTGAAGATCTAGGAATTGGAAATGTGATACACAGCAGTTTATCCAAAGAGCTTTAAATTCTGTGTTGCCCACTGAGGGAAAAAAAAAATGGCTTTTCCATGGGCAAGTCACCATGATAATCTTTAAATAAATTCCAGGTAAAGCTCATTGTTTACAGAAGCTAGGGACTTAGCAGTTTTGATCAAAATATTAGCAAGGATACCTGTGAAGAAACAGAGGGAAGATTTCTGCAGTGATAGCTGCAAAATACAGCAAGCCATCGTGTAACTTTGAATTACATATCACCTATATGAGCTCCATGTAATAAGCTGTATATATATCTGACATATAAATGTATGCATGACATGTATATATACATATGAGATATATCTATATATATGCAAACATGTATATCACCTATATGAAAGAATATTTGGCAAATTTTCTTTTTAAGAAAGTATTTCTATGGATTTGAACAGGATTTTCTTTCTCCACTATTCTTTGTTTTCTTATCCAAAAGCTCTTCTGTGTAAGAAAGTGACTGAGATGCATTCCTCTTCCTCATCAAAGGAAATTAGACCTTTTATATGATAAGCTTCCTTCCCTCTACTGAGTCAAACAGCGTTAGTTCGTTAGTTCCCCAGTTCATTTTAAAACCAAGAGACTTTAGGAGCAGGAGTGAAAAGGCAACTGAAAAAAAAGGGGTACTAGCAAAAATCCTGAAATGTGGGTCCCATTTCCACCTTTGCCTGTGCGCAGCTTTGTGCCTTTGGGGAAATCCCAGGATATCTTCAGGCTTCAGATTCTTGGTGTGTAGAATGTGGAGTTGAAAGAGAGAGTTTCTAAGGCAGTGAGTGGACTTCTACGCAGATCACACATTAGAATCAGCTAAAGTCTCTGAAGGAGATGCGTTCTTTGAATTATGGAGAGCCTGCCATAGGGCATGGCACATGTTGCCAGATTCACAAATACAAACACAGGACATTCGATCAAATTTGAATTTCAGATAAATGATGAATACATTTTAGTATTTATATTTATCGGACAAGTGCTACGCATAAAAGGAAGTCAAAATTTGTGTAATGAATGTATATCATCAAGTCTCTATTAGTGGGAATTTTGGATGAAGAATGTAAAATGGGAGGGGTATCTGTTTCAGTAGATTTTTAGTCATATCACACAGAGAGTCTTTTATTCTTTTTTAAAGCTTTATCAGCCTTGATTGGAATACTTTTTCATCCTCTGGCAAGAACTATTATATCAATTGTGCTTTAGGCCACAAGTAAAGCATACCTCAATTAAATAGTACAGGTGATAAAGATATTTATGGATTTACTTAACAAGAGGTCCAGAACGAAAATGAGGTGATCAAGGACCCAGTGTTCCCGTCATTCTTCTGCTGGGATGTCATCCTGGGTGTGTTGGCCTTCCCTTTCAGGTTTGTTTCTCTGATTATAAAGTGGCTGGTGCATCTCCATTTGTAATTATGTCTTCACATTACATTACATATCTCCATTATGTCTTCACATAATTACCTTCAGAGTAAAAAAGAAAGAGCAGTTTTGTGTTGTACATATCTTTTTAACCAGAGGAAAAATCTTTCCTGGTGATTTCTACCCCCAGAGTACTTCTTCAAAATCACTGGCCAGAATTGGGTCACAGGCCCATGCACTAGCCCAAAGGGAGGCTGGGATGCAAATTTCAGGCCTTTTTACTCTTCTTGGTGGGAGGCAGGAAGTAAGTAATGAAGGAAGTGGTTAGAAATAAATATGGAGGCTACTGAGTGTCATCCCCAACCATCACATCTAGGATATTCCTTTCCTTTGAATGTCATCAACACATGGATGGATTCTTGGCTTGTGGGCTGGTTTGAAGGACTGGGGAATACTTCACAATATTAGGAAGCAGTTCTTTTAAATGCTCTTGTACATAAGTCTTGACCAAAACCGGAGATATCCACATTGGTCCCAACATAGCCCTTTAAAAATGTTATCATTTAACCAGAGTGATTAGAACTTTGAAAGTACACAATTGCATCCCTTTCTTCCCAGGGGAAAAAAAAAGTCTGAAGAATCCTTTTTCTTTTTTCCATTATACACTTCAGTTTTTCGTGCCAAGTATATGGCACAAAGTTCCATTTAGTATACACACAAAATTCCTAGAAGAGTTTACAGAATCCTCATTTCACAGGTTTTTTTCCCCCTTGTTGGAATCCATCCAGATGTACTTTCATTCTAAGTGCACTATTTGAAGGAAGGTAATACAGACAATAATTTCTTTTGGTGCCCATGACTTCTCAAGATTCTTAAAGTGCTCTACATACTTGTTGTAACCTCTGATCACTGATCACATGAAACGGAGCAATGTGTTTCAGTGCAGAGAATACTTAACTAGCCTCAAGACCTACAAAAGAACATTGGCCCTGGTTTTTACACAACGTGATACGCTTTTGTTAACCATGTAAATGGGGTTTATAACTGGGGTAAATTCTTTCACAGTGCTCCTAAAGTGCCCATATTAAAGTCTATTTCCCAAAGCTTATATAGAATTCCAAGTGGTGTACAAAATATGTTTAAAATGCTACATATGGAGAAGAGAGAAAAGAAAGAAAACCATCAATTAAGGAACAGCTTTGCTATTCCAGACACAATGCTAAATGTCTGGCATCTTTGAATTTATTTAATCTTGAAAACAGCTTTTTGAGTTATTTTACAGTCTATTGATTCATCCAAGTTCATATAATCTAATGAACATCAGAGAGAGAATGAGGATTATTGCCAAAGACTACTCCTGCAGAGGCAGATATGTTGTTTTTATGAATACACACTTGATAAGGTAGTATTTTCTTAGTCTGTATCTTTGCCTATCTATTAAAATAGAGTTGCTACTTTGGGTTGAATTTCAGAGCAGGATTTAAACCTATGACGGTACTCACGATCATTAGCAAAATATCCAATCAGAGCTATTTTCTTGAGAAAGATCCGTGCATTTTCTCTTGCCCACCACCAAGGATAGGCACATTCTCTGGAATTCACTCCATTACACATTCCAAGCATAGCAAATCAATCATTAATTATTCACAGGAAGAGCATTCAAAGTTCTCTTCCTTCTTTGGGTGATATGATAGAACAGTGAAAAAAAAAATCCTGGGTACTTAGTAGTTAAGTACTACCTGATCCGATATCCCATTTGTCATGGGTTCTCTAATTTCACACTGCTTTATCACTTCCCGAGAGTAAAGATGGGGGTGGGGGGAGTCTATGGAGTTTTTGTTTTTCTTTTATTTTTACTGAGAGAACAAGTAGCTATTTAACTTTCTCGACCTAACTAAATAAATTTGAGTTGTAACTAAGTAAAATTGAATAGCAACTAAGTAAAACGGAGTAAGTAAAACTGAACAGTCTTCAAATCTTGAACTGTGCACAAGTTCCTTAAAAAGGTTCTGAGGTATGCATAAGAGTTTGTAGTGACTATTTGAGAAAAGGCTTGGACTTTGGAAGAAACCTGCCTGAGAACACTCTAAAGAAAAGTCAACAATGAAGTCCAGGTATTTCTGGAAAAAAGAAAGCATTTAAACGTGAAAAATTAGTCCAATGAAAAAAACACTGCCCAAAGGTTCTCCTACCAGGTGGGAGGGTTTTCATCTTTCTATTTCACAGTAACTTGGACATACAAAGTATTTAATTTGTGGGAATACAAGCTGGTGCAGTCACTCTGGAAAACAGTATGGAGGTTCCTCAAAAACTAAAAATAGAACTACCCTACGACCCAGCAATTGCACTACTAGGCATTTATCCAAGGGATACAGGTGTGCTGTTTCAAAGGGACACATGCACCCCAATGTTTATAGCAGCACTATCAACAATAGCCAAAGTATGGAAAGAGCCCAAATGTCCACTGATGGATGAATGGATAAAGAAGATGTGGTGTGTATATGTATGTATACACACACACACACACACACACACACACACACACACACACACAATGGAGTATTACTTGGCAATCAAAAAGAATGAAATCTTGCCATTTGCAACTATGTGGATGGAACTAGAGGGTATTATGCGAAGTGAAATTAGAGAAAGACAAATATCATATGACTTCACTGATATGAGGACTTTAAGAGACAAAACAGATGAACATAAGGGAAGGGAAACAAAAAGAATATAAAAACAGGGAGGGGGACAAAACAGAAGAGACTCTTAAACATGGAGAACAAACAGAAGGTTACTGGAGGGGTTGTGGGAGGGGGGTGGGCCAAATGGGTAAGGGGCATTAAGGAATCTACTCCTGAAATTGTTGTTGCACTATATGCTAACTAATTTGGATGTAAATTACAAAAATAAAATATAAAATAAAATAAATTTAAAAAGAAAGTATTTAATTTGTTGTTTTAGGGTTGGAAACTCATTTATTCAATAATCATTTGTTCAATAATAATTTATTCAACCATCCTTCACTGAGTACCATTTATGTGTCAGATACTGACATAGGAGCAGAAATAGAACTGTAACTTGAGACACAAGATTGGAAGTGTCACTGCAAAAAAGAGCCATATACAAAAACTCAAGAAAAAAAGGTGGGGACAAACTCTAAGGCATTCATTCTTTAAAGCGACCTATGAATGCTATGTCATTCTTCTACTGCTCCACACCCACTTATTATATAACCTGAAGTGAGACCCAAGACCCTTGAAAAATGTGCTCACTTAAGAAAATCACATTGGGGAGCCTGAGTAACTCAGTCAGTTTAGCGTTGGACTCTTGATTTTGGCTCAGGTCATGATCCCAGGGTGGTGGGATTGAGTTCTGTGTCAGACTCTGCGTTGAGTCTGGAGCCTGCTTGCAATTCTCTCTCTCCACTCCCCCCTTCTCCCTCTGCTCCTCTCCTCCACTCATGTGCACATTCTGTCTCTAAAATAAAAAAGTAATAATAAAATGCAACTTTGAAAAAAGAAAAACGTGTCTATATTTTTTTGAATATTTAACCATGTGCAAAGAACCTGTAGGAAATGTGATTTTGAGTGGAACTAATGATAACAGGGAGTATTAAAAAGTGTGATGTTGGTCCTTTAAAATGGTTTAAGTCAAAGATCTTGGGCTAGGGTATGGATTTCAACTCTGTTACCCTAGAGAGACAGCTTCAGGTTACAGTGTTTAAAAGTTTTCGTTCACTCTCAAAACTCTAGTTTAATATTAACTTTCACTTAGAGAAATGTCTTTTGGAATCAAACCTGAACCAAAGGAGAACTTGCACTGACAATTCCTTAGCTAAGGGAACCATTCTTTGCCACTCTCAGTGATCCCATCTTGACCCCTCTCATGTCTCTTACTGATTTGTTTCTGAACTCAGAGAAGGTCAGAGCATGATCAATGAGTACTCTAAAACCCCAGCGTTGCCTGGGATGCCAAGGGAAGGCCTTTCCATATCTGCTATCAGTGTCAGGCTTGTTCTGAGTAGAACAAGAGCAATCCTTCTCTGACCCTAGGACAGAGATCATTGGAAGTGTGTAAAACCTAGGCTTGTGCAAACCCTGGTTCATTAGAGGGTCACCTTGGCTTATGCAACTAAAAGGAGAGGTTCCCTAATGGGTCGTAAACCCAGGAAGAAAGCTGAGCCTAAAAAATCCTAACCATGTGCATTCAGACCGAACACTACTTTGCCCCAATATTCAGAAAACCAGTGGGAAGATCTTCAGTTTTGATCTGTGTTGGAGAGACTGAAGACAAACAGAGTCTAAAATTGTACAGGACTCATCTCTGAATTTTTTTAAATGAAGTTTTGGCCAAACAGCCAGTAGACAGGTTTCCTTGACATCCTTTACAGAATACCTTAAATCTGTTCAAGAAAACATATGAAGCAACCCTTTGTGAAGGGACATAAAAGATCATCTACCCCAATGCATCTCAATTGTTGTTGTCACAGTCCATGAATGTATTCAAATATTTCGCTGTCTTTTCAAAGATTCTCTTTGATCCTTCATTTCTCCTCTGGTCTAACCTCTTATCACTAATTTCTTTAACGGGTATAAGGATCATTCTCCCTGCTCCTACTCTAATATGAGATTCTATAAAACTCATAAAATGAAAATGATAATGCTGGACTTCCTATTTTAATAAAGGCTATTGACTATCGTAAAAAGGCTAATTTTATCTGTTTCTAATTTAAAAGAAGATATCTAATACGTCCTAGGGATTCTGGAAAAGAGCTCTCGCCATTTTTACTCATTCTCCCTGAATAGTCCTCTTTGAGTTTTATGTCTTGCATTTGTTGTTTTTTGTTTTGTTTTATCCAAAGTGTATCCTACTAAGTCTGGGAACTAACTATCCTAGGTTAAGATTTTGATTTGTGTTTCTCTCTTTTCCTTTTTAATGTATTTCTCTAATTGTCCCTTAGTCATTTCCCACAGCATCTAATACCCGTGTAATGCAAAGAGCTCACCATGTTCCCTAAGGGATTCATATGTGTGCATATGGTACATATCTTGAAACAGTTTTTAGTTTCATATAGCTGTGCAGTCAGCTGTTGGTTTCTACTGCTTCTGGAAACCTTGCCAGACCATCTGCAGACCCTTTAATTATGTTTTCTGACCAGAGGGCAACTGGTAGGAATTAAATATGTTATGATCATATTCAACAAAATTTCAGGATTCCAATGCCCTAGCTGAGAAGCAATACCAGCTGGGCTTCAGTGGGAGACAGGGGTTAACAAGGCCCCCACTTCAACTGCAGGGATGCTTCTCTGAGTCAGCAAAAACTGTTGACACTTAAAAGTAGCATAGCTCAGACCCTACATAAATACCAATCGTCAGCTGGTCAGAGTAATAGGACTGGGTATGTGAACAATACCAGAAAGCTTTTCTAGATGCTAGACATACCTTCTTGGGATCAGGAGGAATTACTGTGACTAGCTTTGGGATCATAGCAAATTAATGGATCAGGCTAAATAATTGCAGCTTTGAGGATTCCCCACCAGAAGAAAATACTCACTAGACTGAAGGAAACAAACATTTAGCTGGCCTTCCATGTAGCAGATGATCTAGATGTGAGGGTGTGAGGGATGCCTGTGAAGCCACGTAACCGGGCGTCGATTCAGCTGATTGAAAATGGTTATCTTCCTCCTCAATAGTTCACCCCGAAGTGGCCTGATTTATGTATGACCACAGATTAATGATTACTTCCTACCATTCTTTATTCCTGCCTTTCCAACCATTAGTTATCACCTGTAACTACATCACTTGCCTCCCTATGTAGCTCCCCATATAAATGGATGTTTGGGGAAAAGGATACCACATGCACATGTTGTTTGTGTTGGTTTTGTTCTTGCAGGAGAGCCTGAAGATATTGCATTTGTTGAGAGGGACCTTCATGCTTTTATTTTATGAATAGAATGGCACATGGAGTGGAGTGTGGGCTTATGAGAGGAAGGGAAGGGAAACTGACATGGAACAGGTCCCTCGTTATATGAGGCTGGTGAGGGAAATGATGTTATTTTGAAAATTCGAGTTTTCAGTAGTTACATGAGGAGATGTATTTATATGAAGGGATACAGTATTGGGCTAGCCTTCCTTTGTTTTAAAATCAACTTTACTGGGGCGCCTGGGTGGCTCAGTCAGTTAAGCATCTGACTTTGGCTCAGGTCACGATCTCACAGTTTGTGAGTTCGAGGCCGCGTCGGGCTCTGTACTCACAGCTCAGAGCCTGGAGCCTGCTTCGGATTCTGTGTTTCCCTCTCTCTCTGCCCCACCCCTGCTTGCACTCTGTCGCTCAAAAAGGAATAAACATTAAGGAAATTAAAAATAATAATAATAAATAAAATCAACTTTACTGAAATATCATTTATGTACAATACTGCATTCATTAAAGCACACAACCCAGTGCATATACCTGTGAAGCCACTGCCTGGTCAAGGTAGAGAATATTTCTATCACCCTCCAAAATTTCTTCTTGTTCCTTTTCTGTCCATCCTTCCCCTTCCACCTTTGGACCCATTCAACACTGAGCTATTTTTTTTTTGTCACAGCTTTTTTTTTTTATTTTTTTTATTTTTTTAGGCTTTTATATAAATAGAATCATACTCTTAGGTCTGGTGTCATACACTCAACATAATGGTTTTGACATTCATTCATTTTGTTATGTATATTAGTAGTTTGTTTCTTTTTATTGTTGACTAATATCCCATTATATAAATGCATCTCTTTCTGTTTATCCATCACCTGTTGGTGAACATCTGGATTGTTTCAATTTTTGGTTATTGTGCATAAAACTGCTATAAATATTTGCATACAAGTCTTTGTGTGGACATATGTTTTCACTTCTTTTGTATAAATACTTGGGAGTGGAATGTCTGGGTCATATGTTTAACTTTTTAAGAAATCACCAAACTTTTTTCGAAGTTATTGAACCATATTCCATTCCCACCAGGGATGTATAAGAGTTCTAGTTGTTCAACGTCCTCACTAGCATTTGGTATTGTCAATCTTTTTAATTAGTCACTCTGATGGATGTCTGATGGTACCTCACTGGAGTTTTAATTTCCATTTCCCTGACGACCAACGCGTTTTAAATATTTTTGGGCTACTTGTATACTGTCATTAGTGAAGTGTCTATTCAAATCTTTTACCCATTTTTCATTGGGTTGCTTTTCTTCTAATTATTGAGTTGTAAGAGCTATTTACATAGTCTGAATACAGGTTCCTTGGGAACATTTTCCCCATTCTTTTGATTGTCTTTTCATTTTCCCAGCTATGTCTTTCAGAGAGCAAAATTTTTATCTTGATAAAGTCTAATTTATTGATGTTTTCTTTTATATAGCTCATGGTTTTTGTGGACTCTATTCTACTTCATTGTTCCTTATGTTTATCCTTATCTCAATATTATACCATCTTGATTTTTGTAGATGGTATAAGTTCTACTTACACTGTCGAGTTCCATCTTCTTCAAAATTGTTTTGTCTGTTCTAGAGCCATCAAATTTCCAAATAAAATTTAGAACCAGCTTGTCATTTTCAGTGAAAATGCCTGATGGAATTTTGATGGGGATTGCTTTGAATCTACAAATCGATTTGGGTAGAATTGATATTTTAATAATGGAATCTTTCAATGAACTTATGAATTCCAACAAACCATGAATTGGAATCTTCCAATAAATTTACAAACATGGTTTATTTCTCCACTTTTGTGATCCTTCCTTAATTTCTTTCAGCAATATTTTGTAGTTTTCAATGAGGAGTTCTCATGTCTTTTGTTAAATATATTCTTAAGTATTTTTTTGTTATTGTTTTTAGGTACTCTTACAAGTAGAATTTTTTAAATTTCACTTGCCAATTATTTACTTCTAGCATATAGAAGACAATTAAGTTTTGGGTATTAATTTTGTATACTTCGAGTTTGTATACTTGCTAAATTTACATATTAATTCTACTGGTTGTTATATAGTTTCTTTGGGATTTTCATGTCATCTACAAATACAGTCCAACATTCTTCCTTTCTGTCTTCATTTACTTTTGCTGTAATTTTGGTTTCATCTGTTTTTCCCCCCATTGTCATTTTATTATTTTGTAGCCAACTTTTGCTAGTGTCACTCATAGGATACAATCCAACACTACGTTAAAACCCTGTCCCGGTGCAATTTAGCCCAGATCTCAAATTGCCGATAACATTGAGTGTCAGAAAACTAGCTGATGGATGAAAAAAAGAAAAAAAAAGATACTGTGAAGGTAGATAGTTGGCTGGAGGCAAGGCTGCAACTTCAGCCCTTGTTCTGCTGTTGCTGTGACTGATGGAGAGAGTCACACTGATGTCCTTTTGAACTGGGTGGAAGGAGAAAACGTGTTGGAGCTGTGAATGGAACAGTATTGGCTGGAAAACATTGTAGACTTTTGAGCTACAAGTGGTTTTCAAGTGGATAGGCCAATGTCATGCTGGTCAAACCCCAGTTCTCCTTCCTCTGCATGTCCATTGCAAAGCTGGAGAAACAGTCTCAGTATCCTTGTCTCAATTTCTGGACCCTTCTCTCTTCTCCAACAGTGTTACCCCCTATCTCAGAGACCTTTTCCTTCTTTCCTAACAAAAGTCCTCAGGAAAAATCTGAACCCCTTTCAGGGATTAAATTCTGCCTAAATCCCCACACCTTGCTCATTATTATATTTTAATAAGATATATCCAAAGATGCCTTAAGTTTCAAATACATGAAAGCACAAATACAATAGTAATACATAGAATGGGCAGGGAGTAACATTTATTGAACATCTACTGTATGATGCCCAGAAGTTGTTATTTAAACATTTTTAAAAATTTTTAAGTATTTTTTATTTTAGAGACAGAGAGGGCAAGTGGGGGAGAGGGGCAAAGGGAGGGAGGGAGGGAGGGAGGGAGAGAGAGAGAGAGAGAGAGAGAGAATCCCAAGCAAGCTCCATGCTCAGCATAGAGCCTGACACAGGGCTCGATCCAGCCACCTTGGGATCATGACCTGAGCCAAAATCAAGAGTCCCACACTCAACTGACTGAGCCATCCAGGTGGCCCAGGAGTTGCTATTTAATCACAATAAGATCTAAAATAGGATTTATAGCCTCATTATAGATAAAAGGACTGGGGCTTAACAGGCTAGCATTTTGTTCAAGGCCATATGAAAATTGGAGAACAAATTTGAACCTCAGCCTGAGTTTAAAGTATGGGCTTTTTCCAATTCAGTGTTTGATTTCAGTATTAGTAAACACTCGTTGTGCAATGTATTTTCTAACTTCTCACTGACTCTAAAATAGTAGATTGTGCATTTCTTGTTTAGAGAAGTGTATTCTCCATTGTATTTTCAACCTCCAGCATAGCACATGGCAAATAGTAGGTACTTCATGCCAGTTTGTTGAATTGATTTAAATACCAACAGAACCATGTTTCTTTTGCTTTATTTATTCATTCATTAAACAAATGTTTTCTTGTAGGTAGGCACATAGATCTAGAATGGGAGTCAGATAAGTAAATAAGGAATGAACTCTACACAGTGATATAAGCTGTTACAGAGGGATGAATAAAATATTGAGGAAACAAAAAAGAGTTACCTAGATCGGCCTTATGAAGTCAGCAAAGGCCACCTGAAGCAGGGATATTTTGACTTGTAATGTCAAGAATGATGCAATGTGAAAGAAGCAAGATACTTTAAACAGAAGGGGCCATCATGTGCAAGGTTGGAAGTGAGAGAGAGCATGGCACATTCAAGAGATGTAAGTAACTCAATATGGTCGGGACATAGAATGTGAGACATGAGATGATGAGAGATGAGGGCAAGGAATGAAATAGGTGCCAGCTGTAAGATTATTGTTTTTTGAAGGCTCTCTCCCAATGGAACCACCAGAGGTGTGTCATCAGCAGGTGGCAGGATCAGATTTTTTTATTTAGAAAGAACATTCTGGCTTCTTTGTGGAAAGTGACTGGAGGGACAGGACGTGGTTTGGGAAATAATTGCCGAAATCTAGGTGAAAAATGATTGTGGTCTAAACTGAGATAAAGAGTATGGGATTGGAGAAAGTAGGCAGATTTGAGAGCTAATAAAAGTAAAATTAATAGAATTTGAAGACTGATTTGAGGAATAATGGAAAAAGAATTGATGAAGATGATTCTTGGGTTTTAGATTTGGGAAAATGGTGGACAATAGTGACATTTCATGAGCTCTTGAGCCTATGTGAAGTGTTTTCTGCAGAAGAATATCTCCAATGAATATCATCCCAAACAATTTACTAAAATCTTAAGTTCATTATAGTTATTTCATTGAATTATTAGCCTTGTGCCCCACTCCTAGCTAATTTGCCATATCTCTTTATAACACCATCATTTTCTGAGTCACTAAGGCTGCAGACCTCATGTTCATCATTGGTTCCTCCTCTCCTCAGCTCCCCCCTCTACTTTCAGTTAGTCACCAAGGCCTGTTAATCATCCCTGACTAATGCCTCTTGAGTCTGCCCTGTCCTGCCATTCCCACTGTCATAACTGTAGCCTGAGCCCCTATCACTTCATGCCTGAACTATTTCCTAACTAGAATAGTTTTCCTAACTTGTCTCCATACCTCCAGTTGCTCCCCAGTGCAATCCATCTGGCACCCTACGGCCAGAATGATTTTCTTTAAATACTGCTTTCATCACCTCTTCCAGCTCAAGCGTGCGCAGCGCACTCTTCTCCAGACAGATGAGTTACTCACCATCTTCCCAGCATGTCTTATGCATTCCCACCGAGGGAACCTTTGCTTGGAATGTGACTTTCTCCTAACATTTTCCTCTGCCTCCCTGAAGAGCCTTCATCCTGTTGGGCTCAGCTCCAGTCCCAACCTCCATGAGTCTTCCGTGACCATCCCCAACACTCTCCCACCTCCAAATCCTCTGGCACCCAATACACATTTTGTTGACCTTCTTGTGTTCTTCTCTGTGTAAATCTTGTAGGCTTTTTAGAGCTGAGACAATGGGCCTCTTCTCCAGCTTTGGGTGCGCATGTAGTGGAGGGAGAACCAGACTCGGGTCAGCTCACAATGGCTGTTATTTCTTGATTCCACTTGTGCTTGTAGCTGGAGACAGGTTATGCCAGTTTGATGAGTGTTTGTCCATTGTCGCTGGGATACCCTTGCTAGTCTAGGTCCCAGCAGGGACTTGCATTAGGTGCCAAGAGCAAGACTCTTTCTGATGCACATTCCCACACCCAGCCATTGTTCATCAAGCATATTGCTGGCTCTAATCAGCTAGATCTGGAAAGTCTTCTATATCAGCTACTCATGGTACAGAAATCAGCTCTTGTAGAGAAACCTCCAGGAAGTACTGTTTTCAGCCTTTGTCACCAGCCCAGTTACCTCCTGTCCTCTTGGTTAGCTCCCCTTTGGGAGGCATCCAGTCCTTTTGTCCATGTCCTCTCTGGAAACCAACATTCTCCTACCAAGGTTTACTTGGTGTCCAAGATATTTTTGGCAACAGTAAGTTTCCATATCATTCTCCCCTCTTCCTAGCAAAAAAAAAAAAAAAATCCTATTTGCCCTACATTTACAAAGATAATAGAGTAGCATATGTGGTGGGGGAGGGGTGGTGAAGGGAGGGAATCACATAAGTGACCCTATACAGAACAAAAGTGATTCACCCCTCGATAAGCTTTGGTTACAACCTTATACAAAGGAGAGGCTTATTTCATTTTTAGGTGCCCGTGCCAAAAATTACTTTTTGTTTGCCTCCTCCTCATGCCCAGATCCAAACCTACTCTTCTCTGTTCTGCTCTCTGCCTAAGGAGCGTGCCTGCTACAGATGGCATCTCTAGGGCACCCTGGCCCAGGGCTTCCCTGAGTTTGGGCTAACAAATGGCACCTGCAGAAGACTTCTCCCAATCTACAGCAGTCTGGCAGTGCCTTCACTGTCTGTGGGAAAAAGACTTGTGCCCATTCCATTGCTCCATTGCTTTAACTCTCTAGGCTCCAGCAATGCTGCTCCTTCCCTGTGTCTTTTCAGGCTCAAGTGGTGACAGGTTTATGCTGGCACTTTCCCCTAGCGTTTCAACATCCCCTGATGCCTCCCTTAGCCTTGTTTCTTCATTAAACTCTTCGGTCAAACTCTTTTTAATGCATCATCTGTCTGCCTCATGGACCTTAATTGACACATGCCCTTTTGCAGACCACCCAGATTAATCTTTGCCTTTATTAAGGTGGATCTGGGTATTTTTTCTCTTTCATGGCACCAAGCATGGTGACTGACCACTACAAAATCATTTGTTACCCTAATTAAGAAAGATATCAGTGAGTCAGACTCATTCTTCTGTGTGAATCCAAGGTTCCTGCTGACAAACCATGCTGCCAGACGTGACTCCTATAAGCACCAGTATTCTGAATATTGCAAGGTAACCTTGACCCTTCACCCTGCCTGGTTCCCAACTCATGATGAAAGATTGAGACTACATCATCTTATTCACTGACAGGGCTGGCACATGGAATAGAGGCAACAGCTTGTCTACGTCTACGTCCCAGCAAAATATCTCTACCATCTTCCTATTCTCAGTTCTAGGACATCGTGAGTGATGCTTATCTTTATGAATCTAGCTAGTTTGCCACTGTCCTAGAGGATGGCCTGACAGGAGTTATTTCAAGAGGGCTGAGACTTCAACACTACTACCTTCAGGGCGATTGAGATGATTTGTTTGCCATCCCTGTTGTGCTTAACGAGGGCAATGCTCCTTCTCAGAAGTGGAAGAGTCACTAGTCATCTACCATCATCAAAGAGAGACTCTAACCAGACGCCTTAGCAGAGCTTGCTGCTTTGCTGCTTACTGGAGGCCTCAGGGACTGTTGTTTTAATTATCGTTCCTCTATACATCATGTTCCCGAAAGAAATTCCAACATATTTCCAAGTTATTTTAGCTGGGTATTTTCCCTGCCAATCTTAAAATCAATGTTTCTACTCCTTGCTTCTTAACGATTCGTCCCACTGAAAAAAGCAGAAAGATCTCAGGATATTTTCCCTCAGGACGCAGTGTAAATGTCTCCCGGGGAAGGATTTCTTCATGCACATGTAAAGCTGCAAGGTCCAGAAAGGCCGCCACATGCAAATTTGAAACAAACGTTTCCAAAGCAGAAGTCCAGCACCAGCCCTGTCACACATGCGTAAAACAAATTATCCAATGGGAGCAGTACATAAATCACTCAAGAGAGAGTGCCAAAAAATTCCACTGCATTCCTTCCAGAATCTAAAACCCAAACACGTTAGAGCTCCAAGCTTTTACCAAAAAATTCTGAAGGGAAAATGAACTGTGAATAACTATGGAGAAAGTGTAAGCAATTCATCTACCTGATGGGACCACCTGCTAATCAACGTTCACACAGTATTTTGTATCCAGCTATGAATCAAAATTCTTGAGCTAAGTTTATGGCTTGAAAAGCCAAAGAGTCCTGTCATCATCAGCACTGCTATTTACCAGTGACTGAGACAGAACCTGCATGAGTTGCCATGGTTTGTACAGGATGTTGATCTACGTGGGTTGTGTCTGATTTGGAGGAGGAGCATTTGGGCTGGTTTCAGACACTAAGATTAATGGGGAGTGCAGTAAATCACAGTCATAGAAAAGAAGAGCCTTGGGGGAAGGGCAAATGTTTTGGTCTCTCAACCCACGGCACGCCCATGGAAGAGAGAACTCTGTGTGTGTTAGAAATGTCTAAGGTACTTGCCCTCATCTTTTTAGTAAATGTACTTTTGCAAAAGACACAGTGTTTGTGCAAAAGTTTTCTAAAAAACATTTGTTGAGGAAGACAGGAGATAAATGATTCTTACAGCAAAATGTCTGCCCTCCCACGTGTAATAAATGGAGCCAAACCTGAGGAGCTCTACACAACTGGAAAAAGAGAAATGGGTTCAGCTATAAAATCAGTGCCCTGAAATTTATTAGAGGTGCTCAGTCTTTCACTGAACTACAAAACTTGATTCAATATATCTATGTATTAGTTTGCTGGGGCTGCTGTAACAAAATACCACAAACCAGGTGGCTGAAAACAATGGATATGTGTTCTCTTATAGCCTTGGAAGCCAGAAGTGTAAAATCAAGATTTCAGTAGAGCCACGCCGGCTCTGAAACCTGTAGGGGAGTCCTTCCTTGGCTCTCTCTAGCTTCTGGTGTTTGCCAACAATCTTTGGCATTGGTTGGATTGTAGCTGCACCCCCCAGGCTCTGCGTCTGTCATCACACAACACTCATCTTGTCTGTCTCTCCTCTTCTTATAAGGATGCTGGCCATATTGGATTAGGGGCCCACCCAACTCCAGTATGACCTCATCTTCACTAATTATGTCCACAACCACTCTGTTTTGAAATAAGGTGACATTCCCAGACACTGGTAATTAGGACTTCAACATACCTTTTTTTGAGGAAGGTACAATTTGACACATAACAATTTACATATTGAAATATGGCAGGGATAAGGCTTAGAAATTAGGAAATTTCTTCTGTTTCTTTTCTCCTTCCACACCTCCCTCCTTCTCTCCCTTTTCTTCTTTTCTTTTCTCTTCTTGCTTCACCATGGAATATTGGTGAGCCACGAAGAACATAGCTAGAGGAAACTAAGTTAATGTATATAAGAAAAGGCATGACAATATACAGAGAAATAAAATGCAAAATGAGAAAGGCAGCCTGTCCGTGTGATGAGGAGACCTTTAAGATGGAAACCACATACATACAGTAGAATTTTAAAGAAGGAGAATGATTTTGTAGTGTACCATTGGTGAGAGAGCTAAAGATGATTTTCAGACGTTTGCCATGTTGCCAAGAGTAGCCACCCTTTACCACCATTCGAGAGCACCTTGAGGTCGTATCTATATTACACTCCGTGGCTTTGGAGCCATGTCTGGGTTTCATTCAGATGTGTCACTGTGTGGAGTTGGGCTCACTGAGGGAGAAAATACAGCCCATTTTGTTCATGCTACATAAAATATTGGTCTGATGGGGATGCTTCAGCAATGGAGGCACAATAACAAAAGACAGAAAGAGGCAAATATGGGCAGTGTCCATTCAAACATAGCCCAAAGGACAAACTTGTCCAGTGGTTTTATTATTATGGTTCCCTTGGCCAGATGCTCCCTGTAGTAGGTAACTGTGCCTTATTCTTTCTTAGCTGACAATTTACTCCTTAATATCACGCAAGGAAGCCCACTTATTCTGTGCTTGTGCTCACTAAGCCAACTTCTCACTCTGGTTTAGTTTAGTTCTTTAAGGAGAGAATACATTAGTTATATTGACAAAAATATTCACATCCAGGGTTTGGTAAACTTTTTCTGTAAGCGGCAAGATTGCAGATACTTGAGGCTTTGCAGGCCATAGTGTCTCTGTTGCAACTACACAGTTCTGCTGCTGTGGTGCAAAAGCAACCACAGACGATGTGAAAACCAATGGCCGTGGCTGTACTCCAATACAGCCTTTACTTACAAAAACAGGTGGCAGAGCTGGCCCACAAGTCATTGCTTATTGACCTTGCTCTAGACCATAGGACCAGAAAAAGAAATGCTTTGTTTTGTTTGTTTGTTTAGTAAAAATTTGAATTTCTTGCTTACATATACATTTTGGCTAGTTGGGTTAATGTGTACGCACTCCCTTTGCGAAGCAGTTTCACTTGCCATCGTGCTGACAAATTCAAGACATTGAGTGTGTAAGAGTGAGGGTCAGATCTTTGAGCATGGCTTATTCACAAGCATATCATTACCTCATAAAAGCATCATGGCCACAGCATGTTGGTTTCTCCCCAGATAAGGATAGGATCTCATGACAGTCTCACGTTGGGAGTTTTTTTTTTTTTTAGTTTTGTTTTTCCTACACTGAGTGGGGCCTCAGAGTTCATCAAGACTAAATATTTGTGCAAAGGAGAACATGAGTCTCAGAAATATGAACTGACTTGTTAAAACTGGAAGCTAGAATGAACATCCAGGTTTCTCAGCCCCAGTCCCCTGGCTGTTTTACTGCTTCACAGTCAATGCTCAACATCTGTGGTCTGCTGATTTGGCCCTTGCTGCTAAAAATTATCATAAAAGCTTGAGGCCTGGGACTTAAGTCATAAGGCAGTAGTTAACCCGGTATTGATGATAATGATTAGTAAATACATGGCTTGGCACAAAGGAGCCAAGAGCACCCACAGGCTCTTAGGATTCCTTAGCACAAGGTCTTTGGAAAATGTTGAATGCCATTAAGCATTTACTGCCTAGGTATTTATCTAAACCTGTCTTGAACCTGTCTGTGTTTTGGCTTTACAACTAGTTCAGATAACAAATTCCATGTGTTTACTTCTCTTCTAGACATGAAGACCTTCCTGTTACTTTAGAGCCTAGTTTTATTAAAACTGATGGTGATATAACTGAGAGATGCCCCAGGTTGTTCACCCCAGAAAGCTCTCAGGGGAGAGCATGAGAAGGTATCATTCACAAAAGGGTCTTTGGGTGCCTTACATAGCACATTACTTCAAAGTAACACCACCGCACAGAGATTTTCCAACATTTTTGGCCACCAAAACTTGCTAAAAAAACTTGCAGTGGGTCTTAGATAATCTTAGTAGCAGACGCACTGGCCTACTAGTAGACCATTTTACTTTTCCCCACACAATTCAACATCAAATCGTACACTACCTTTTTATTTCTTCTTCTTTCTTTCTTTATTATTATTGTTATTTTTATTTGGCTCAACCCACACTAGAACACAAGCCTGTGAAGGCAAAGACTTGGTCTGTTTATCCCCTGACACTAAAACAGTTCCCAGGGTGCCTGGCTGGCTCAGCTGGTTAAGCCTTTGACTCTTGATTTTGGCTCAGGTCATGATCTCACAGTCGTGAGAGAGCCCTGCACTGGGCTCTGTGCTGGGCATGGAGCCTGCTTGAGACTCTCTCTTTCTCTCTCTCTGCTTCTGCCCCTCCCCTGCTCACATGCACGCTCTCTTACTGTCTCTAAAAAAAAAAAAAAAAAAAAAAAAGAAAAGTTTAAAATAGTCCTCAATGCACTGCGAGCATCCCATAAATACTTTGAATAAATTAAGCAATGTGTGAGGCACTGAAGCCAAGCCCAAGCCCCAGGCTTCTATCCAGTACCATACCTAGAATCTTTTGTCGAGCCCCTTCTAGTCTGTGGAGCAGATTTTGAGTGGCATAGAACTTTGGTCTAGAGCTCATAACATTTTATTTTATGAGGGCCTCTCAACCACCCTGTGAGGTCAGTAGGGTGCCTACTATTATTCCCAATTTGAAGAGGAGAAAAAAGACTTGGAGAAGAGATAACGGATTGGTTCATAGTCAGTCACCTTGGTGGAGGACAGTAATGTTGTAGGGCTAAGACAGCTCCAAAGGTGCCATACCAGCCTTTCAAACTATTTTGACTACAACTTATAGGAAGGAGTGAATTTAATTTTTTTTTAATGTTTATTTATATTTGAGGGAGAGAGAGACAGAGACAGAGTGTGAGTGGGGGAGGAGCAGACAGAGGGAGACACAGAATCTGAAGCGGGCTCCAGGCTCCCAGCTGTCAGCACAGAGGCTGACATGGGGCTCGAACTCACGAACCGTGAGATCATGACGTGAGCCGAAGTCGGACGCTTAACTGACTGAGCCACCCAGGCACCCACAGGAAGGAGTGAATTTTGAATTCCGACCCAGAACACATACACACACACACACACACACACACACCCCTAAAGCAAATGTTTTTACCAAAGAATGCCTTAATGTAATATACTCTGATATTTTTATTCTAATTAATTTAAAACAATTCTAAAAAAAAATCTAATTGCAACCACAGATTGAAAAACAGTATTCTCTACCATCCATGTTTTCTTGCATAATTTCCCGTCTCATGTCATCTTTTCTCTCCATTTTGAAAATGAAATACGAATTGCCTTCTCCTCCTGCGGGGCTTCCCAGTCTGTACTTGAAGTCAGCCAGTCTGGGGAGCAGGACAGTCCCTCCGTGCTGGAGTCAGAGAACACGAAGCAGTCAGGACACCGGCTGAGAGGAAATTGAAAGCTTTTATGGGGGCAAGGGGGGAGAGAAAATCAAATCTGAACGCCTGGACATTTTGGGCAAGAAACGGTTAAGAGACCACTGGATGCATTGAGCTGCCAAGACCACCGCAATGTTCCTACAAAGATTAGACAGAGAACAGATGTGAAGTAACTAGAGTCCTTCAGAGTAAGATAGCGACGACATAAATTAACCTTGTCTAGGGCCTGACAAAGGGACCACGCGCTTTTTGAAGTCTTAAGAGTGAAGCCATTTTTTATGGACTCTCCAAGGTTATATACCTTCATCCAAGAGAACGAGTTTAATTAGAGCCAGTTGTTTACAGGGAAGGGAAGGGAGCCCAGTGGGGGCTATCAGGGTGACTGCATAGCAAATAAACGAGTGAGCCTGCAAAACAGCTGAGGTTTCCTTGAGTTCTCTCCAGCCGATAAGATTCCCTTCCCCCCTCGAGATTACTTTTGTCTCTTTTCCTGAAACTAGAGAAACAAAGAGGTGAAAACATTCCAGACTCCCTATCCCTCCAGTTTGGCAGGCTTTTTGGTCACAGCTGCCTCTTGTGGTGGTGAGGCTGGGGGTTATTCCACACCCAGCTGCTGGAGCCCGACCCCAGCGATGCCTCACCCAGGCGGCAGGAGCCACGGAACAGCCACCGAGGATCCAGGCCAGCCTCATCAGTGGATGTTGAACCCCCGGCTCCGAGGAAAACCTGGCAATGCAGTTTCCAAAAGAAAAATTCTCTGCTCGGGGGAGGCCCAGCTGGGGTGGATCTGAGCCAGAGATGGCTTTGTTGGGGCTGCATCCCAGAAGAGACAGGATTCCGTGCAGCACCGACAGGGGCCTGGGGATCCAAGGCGTGCCAGGAAGTCCCGATCAAATGTCTACAAGAATCACAGAGACCGGGGTGCCTGGGTGGCTCGGTCGGTTAGGCGTCAGACTCTTGATTTCAGCTCAGGTGGTGACCTCACGGTTTGTGGGTTCGAGTCCCGCTTCGGGCTGCGCTCACAGCACACAGCCTGCTTCGGATCCTCAGTCTCCCTCTCTCCCTGCCCCTCCTCTGCTTGTGCTCTCTCTCTCTCTCTCTTAAAAATAAATAAACATTTAAAAAAAAAAAAAAAAGAATCACAAGAGGGCGGGAGCTGTGCCCGGTGGGCAGCAGAGGGGATGCTAGAGTTTGGATCAGGTTCCCCTGAACATGTGGAACACATGGTCACCTGGGGAAGGAACTAGGTGATTGAGGTTTAGGAATGGGGAATGGAGGGGGGCGGTTATGAAGCCCCTTATGGAAGGCACTGGGCTTATGTGAGTTCCTGGCTGAATGTCTGGGCTGCAGGGGCCGAGAACTGGTCGGGGCAGACCCGGGTCCCAGAGCCGTGTTTCCCTTGCTGCCCGCCGCTCTCTCCTGTCTTGCACAGGCTCTCGGACTTCACGGAGAGACACAGCTTAGCCCAGGGCAGCCCTGGGCTCCTCATAAACTGGCGGAATAGATCCAGGACAGAGAATAGAGAGGCTGACTCCTCGCACAGGTGGGAGAGCTGTTTCCTCTTTTTCTTTCTTTCCCCCGGGGCCAAGTTTACACTTGGAGCTTGGAGTGGGCGGTGTGGGCTCCAAGGACCACGGAAACAAGTCCCTCCCTAGAACACCCCTTCCACATTGCCTGAAATACCATGTATAATTTGAGTTAAACAGTGCTATTTAAACAGGAAAAGACTAGTCCCCAGAGAGATTTGAGAGGATCTTAATCATTCAAATCCTACTATTCACTTTGCTCATTTTCCTTTTAGCATGAGATTGAGGTCCCTGGAGTTGAAGGGAAGGCACACTTTGGGGAGAAGGGACTGAGTTCTGGAGTAAGGGTCATTTCTGGGAAAGGCAATCTAGGACTAAAGTTGTCCACGAGGTCTTTGGTGAGTGAGTGTGTTTGTGGGGGCGGGGAGGGTGGTCAAGAAACGGATTTGAGGAAAGAAGGGATCTAGGAGGATCCAAAGAAATGGACAAAGAAAGGGCCACCAGAGCTAGACTTTGCTGCAATTTTTCCTAAGGCTTATCTTGCCTTTATTTGTTCCTTCTGCTCCTAAATCCCCACCCTGAGGAGCTTTAATTTCCCTGAGTGTGAGATACGCTTGCCCAGAGCCTGAGAAGAGCCCTTTCTGCCTCCTGACCCCTAGCCTGAGTCCAGGAGAGACCCTCACCGGCCGTCCCGAGCAGACATTGCAGGGACCACTTTCAATTCCTATTGATATCTGCCCCTCGCACCTAGCCTATGAATACAGAAGGTACATAATAATGTTTGCTCAAAGACTGTTTCCCCCAGTGAGTTGCGTGTGCATGCTCCACACTGCAGGTGGTCTGAGACTTGGTACATTCTGTTCCTTCTTCCTGCAATGCTCTCCCTTTCCACACTATCAGCCCAACCCCCGCCCCCCCCCCCCGGCATCGTCCCTCAATTCATAATGCCATGTCCTTTTCTTAGCCTTTTCTGTCTTCATGTGATTTCTCTGTGTAAACACCTAGGAATACATGTATCAGTGTATTTTCATTGGTGATTCCTTTCTTAACCGTATCCACTTGACTTTGACCTTCTCGGCATCGTTTATATCTTATTTCCAACACATAGCATAGTTCGTGGCATGTAGCAGGTCCTTAGGACCCTTCTGGTGAGTTGATTGGACCTTATATAAAATTACTTCCCAGGGACCTCATCAACATTCCCAGTAGTTTTCCAGCCTATGTATGGCCAGAGAAGTGCTTAGTGGCAGAGAGAAAAACAACACGTGGGGTGGAATATGAGTAGGTCGGTCTACTAATTTCCATTTGTCATGAAGAGCTAACTCCCCTACTCATTAAGTCAAGCTCCCTTAATTTTCCTTCTAAATACTTTCTGAACTTGGCACCCGAAGAGGCAGGTTGTTCATTTGGCATATGAAGAGCTGACATGCACTTCTGGACCTGCTGAGTAGTGAAGAATTTTCAAAATATAAAAGCGTCTATACAATGATTGCAAATAGAACCCATAAAATAAGCCCCCATCTACTTGTCTGTGATGAAGCTGTGTAGGTGGGAGGCAGACGTGCTGGGTTTTTCTTTCTAGTGGCGCAGGGAAGATCGACGGAGGACCGAAGCATGGGGCGTTCTGACTTCACAGCTGATTGTCTACCTTTGGATAGATCCAGACCCTCATTGCCAAAGCTGTCTGAAAGAGCTCCTTGGTTCCCAAGAGCTGAGGTCATTGGTGGGACAATTTCTGCAGAAGAGAGAGACGTGGGTGAAAGGTAGGGTCAGAAGGGCGAGTCTTGGCTTACTCACCTTCCTTCCCTCCTTCTGTCACCTTTTCCACCTCCTTCTCTCTCCTTCATTTTTCATTACGAACGTTTTCTTTTTTTTAATTTTTTTTTTCAACGTTCATTTATTTTTGGGACAGAGAGAGACAGAGCATGAACAGGGGAGGGGCAGAGAGAGAGGGAGACACAGAATCGGAAACAGGCTCCAGGCTCTGAGCCATCAGCCCAGAGCCCGACGCGGGGCTCGAACCCACGGACCGCGAGATCGTGACCTGGCTGAAGTCGGACGCTTAACCGACTGCGCCACCCAGGCGCCCCCATTACGAACGTTTTCAAATCTACATAAGTTAGTGAGAATGCCGTCGTAAAACCTCCGCCTCTCAGTCACCCAGATTCAATAATTATCAACATTTTGTTCAGCTCCTTGTGTGACCTTCTGATTGCAGTCTTGATTTCTTAAATCCTTTCCAGTTCTAATAAGAGAGGAGCGTGTCTTCATCTCGTTGGCTTCTGCACTAATTGTCTCTCCATTCTGAAAAGTATGTAAGGGGTACACGTGTACTGACACGGCCTTGGCAGGGGTGAAAGGTGAGGGGCCTGTGTGCAGAGACACTTTCATCCCTCTGATTTTTATCAATGTCCCAAGGCCACCCAAAGAACGATACAATCTAAGGTAAAACTATCGTGCTTGCTGTGCAGATGGGGCTGCAAGACAAGCTCCAGGCTGCTGCTTCCAGCAGGACAATTGCTACTAACCCGCTTATAGAAACTCTGGTATTGCCACCAACAGTGGTGATATTAATGTCCAGCTTCTGGAAGCCAGATATCACGGTCACCTCAGCTTCAAGAGCCGATGTCTTTATTTTGCATTCTCTTAAGATGTCTCTTTAATTGCTTGGGTGTGCAAAAAAGGCTAGCTAATCTTTGTGGTTTTTTGTTTTTTGGTTTTTTTTTACTGTTTTCTTCTGTTTCACCTTCTATCCCTTCCTCTCCCCTCCTTTCCTTTTCTCCTGGGCAAAGAAACTACTGTTAAACACTGACAACCTTTAAAAACTAGGCTAAGCAATTAAAGTTCTTTAATGTATGGATAGCACTTAAAAATTGACTTTATATTTAGCCTTTGATCTCTCCAGCCATCTCCCTAGTTAAAACACCTCTGCGTAAAGCAACTTGGCATTTTTTATATCGTCTTGATAGCTCATAGTTTTGGTACGTAATGTCAGTGTTCCTTAGAGAGCTGGGCTACAAGAAACATGGGTGGAAGTTATTTAAGCCATTGGAATAGTTTACCGTTTGTAACTTTTGCCAGTCCCTGGAAAAGCTTTGCATTAAAATATCACTGCGTGTGATCTTACGTCTGTTAAATGTTTTACAGTCATCATCAACTCTTTCTCAGATTGAAAACTAAGGCATAGGAGAAAAAAACAGCTTAGCTAACATTGTAATTTAGTGACTATTAAATTTAAAATCAAGTTCACAGAAAAAGGCAGGCGACGATATATATGCGATATATACACATATATATGTGTGTGTATACATATATATATATATGTATACACACACATATATATGTGTATATATATGTATACACACACATATATATACATATATATGTGTGTATATATATAAACCAAACTCTCGGCCACAAAAGGAGCTGATACATGAGGTGGAGAAAGCCCCTCCATTAATTGAATTGAATGTTCCTAATTTCAAAATTCTGGCTTGAATTTAGGGCTTCACTTTTAATATGTTAAGGGGTAAGTTAAAGTGTGTTTACATTTCTATAACATGTGTTCTACTTTGTCTCAGCTGTGGACTTAACAGAACTTCGGAGAAGTGATGTAAGCTCTCTGGAACCTTGTTCTCATATGTTTAAAGAAAACAGACTGAAATATTTGTATCGTTCTTTTTGCTTGACATGCTGTGCTTTAAAACCAGGACATTAGGCTGAGTCCGTTTTGTCAGGTGCTGATAACTCCTAACAGGGACGTGTGCATTAAAATCAAATAATTAAGGTGCCTGGAAGCTAAAAGTGTAAACATAGCTGTAAATAAGAAACATGCTTGTTTATCTCTTCTGCTGTGGCTGTTAGCTTAACCTTGAGGTATTAGTATGGATGCACCACACACAAGGATTTTGGATGGCACACGTAGTGGGAATCTGACCTGCTGCGCCTCGCAAAGCAAAAGTACCCGGTGTTCAGCTCTAAAAAAAACTTGGGAGATTTTTTTCCTTCCTTTCAAATTAATGTTGCTTAGGGGAGGTATATGATGTGCCAATTAATACGTGCGTTTTTTCAACAGTTCTGCCTTTGTTTCCTCTTAGAGCTTTGAGGCAAAATGTCAAGTCCTCTGCAGCCAGTCACTTTTCATAACTTCCCTGTTTCTTCCAATGAGTGATATAAGCTCTGTTCTCGAGGCAGGTGCATACCAGTATACCATGTGGCAGCCTCCTGTATCAGCCCTATCACCAGGCCCTCCAGGAAATGAGGCACTGTGTTTTTCTCAGGAAAAAAAACCCCACATCAGACAGAAACCCTTTCTCATTACCAAGCTGCTGATTGCCAACCATCAAGGAATCTCACCAAAGAATTAGTAGTGGGGACAGTTGGGGAATATTATCGAGCCTCATGTTAGGAACAGTCCATCACTCATTAATGTATTTTATGAATATTAACTGAGCCCTTACTTTGTGCCAAGAACTGTTCGAGGTAAAGGCCACATACAAATGAAAGAAGACAAAAATTACAAAAAATAAAACAAGCAGGAAAAGAATCAAGATGCTTTTGATGGAGCTACACAAATAGCAGGAATTTGGTGACCTGGTGAGAGGCTGGCTGGCCATTTTAGAACGCTGACTGTGAGGGGCGCCTGGGTGGCTCAGTCAGTCAAGTGTCCGACTCTTGATTTCGGTGCAGGTTGAAAACACAGTTCTTGGGTTTCAGCTCTGTGTCAGGGCCCTGCATTGACAGTGGGGAGCCTGCTTGGGATCCTCTCTGTCTCCCTCTCTCTCTGCCCCTCCACCCCCAATGTAAGTAAATCCACATTTAAAAAAAAAAAGAAAGAAAAAGAAAGTTGGCTGGGAATGACCGAGCTGAGGAGGTTGTATTAAAATTGAGGACTGAATGTCAAGAAGGAACCAGACATGCAATGATCAGGAAGCAGAGAATTCAAGCACAGGTCATAGCAAGTGTGAAAGTCTGAAGGGAGGAAGGTGTCTGATGTGTCTGAGGAACAGAAGGGAGGTGGTGCATTTGGAAGGAGGGAGTGTATGGCTTCATAAAGATTATGGATTATGGAGGGCTTCCTAAAGCAGGGTGAGAGGTTTGTATTTTGTTCTCACGATGGTCAAAATCGCAAGGTATCATTTGAATCATTGTTTATGCTTAGGGTTAGTTATGTAGGAAATGGACCATTGAGAGGAAGAGAGGAAGCAGGCCAAGTGAGAGAAAATGTTACATCTGGAAGTAAGTTCAAAGAGGAGTTGCTACTGAGTTAATGTGGGAGTTTAGGAGAAAGAGAGGATGAAGGATAACTTCCAGATCTGGGGTTTGGGTAGTTGATGAAACAAACAGTAATTTGTTGTGAGGTGGGAATTGTTGCGGGTGTGTTGCTTCTTAGACAACCAACTAGAGATATGAAGGATGTATCTAGAATCCAGAGGAGGGTCCAAAGACGTCGGTCTGGGATCATTGCCATAGAGATTTATTTCAAGACGGCTGCATAGAAAAAGAAGGTCCAAGATGAAACCCAAGGCATTCCAAAATGTGGAAATCTACCAGTGGAGGAGGAGGGACTGAGGTAGGGGGAAAGTAAAGGGTCTGTGATCTCACCAAAGACAAGAGAAGAAACAGGATCTTTTCAAGAAAGAGGCCATTGGAAACTCAGGACATCCTGATGCCACCAGAGTTCTTACTGCCAGTTCCCCATTAGCTAAATCTTAAGCTTATATCTCAGATAGAAGGCAGGTTTCTATTCCTGTTTTGCTTGTGGACCAGGCCCTCCTTGACTAGTCTTCATTTTTCCATGCTAGAAGTGACAATTCATTTTCTCCAGGCTTAGGCAAGACTACTCTTGCCTTGTTTCTGGCCCTCAACCCAACCATCCCACAGGTAAAGCACCCAGCTAGTCTTTCTTTCATGGGGAGGACTTGACAGTTGAGAGGGAGAGCTCAAAGGAGGTCCCAAGTGGGGAGGAGAATGAAGACAGGCAAGGGAAGAAGAGTGGGCATGTTCAGGGATCACATTCTGCTTTGGGGTAACACCTTTTCACAGATATCTATCTGAAGGCTGGAACCCACAAATACAATGCTCTTTCTGCTATATCTCAAAGATAGGCACTGAAATAACTCTAAGAAGAATAAAGGAAAACTCACCATTTCTTTGGGAAAAATGAAAGTGTTCAAAGCAAACTGATTCTGCAATCCATAAGCAAGCATGAAAGGAATCAAAATAATGTCTGACAGCCAAAGAACTCGTATGCCTCGCAAAAGCTAAAGGACCACGTTTTATAATCAATCTATCTTCATTAGTTATTGTTTGCCACATAACATATTAGCCAAAAACTTCATGGCTTAATACAAGAGTATATTATCTCACAGTTTCTGTATGTAAGAAATTCAGGAGGATCTTAGCTAGGGAACTTTGGATCTTGGTCTATCAGGAGGGGGAAGACACAGAATCAGTCAGGACTGAGGTCATCTGAAGGCATGATTGGGGCTGAAGAAGCCACTTCCAAGATGGTTGCCTCAATGGCTGTTGGCAGGAGGTCTACATTCCTAGCTGTGTGGCAAGGGGTCTCTACATAGGGTTACTTCAGAATACTCACAACATGGCACTGATTTTCCCCAAAGTAGAAAGTAGTCCAAGAGAGAGAACAAGAAGATGTCGCAATGCCTTTTGTGACTTAATCTTGGAAGTCTAACACCATCATTTCACCACATTCTGTTAATTGGAAATCACTAAAATCAGCCCATATTCAAGGTGAGGGGAATTAGGTTCTACTTCTTGAAGGAAAATTTTGGGAATATCTTTTTAAACTACCACACTGGTTGTCTTTAGAAATTGAAGAAGGGTGAGTTGTGATATCAGATTAAAAAGAATTGGTGAGAAAGGATGGTTGGTCCACATTAGTCTTGCGTGAAATGATTAACTACATTTTGTTACTAATTTCATATGCCAGGAATTGGCCATCTCCATAATCAGTCAGTACTGGTTCTAAATGAAAACACTGAAATCTCTATGCATGCCTGATATAAAATAGTATTACACAAAGAAATAAGGTTCCTCTGTAGAATACCTATATTCAGTCACTTGGTCACATAACATGTGATAGTTGCCTTATTCAGCATTCTCTCTCAATAGCGTTCAAAACATTACTTATTATTTTGGACTTCAGGTGCAGGGAGTTGACTTAATCATACCTCTCAGCTCATTGCCTTTGGTCATTTCCAACCTACATAAAGAAATTCACATTTTCCCCCTTTCTATCTCCACTCACCTATCTTTCTCCTCTGCTCTGTCAGAAGCACTCACTAACTTGCTTCATATATGTTCTTTAATATTACCAAATGATATGTGATGCTATTTGCTATGTGTATGTATTTAACACACATAAATAAAACTGTGGTACTAAAACGAAAATAAAAGGAATTGAAATAGCCTAGGTATTTAGAATGGCGTATCAGGATTCGAAACTCTAAGTCTATGTATTTTTAAGGGAATATTGAGAACAAGTGTCCATAAGAATTTCTGGAGAGAAATGAGACCAAAATGGCTAATTTTGCAGCACAGAAGGCCAATCTCCCTCCTCTACTCTGGCAGCAAAAGGAGAAGCAAACAGGCCAAAGGCCATTACTGAGATGAGAAAGAATATTTTGCTTTCTGCCAGACACTGGCCTATAAGGAACTTGCAGTGTCCAGCAATATGGAGAATTAGTGGCCTGACAAGCCTAAAATATGGTCAATAGTAATAAAAGTTAGCTAGAAGAAGCCCAGAATTTGAACTCTGTAGCAAATACGCAGTTCTAATCCTTCCCTTCCCCCTCTCTTTACGATTTAAGACTTGGCAAGAGAAAGGTCACTTGACAATATTTATTAGCTCATTAACTATAAGTGTCTTTGCTGCCATGGGAGATATTTTTTATAACAATTCTATTCTGTTCTACAAACTATGCTGCAGGTGTCTCTCCATTGTGTAAATGAAATGGTGAGTGCTAGCTCTCTTTTGGCATCCAAGATTCATAACTAAGCATTATTTTTTTTTTCCAGCTAGTGAAAGGGAACATGGTCAGACTGAGTCAAGCCTGGCTGACTTACATGAGGCCAACTAGGCAAATGTCAGTGTTGCCGGAACATGGACAGTTATGACTATCTTATTTCCCCTGTTCAGAACCCCCATTCCTGAGAAAAGGGGAAGGGAACAGAATTAACATGCACCAAGTGCCAGATACTGTATCAGGACTTTTACGTACAGTGTTTAATTCTCCCAACAGCTGTATTAAATAGGGAAGAAATTAAATAAGGAAGAAATCTTTGCCACTAATAAAGCAGATGAGGAAACTGAGTATCAGAAAAGTTAATTTGCTCAGTCACACAGCTGTTATGTGGGGAAGCTGGGATTCCAAACTAAGTCCATGCTTTTCAAACACGTAAACTTCTATGTCTAAAAATATAATACAGTATCCTCAAACATTGCACAATTTCTTGTTTGCTTTCCAGAAGACTGAGCTTAAAGATTCAGTTGCAGCAATAGAATAAAATGTCATTGAACTTTTGATAGAACAAGATTTGTTTTCTTAGAATGAGGAACATTGATTCTTTAAGTAAACCAAAATGTATTTTTCTTTCTTTCTTTTTTATTTTTGAGAGAGAGAACATGAGCAAGGGAGAGGGGCAGGGAGATAGAGAGAGGATCTGAAGCAGACTCCATGCTCAGTGCAGAGCCCCGTGCGGGACTGGATTTCATGACACTGGGATCATGACCTGAGCTGAAATCGAGAGCTGGGTGCTCATCCAACTGAGCCACCCACGTGACCCCCAAGTGTATTTTTCCAATTGAGTGTTTTCAAACGTTAAGTCTTACCATAGCTTAGCTCTTATGTTTGTTTTGGGGAAAGAGGGATCTAGCCTACCAGCCTTGATTGGTAGGGATGTGATAACTCATTGACCAAGATGTACCAAAAATTCATTCATCCATTTTTTTTCCTGCATTCACATAGATTTTCCATTTTCCCCCTACTCTTGGTTTGAGTGACTCCTAATTATTCTCTAAAATGTATCTCACATGCCAACTTTTCTGAGAATATTACCTTTCTTCTCTTAGTACCATATACAATTTTCCTTGTCTTGTACTTTGTGCACTCTGCACTTTTTAATTTATTTTTATGTATTTATTTATGTATTTATTTATTTATTTATGTATTTATTTTTATGTATTTATTTATGTATGTATTTATTTATTTAATATAATTTATTGTTAAGTTGCCTAACATACAGTGTGTACAGTGTGCTCTTGGTTTTGGGGGTAGATTCCCATGGTTCATCGCTTACATACAACACCGAGTGCTCATCGCAGCAAGTGCCCTCCTCAATGCCCCTCACCTGTTTTCCCCTGTCCTTCGCCCCTCCCCCATCAACCCTCAGTTTGTTCTCTGTATTTAAGAGTCTCTTATGGTTTGCCTCCCTCCCTCTCTGTTTGTAACTATTTTGTCTCCCTTCCCTTCCCCCATGGTCTTCTGTTACGTTTCTCAAGTTCCACATATGTCACCCCGCATTTTTTAATTGGTTGATTTGTCCAGCAGCTGGAGTATTAATTCTTCGAATGCAGGGATTCTGCCTCACTTATCTCTGCATTCTCAATACCTAATGGCTGCCATTTAGTGGGTTCTCAAGTTAGTTATTGAATGAATTAACGAGTGAGTGAATGAACGAATGGTTAATATTAGATAATTTTTCATTAGGTACCTATGCTCTCTAATAATATTTCATATGAAGTCCAATGTTGGGTGCCACTTCTTTGGTGATATTTTTATCCAAAACCCATGGAACAATGACAACAGAACACTGGGGGATGAACATATCAAAGACCAAATCAATTTCTCTCTCTTCTCTCTCTCCTCTCTCTGTCTCTGTCTCTGTCTCTGTCTCTGTCTCTCTCTCTCTCACACACACACACACACACACACATACATACATATACCTTTTCTTAAACCAAGGGATCAGTAGAGCATCCCATTGCTTTGCTGTGGGATGAAGGACTTTTGAGGTTCATTTATGTGGGTCTCATCTGGAGAGGACCTTGCCCCTACATGACATTTATCCATCAATTAGGGTCCTGGCAAACGTTTAAAAAAAAGGCTGTTTATTGGAAGAGAGATTTGCCAGCATCTGAGAATTGTCCCCTAGTACCTGGAACTGAGAGTTTATATTCTTTTGAGTTGAACAGAAAGTGTTTGGTAGGAGGGCATGATTAACCATGACAGGCCAGTTGGTTAAACATTTCATCATTTTTGGCTTCAAAGTTAATGCCTACTTAAAATTAATTCAGTCATTTCAGAAGGTGAGAATACGATATATTTAAATAAAATCATCACAGAATGTTAAAACAGAAAGTCTTTCCAGGGTTTTGAAATAACTTAATTTTACATGATAATTAATTGAATTCTCCCCTTACCCTATTCCATTTGATTAGAATTAGAATCACTTTCTTTTTTTGTAATGAAAGCATTAAGGATCATTTATCTAACTTTTCTCTACTAATAGGGCCTCAGAAAATGATGTTTCTGCTTTCCTTTGCCCTGTCTTGATGATCAAAGAGGGTGTTAGGAGCCCAGCTGAACCAAAAGTAAAATGGCCTGTGACTCAGAACCAGTCCTGAGGTTGGTGGGGATGGTAGCCAAAGGGAGAGGAAATGGGGTGCTAATGACATTAGGGAGAGTGGCTCTCCAGGGGAGAGCATTGATTTTACAGGTTTCGAGAGAATTTATGAGACAATTAATATCGGCAGTTGTGCACATTTTGTACAGGGAGTACTTCAGACAGCAACTAGATAGATGCCAACAGATGTGAAAGTAATAGTCCTTTGGATTTCAAATGCTGTCTACGTCTACATGAGGGGGAATCAAAAGAGTTCTCCTTGTTCAGGGGATGTTCGGTATGAACAACCGCAGTTTTATAAATTACCAGCCACTATTTTTTCCTTCAGAGCGCTCCATAGATTGCCTTTTCGAATTTTTCTTCCTTTCTGAAGCAACGTGCCTTGTAGCCAGAACGACCATATGTCCTACAATTTTGAGAGCGGTTCTGATTTAAAATAATCTATCCTGTCGGATGCCCCCCACACATTAGATCGTGTGACCAATTTGGGGTTCAGAAAGCATGGTCACCATAGATTCAGCCATTCCAGATGAACAACTGCATTCCAGCAATCTCAGACGATTTGATCATCTAGTGCTTGCTGTAGCACCCCCTCCGGCTTGGACCCCATGCGCTATTGTTCCTGAGCAGAAGAAATGAGGAGAAAGAGAAGGGCATTACTCTCCCACAACATTATAGGAATACTATTCTGCGCAATTTTTAAAGTGCAGACAAAAGTAGTTTGTTGTTGTGGTGGTGGTTGTTATTGTTGTTGTTGTTAACTTACACAATGCATATTGTGGAAAAGTTAAAAGCAAGAACGTAGCTGAGCAAAGAAAGGCATCCAGTCCTGTCAATTATCCTAACCACAATTACTTTTTAGTATTTTGATATGCATATATAAAAACATGTTTTTTATATTTGGTTTTTCTTAACCAAAAATGTGGTCCCAATATCATGTACAGTTTTCTCACCATAATTCTCAATTAGCAATGTGTCACATCTCTCTGTATCATTAAACACATATTTACATCATCCTTTTAATCACTGCCTAGTACTCTGTACACATATGCAATAAATGAATTAAAAGTCCTTTGAATGTTATTTTGATGTTTTACTCTAATGTACGATACTGAGAAAGGCACGCTTTTCTTCACATAAAATATTTGGGTGGTGATAGGAGACTTTGTCCTCTAGAAGTCTGCAGATCTTCCTGAAAGCTGCCAGGAACGATAGCTTGTTGTAATGCATGCAAGTCTGGTCCCTATATGCCCAAACACATCAGTGACACGCTAATGAATCCTACTTTAATCTTTGCTATCATTTTCCATTGGCTTCTCTTGTGTTTCTCAAGGACTCTCTGGTGTCCAGACCAACTTTCTTGATCATCTCGTTGCCATTATTTTTTTGGCTGGATGTGGCAAGCATTGTTCTGAGGTCAGTCTATGGTTGAGTCTGTCTGGATCACATTTTCGGGTGGTGCATCACACATCATGTCTGCTCCCTGGCTCCGACCAACAAGACTTTAAAGAGATTTTTTAAAAGGCTCAGAAAGTTTCTTGGATATCAAACAGCTCTTATAAAAATAACATTTTTATGACTTAAAATGTAAATGAATCAGAAACATATGGATTAAATTTCCTTTGAAATACCCATGGGTTTAAAAACTGGAGGGAAGAGTGCTTGCAAAATGAGTTAAATTGAGTTTTGCCAAAAATAAAATGCTTGAAAAATTGTTGGGGATGTTTTGCTGATCCCTAGGTGTTCATGGGTTCTCCATTCTCTATCTGAAAAGTACTTAGATTTCAAAATTTGGGTCACTCAGTAAAAGGCACTTAGGACTCATCCAATGGGCATTTGGATCTCTACTCAAAGAAGTGATATCATAAAGTCAATTTTTGATCAGATGTACTTGTAAGATGCCTTACTTCTTCAGTATCTCACAGTTTCCTCCACTGGCTGCGAGCATGTGTGAAAGGTGCATCCAAGAGAACTAAGACTATGTTGGTAAGGATTGATAGTATTTATCAAACAAATCCAAATTAACACCCTTCTCTTAAGTCCCCTTTCTCTGTCCGTTCCTCCAGTTCTTCCGTACTCTTCTATCTTGGGGTCAGTATCCATAGAAGCAGAGCTTAAGACAGGGATTCTGGAGTAAGTGACTTCTCGAGGAAGTGCTCTCGGGAGAAACGTGTAACGAAGTGAGGGAAACAGATGAGGCAAGGACAGAAGCTAAGCAAAGATGTGGTTTCAGCTGAAAACCAGCCTCAGCCTGATCTTAGAGGGAATGGCTTAAGGGGAATGAATAGCTTCTTAAGTTGTCTCCCCTTGCGGGCGTATCCCACATCAGTCCTTGGAGAGGGGGGACATAACCCCCCTGGCAGCTGGGGGAAGGGCAGCTCCAGTCGGCTGAGGACAATTCTTGAGGGCACAAGTCCAGGCAAGAGCGTAACTGTGAGTCCTAATCCACAATATCTACAGCAGTTGGGGGATAGATGCAGTGGGTCCATGAAGGGGATCTGGGCAGGGTATCAACAGGGCTACGTACGTACAGTGCACACATCCCTCTTTCTCAGAACCTTGAAGACATCTTTAATTCTTCCCTTTCCTGCTTTCCCCCTATTCAATCAAATTCTTTCCATTTTATTTTCTTGTGGTTTTTCTTGTATTTATCTTCTTTGCCTATTTCTCACTGGAGTCAATTTAGTACAGGCTTTGTTGCCTAATATCTGGATTACCTATCCATTTCCCAGCTAAATTCCCACTTTAGAATATCCCCTAACCTAGATGATCCCACACATTGCTGGATTACTATTCTCCTCCAAACACCATTTTCAAATGCTTAAGAATCAGTTGTATTTCTTAAATATCTATGAGAACATTTCTCAAAATTTTCAGAAGGAAAATACATGAAAATTGTGGTGTTCTCTTTGGAGTTCCATTAAATGCTAACATAGTAACCTTAAAATAATGACTTTTTTTTTCTTGCTGTATCTGATATTATACTGAAGTAGATTATAATATGGAAAAATAAAGCTTGAGAAAAATAATTTGAAAAATATTGAGAGAATCTATCAATCAATCAAGCTAAAATTTTACTTAAATAAAATGATACATAAAGCACTTGGACCAGTGCCTGATAAGAGTAAGTGCACAATAGATACAGGCTAATATCTATTAGTCTCATTACTGGTCTCTGTGGTCACACTTTTGTCATCCTCCAATAGATACTTTAAACAGGAGCAACAGTGGTTATGTTTAAGCTTCCTTGCTTATATCTCTTCCCCATGTGTTTACAGTGAAACCCAATGTTTACCTTGGCCTGTAAACTCGGTTCCAGCCACTTCCTAACACATGCTTCCAGCACATGGGCCTTCCTTCTGTTCCTTAAATGTTAACCTCTTTCCTGTCTCAGGGTCTTTGCAGCTGCTGTTTCCTCTACCTGGAAAGGTCTCCTCCCACCCCACCTACCCCTTGCATGATTGGATCCATTGTTAGGTCTCAGTTTATATATTTGCTTTTTGGAAAGTCTCTTCCTGACTAGCTCATTCATTCATTCATTCGTTCATTCACTCATCCATTCCATAAGTATTTACTGAGCACCTACTCTGTATCAGGCACTATTCTAGTCCTAGAAGAGAAAGAAAAACAACGATCACAGTAAAAAGATTAACAGTTCCTGTCCTCACAGAACTTACATATGAGAAGAGAGAGAGAAAAACAAAATAAGTAAGCAAATGTATGTGTGAGTGTGTGTGTATGAGAAAACAAAGGGGAGAAGATGAATAGAATGATTGCTACTTTTGGTAGAGTGGTCAGAAAAGGCTTCCTTAAAAATTTTAGGGATCTTTATTTAAACAAAGACCTGAAATAGTTCCCCCCATGCCACTGTATATTCTGCATTTCAGTCTCTTGTGTTTTATCCACATAAAGGCTACTTATTAAAATTTGATAATTATTTTTTCCTTCTTTTTGTCTGTTTTCCCCACTAGATTATAAATTTAGTGAGGACACAAACATTCACTATTATATTTCCAACATGTTACATAGTACCTGAGGCATAAAAAGCATTTAGCATATGTTTATCCAATGAATATGTGAAGTTGTTTATTATTACTGAACCAAAAGTTAGGAATCAAGAGTTATTCTCAAATGCAATCTATTATATTGGAATGAAATAAAATGCCATATGTGAAAGCACATTGTATGATGACAAAAGCTTACAATTCACAGTGAATTATAGTGAGTAATAATTCTGTCTCCTACTTTTAGGGTAGAGATGGGGCATAAATAAAGGAGGAATACCTTGGTTACCATCTTAGCAGTGATATGTGCTTGCATTCCATCATATTGCAACAGAGAACATAAGCAGAGACATATTCCACCTCTGAACCTCTGATCTGTGTGCCTTCCCCACCCCCACCCCATGCAAATATAAAAGAAAGAAAAAGAACACTCACCAAATCTTCCAGGTCTTTCTCACTTTTCCCAATAATGCCTAAGTTGTGAGAAGATAAAGATGAAGTATGGACAATGACCCATTAAGATCATTTTGGGTGAGTGGCTGGGAATGAAACCAATCAAATTGCTTGTTCATTTTTGAATAATTAGTCAACAGACTGAATTATAAAATTTTCCACTTGTGTGGAAAATTACTCCTAGATCTGGCAAGAAGCATCCTTTCCCTGGGCTCTGGGCTTCTGAAAACTCCCTTATGCTCTCTAGCTGAGCTCCTCCTGATGGGGCATTCTTGGGGCCAAAAAAGACTTGTTCATGTAGAGACCATACCTTTCCCTTCTAGATTATGCTTTGGTTACTGGAACCTCAGAATTCTTTGTCCAGACACTTTCTGGACCTGTGTAGGCTCTTTACCATGTCCTACTTCCAAAGAGCAGTTTGCAAAGCTTATGTGCCTACCTCTAAACCCAAAGAAACCGAAGACTGGCCACTGGTGGGGAGATCAGTCACGCCTTGTGGGCCAGGATTGCTTAGCTTGAATTTGAATGCCTCGAAGCTCACAGTATTTAAGTGTCTCCATCTATTCTCTTGCCCTGTAAGTGTTAGGGTCAGGCTGTTTACTTCCCAACCTCAGACCAAAAGTCTAATTCCTTCTCTTTTTTCAAGTCTTTCATAGACTAAGAGGAGAAACTTTGTGCAATCTGGTCATAACTTGATCTAAAAGTGCTACGTACAGTATCTTTGTGTCCCCCTCAAATTCACATGTTGAATTACTATTTCCCAATGTGATGGAATAAGGGACTTTTGGGAAGTAATTAGATCACAAGGGTGGAGCTCACGTGAACAAATTACTGCCCTTATAAGAAGAGACGAGAGATGATTTCTCTCTCCTCTATGTAAGGATATAGCACGAAGGTGGTCATCTGTAGATCAGGAAGAAGGCTCTCACCAGACACCAAATTGGCTAGCACCTTGATCTTACACTTCCCAGCCTCCAGAACTGTGAGAAATAAATGTTTGTTCTTTAAAGCCATCTAGCCTATGGTGTTCTGTTACAGCAGCATAAACTGACTAAGACAAATGGAGAGATACATCTTAGGAGAAAAACAAAACCATAAAGTACATTCAAAATTTGGAAACCTAAAACGTACGTATCATTGTGCATACTGGCCTGTGGCTAAGCGTACCGACTGTAACAAGGCTTCTGAGGGTGTCACACCCAGTTCTGGGAGAGGTGTGTGGGATGTGCCTAATGGAGGTATCATTTCTTATAAACACCTGCACCTCTGAGGTCTGGATTATAGGCCCTTTTCCTAGACTCCATCGTTCTCCCTCTGGGGGAGAGACTTGGGAATTAAAAAATATCCAGCTAACATCCTAATGTTATTCTAAGGAAGGCCAAGAAGACAAATTAGGATATTCTAGGCCAAGAAGTCAAGGGAAGTACAGTATCTTGTAAATTATTCTAATGGATGTATTCAGAGAGAATTGTTATGAATTCATTTAGATTACTGAGGAAAAATGATCTAGCAAATCGAATTCCAGGTGGGGTAGGAAGGTTCACAGTTTGGTCAGTGCTCTGCTAGACACTTGAGGCATGTGTAATATTGTTTTATTTCATGTTTCTTTGATAACTAAGGATGGTAAACATTGTATAATATTATTTACTGATCATGCATATTTCCCCTTTTGTAAACTGTCCATTTTTTTTGGTGCCTCTCTCTATTGCTAGTTTAGAGTATTTATTTACTTGAATAGGCTTTTGTAATTAAAAAAAAGTTTCTTTATTTTTGAGAGAGAGAGTGTAAGCAGGGGAGGGGCAGAGAGAGGGGGACAGAGGATCCGAAGCAGGCTCTGCAGTGACAGCAGCAAGCCTGATGCGAGGCTCAAACCCATGAACAGTGAGATCGTGACCTGAGGTGAAGTTGGATGCTTAACTGACTAAGCCACCCAGGTGCCCCTATAATTTTTATTTATTTATTTATTTATTTATTTATTTATCTATGTATTTATGTATTTATTTATTTACTTACTTATTTATTTAAGTAAGCTCTGTACACAACCACGGGTCTTGAGCTCATGACAGATCAAAAGTCACGTGTGAGCTAGACGGGCACCCCTGTTTATCTTTTAATTTTCTATTTTTTTAATGTAAGAGGTTTTATATTTTATAAATTTATAATTTAAATTTTAGCTGATTGTGATTTATCTTGTACAAAGTCTGCTCATTAATTAGGACAAAAATAATCCTTAGCAAAATTTGGTCTTCTAGCCAGTAGTGTGCTGTGTAACTACATTTTTATCTTTTTAAAAAAAAATAAGCTTTTTAATCTTGCAGTAATTATAGATACACATTCAGTTGTAAGAAATAATGTAAAGAAATACTATGCACCATCTACCCAGTTTTTACCAATGGTAACATCTTGCAAAACAATACGACAAACAGGATATTGACATTGACACAGTCAAAATGCAGAACATTGTCATCACCAGAGACCTCCCTCAGGTTGCCCTTTTACATCGTAGCTCCTCTGTCCCACTCATACCCTTCCCACCCCTGACAATCATTAATCTGTTGTTCGTTTCTACAATTTCATCATTTTAAGAATGTTTTATTAGGGGCACCTGTTGAACCTCCGACTCTTGATTTTGGTCCTGACCTCACAGTCATGAGATCAAGCCCTGCAGGGGACTCCTCCCTGGGTTGGGTGTGTAGCCTGCTTGAGATTCTCTCTCTCCTCCTCTCTCCCTTTTCTCCTTCTCTGCTCGCTTACACATGTGTGTGTGTGTGTGTGATCTCTCTCTCTCTCAAAAAAAGAATGTTTTATTAATGGAATTATTTGGTAGGTAACCTTTGGGGATGAGCTTTTTTCATGCAGCATACATGCTGAAGATTTATTCAAGGTCTGTGTATTAATAGCTTGTTCTTTAAAAAAACACTTTCTAGGGGCGCCTGGTGGCTCAGTGGGTTAAGCGTCCGACTTCGGCTCAGGTCATGATCTCGCGGTTCGTGAGTTTGAGCCCCTCATTGGGCTCTGTGCTGGCAGCTCAGAGCCTGGAGCCTGCTTTGGATTCTGTGTCTCCCTCTCTCTCTGCCCCTCCCCTGCTCATGCTCTGTCTCTCTCTGTCTTTCAATAATAAATAAAGGTTTAAAAAAAAATTTCTAAGTATACAATCATGCAGTTTATTTCTCTGCCTGTATGTCTTTTTTTTTTTTTTTTTTCCAACGTTTATTTATTTTTGGGACAGAGAGAGACAGAGCATGAACGGGCGAGGGGCAGAGAGAGAGGGAGACACAGAACCGGAAACAGGCTCCAGGCTCCGAGCCATCAGCCCAGAGCCCGAGCGGGGCTCGAACTCACGGACCGCGAGATCGTGACCTGGCTGAAGTCGGACGCTTAACTGACTGCGCCACCCAGGCGCCCCGTCTGCCTGTATGTCTTTTATTTCCTTTTCTTGCCTTGTTGCCCTGGGTACAATTTCCAGCACTGTATTGAATCAGAATGGGGAGTGCTGTCATCTGCCTTTTCTCAAGCTCAAAAGGAAACCATTCAGTCCTTCTACCAGTAAGGATAATTTTAGCTAAAGTTTTTTGTAGGTGCTCTTTATCAAGTTGAGGAAGTTTGCCTTTATTCCTATTTTTATGAGAATTTTCATCAGGAATGAGTATTGAATAATGTCAAATGCCTTTTCTTCATTAAGGTGATCATGTGATATTTCTTCTTTAGCTATTAATATTACAGATTACCTGGATTCATTTTTTTATATTGAATCAGTCTTACATCCCTGGAATAAATCTCACTTGGATGTGGTATATAATTCTTATTTGTTGCTGAATTGTAGATGCTAGTATTTTATTAAAGATTTTTGTGTGTCTATATTCATAAGTGATATTGGGCCGTAGCTTTGTTTCTCTATACACTGTTTTTTGCCCCAAATATTTTTGTATTTTTATTTACATTTTGTAAATTTTTTTAATGTTGTTTTTAATTTTATTTTTGAGAGAGAGACAGAGTGCAAGTGGGGGAGGGGCAGAGAGTGAGGGAGACACAGAATGTGAAGCAGGATCCAGGCTCTGAGCTGTCAGCGCGAACCGTGAGATCATGACCTGAGCCGAAGTCAGATGCTTAACTGACTGAGCCACCCAGATGCCCCTGTAATTTTTATTTATCTTTTAACTTGATTTTCTAATATATAGAGATTTATATTTTATCAATTTATAAATTTTGGCATCATGTTAATACCAGTTTCACAAAATGAATTGGAAGTGTTCTTTTCTATTTTTTCAGAGTTTGTATAGAATTGCTTGTTAAATCTTTATATATTTTGTAGAATTCTCGAAGAAACCATTTGAGCTTGGAGATTTCCTTTTTAGGAATTTTTAAACAGTGAATTCAGTTTTTAAAATACATACTTATAAGGCTGTTCAAGTGATATATTTTGGATCAGGAGAGTTGTAGTAATTTTTGTTTTGTTTGCTTTTTTGTCCAAGTTGTCAAATTCCCTTATTATCCTCTTGATGTCTGCAGTATTAATAGTGACAACCCTTATTTCAATTTTGGTGTTGGTAAGTCTTTGTTTTTTCTTTGACAGACTTTTTCAAGGTTTGTCAATTTATTGATCTTTTCAAAGAACCAGATCTTTGTTTCATTCAGTGTTTTATTTCTGGTTTCAATTTCACTGAGATCTGCTCTTACCATCCTTCTTTGGTTTTAATTTCCCTTCTTTTTGGTTCTTGAGGTGGGAGTTTAGATTATTGATATGAGACATCTCCTCTTTTCTAATGTATGCATTTGGGCTATAAATTTCCCTGTTGGTTCTGATTTAGATGTGTCTTACAAATTTTGATGTGTTTTCATTTTCATTCAGTTCCATGTACTCTTTATATTTATTTTGAGACTTCCTCTTTGGCCCATGGATTGCATAAACATCTGCTGTTCACTTTTCAAGCATTTGGAGATGTTCCCATTATTTTGTTACTGATTTCTAGTCTGGTTCTTTGGTAGTTGGAGAACACGTTTGTAGTATTGCAATTCTCCTAAGTGTGTTGAGGTTTGTTTTTTATGGTCCAAGGCCTATTTTGCTATATGTTCTATGAGTACTTGAAAAGGATGTATATTCTGCTGTTGTTGGGTACAATGTTCAATAAATATTAATTAGATCCTGTTGTCTCATGTTATTGTTGAGTTCCTCCATATTTTTACTGGTTGTTCTGTCCCCTATCGATTGTTGAGTGATGATAACTAATTCTCCAACTATAATGAGCGGATGTGTCTATTTCTCTTTTCAGATCTATCAGTTTTGCGTCACGTATTTTCCAACTCTGTTGTTGTCTGCATACTCACTTATGATTGCTACATCTTCTGGGTGAATCGACAATATTCTCATCATATAATGTTTATCCCTGATCTCTGTCTCTGGTAATTGTCTTTGTTCTGAGGTTTACTTTAATATTAGCATAGCCTTTCATGCTTTTTTAAAATTGTTTTCATCATTTATTTTTTTCTTTTTACTTTGAACCTGACTATATCATTGTTTTTGAAATGAATTCTTTGTAAACAGCATATAGTGTGTCATGTTTTTAATTCACTCTGCCTGTTTTGTCTTTCACCACTTGCTTTAATTATCACATTATATGTATATAATTAATCATAGTCTACTGGTGTGTCATTTTACCTACTGTCTCATTTTCCTTTACCCTCTCTCATTTTTAATATACTTGTCTTCAATCTTCCCTCTAGATACACTTAGAATCACAACAGTGTTATCATTTTTGCTTTAAACATCAGTTATAATTTAGAAAACTCAAGAGAAATTAAACTTATTGTATTTACTCAGAGTTTTCTAACCATGTTCTTTCTTCTTTACTGAAATTCCAAGATCCCTCCTATTGTCATTTCCTTTGTGTTCAGAGAACTTCATTTAACCCTTCTTTCAGGGTAGGTACACTGGGGGCAAATTCTTAATTTTATTTCACCTTTGAATGTCCTTTATTCCTGAAGGATATTTTCCCTGGGTGTAGGATTCTGTATTGACAGTTGATTTCCTTCAGCACTTAAAACATATCATGCTGCTTCCTTGTGATCCCAATGGTTTCTGATGAGAAATCTGCTACCATTCAAGTTGTTTTTCCACTATAGATAGTGTACATTTTTCTTTAGTGTTCAGGAGTTTAATTATGTGGCATCTATGTGAGAATTTCTTTGGTTTATCCTACTTTGGATTCATCAAGTTTCTTGAATATGTGGTTTTAGGTCTCTTGCAAAATGTGAGGAGTTTCAGTCACTATTTCTTTGAATATGTTTTCAACTCCCCCCTATGCACACCCTTTCTCTTTGCTATTTCAAATTTCAAAGATATTAGCTCTTTTATCATAATTCCACAAATATGAGGTTCTTTTCAGTTTGTCCAGTCTATTTTCACTCTGTTGTTCAGGTTGGATAATTTCTATTGCTCTATCTTCCTATCCATTAGTTCTTTCCTCTGTGGCTTCTGTTCTGCTGGTGAGCCCCTCTACTGAAATCTGCGTTTCAGTTATAGCTTTCAGTTCTAAATTTTCTATTTGGTTCTTCTTTATATCTCTTGTTTCTTTTCCAAGACTTTGTATTTTTTCATTTGTTTCAGGCATCATCATATTTGCCATTAGGGCATTTTTACTCATGGCTTCTTTCAAATCTTTGTCAGATCCTAACATGTTTGCCATCTTAGTGTTGGTGTCTAATGATTGCCTTTTTTCATTTGTTTTGAGCTCTTTCTCATTCATCGTATGAGTAGTAATTTTTTATTTAACCCTGGACCTTTTGGATCATGAGGCTGGTTTTATGTAAGCCTCTATTTTAGCTGGCTTTATGTAATATCTCTTTGAAAGTGGAAAGTGAGGCACCAACTTATTACTCTGAGGTGGAAATAGAAGTCCAGGCTCCCTACTCAGCCTTGTTTGCATGTAAGGTAGGGGGATCCTTGTTATTGCTGGGCAGGCTTCAAGTACAGCTCTTCCCATTGTCCCACTGGCAGCATGGTGGCAGTGGCCTCGTAACTAAGGGGAGATGGTGAATGTCTTGACTCTTCACCAAGCTTCTTCTAACACCACTCACTAAGGAAGGGAAGGAATGCCTCATTAATGCTGGGTAGGTGTTGAAGTCCAGACTTCCCAGGTGATCTCCCCTAACACGGAAAGTAAGGCTTCTTTACTTCTCTATGGGAATGAAAGCAACAAAAGTCATACTTTCTTCTGTGACACTACTGTAAAGGTGTTGGGACACCTTGTTGAAACCTATTGGAGAGGAAGTCTTGACTTTCTACTTACTCTTTACTGACATGGGTGGGGGCCACTTTTTTTTTTATTGTTTTTGTGTTTGGATGGAATAGATTATCTAAAAAGTTTCTCTTTCTCGGCTGCCCCTGTCCTGTTCCTTTGGCTGCAGATAGCAGACTTTTTGCAGATGGATTTTTTTGTCTGTACAGTTTGCATTCCCAGGTTGCCAGCTTCCTTAGCACCAAAAGTGGGATATAAGAGATAACAAATAAATAAAAACCAACAACAACAAAAACCTCCCACTAATGTAACTCATCTCATTTCTCAGGCCCTGATATTCCCGAGCCTATCTGCCTTATTTCTATCTTTCAGAGTCTTCCTATGCTTGTTTTGTATAAAGTGCCCAGGAATTTTAGTTGTAATTAGAAGGAAGAACAGGGAAAAGAACATCTACCTCATATTCCTTGAAGTGGAAGTCTTTAAATCTTTTATTTCTTTTAGCCGTAGGTATTTTATTTTCATTTTATAGGTACCGCATGGTTCTTGTTATGTTCATTCTTAAGTTTATAAATAGTTATGTATTTAGTTACTATTTCTAAGTTGAGTCTCTGTAGGATCTAGAACATTTGAATCTTCCAACAGTTCTCAATTTCTCTGAAACTTCAGGGAGAGTCCCAAGAAGCACATATATGTATGGAAAACATTCCAGATAGAATCACATTTTATTATTAACTGGGGCGTGGTTCCACAGAGCTATACAACTTGATGTTCTGGTGAACTGGGCTTGAATGTATGTGAATCTTTAAAGTAGTGGTTGCCTAATTATAGCTTCATTAAGCGTGAGGTAGGAGCACAGACCTTGGAATCAAACAACCTGGCTTCTTCACAAAGTTACTGAATGTTTAAGTACCTCAGTTTATTCACCTATGGAATGGAGGTATATGAGTACTATCTGAAGTGAAATCTGCTGCCGTTCAAGTTATTTTTCCCAATAAGTAAGATGTCAGTTTTCTTTGGTTGCTTTTCAGATTATTTTCTCTGCTTTTAGTTTTCAGAGGTTTAATTATCATGTGTCCTGGTATGGATTTCGTTGGTTTATCCTGTTTGGAGTTCTTCCAGCTTCTTGACCTTATGGATTTAAGTCTATACTAGGATAAAGTGCATTAATATGCATGTCGCATTTGTAGCAGTGTCTGCTCATAAAAGCCATGTAAATGTTAGCCATTTACATTATTACTGTCTCCTTTCCTGAAGGAAAGAACTAAGAAAATGTAATTATGGACTTTAGTTAATAATAATAATGTATCAGTATGAGTTCATTACCTGTAACTAATATAACATACTGAAGTAAAATGTCAATAATAGAGAAAACTGGCTGTGTCATATATGGAAACTCTCTGTATTACCTTTGCATTTTTTCTGTAACCTAAAATTGTTCCAAAACAATAAGTTTACTTTAAAAAATGCCTGTGGGAAATGAGTGAATGGAAGGAATGACACAGAATAGGAAACAAGGATAGAGATTTAAAAAAAATTGTTTAACAAAAGGAACTTTGTGGAAAAGAATATATTTAGTCTGAAAATATAAACTATAATAATATATTCTTTTCCATTGAAAAAATAGATGCAAAAAGAAAGCAAAGAATTTAGACACTCTGTAACTTAGCTAGCATGTGGCCAATAGCATTGATTTCAGTTAATAGCTTATAATCACAATAATTAGTCCAGGGCCAGTGAGCCAAGTTATTGGAACTATTTTTCTAATAGAAATTGTCTTAATTCAGACCAGGGAAGTATTTGTAGGGGAGGTGTGTGGTTAGCATAGTAAATAGATGCACTGAAATTATTAATTGGTTTATACAGTTATGGCCAAAAACAGCACATAAATAACTGGCTCATTGAGAGAAACAAGCAAAGAGAATATGAGCAATTTTTTGCAGTTGTATTCATTTGATTACTGGAAGGTGTATTTCAAATTCATTTTGCTATAGAATCATCATAAAGCAACCCATTTGTTATTGAATTGTTAATTGCTTTTCATAATGCAGTTAAGTGATAATCAACTTTTTACATTTGCAAATATTTCCCAGTAATCTGATGATGATGTGCTGTTTTGCATTTTTTAAGGGATTTTTACATGTTTACTCATTTATTTTTGACAATTGAAATAAAAGCTTATTTTTCCTCCCTTATAATTACATATATCTGTTACCAAAATTACAAAACATAAAGAAAAAGAAAAAAGCTACCCATAACCTTATTATGTTAACTTTTTAAATGTATTTCCTGTTAATCTTACTTACTTCAAATTTTTTTTAAATTATTTATTTTGAGAGACAGAAAGCGAGAGAGAGAGCGAGAGAGAGAACACATGCAGGCATGCAAGGTGGGGAAGGGCAGAGAGAGAGGGAGAGGGAGAGAATCCCAAGGAACTGTCAATGCAGAGTTCCATGATGCAGGGCTTGAAGTCAGGAACCATGAGACCATGACCTAAGCCAAAATCAACTTAACCTGAGCTTAACCGACAGAGCCACCCAGGCACTCCTGTTTTTTATTTTTGAACTATAATTGTGACTATATGTATATTTAATTTGGGTTCTACTTGACCGTTTACTGTAAGCCCTTTCTTATGCTATTTAAAATTTTAATCACTATTTTAAGTGATGTGAATTATTAAATAAGTTGTTATATTACGATTTACTAATTTATTAACCTATTGGATATTTAGGGTTTCTCCAGTGATATTTTATTCTCCCAGATTAAAATTGCCAATTCTGGAAGAAGAGTCCTAACTCACTGATACTTTGTGTCTCTTTATGTGATATGACTGTAGCATTCTTATATTTGAAACCCAGGAAAGAAAAAGTTCAAACAGTCAAATATGTAGGTCTAAGACATACATACCTTAAAGTTTTTAGGTACCTTAAAATTTTTTTGTATTTGAGTATAGTTGACACACAATGTTACATTAGTTTCAGGTGTACAACGTAGTGATTCAACTTCTCTACACATCATGCTGTGCTCCCCATTAGCTGCCATCTGTCACCATACCACACTTTAGGACATCATTGACTATATTCTCTATACTGTGCCTTTTATTCCGGTGATTTATTCATTCCATGAGTGGAAGCCTGTATCTACGTCTCCCCTTCACCCATTTTGCTCATCTTCCCATTCCCTCCCCGCCAGAACCACCAGGTTGCTCTCTATATTTATAGGTCTTGATTCTGTAAAGGTACTTTTTTAACTGCCACACTCATTCTGAATCTCGTCCATCTCTTTTAAGATGAAGCACATGTCTGGTTCATTGTATAACAAAGTAGCAGACACACTGCATCCTGGTATCGAAGACCATTGCCTATAATTAATTAAGGAAAAATCTATTATCTTCCAATGAAACAAGAATCTTCAGTAATATGAGATTTCTGCCAGAAGTTACTACAACTTTGGAAAGACCGTCCATTGGTTTACTGGGAAACCAGCTGGCTATCTTGACTTGGGATTTGTTACCATGCCTGCTCTTGCCCTACCAGACATCGTCGTGGACTCAGTGTCAGAAGTTCAATATGAGCATGGCCTAGAGGTTTTTCAGACAACTGCCCTCCAGTGAGAATGATAACCTGTGAGAGAATGATACTGAAGTTAGAAGTCTAGTTTTATAAGCAATGGTCTTAGATACCAGGATCCATTGTGTTTGCTACTTTATAATTATAATGCCTTTTGACTTAACAATTCTGAACTTTGTTTTTAATTTTTTTTTAATGTTTATTTATTTTTGAGAAAGACAGAGACAGAATGCGAGTAGGTTAAGGGCAGAGAGAGAGGGGGGGACACAGAATCCAAAACAGGCTCCAGGCTCTGAGCTGTCAGCACAGAGCCCGACGCGGGGCTCGAACTCATGAGCTGTGAGATCATGACTTGAGCCGAAGTTGGACGCTCAACCAACTGAGCCACCCAGGCACCCCTGAACTTTGTTTTTAACTAAAAACAATTCTGCAGTTCATAAATGGATACCTAAGGATTATATTTATTCATTCACAGGGTATTTATTGAGAACATACTAAGTGCCAGGTGCTATTCTAAGTGCTATAAGCAAGGCAAAGAAAAATCACTTCAGTCATGAAGGGTCCCTTTTTCAAAGCCCAGAATTGATGGAATACTACCTTCTGAGATAAAAGTTGGTAATGTGAGGAAGAAAACTATCAGAGAAGTAACTTGACACTGGAAACTCCTTACATTTTCCCTCTGGGTTCATCTCTACTTACCTACAGTGAGCAGACACTGAGATACCACAGGGGGGTATGAATATCTTCTAAAATGAGAGAGGGAACATATGGGACAGAGTCCACTGAGGCAGGGACCAGTGAGGAAGTTCCAACTTTTGTTTATGTTGGGAGCTGGGGAGGTTATGGGCCACAGAGAGAAAGGAAATTATTATTATTTTTTAAACAAAAGAGTTAAGACTGAGTTAGTTACAGTACTAGAGTTTTATTTTAGAACAAGAGCCAAGTAATGCCAGAATAAAAGCGGAAATCAAGACCCTGGGGTTTATGGCTGGTTGAAACCTGTAAGGTTGTTCAGGCTTCTTGAATTTTGTTTTTATTTTTATTTCTCTTGGGCAGGGGGGGCTCTAGTAACCAACATTTCAGAAACTATAAAAAGAGCCACTGGGATTGAGGAAGGTTTATGGAAAGCTAAGGATCCAACACTGTCCAATTAGATCTCTTAATCCAATGAGAGCAGTTGTTTACTTAGAGGGTCAGTCCTATGCTTCCTATTGTGCTTCAAGGATTAGAAAAAGACTAGAGCCACAGCTTTGGAAATATTCTGTATCTTGTCTGGATGGGAATAGGAAAGTCATAGGGAGCTGGCCAAATACCGTATAGGAGTTCAGTAAAGACCTCAAAGAAAAGAAAATAGGTTGATTTTGTCCAAGGAAGACAGACAAATAAGAGAAGGGAAAAAAAGAAAAAGAACTAGAGCATAGGACAGAGATAGAACATATTAATTTTCACTCTTTGAAAATGAATCTCTCATCACATCCTTGATGATAGTCCTTGGACAATTTACCACGGTTGTATTGAAAGAAAAGAAGGAAAATGACAGGTTGTAAAAAGAGATTTGGGAAGAGTTGAGAAAACATGGAGCTTCATATACACTCATGTCATTAAATACTAGAGTTTGGTTGGAATAAAGAAAAATCAATTGTAAGTCTGGTTAAATGAAAGGAGATGAAGTAAAGAATGGCTCGCTGTTTGTTTGCAAGGTTGCCTGTAGACAACCTCCATACATGCAGTACCAAAAAGATGCCCTTCTACTGGAATACTCAGAGCATCTATGTAGAATTGTGCTCTTCACATGGTTTGGCTTTCTCCCTCTATTCTTTCTATTTTAACACCTCAAGAGCTGTTTTTGTTTGTTTGTTTTTTTAATATGCTAAAGGGTTTTTGCCTTTTTAGATGAAGGCAATGCCAATCAATTTCCCTTAAAATTTAAAGTGAAAAACTGTAAGTTATGAATAAATAATTTCTCTGAGTTATGTCAATTGTCAGTTGTGATGATCTAAATATTCATCTTTCATCGTGTGAAGGAGTATTTTGGAAAAGTCTACGGCTGTAAAACGTTGAGCTGAAGAAAAACCTCTCTGATTTCCTTCGTAAAGAGACAGCTTTTCTTTTGATTTTTTTAAAGTTTATTTATTTTGTGGGGCGCCTGGGTGGCGCAGTCGGTTAAGCGTCCGACTTCAGCCAGGTCACGATCTCGCGGTCCGTGAGTTCGAGCCCCGCATCAGGCTCTGGGCTGATGGCTCGGAGCCTGGAGCCTGTTTCCGATTCTGCATCTCCCTCTCTCTCTGCCCCTCCCCCGTTCATGCTCTGTCTCTCTCTGTCCCAAAAATAAATAAAAACGTTGAAAAAAAAATTTAAAAAAAAAAAAAAAAGTTTATTTATTTTGAGAGAGAGCAAGCGTGAGTAGGTGAGGGGCAGAGAGAGAATCCCTAGCAGGCTCCGCACTATCATCATGGAGCCTGCTGTGGAGCTTGAATTCATGAACTGTGAGATCATTACCTGAGTTGAAGTCAGACACTTGACTGAGCCACCCAGGCACCTCAGGAGGCAGTTTTTCAATGGTGATCTCAAACTGAGAAAGCTAGGAATGGTTGCCTGTCTCATCAGCATCACATAGCTACAAATATTAGCTGGGCATGAAGAGTGATGCAGTCACTAGCTATAATCTGAAACAAGAGTTTTATACTGGATTCTTAAGGCCTCACTGTGACCTAAATTACACACACATGTACACACACACATACAATTTCCAATGACATCAGTCAAAATTTCCTGTGAGCAACCGGGAAAGAGACTTGGTCTAGAATTCCAAGAAACCAAACCTGAAGTTTTAAACCATACTCATTCCCAGTGCTTTGCAATTGATTCAGTTTCCAACAAAATTATCACTGTCCCTGGTTCCAATAGCAAACAGAAGGGAGAATTGAATTAGGAAGGAGAAACATTTTGTTGAAAACAAATGACATGACTCTGTGAGAACATTTCAGAAGGGCCCCCAGAAGGTGGATCCAAAGGTGCCATTCCCAAGATCTGTCGGGTAACCTGGACACAGATGTTCCATGTAGCTAAGACAGTGAGTGTGAAAGTGAGCAGGGGTGGGGGATGGGAACGAAGAAACACTAATGCCTCCTATTTGCTTCAGTCTCATTTTCTTCCCTGAAACCAAAGCTTGATTTGCTATTTGGCTCAAGGAGCAGGAGAGGACAGAGGAAGTCACAGTGCATTTCCATTTCTTGTCCAGTTTCCAGTCCCATGTCAGTAGAGTTGAACCTTGGATGGCCTAGCAACATCCCCATGGAGGTCTGCTTGGCAGAGGGAAGACGCTTGTGTTGGAGGACAGCCTTTTGTAGTTTTCAGCCCACAAACTGTCCATCCCCTCTGACCCCTGTCAGTACTACAATGGGAAGAACAAGATAAAGAAAACTCCCCTTCTCATCAAAAAGACAAGAATTTTATATACAGCAGCCACCAGACGGTGCCTCCTTGGCCAACATCCAGGCTGGCTACAGAAATTTGTTTGCAACAAAACAAATACAAGCAGCCTTGTGACTCAGACAGTGGGTGGTCTAAGTCCACATACACAGCAGCTTTTCCATGACTGACAAATGTCACAATTAGTGGATGACTGGGGCAATTATTTGAAAGTATCCTTTAAAGAAACCATAAGAGACTCTTAAAAACTGAGAATAAATTGAGGGTTGATGGAGGGGTAGGAGGGAGGGGAAAGTGGGTGATGGGCATTGAGGAGGGCACCTATTGGGATGAGCACTGGGTGTTTTATGGAAACCAATTTGACAATAAATTTCATATTAAAAACAAACAAAAAACAAAACAAACAAAAAAAAGAGAACATAGGTTAGAGTCACTATTACTGACACATCAGAATGCATATCTCTACTAGATTTTGGATTACATTATAATGTAAAATCATTTAATTGCCAAAATTTATCTACTTTTTCAAAATAGGGTTCTGAATCAAGGGTCCTGATGAGAATTGCCTGTGATACAGTGAGTTATTTTTAAGAGTAGCCAAGAAAGGATTCAGTTCTTCCGCTGGTTATTCCAGGCTTAATGATTCACCTTTGGTAAATACCATGCTTGAGCTGGATTACACACAAGTTGGCATGTAGTCCAGAAAGTTTTGAATGGATTGTCCCCAGGCCATGTATACTCTCAAGAAAGAATCAACTGGATATCTTTTGCTAAAAAGTAAGAGATGAATAGGAGAGGAATTACGTTTCTCGAGATTCTGGAGAAATCTATGGATATACCTAGGCTTTCCACCACATTCCAAATAGCCTTATCTGAGGCCTCTGTTTCTTACTGATTAGCCTGGAAGTCTTATCTGGAACAATACCTAAGAAAATCCAACATTCTGGAGAACTCTGGGACTTGCAAAGAATATCCACAGTGGTGTAGAAACTCTGCTTTCCAACTGAAACTCTTGGAGTTCTGAGACTTATTTTCAAGTAGAGCAAGGCAAAGGGAAAAGTGTAGATGCAAAGATACAATCATATATATATATATATATATATATATATATATATATATACATGTGTATATGTATATGGCTAAGCAACATAAAAATAAAGTGAAGGAGGAGAAGCCACAATAAATTTTGAAAATGAAACACTTAAATCTCAACACAATGGAAGTATTTAGAATAAAGACACATAGAATGCAGTTCAAATGGGTCCTGGAGTAGGGAATACATACGTACATACATACATACATACATACGTACATACATACAAATGAGACAGCACCACTTAGTGGTTACAACTTCAGATTCTGAAGTCAGACAGATCTGACTCTGAATCCCAGTTCCGTCATTCATCAGATGTGTAGCCTTTGGAACATAAAATTCCTTCAAGTTTTTTTAATTTATTAAAGAGACTAAGAAACCAATCACACAGATGTTCATAAAGCTTTTTAATGAACTAATGTATGTACATAACTAGGTATGAAGCCTGGCACAGATTAAGTGCTCTATAAATATTGGTGAAAGTTATCTGGAAATAAAGTAGTCAGGATCTGAAGGAAAGTGAAAAGAAGGGGCAATTTATTTGGTGGATAGTAGCAGGAAGTAATTTAGATATAAGAAATAGTATGGGAAAATGCTGAAAGGTATGATGGCCACATTGCCTGAAAAAAAAAAAAAAACAAATTAGTACACATGACTTGAGAATAGGAGAGATTATCGCTATTGGGGTCATCATAGGAAATTCAGGAAAGATCAGCACTGTGTGAAAGTACAAATTATATTTACAAAGGAGAAAGTTCTTTTGCTGAAATCTAGGAGAAATTAACATCTTTTCTCAGATTCTATTTTTGGGTTACTATCAATTCTAAGTTACTGAAACCTTCATAAATTTATTTGGCTCTTTTCCTTCTCTTTGCATTTCTTGATGCACAGGTTTTGATCATTTGAGTAACTGTTAACATTCCATCAAAAGCAATTAAATGAAAAAGATTAAAAACCAACAAATCTTGACTTGATAAGCAAGCATACTGGTAACCAGGGGAGAGAATAAAGAATCACAGCAACTTCTCCATCCGAAAATATACTCTGACAGCAGAAAAGTTTGATTTTAGATTCTAGTGATGTCCTTAGACACTATGCCTGCAAGTTGGTTCTGCCCCAATGCATACACCTGATTTCATGAAATGAAGACTTTCAGGGATTATAAAGTATAAGCATTGTGCTAAGTAGGGTTAGGGGTGCAAAGGGAAGTGAATAGTGGTGGGGAAGGAACAAACAAATATGGTGCTAGGGAGACAATAAGCAAAATAAAGTTTAAAAAAATCTTAGATGTAAAATAAACATAAACAGAGCTGTGTAGACTGAGTATGGAAAAAAGTCATCCCTGAGGAGTGACATATAACTGATATCTGAATGACAGGAAGAAGCTAGACACTCTAAAATTGGAAGGAATGATGTTCACGGCAGAGAGTTCTAAGGCCTTGGGCAGCAACCAGCTTTGTGTGTTGGAAAGACAAAGAAAGAAGTATGTCCAAGGTGTACAGAAATAAATTAAAGAAAAAATTATTTATCAGTTAAGACTGTATATTAGTTAATATTAATTAAACAGAGGGGATTGTGTATTAATTTATTGGAGTCTGCCATAAATTGATGTTGTATAAATTGATCTTATATCAGCTCATTATGGGGCAGGGAATTTATAATAGTATTCTTCCTATTCTATCCCTCCAAACCTTTGTACTATTGTTATCATATACTTTCCTACTGCATATTGATACACACCATAATAATATTTTTTCTTTAAAAATCAATTGTGCTTCCAATAATTCAGAAAGAGTAAAAAAGAAAATGTCTTATATAATTATCTAAATTTTTACTGAATTCCTGAATCTTTTCTTTTTATGGGTCCAAATTTTTAACTCATATGATTTTTCATAAGCCTGAAGAACTTCACTTATCTATTGTCGTGTAGCATGCTGATAAAAATTCTTAGCCAGCTAGGAATAGAACATCCTCAAGCAGATAAACACATATAAAAAATGCTACAGGTAACATCATATGTGATGATGAAAAGCCAAATGCTTTATCTGGAGGGTAGGGTACAAGGCATGGATGTTCATTCTTACTCTTTGCTCAACCACTGTATTGCAAGTCTTAACCAGTGCAATTAGGCAAGAAAAAGAAAAAGACATCCTGATTGGAAAAGATAAAGTAAAACTGTCTTGAATCACAGACAGTATGATCTTCTATGTGGAAAAACCAAGGAATCCACATAAAAGATGTGAAAAGTAATAAACGAGTTTAGTAACTTAAAAGATACAATGAACACATACAAAATCAAAAATTGAAATTTGAATAACATTAAAACAAGGACTACTTAGGTATAAGTCTAACAAAATCTTGCAAGCTTTGCTGAAAATTATCAACCATGATGAGAAAAATTAATGTCTTAAATATATGGAGAGCTATAGTGATGATCATGAATCATTAAAGCCTCTGCAATTTACAACCTATATATAAGTTTACCTTGATAAAAATTTTTTTTAAAAGAAAGATGAAATAAAAATTTTTTTAGTCAAACAAAAATGAAATAATTCATTACTAGATGAACACTAATGGAAGTACCCAAGGCCATTTTTGAGGCAGAATTAACAGGTGTTGATGAGGATGTAAGCTCATAAGTGCAGCTGCAATGTACATTCATATAATTTTTCAAAACTGTTAGGTCTTATCTGTAAAACCAATGACCCAGCAATTCCATATCTCTCTTTACCTAGGACCATACATTTGTAACGGATTTTGCAACAGAGGATATTTCATTGGCATTTGCAGTTCCCAGAGAATATGGGAGATTCAATACCAAGGTCAGAATATAAGAAGAAGTAAAATCTCTATTTAGATGGTGACACTGATAGACGCTGCCCTGTGATGGAACCTGGGCCTCTGAGCCCAGCTGAGAATCAGGGGGGGGTGGTGAACAGAGGGTGGTGTAAAGGGAGAACTTCAGGCCCCACTAGCACTCTGTGACCTTGCATGCTTGCGCTAGCTACCGCTGTGGCTCCATTAGCATCCATATAGTCACTGCTTCAGACTTGTCTAGTAACTTATTAACACCAGCCAATCCAAGGCTATGGAAATGCCTCTTGGCTGGCTCACTATTTCATTTTAATAAATCTAAGTTTGTTCACGGATAAACCAAAAACCCACCACACTGATTACCGATGGCATCCTTCTACATGCAATGTTTTTACCCAAATTGTTGTCTTTTATTTCTAGCATTTAATCAACATCTACTACGTTCCTAACACTTACCTGGCACAACAGCTGAGCACAAAGTTAAGATGGCAACAAAGGCAAAGACACTGAGATGGGTGAGAAAACAATGTATTGTCTGGGGGAATTAAATACAATCCAGTCTCACTGGACGTTAGGCAGAAAAGGAGCTGGGTGAGGATGAAACTAGAAAGGTAGGCCAACCCCAGATTGTGAGGGATTTTGCACATATGCTTGGATTTTCAACTTTTACTAAAGAAGTTGCCATGGGTTTTTACCACTTCATGTGTACTTGTAAAGATTGGAGACTCCAATCACTTTTTTTAAAGCTAAGATGTTTTGAAAGGCAAATACTTGCCAGAAGTTCAGGATTGTCTCTCCATAAATATATTCACACGAGGAATATAAAACTATATTTTGGAAAACAATTGTGGGATTTCTTCTGCTTAATCTGTGCTTGACACAGAGTCATAAGAAAGGATCCAGTTTCCTCTCATTGGTCCTCGTTCTCATACCATAAGAACTGATCCAATTACTACCAAGACCATTCTCTACAGACTTCATTATCTACTTCCTTTGCAGGTTTGTGTTGGAAAGTTTTAAAAACTCTATCCAGGGATGCTTTAATGAAAGGAGGAATTAAATCTTTCTAAAAAGTGAAAGGAAAGCGTTTCATTTAATTCCCCTTCTGACTGTGTCATTCACTCCTTTACTGATTCTTCGCCTTCAAGATCTCTATTACATGGACCATTCTCTGTTCTTGCAATCTGTGTATGACCTTTTGTTTCCATTTCTTTTGCAATCTAGATAAGACCTATGGATCATCACTTCAAACTCTTCTGTGTATCCTTTAGTTTTTTCCCCTTTTGTGTTTCTGCCCAGTAAAACCCAAATGAGCATCTTCAGATCCAGGAGGAGAGAGAAAGGAATATGGAAAAACAATTAGATAGGGACCAGACTGGAAGTTGGAAGTCTACCATGATGCTCTACTTGTAATCTAGGCAAGAAATGAGAAGAGTCTGAACCATGGCAGTGGAACATTAAGCACCAGGATCACATTCTAGGGACATTAACAAGGTGGAATTAGAAGACTCTTTTTCTTACTTTTTCAGCTGCATAGTGGCCAGCTGTGTTCACTAAGAATAGTAATAGAGAAAGAGTAGACTTTGGTAAAGAGGATAGACTGCACTGTAGCTAAGAATTTGAAATCCTTGTGAGGCCTCCAAATAGCGCTTTTGAGGAGTTCAGGAGAGATGCTTTGGGATGCATAGGTGACCTATGGGAGTCATCAGCATGTAAGCAGCAATTGGAGCCATGGGGTTTAATTAACCTATAAAAGGAAAATGTGTTGAGAACGAAAAGGAGGTACCCAAGGATCAGAACAGAAGAGTCCGTTAAGGAAATGTGTCAAGAAGCTAAGGGAAAAGAGGGAATCGCAAAACTGAGTAATGAGAAGAAACGAATGCTACAGAGAGCTCAAGAAAGATAAGAATAGAAAATGTCTTTTGGATTTAACAAAGAAGAGTTCATTATTGACTCTTACATACCAAAATATGTAATCATATTTGAGGGTGGAAACCATGCTTGGAATAGTTTGAGAAGTACATATGATGTGATTAAATAGAGAACTCTTAGATTGCTATTCAGTAACTCTGGCTATAAATGGAAAGACAAGAGGAGGACAATGCATGGATGAAGCAGTATTCTAAAGGTGGCAACAATCTGAGCATGTTTGGATGTTGATGGGAAAGAACTGGAAGATAAGGAGAGATGGAATATTTAGGAGAAGTTGGGGAAACAGATGGAGCGAGAACTGTGAGCGGTGAGTGGGGAATGGGAGCCAGAGTATGGGCAGGAAGGTTAATTTAAGACTGAACAAGATTTCCCTGTTGTTTTAATTTAAAAGGTCAGAATTAAGGATGAAAACAGGGTCTGGACTGGGAGCAGGAAGTAGTTGGAATTTCTTTCCAGGGGCACTTATTTCTGATATCAATTTTTTTAAGGAAGTAAAGGGAGAAAGTCTATGTCAAGAGCCAAAAAGAGACTAGGGCAGAGGAGAAGGAAAATGAAGATGAGGACCCAACTAAGATTGGTGACTGTAGATGTGTTATTTCAGATTGTCAATCTTGCCTTCATAATAGAATCACCTGGAGAACTTTTAAAAATGCTTATTCCCAGTGTTTCACCCAAGAGATACTGATTGTTCTGGGCAGAAGCATTTTTGAAAGTTCTCTAGGTGCTTCGAATGTACAGCCACAGTTGAGAGAGTATTGCTCTGATCCCTTTGGTTTTGTGAGCTTGCTGTAGCAGGGATCAACAGTCTGGGTATAAGGCAGAGAAGGCAGGTGGCCAAACTGTTCAGAGTTGCAGATCTGCTGGGCAGGTTCAGAGGAAGGACAAAGGAAAGGCACTGGAGAGGTGGTCTGTAGAATCTAGGCTGAGACAAGAAAATGGAGACATGAGGTAATACAAAGACTACAAGAAAATAGAGTAGCCAAGAAATGGTGAACATGTGGAAAAAGTAAGACGGGGATTGATCTGGACTCAATGAAGAAAGGAGCATCCCCTTTCAACTTTCTGATGATCTGAAGCCACTCCTTGGGTAACATGCCCTTAAAAGTACTTTTTAAGGGGCACCTGAGTAGTTCAGTCAGTTAACCATCTGACTTCAGCTCAGGCCATGATCTCGCAGTTTGTGAGTTCGAGCCCCGCGTCGGGCTCTGTGCTGACAGCTCAGAGCCTGGAGTCTGCTTCTGATTCTGTGTCTCCCTCTCTCTGCACCTCCCTGGCTTGCGCTCTCTCTCTTTCTCAAACACAAACATTACAAAAAAAAAAGAAAGTACTTTTTACTACATTTCAGTGCAAGACTACAACAAACAGAAAATAGAGTTTATTGAGAAGTAGAAATGAGGTCAATGCTTATAGTATGGAGGAGCAGGAAGCATAGATAGTGGAGAAGAATTCTCCATTAAAATATATCTCTATATATTTATATACAGTTTCTTATTCCTCATGTATCAATCTAAGTTTATTAGTAACTAAGAATATTTAGCAACTAAGGAAGTGATTAGAATCTTCAATTTAGTGGGTATTAGGGAGTAGTATGATTTTGAGATAATCCCTCCTCTGGAAGTAGAGACATGAATAATGCTTTTCTCTAAACAAAGGATGTGATTAGTATAATTTAGTGACCCTGCTGTATTATTATTAAGTTATTAGAATGATCTTAAGTCATCTGCATATAGTGTAAGGTTTTAAACAATAGAGGCCCCAGAATGGGATGAATGATAAACAAGGCATAAACAGACCTTGAAGCAAAACCCATTTACTGTATATTTCTGTGAGAATCTTGGACAAAAATGTGAACTATTCTCTCTTTTTAAAATTTATTTATTAGGGGCGCCTGGGTGGCGCAGTCGGTTAAGCGTCCGACTTCAGCCAGGTCACGATCTCGCGGTCCACGAGTTCGAGTCCCGCGTCGGGCTCTGGGCTGATGGCTCAGAGCCTGGAGCCTGTTTCTGATTCTGTGTCTCCCTCTCTCTCTGCCCCTTCCCCGTTCATACTCTGTCTCTCTCTGTCCCAAAAATAAAATAAACGTTGAAAAAAAAAATTAAAAAAAAAAATTTATTTATTTATTTTGAGAGAGAGTGAATGGGGAAGGGACGGGGGTAGGGGGGAGGAGAGAGAATTCCAAGCAGGCTCCAGCTCTGTCAGTACAGAGCCCAACATAAGACTCAAACTCATGAAATGTGAGATCGAGACCTGAGCCAAGATCAAGAGTCAGAGGCTTAACCAACTGAGCCACCCAGGTATCCCCAAAATATGAATTAACTGATGAAGTGACAGTAAGATGGGGAAAGGAACCAGAGGCCTTTAGATCCTGCAGCAATACAAATGAGGGCTTGATGATGGCCGAGAGAAGAGAAAGAAAAACGAGTTCTAAGGATGCTCCTGTTAATTCACAAGGAGTCCTAGAGAAAAGACTGAACGTTATTCATTGGAATTTTTCCCCATTGTTCTCTCTCATTAAAACTGGATCTGTTTTGTCTCCCTGTGAGACTGTTTGAAATGTAGATTCTGATGTCCTTTGAACTTTGTTCTTTGATAAAAGTTGGGCAAAAAACACAGGCCACACACAACTGTGGACCTGAGATGTGAGACTCGTGACAGTTCTGGAGACGGCTTCCTGCCCTATGCCGAAAAAGGAAGACAAATGTTCAAACTGACTAGGAGGGAAAATATTTCCATGGTTAGTCATTAATATTTACTAAGAGGCATCAATGAACTGCAAGCTTCCTAGATTCAAGGGATATTTAGAAAGCTCCCTTTTCCCATCTCCATTAGGCTGGCAGGACAGAACGACACAGCCACCCGGGCTTGGTCTCCATCAGGACATTTCACCTATATGGTTTCTGGAAAAAAAGCAGTTTTTCTGCAGGTTTGTCCCCAAACAATAGGGCTTTGGGGTAGGCTAAAAGCGAACATATGCCAAATTAGGGAGAAGATGATGGGGTTTTGTTTTCTTCACTCTAGATTTCCCTCTATGACTTTTTTCTTCCTTCTTGCAAATTATGGACTATAAATCTAGGCCTTTATGATTCAGAGTTCTCTTTGATTTGAACACTTTTATAAAGGGGATAGTTTCAAATGGTTGAGGTCTGTGTTCCTTTTTTCTTCCCAATTTACTCTCCGAGTCTGAGTAAATTTATGGCGCCTCTCTATTACAACTAGCTGGCTTGTGTGGCATTCACGTTACCCAGATCACTCTTCTTTCATAACCAAAATACATAAAAACTAAAATAGGGCTCAAGGGGTTTCAGTTGAACCCCCTATATTTGAAGGGAATTATTAAGCACAGAATGTAAAGCCTATCCTGTTCTCAGGGGTCTGATGTGACAGCAAAACAGATTCAAGAAGAATAATGCTCTTCACCTCTAATCTGAAACAACGCAGGGAGCTGATCCATTGAGCTCCATTTGGGAGGAAGACAGAGGTTGGGACTAAGGCACCTCAAGCACCTCTGACCCAGGAAGTGAAGTAATGATGAGGTGATACGTAATAATAGGAGGGCAGGGAGTCTAAGCTGCATGACTAGGTCCCCAGGGAGAAGTGGACAGACCTCTCCCTTCTTTTGCCAAACATACCAAGAAAAGGTACATTGGATTATTTGAATGTTAATGTACCCAAGAAGCAAACACAGAAGTAAGGGTGTGGTATGTTTAATTTCTAGGTAGCTGCCAGAAACATTGTTCAGTATAATCACTCTCTGACTCGACACAATTAATCTAGTAATTGGGAAATTTTCTTACTCTGCCAGAGAAAAATGATTTTAATAAGGAACCCAACCAGCCCAGTCAAAATTTGCTGTATTTTGAGCGTTCACATCATCCTTGGACTTTTATCTTCATAGGTTTTAGCGAAGTTGTTGAATCACATGGAAATAAGGACTAAACCACAAAACCGTGTGATTATTCATAGAGTTAACCATGTTTTTCTCTTGGTGCAGCTGTTTTAACGGCAAGAACCAAATGATACTTCATGTCATTGAAAAGTAGGGACGACTATACCCCTATTGGAGTAGCTAAAATGGAAAATAGTGACAATACCCAATGCTGGCAAGGGTGCAGAGAAAGTGGGTCTCTCATACATTCCTGGTGGGAATGTGAAATTGTACAGCCACTCTGGAAAGTAGTTTGAGTTTCTCGAAAATGAAACAGACATGAACAACATGATTCAGCAATCACACTCCTGGGTATTTGTCTCAGAGAAATGAAAACGATATCCACACAACGGCTTATTCATGAATGTTCATAGCAGCTTTATAGGTAACAGTGAAAAACTGCAAACAACCCAGATGTCCCTCCATGTAACAACAGTTAAACAAACTGTGGCATATTCATAGCATGGAATACTACTCAGCAATAAAAGGGAATGAACTGTTAACACACACTACAGCATGTATAGATCTCAAGGGAATTGTGCTGAGGGAAAAAAGCCAATCTCAAAAGGTCACTTCCTGTGTGATTCCATTTATATAATATTCTCAAAATGATAAAATTACAGAGATCGAGAATAGATCATTGATTGCCAGGCATTAGACAGGAGCGGAGTGGGGGAGGGTGGATATGATTATAAAAGAGTAATGCAAGGGAGATCTTTTTTAGTGATGGAACAGTTCTCTATCATGATCGTGGTGGTGGCTACACAAATGTACACTTGTGATTGAAATGCATAGAACTACACACACACACACACACACACGTACAGGTAAAACTGGTGAGATCTGAATAAGGTATGTGAATTACAACAATGTTATTTTCTTAGCTTTGATATTGTACATAAGTTAATATAAGACATCACCATTGGGAGAAATTGGATGAAAAGTACATGGTGCCTCTGATATTTTGGCAACTTTCTGTGAATCTATAGTCCATTTACAATAAAAACTTAAAAAAATGGAGAATAACGTCAAAATGAGGCTACCATTTGAAAAATTATATGAAAAATTTGAGACCGTATTTTTGGAGATAACAAAGCCAAAGTGACAACTTGTAGATATGTTGTAGCTATAAAACTGGAAATTATTCCCAAACGGATTTCTCTGTATGAACACTCCATTTGTGTGTTTCTGGAAACTGACTCAATGTGTTTATTGACACTTCTTCTATCTGTGAAATGTCTGTTTTTCCTAATGAAAAGTGTTCCAGAAAACCAAGCAATGACATATATGGCTGTACAACTTCAAGATGCGATTCTATTGTTTGCTTTGTACCCTTGCCACATCCACTTTCTGAAGACATGCATCAGTTGATAATAGCCACTGGGGGTCAGACTTCCACATGGCCCTTACCAAACATATGATTTCATACCCAGTGCAACTGCAGGAGCCCAGACCCACAGATTAACAGAACTCAAACCTTCCTTCCTACTTGTAAGCTCACCAAAACAGACAGAGATATATATGTTCCTAGTAATTACCCAATTCAGAATGCAAACATATCCAGTGATTGTGGAAGAGATACCAGAATAGTTTTATATAAATCTTGGTTAAATACATCACAGTTAATGAGGAATTCAGCAGCAGGCTAGTGTTTTCTCTAAGCTGTGGATGAGATACAACCTTCCTTTCTACGATCTGGACAAGAAGCCCCTGCCCTGGGCCCCTCACTTTAGAAGCCCCACATGGCCCTGGCCATGCCCCTCACCATAGGACAAGAATCCCAGTTCTTTTCCAAATGGCTGCAGAAATCCTAAATTTCTTCCCAATAGCTAGTTATCACAGAGTGTAATTTTGGGCAACAATGAGCAGAAGATAGTTTGGAAAGAGGCCTTAACAAAGAGGGGAGATTTGCTTCCTAGAGTTATGGACAATGGAGCAAAGTTTAAAAGGGGGACTACTATGAATCACAAAAGATAGAAGAAGAGAAATAAACCAAGATTGGAATTGTCTGATTCTGGAAGTGGGTTTGAATTCTTTGAGTTCGAACAACGCGTCACTGAATCTAATTGCCAGGACGTGACACAAAAATGACAGTAGCTGAGCTTCTGCCTTGCAATGTGATGATGACAGGGGCAGGATCCAAACCTACACCATGCACACTGATCCAGAAAAGGTGTTGGTAATCACTTGTATTGCTAGCCCTGCCTCCAGTTGGCTTTTCTCCAGAAGATAGAGGTATATGAGGTCACAAGGGGACCTCCTCTGTTATTGCCTTTACAAAACCAATTACTCAAACCCCCACACAGAGAGAGAAGTGATTATATCTTCCTAGGGACTAGGTAAGGAATTCCCAAGTGGGTCGATGTCACAAATCAGGCAGGCATCATTTGGTCTCAGGGCTTCAATGACTATATCCTTTTTTTCTCTTACTATATATATGTGTGTGTGTGTGTGTGTGTGTGTGTGTGTATTAAGTTTATTTATGTATTCTGAGAGAGAGAGAAAGAGAGAGAGAGAGAGACAGGGAGTGAGTGGGGGAGGGGCAGAGAGAGAAGAGGAGAGAGAGAACCTTAAGCAGTCTTTGTGCTGTCAGCTCAGAGCCCGATGCGGGGCTTGAATGCACGAACTGTGATATTATGGCCTGAGCCCAAATGAAGAGTCGGTCACTTAACTGGCTGAGCCACCCAGGTGTGCCTCTCTTATAATATTTTTAAATGATATCTAGACTCTGGGACATACGTATAACTGAAATAGTTCCAGAGACTGATGCCACCTGTTCTCACACTTTGAGAGTCCAGTTTAGTTTGTTCCATGGGATTTCTAAGATTCCTTAGTGTCTCCTTTGCAAACTTTGATATTCTTGCTTTCCAAGGTGAGCTGTGATGTCATCCCTTAGGACTGAAGATCACTAAGCCAACAATCTAGCCCAGATTAAAAGAATTTTCCTGAGTGGCAAGATGCACATCTTGCATCAAATGGCAATAAATATGGTCGTGCACTTAGTGAAGCAATAACAATTAAACCTGTCAACTTTAACTGAGGTTGAGAAAACAAAAGACGTTCCAGTTTACAGTGGCCTCATGCCAGGAGACTGCTGAGACCGGAGAAGAATCAGACTGCAGACTGAAGAATGCTATCTTCTAAGAAGAATGTGCTAATGAAAAATTTTCAGGAACAGCAGCCTTCTCAAGTTTTCTTCCAGAATGTTAATCAGCCGGGACCTCAAAGTATTCCTGGTCAGTGAGTATTCTCTGGCAGGTGCAGGGGACAGGAACACACAAAATCTCCCCTGAGCCAATTTAGAGGGAATAAAATCTGATGTGATATGCTGGCTGTTAACTTTTTTCAATAACTATAAATTAGCTGGTTATCGATGAAAGATTGAAATATCACCTAGACCTTTGAGGATATAAGTATAGCTTATGAAGGAGGCAGGGGCAAAAAGGAAGAATAATGCTGCCCTGAGAATGAACTTGAAGTTTTCTGGCCTACTGCAAGATTAAATAAATGTTCTTTGCTGTTGGCAAAAAAGTTAATTTTAAGTCTCCACTTCTATGAGTTGGTATCAGTCTCGTCTTAAGTCATTTCTTTTGATCAAAATCCTAGCTCTAAATATTCTTTTGAGGAGTCAGGTGAAAGATTATGATTCTCAATAACCTATTTATACAGCAATGTCTCCAAAAGTTCTGACAGCGTAAGCAAGGATGATGGAGTCAAGCTCACATACAGCAGCAAGAGGAAAAAGCCACTTTATCCAAACCTACTGTATCTGAAGCCAAACACTGAGTTATAAGGCTCAATGTCTCATGTGTATAGTCCCCTGGAATCAGACAGGTAAACACCTCAGTTTCTGACATAAAGTCTCCTATCCTATGTGAACCGTTGTTCAATATCTTTGAGGGCACCAGAGAGTTGCTGGGTTGTGGCAAAGCCATGCAGTAGTGGATCCAAACAGGGACTTTGCTTCCAGAAGGATCTGAGTGCTGTTCACTTAACATCATGCATAGGCTACTCAGATTTCTGATGCTCGGTTCCAAATCTGGAAACGGAAAGACTCACATGTCTTCAGTAGAGTTGTTATGATAATTGAGGAAAACGTAAGAGCTGCTACATAGTAGGGGTTCCATGGATGGTAGCTATTATCCCCTGAGCATGTTGAATGAATGCCCTTGAAGAGGGATCAGGCTTGAACATGAATTCTGGGAAATGATTGTGGGGAAGCCTCACGTCATGAACTCAATTTGCTGGCTTCACCGTGAGAAGCACTTCCAAAATCTCAGAAGTCCCTGCAATCTTTTTTCTTGATAGTGTCTAAGCCAGGAGTATGAGTTCCCTTTCAAGAAGCGCTGTTTTCTCTTCATGAAATGGTTGGTTGAGAAGCATCAGGAAGCTGGCAACAAGTGGAAGTTGAAACTGAAGTCACTGGAGGTTTCTTTGATGCTAAGGGCTTGCAGTACACTCTTGTCTCCGCTGTGGTTGGTTTTCCTGCTACGTGCCGCTTCCCAGCGTGACTCTTGTCTTCTCTCCCTCTTACCTTCATGGAAACTAATGTGACCTTGAAATGTTTATGTGCCATTTCTCTTCTGGTTCGATGTTATGCAGTGTCTGTGGAGAATTAGAGGTAACACTAATTCATCTTTCATTCCTCACTTTTTGTCCTGCAAACTTGATAACTGTTTCCTTCCTAGGAAAGATAAAATTCCAGAGCCTCTCCTCCTGTTGAACTCCATTCTCCTTTCACTTCTGAACAGTGAACCGCCTCGTAATTATTATTCTTCACATGAAACTCTCCTGTTAGACTTCCTGTTCTTTTATTTGTTCTTGTGGATAAGAGGATGAAATGTGAGCTGGAAGATAATATTATAAAGTCCATTTTCATCTGAATGAACAAGGCACCAAAAGAGTTCTAATTAAGGCTTTGGGGTCAGGCTGGGGATCAGGGGAGGAGGATGTGTGTGTGTATGTGTGTGTGTGTGTGTGTGTGTGTGTGTGTGTATGTGTGTGTGTGTGTATACATACACAGAGATAGAGGGAGAGGGAGAGAGAGAGAGAGAGATCTTTAGTAGGAGGCTACAGGACTCTGGCCTTAATTTTGTCTTATGTAGAGTATTTGAGTGAACACAGAGAAGATATCAAGTTTTGTGATGAACCAAAATGTGGAGAGATAATTAAGGTAAAAATTGAAAGAAGAAAAAGGAAAATTATTTCAGCATATTAGAGTTGTGGACAAATGCCAAGGGAACAGAAGTTAATGGGAATGAAAATGAATGCAAAACCGTGCATTTGATATTAAAAAGCAGTTGGTTATAGTATGAGAAAATTAAACAATGTTTTTTTTTTTTTAAAAAACCTGCAATGATGGGGATATGTCAAAGGGACACTGGAGCTAACAGAGAAAGCTCACAATGGCAAAGCTGGACCAATATGAGCAACATGATAAATAAATAGTATTGGATTATAACCCAAATATAAAATAGTACTATATAAACTCAAATATAAAATAGTATAAATATAAAATATTTATAAAATAAATATACACAAGTCCACATTTATATAAATAAATGATTGAATAAATCACTCTGAGGGAAGAGAAATCTCCTGTGTAGAAGAATTCCAAATATTTAGATACTCTACCTTCAGGGTAAAGTATAACTCTTTACTCCTTAAGTATAGGCTGTGCCCAGTGCTTCATTCAAGAGTCTAGTATGAAAAGGAAGAAATAAAAGGTAACTGTGTAGGAGAAATCTGATCAGCCAGGTAACCTAGTGATAAGTCAATAGTGATATGTCATGTTGATAGTATGTATTCTTGTTTGTTTGTTTATTTAGTCATTCATTCCTTTATTTATTTTGAGAGAGAGAGAGAGAGAGTAGGAGGGACAGAGGGAGAGAGAGAGAATCCCAAGCAGACTCTACGCTCACCACGGAGTCCGATGTGGGGCTCTATCTCGCCACCACGAGATCATGACCTGAGCCGATATCAAGAAGAGCCTTACCCACTGAGCCACCCAGGCGCCCCAGTACGTATGTATTCTTGATACGTGTGATGCGGATGGCAGTTTACCTCGATGGTCTTTGTCCACAGAACACATAACCCCAGGCTAATCACAAGACCATCTGACAAATCCTTATGGAGGGGCATTCTACAAAACACCTAATCAGAACTCTTCAACACTTTTTTTTTTTAAATTTTTTTTTTCTTTCAACGTTTATTTATTTTTGGGACAAGAGAGAGACAGAGCATGAACGGGGGAGGGGCAGAGAGAGAGGGAGACACAGAATCGGAAACAGGCTCCAGCCTCTGAGCCATCAGCCCAGAGCCTGACGCGGGGCTCGAACTCACTGACCGAGAGATCGTGACCTGGCTGAAGTCGGACGTTTAACCGACTGCGCCACCCAGGCGCCCCAGAACTCTTCAACACTTTTAAGAGCATCAAAAACAGGGAAGATCTGAGAAACTGTCAGAGCCAGGAGGAGTCTAAGGAGAGACGATAATTAAATGTGATGTAGTATCTTGGATGGGATCCTGCAACAGAAAAAGGACCTTTGGGAAAAATGAAGGAAATTTGAATAAAGCACAAACTTTAGTTAATAACTGCTTAGTTAATAACAGTGTGCCGATATTAATTCATTAGTTGTGACAAGTGTACTGTACTAATATGAGAACTCTTAGTACTGTCATTGCAATTTTTCTGTAAGTCTATACTATTCTAAAATAAAAGATTTATTTCATAAAAAGTAATGGAAAAGGTGAAGGATCAATTAGATTTTAATTTGTGGCAGAATTTGTGAGAAATATTTGGGAATGTTGACCAAGGTAAACTTATTTAATGGATGACAAAGTAGCAGAATTTTGTCCAAACTACCAGAAACAATAGTCCCATCCTTTTGTGTGTTCTTGGTGAGATGAAAGTCTGGAGTATTATATTTGATTTTGAGAGTTACAGAACTCTACTGTTAAAATATGGTATGCCTAGACAAAGTCAGTAGGAAAGATAAAGTTTTAAACGTTATTTCAAAAAAGAAATGTCGGGGCATCTGGGTGGCTCAGTCGGTTGAGCTTCCGACTTCGGCTCAGGTCATGATCTCACAGTCTGCGAGTTCGAGCCCCGCGTCGGGCTCTGTGCTGACAGCTCAGAGCCTGGAGCCTGCTTTGGATTCTGTGTCTCCTTCTCTCTCTGACCCTCTCCCATTCATGCTCTGTCTCTCTCTGTCTCAAAAATAAATAAACATTAAAAAAAAAAAGAAATGTTGTCTTAGTGTGGGATCCCCATGAAAACAGAGCAGAGCCTCAAACCAGGACTTATGAGCAGGTAGGTTTTTGTTTTTGTTTTTGTTTTTGTTTTTGAGAAGTGATTCCATGAAACAGAAACAAGAGATTTAGGAGAATAAGGGAAAGAACGAAAGTTATGAGATGCTTTCTTGCTGTGGGCAACTGGAGCTCACTTCCACTGGACCCTTATGGAGAGCCATGTGGAATGTGCCCATAATTTTCCCTTGAGGGACAAAAGTAAGCATTTATAATGTGCTGGCATCCCCTGTTGGCTAAATGCTGCCCCAGGCACGCTTCCTCCCAGATTGTGCCTGTGGGCTCATGGCTGGTGTCATGGAAGTGCCAGGGTGGGGAACGAGAGCCATGCAGTGCAGACGAGGTAAGGTGCTATCACATTGCCCCTGTGCGCAGCTGGCTACAGCAGCAAGAGATGGAGTAAATGGTGGACCAGCGGGATGTGAGGAGGGCCCTATGCAAAGGAGAATTTCTCTAAATGTTTTTTTTTTTATTTTTTATTTTTGAGAGAGCACAAGCAGGGAAGGGGCAGAGAGAGAGAGGGAGACAGAGGAGCTGAATGAAGCAGGCTCTGTGCCGACAGCAGTGAGCCAAATGTGGGACTTGAACTCACGAACCGTGAGATCATGACTTGAGCTAAAGTAGGTCGCTCAACTGACTGAGCCACCCAGGTGTCCCATAAGGAGAATTGCCAATGGATGTCTCTAGTACAAGAGGGAGAAGACATTTCACTTTGCACCCTAGGGGCCTGGGCTAGGACCTTTGATTAAAGTGACAGACACAGATTTTACCTCGATCAACTAGCCCTATCCAGATTGGCAATGGGAGATAGAAAAAGAGGGGGTTAATATACAGAAAAATCAGAGTAAATAGAATACACTGGGTATGATGTTAAAAAAAATCCAAATGCCACAGTTACTGAAATAAATGTGAACATCTAAATTTATCAGTTAAAAGACAGATTAGCATAATGGATTTTTTAAAATCCAGCTATGTGCTATTTATAAAAGTCATACTTACACATTAAGAATTTAAAAATGGAGGGGCGCTTGGATGGCTCAGTCGGTTGAGCGTCCAACTTCAGCTCAGGTCATAATCTTGTGGTTCACGAGTTTGAGCCCTGCGTCGAGTTCGTTGCTGATAGCTCAGACCCTGGAGCCTGCTTTGGATTCTGTGTCTCCCTCTCTCTGCCCCTCCCCCGCTAACACACACACACACACACACACACACACACACACTCTCTCTCTCTCTCTCTCTCTCTCTCCTCTCTCTCTCTCTCTCTCTTTCTCTCTCTCTCAAAACTAAACATTAAAAAAATTTTTTTAAAGAATTTAAAAATGGAACAAGTTATATCAGAAAAATAGTAAAAACTGCAAGGCAATATCAAAAGTTAGAATATCTATTTTTTAATGCTTGTTTATTTATTTCTTTTGAGAGAAAGCATGAGCTGGGGAGGGGCAGAGAGAGAGGGAGAGAGTGAATCCTAAGCAGTCTCTGTGCTGTCATTACAGAGCCCAGTGCAGGGCTCAGTCCCACGAACCATGAGATCATGACCTGAGCCAAAATCAGGAGTCAGACCCTTTCACTGAGCCAGCCACGCGCCCCAGAATATCTATTAATATGAGCCAAAACACACTCTTAAACAAAAAATACTATTAATTCAGTAAGTATTTAGTTTGACTGTTTAGAACTGAAAAGCCTTAAATAACAGTAGCTTAAAATTGATAAAAGTGGGTAACTTTTATGCTCATAAAATGAAAAAAAGTGTCAGAAAATAGGCAGTCCTGGGCTGGGATAACAGATTTCAAATTTTACCAACACAAATCAGGTTGAGAGTTGGAATCTCCCCGGAAAGACATACACCCTATGGTCACTTCAGATGTGGGTGTAGAGGACAAGGAAGAACTTTCCAGAGAGGGAAGGCAGACACCAAAGAGAAAATGCCTGGCAAGAAGTAGAATCGGGATCTAATCAAGGAATTTTGTGTACCACAGAGAGTAGGATGCTTTCCCCAGCCCTGTCCAGCAACACTTGTCCAGCCATTGAGCAGTGATGGCTGCGCCTCTTCTATTCTTCCATTTTTAGAATGGGAGTTTTTCTGGAGGTCACCCACCCTGTTCCTGATACTTTGCTGTATATTGGGCATATGCATATGAGACATATATTTATCCAGTTAGTTCATAAATCATGAAAACACAAAGTCACATTCAAATCTGAAGGAAAGGACTGTGCACAAACCAAGGATCTTGGGCCTTGACCTTAAAATAGTCAATGAATGGGACTTTGGGTTGCATCCTTTGGAGAGAGGGTGGTTTTCTTTCAAGTATGAAAAGAAGTCCCCCTCTTAGCCTTATTGTCCATTACCCATCTCAAAACTTATATGTGCTAATTTTTGTCTGATATTTTTATTTCTACAAAAACTTCCATTCCTGTGTGTGGGAGAGAGAGTGGACTGTTCCTCCAATGTCTATTGTCCCTTTGAACCATAGTAATATATATATATATATATATATTATATATATATATAATATATATACACACTATATACACTATATATATTATATATATGTAATATATATACACACTATATACACTATATATATATTATATATATAATATATATACACACTATATACACTATATATATATTATATATATATAGTGTATGTATGTAATATATATATTATAGTGTGTATATATATAGTGTATACACTATATATATAGTAATATATATATAATATATATAGTAAAATACATATATATCCAACCAAAATAAATATTGTGTTTCCCAGCATCCCTTGTAGCTAAAGACATTTGGTTAGGTTCTTACCAGTTGGATACAAACAGAAGCTTGTGCCATTTCCAAGAAGTGCCCTCTTTCTTATCGCCAGAATGTGGGTATAATTGTGAAAGTTCCAGCAGGCATCTGGGACCTTGAGGAGATCTTGGGGATGGGAGCTCAGTATGGTAGAGATACAAGATAAAAAGAGGCAGAGTTCTTGTCACTAAGGAATAAGCATATCAGCCCTGGATAACTGCCTATAATTTTTCCCCCAAGGGATAACATATTATTTATTTTTGTGTAACTTAATTTATATCTAGCATCAACATTCTTCTCAGCAGTGGAAAATTTAATTAATTCAATGAAAACTCAGTCAGAATAACACACATATTAGGCTGCTAGAAATTGTAACACAGCTCATTGAAGCTCTGTTTATTTTTTTCAGTCTTTTTTCTATCATCTCAATAGTTTTTATTACCATGTCTTCTTACCCATTAATCTTTTCTTCTGCAGTGAAGTGTCTGCTATTAATTCTATCAACAGAACCTATTTTATCCTAGATATTGTATTTTTCCTTTATAGAAATTTTATTTAGGTCTTTTAAACATTTTTCCAGATCTCTACTTAACCTATTCCAGGATTCCACTACTTTCTTGAAGATATAGAACTGTTTTAATGTTCTCAACTAGTTCTATCATTTATGTAATAGAATCTGTTTCTATTGATATTCTTCCTCATTATGGGTCATTTTGTTCTGCTTTTTGTATGCCTCTAATTTTTGATTGGATGCCAGACATTGTGAATTTTACACTGTGCTGGATTATGTTTCTATAAATATTTTTTGAGCTTTATTTGAATGTCGTTATTTGAAAGTAGTTGATTCTTTGAGGCTTGCTTTTAATGTTTGGAAGGTGGAACCAGAGAAGCCTATAGTCTAGGGCTAACTCTGCTCCACCACTGAGATATTACCCTTCTGAGTGTTTTACTTAATGCTTCATGCATTCACCGCTATTCCTTTTTTTTTCTAGTGAGAACACAAACTATTCCTGGTCCTGAGTAAGTTCCAGAGATTTTTCCCTCTTCTCCTCTCAGGTGTTTCTTTCTTCCCCTCTGGTAGTTTCCTTACACACATGCACTGGGCGATGTTCAGCAGAAGATCTGAGGGAGGTCATCTGCACATCTCCAGAACTTGGCTTCTGTGTACCTGTCTGTGATACTTGGTTCTGTGACTACTCACTGGTTTAGCCTCTCTAGATCCCTAACTGTCTTAACCCCGCCAGACTGGCTCCACCTGGGTTCTCCTCCTGCACCACAGCCTGGAAACTCTATCCAGGCAGTAAACTGAGGTATCTTCTTCATTTCCCTTCTTTCATGGATTATTGTCCTGTGTTGCCTGATGCCAATGTCTGAAAACTATTGTTTCAAATATGTGTCCAAATTTTTAGTTGTTTCAGATAGGCCGATAAACCTAGTTCCTTTCACTTCAGTTAGCCGGAAGCAGACGATTTTATGTTCTTTCTAAATAGAGCACAATAGGCGTAATTCGAATAGTATAGTTAACCAGTGTAATCCTAACTAAATATGCCCACTAGATTTTAATTATATGTTTATGATTCTAAATAACCATCCAGGAATCAATGCATTCGATGCATTGTAGTTTTCCTGGGTAGAAGAAAATAGCCCATTGTACATTTTTTGTGATGCTATAAGGTTATGTTATATTCAGCCACTGAGGAAACAGATTTTATTTGAGGACTCTTTAACAAAGGATCAGCTTCTCTCCCAGAGCTGTAACTGGGCTCATCAGTAGTTAATAGGTTTAATTAGTGAGCTGGTTCTTAGATGTTGACATTAACTCTCAAAGTCTAGCTATACTCATACACACACACACACACACACAGGTAAAAACAGAATTATTTCTCCAACTGGATGGAGAACTTTCTGAGCATACAAATAGGGAAAGCATACATATCATCCAGACTTTTGGTCCTACTCTTTGGTTCTAAGTTCCATCTTGATTCTCCCGCAGACCCTACTCAGGATGCTGCTTTTTATGTCTTTTTTTTTACGTGTCCTATTTTCACATTATTTTTACTCAGTATAGTTCAGACTTCAAAGATGATATAATAAAAGGAGCACTGAAATCAGACAGATCTGAAAAAGTTTGTTTTGTATTTTACTGACAATGTGGTCACTACACATTACCTTATCATCTAGTTTTGCTCATTATTCATCACGTAGTCTTTGTTTATTTCATCTATAAAATGGAATATTACCTACATCACAGAGTTGTTGAAAGAACTAAACAAGATAATTTAATGCATGTAAAAGCATGCACTGAAGTGTTTTACAGAATATGTGTGTTAAATAAATGTTGATGAACTTCCATCTTTTCTACTGAATATTCTTTTTACTATTTCACCTTCTGTGTTTTTAAAGAGAACCGTCCAAAGAAAATAGCCAAAATAAGGATACAAATAAGAATCATCTTAGTATTTGAAGGGACTACAAAGTAAGCACTATAAATAACATCTGTATGTTATTTATAAGGATGCTCTAAATGCATTTTAAACACTATCCGCCTTTGATGGTGCAATATCACTCAAATGCAAATATCAGATAAAATAATCCATAGAAAATGCCAACTCAGGAAGTAGGAACTGCAGCTTCTGAAATAAGCATGCCAATGTCCAAGAAGTCACTTCAGAAATACTTTTGGCTTTATGAAATTTCTATCCAGGCTTGCATCTAATGCAGGAGGTAATGAAAGGTCATTTGAGTTGTCTGTCAAAGCAGCCAAGAACTTTTATTGCTCTTCTCAGAGTAGAGCCAAGGACTTAATCCTCATCCATAAAATGAACACATTTGATTATATAACTTCCAGCTGTAAAAATTGCACGATTAACTAATTATTCATTATAGAGGTCTAGCCCTTTAAATTGATCTCAGATGAATCAATTTATGTCAATTCAAGCCTGGTGAAACCAAGCCATAGAGAAAAAAGTTTGTCTTGCATTTTATCTTAGCTTTATAAATAGTGCACTACAAAAGTATTAATAATAATAATAATAACAATAATAATAATTGATGAGGATATTTTATCCTAAAGGTAATTTTGAGGTTTATGGAGTATTCAATAGTTTCCCCTATATAAACTGTGTTTATGAGATGCAGATAGCAGGAAGAAGTAAAAAAAAAAAAAAAAACAAAAAAAAGAAGAGAGACGGCTCAGAATCTTCTTCCACCATTACTTAGCACCATCTTCTTTCTGCTGGCAATGACAAATATAATACTTTTTTTTCCCCCTCTCATGATAGTCCTTTTTCGTCAAATAAGAACAAATCCCTTATCTTTGGGCTGAATTTTTCCAGCACTGAGCATTTCCATCCAGTATGTTCCACTAAGAGAAGGAGGAAGGAAGAACAGATAGAGAATCTCTCTTCCAACATCCTAACACCACTTTTGGCATTTCCTCAGTGGCATATGTGATGTGGCTTTGTCCAGAATGCCTCCAATAAAAAACTACTCTCAACCTTGGATGTCTGAAAGAAGTAGGAGGAAAACATTAGAGAAAGTGTTTCTCCAGCAGCCATTACTTTTCTTTTTTCTTTGTTCTCTTTTCTTTTCTGTTTTCCTTTCCTTTCCTTTCCTTTCCTTTCCTTTCCTTTCCTTTCCTTTCCTTTCCTTTTCTTCCCCTTCCCCTTCCCTTCCCTTCTCTCTTCTCCTCTTCTCTTCTCTTTTCTCCTTTTCCCCATTACCTTTCTAGAACAAATTAGCAGTGTTGCATTTCTTCTGATTCACTGGTGTTATTTTTTTTATAGCACTCGAGGCAAGTTTTAGCACCTGCTATCACTGAAGCCATGCTATACTGAATAGCCACCAGCATAATTATGAATTCTTAGAAGGCAAATGGACACATGAGCCTGACTGAAAATCTGTACTATCCTTTTCTATGGGTAAAGGCTCTCGTAGTTTTATCTAAATGTATGAAGACCACCCCATGACAATCAATCTAATTATGGGCACAGAAGGCGATGCAAATTGTATCTATATCACCATGACTGTTTCCTTGTTAACCAACACACTTTTCAATGACACCGAAAGGATCCTGTTGAAAGAAAATTGGATAAGAGAAGTCCGAATGTTTCTCAAATATTTTAAGTGTGTAATTGAATGTGACCACATTAACATTAGAGTCAATCTTTGTATTTAAAACTACTACTTTGTGGAAAATTTTATGACAACAAATTTGCTTGTTGTGATTCACAGTCAGTCAGTCAATCAATAGCTTTCATTTTATCTTGAAACAAAGGATGATTGCACAGAACTGGGCAATACTCTAGGGAAGGCCTTTCAGTTCAAACATGTTTCTGCTAGGGACTAAAATGTATGATCACATGAAAGAATGTTAAATGTTCATTTAACAAATATTTATCAAGTAACTGCTATGTGTCAAAACTGTTATTGATTACACTCCAGTGGGGGAAAAAACAGACAAAATCTCTGCCCTTATAATGCTCCCTTGTAGGGTCTAGTGGGAGAGACAGATATTAGATATTTACAAACCCAAATAAAAATACAATTATTAAAAAACAGGCTGCTGTGAAAAAGAACAAAGTTAGTTCTCTTTTTGGAGTTGCTTTGGGGAGAGAAGTCATACAAATTCTTCCCGAGAAAGAAACATTTAAATCAAAACTTCTAGGAGGAATAGGAATTAACCAAGAGGAATGTTCAAGGGAAGACATCCAGGCAGAAGAAACGTCAACACCACCAGTAGTGCTCAGAGATTCAAGTTTCACCAACAGAATCAACAACCATCAGGTGTGATAATTGTTGTATTGTGTTTCTAAAAATTGGAAATTTCCCGGATGACATCAGGGAGTTGGATCATCCTTGTGTATGGAATCCACAATGAAACACTCCAGTGATTCTCTTGACTGGATAAATTTTGACATTTATAATAGCTAAAAATAAACTCTAGCAAGACTTGTCCATCTAATTTCACAGAAATTAAAGCAGCAGCTTCTATTTAAGATTATATTGTCAGACATAGAAGTCTTGCCAATAGAATTAGAAAACCTAAGGAAATACCCAATTAATATCTATAGATATTTCAGATGTATAAAAGGGCATGCAGACTGATATGTTCTTTAAAAGAGGACTACATTGCCATTCAAAATCAACTTTAAAAATGCTCAAGAAGTCTTATAAAGAATGCAGTTACAGGGGCGCCTGGGTGGCGCAGTCGGTTAAGCGTCCGACTTCAGCCAGGTCACGATCTCGCGGTCCGTGAGTTCGAGCCCCGCGTCGGGCTCTGGGCTGATGGCTCAGAGCCTGGAGCCTGTTTCCCATTCTGTGTCTCCCTCTCTCTCTGCCCCTCCCCCGTTCATGCTCTGTCTCTCTCTGTCCCAAAAATAAATAAAAAAAAAAAAAAAAAAAAAAAAAAAAAAAAAAAAAAAAAAAAAAAAAAAAAAAAAAAAAAAAGAATGCAGTTACAGTCCAAATTCTGTGGAGTTACATCTCAAATTTCTGCAAAGATGTCTAAGCTGTATTATATATAAGAATAGAACTATCTATCCCTCAATTAAGTTGAAGAATTTGTAGACTTATCTTTATTAACTTCATTACATTATTTTCTTTTATTATTAAAAACAATTTTTTAAGTTTATATTTGAGAGAGAGAGAGAGAGAGTGTGTGTGAGTGGGAGAGGGGCAAAGAGAGACGGAGACAGAATCCGAAGCAGGCTCCAGACTCCGAGCTGTCAGTATGGAGCCCGACGGGGACTCAAACACATGAGCTGTGAGATCATGGCCTGAGCTCAAGTCAGACACTTAACTGACTGAGCCACCCAGGTGCCCCACTTCATTACATTTTTTTTTTAAAACATATACCTTTTTAAAAATTTTTAAAAAATATTTATTAGTTTTTGCAAGAGAGAGATGGAGAGCAAGTGTGGGGGGTGCTGAGAGAGAGACGGAGACAGAGAATCCCAAGCTGTCAGCCAGATGTGGGCCTCAAACTCACGAAATGTGAGATCATGACCTAAGCTGAAATCAAGTCAGACACTTAACTGACTGAGCCACCCAGGTGCTCCTAGAAAAACATTTTCCAAAGGATGTTCCATAGAACACTAGATTCAAAGTATATTAATAGATGTTACTTTAAAATGCGTAAAGTACTAAGTTCAAGTAAAAAGCGTTACTGCAAACACTTTTCAGATCTCCTAATATACTAATGTTCACTGAAAATATAAAAAAGGGGATTCAGTATGTAGTATTTCTCAGACACATGTATCTAAGGAATGCTTTCCTATGAATTATCAATGGAAATAGGCATCCTGTGGTACGGTCTTTGGAAATGCCATACTAATGGAAAAGTACAAGTTGAATTAGTGGAACAAACATAGGGATTATTTTACATGGAGTTTTACAAAATATTAGTAAACAAAAACTTTCAAGTTTCATTATTCAAATGTAATATTTAAGGGAAAAAAGAATTGATACCATTAAAAACTAATAATGATTATTAATAATATCCTTGCCCCAGCCAAGCTCATGCAGACTTAAATGAGGACATATGAGGCCATTACAACATGTCATGATGATCTGTGCTGCACCTACCTTTGATTTATAACAAAATTCACCCTTTGTTAGAAGCTATTACACTAGGCCAATTTATTTTTGGCCATTGTAGTTACATGTCACAAGGTGTAAAAGGGCACATTGGCAGAGATAGTACAACCATATTTATCAGTCTCGAGTGCGTTTTTTCCAATGTTAGTAGACAAGAACATGTCATGTCTGAAGTTTAATATCTACTCTAGAACTATCCGCCATTTGTGAACTATGCCTTCTGAAATCTCCCGAAATTAAGGAAGAAATGTAAAGAAATTCTAGTTAGAATGTAAAGTTTCTGATGGACCATTTCTCCCATGAAAACAACTAGACAAAACTGGATAATTTGGAGGGCTTCACATGCAGACTAGGCAAAAATACTAAATCCAGAGAGGAAAAAGCTCTTTCTAGGTGAGCAGAAATTGGTAGCTATTCACCAGTGTTCTCTTTCCCACAGGGACAAATTGAAACAACCATATCTGGGTATGAACAGAAAATTTCGCTTGCCGAAGTAGATAGATTCTTGGAGACAGAAGAGAAACCAGCACAGCTTTTAACAGCTGTGCAAAACGGAAATGACAGATTGAAATCTAGAGAAGTCTCAAACACACAGCCAGTTTTTACCACATGCCTGTTTTCCCCTGGAGGATTTTTGTTGAGTATTGGGAATCAGAGAATGTGGGGGCCGAGCTAGAAAGACAGAGCAAAATCCTGTGCTCTCACAGTGTTTAGAAGTCAAGGTGTTGCTTGGGGGAAGGGTATGGAATAATTTCAAGATAGGTGCCATTCTCTTAAACCAAAAGTAAACTAAAATTAATGAAAACTTGCAGTCTGGTTCTGATTCATCTAAAATTCTGATTGGCATAACTGATCAACTTCTGAAAAGAAAGAAAATGTATTTTTTTGAGGGAAAAGAACATCATCTTTAGGACTTAGAATTTTATTATATACATATTTTTTGGCATACAGTAACAACATTAAGAAAATGTGAAGCAGGAAAATATGACACGTGCTCAAAAGAATAATTAGCAAGTAGAAGCAGACCCACAAATGACCCAGATTTTAGAATTGGTAGACAAAATCTTAAAAATACTATTACAAATATGTTAAGACATTTAAGATCTCCAAAAAAGAACTAAATATACACTATAGAACTGAGAACATAATATCCAAAATTAAGAACACACTGGATGGGTATAATAATGGACTAGACTTAGCAGAAGCAAGGATCAGTAAACTGGAAGATAGGATAATAGAAAAATGTAAATTGAAGTACACAATGAAAAAAGACTTTAACTACAACAAGAGAACAAAGCATAAGAGACATATAGGATGCTATCAGAGATGCTTGTGTAGTAGGAATTCTATGTGTAGATATATGTGTATTAGGAATTCTAACAGAAAAGAGGGAAAGTTGTGCAGAAATAAAATTTGAAGAAATAAGTCACGCCTTTTCCAACACTGATTAAAAAATCAAATCACAGATTTATGAAGCTCACTGAATATCAAGTTAATACAGATAAAACCACACAGTATAGTCAAACAGCTGAGAAACAAAGACTAAAAGGAAAATATAAAAGCAGCCAGAAAATAAAGATACATTATCAGGGAAGCAGCAGTAAGATGTTTAGTTGACTTCTTCACTGAAACGGAGAAGCCAGAAGACAATGGGACAACAAAGGAGTGGAATAATTCTACATGGCAAAAATATTTTTCCCAAATGAAGGGAAAATACAAGTATTGTCACAACAATTGAGAATAATTAGTAGTCACTTAGTATTTGCTGGAAAATGAGGGAATTAAATGAATTTTTATGGTTTCTTCGTGAAGACAAATTATGTATTTGGGATGGACCTCATGATTGGTAATTAGGGCTATTACATTGCAAAAAATACATTTTTAAAGTTTGGAGATACTTTTACAATATAAATTTGATCACAGTCAAACCTTTCAAAAAAGGACAAGAATTGGAAAAGACGTAAAAGAAAAATAGCCAACATTTGCAAAGTTATGTAGAATTGACGTCATACAATGTAAGAGGAGGTATAAATTGGTACTTTTTTGAAAGGTAATTAACTTGAATTTTGATATGCTTCAAGAAATATTTCTCCCTCATGGATATATCTTAAGAAAATAATTAAGAACGTTCACAAATGCTCACGTACAAACTGGCTTGGCACAGTGTTGTTTGGAAAAGAACACTGGGGGAAAAGCAAACATGTCTGTCTCCTTTTAAAAATTTTTGCCCAGTGACCTATTAAGAAACATGCACTTACCCTCTTATAGGAAAGAACAAAATCACTACAAGATTGGGAAAGGTTTCTTTTTTTTTTTCCTTTTTTTTTTTTTTTGACACTGGATATAGTGCCGTTATGAAAAATTAGGTTTCCATTAAAAGGAAGAGGAGGAAAAATGCTGTTGGGTAGCTGCATGCCGGTTTCTGTCCCATCGGTCAGAGGAAGTCGTTTTTGTGAGGATTTGAGTTGTGCTATGAAAATAGCACTTGGAGATCTTGAGTACCAAGATAAGGTTCTTGGATTTTATTCTCAAGGTCTAATTGAACCAGTGAAGGGTTTTATGCAAGGGGCTAATATGATGCATCTGTTACTTGGCGGAGATTAATTTGGTAGTGAGAGGAATAATTTGGAAGAGGAAGAGGGTGGAGATGAGAAAAGCAGCCCAGAATGTGGACATATAACCTGTCTTGGCATCAGGATATACTTCCTGAGTTCAAAGTGTGGCAGGAGAACATGGGAAAAGTGGACGGGATGAGGAGGACTGATCAATTGGCCACAAAATACATATTTCATGGTAAGCTACTAGAATTCATTCTTTTCATTGCATAGTTTCAGTCTCCAGATGTATTCCTGTACAATTTAAATGCTTCTATAATCTCAAAAACACAACTGTCATGTTCAGCAACAGTCAACACAGTCGTGTGTCTACAGAATGACTAGATGTTCAGAACTTTAAAAAATATAGAAAATCAAAACCTGTAGAAATGCGCAAAAATAAAAAATGCCTTGATGCCTCTAATGTCTCAACTTCTATACTTGGCATTCTAATTTTATTTTAGATTCTACTGCACACAAAAAAGTTAATAAACCACGTATTTGTAACTTTGAGACCAAGTTTAATGTGATGTTTGGAGAAGTTACTAGATTGCTAGATAGCAGAAGTTTCACTGTGACTTTATTCAGTTGAGACTATCTGACACTGATTTGATTTGATTTCTTAAAAGAGCATGTTGAAATCCATGACAGTCATGTTATTTAGGGAGAATTTAATACCAAAAAGAACTAAGAAAATCTGGGTCTGTGGAAATTCTTCACTCGACCTCTACTAACCTACCACCCACCCCAAAGTAATACTCCACTAATTTTTTTTCTCTTAAATTGTGACAGCGGATAATGTAGTCTATGGTTCAAACACAGCTATAGAACACAAAAATCAGTCAGGCACTAAGATTATTGCAGTTTTTAGCCTATTTGCTAACATTTTCCTTCTGTTGCCTGTTGGTTTTTTCTTCTTTCACTGGCCCTCACTCGATTTTGAGAGAGCCTGCATTTTACCCTTTTCTTTCAAGCTTATGAGCAAGGGGAGGATCCGTTTTGAAGTTCCAGAGCAGAGTACCCTACCCAATGGACGTGACGATGTATTTGCTGAAAATATAAGGCATGCTTAAAAATGATTAATACCTGTTTTTATCAGGCTTCCTGAACTCCTAACTTCACACCTTTAATACCAACTAGTGAGCCAGTAAAAGTGATGTGAAAGGATGAGAAAATAGATAATTTCCTTAGAGAGAATAATCTTTTTGCTAATAATTGAATTCTCTCTACCATACATGTCTTTCTTAGCATGTCCAGAATTAATGTCGCTTCGTGACGTTTTAACTACGTGATAATCTCCACATCATGAGAATCTCCTTAGACTTTAAATCAACCCTTAACAATTAACAAGGCTTTACTGAGTACTTACCATGTGCCTCCCACTGTGCCAATCACTGTTAGGACACAACGATGTATAAGACATTTCCCTTCAATTAGAGGAGAGTATGGCCTACTTAGGGAGACTGATTAGATGACTGTTGAAAAATAATTAGAGGACATTTTCAGATGATTTATATGTGTTAAAGAAGAATAATGGCAATCACTACCACTCACTGGGTGCTTGCTGTATGCCAGGCTCCCATTTAGTCTCTTTAACATATTTTCTGGGCCTCTAGTTTCAAGGGCTGTAGGAGCTCAGGGAGGGAGAGGGGAGTATCGACAAGAATGGTCTGAAAAGAAGGTGAGGGAGGCTGAGCTGACTTAAGAGAAAGGCTTAGGGGGTGCCTGGGTGGCTCAGTTGGTTGAGCGTCCGACTTCAGCGCAGGTCATGATCTCGCAGTTCGTGAGTTCGAGGGCTGCATTAGACTCTGTGCTGACAGCTCAGAGCCTGGAGCCTGCTTCGGATTCTGTGTCTCCCTCTCCCTCCCCCTTCCCTGCTCATGCTCTGTCTCTCAAAAAATTAAGAGAAAGGCTTGGATCTAGAAAGGCACAGAAGACGCGGAAGGTAGTCTTGACAGGGAGGGCATCACCGTCACAGTATGGTTCCTGGGATTGTGCAGGGAGTTTCTTGCAGAGCCTGGGGCTTCAGAGTGGTAAGCAGTAGGGATTGCAAACTACCCCCAAATGTTCAGTCCTCTCTATCCATGCCCTTTGCCATGTGATTTGTAGTTTATCTCATCAAGAGACAGACTCTACTTACTATACCTTGAATAGAGGTTTACTTGTGACTTGCTCTGTGACTTGCTCGCTCTCTCTGGGATCCCTGCCTGTTGCTATGGGAACGAGTCTGTGCTAGCCCTATGGATCATGAGAGACTGTGTGGAGCAGAGCTGAATCAGCCAAGCCTCAGTCATCCTGCACCAGCCAGCCCCACGCTGGCTGCAGGTTCAGGAGCGAGCGCAACCATAATGGCAATGATAGCTATCAGTTATAAATAAAAAGCAATTGGACAGTGAGTAAGGCCTATTTACCAAGGGGTTAGTTACAAAGGAAAAAAAAATCCCTTTGACGTATGTTTTCTACTGGCCTGCAGAGCACCAAACTCCCATTTATTTTTTCTTGCATCACTGCTTTGTTCTTTCCTTCTCAATTTCCCTTGCTGGTTCTTCCTCCTGATGATGGAGTGGCCAGAGTTAGTCCTCAGGCCTTCCCTCCAGTAGCTTATTAATTTCCCCAAGGCACTTGGTTTTCAGTTCCAGGTATGTGCTGCGAACTCCAAATGCTATGTCTTTAGCCGAGATCTCTCTCCCAAAGTCCTATCCACTGCCTACTCATCATTTCCACTCAGAAGTCTAGGGAGCATCCTGGAGTCAGGAAAACCAAAGCTGAGTTCCTGACCTCCCCTCCCATCCCTAGTCCGCCACAACCCTCTCCCATATCAGTTTGTCAAGAACGTGCTTCTTCTACCCTTGTCCCTCTACAGTCTGTTCTCAATTCAGCAGACTGACTGTTTTCTCTATTTTTTAAAATTATTTTTAAATTTATTTATTAATTTGGGGGGGCAGAGAGAGGGGGAGAGAGAGAATCCCAAGCAGGCTCCCCACTGTCAGCATAGATCCCAATGTAAGGCTTGAACCCACAAACTGTGAGATCATGACCTGAGCCAAGATCAAGAGTCAGATGCTTAACCAACTGAGCCACCCAGCTGCCCTCAGACTGTTTTAGGAAATGATCATGTCATTTTTTTTTTGTTCAAAACCCTGCAGTGGCTTCCCATTTTACTCAGAGTGAAACCGACATGCTTGCTCAGATGATCTGGCCTCTGTGACCACCCTGCCCTGTTTCTCCACTCCAGCTGTCTGTCCTCCTTTTCTTTTTTTCTTTAATGTTTATTTTTTATTTTTTAGAGAGAGAGACAGAGTGCAAATGGGGGGGGGGGCAGAGAGAGAGGGAGACACAGAATCTGAAGCAGGCTCCAGGCTCTGAGCTGTCAGCTCAGAGCCTGATGCAGGGCTTGAACTCACAAACCGAGAGATCATGACCTGAGTGGAAGTGGGATGCCTAACCGACTGAGCCACCCAGGCACCCCTGTCCTCCTTTTCATTCATACTTGCTAAAGCTGTCCCTTCCACTCAGAATTTTCTTCCTGAAGCACAGGCTTCTACTCTAGGACTCTAAAAACTGTCTCTTCACTTGACGACACTTTCCATATATTTCTACATGATTAACATCCTCCCCGCCGCCCCGTCCCCTGCATTCCAGTCTTTACTCAGATGAGGCACAGTAAGATGTAGCTAGAATGACAACTCCGTAAGTACAGGGACAGTTTTGGTCACTGAGGTTTTCCCAGTTCCAGTGCTTGTCCAACTGGCCTTCAACAAATATCAGTTAAATAGATGAATGCATGAAGATGTGATAAATATCCATGTTTGGGAAAAAAGAGGGGAAAATCCAATCACCACAGATATATTAGGGCTCAAATCCTGTCTCTTCCACTTGGTGGCATGATATTTTGGATAAGTTGTTTAACGCCTCTGTGGTTCATTTTTTCCTCTATAAAATGGGGATAAATGACTACCTACATCACAGGGCTGATATGAGGGCTCAAAGAGTGAATTTATATAAAATTTATATAAATTTATATTATATATATAATAATTATATAATTATATAAAATAATTAGAGTATTTATAAATTGCCCTGTGTTTTCAGGACAATTGTTTCTCCTCCCCAGAAAGTTGTTGAAAATAGCATTCCACTTTTAGGGTACAGTGTGTTTTTAAAATAGCCTTTCCTTTGCGGAAATCCTCAGTATTCCCCACCTCCATACTATTTATTGATGTAGATAAGGTCTCCTTCCCAGGAACTTTCCTGGTTAATGGGTGTTGGCCACTTTTCTTCTTGTACCATCCCATGAATATCAGATTTCTAACTAGCCACCATTTATTTCTCTCCTGATGGGGTTGTGAGTGTTTAACTGTAGAAGTTAACACCGACCAGTAAAGATCTCATGCTTAATAAGTCTTTTAAAAAGAGATTGGTAGGGGCGCCTGGGTGGCGCAGTCAGTTAAGCGTCCGACTTCAGCCAGGTCACGATCTCGCGGTCCGGGAGTTCGAGCCCCGCGTCGGGCTCTGGGCTGATGGCTCAGAGCCTGGAGCCTGTTTCCGATTCTGTGTCTCCCTCTCTCTCTGACCCTCCCCCGTTCACGCTCTGTCTCTCTCTGTCCCAAAAATAAATAAACGTTGAAAAAAAAAATTAAAAAAAAATAAAAAATAAAAAGAGATTGGTAGAGGGGTGCCTGGGTGGCTCAGTTGATTAAGCATCCATCTTCTGCTCAGGTCATGATCTTGTGGTCTGTGATTTTGAGCCTCACGTGGTGCTCTGTGCTGATAGCTCAGAGCCTGGAGCCTGCTTTGGTTTCTTTGTGTGTCTCTCTCTCTGCCCCTCCTCTGCTCATGCTCTGTCTCTCTCTCAAAAATAAAGCATTGTAAAAAAATTTTTTAAAAAGAGATTGGTAGTATTTTTTCATTATGGACTACTAGTCTTTTGAACCCTGGAAATTAGCTTAAATTGATAAAGGCATAATAATTGGCATTTTCTTAATGACTTTTACTTATACTGTTTAGTAAGCACAGTGGTTTACAACATATATTTGCTATCAGATTTTCTCCTGAGAGAGAAGGAAGGACCTTATTATGCTGCTAACATTCATTATTTCAGACATTATGCTGAGAGAGAGCAGAGAAGGCATTTGGGGGGAATTGCTTTTCTATAGGTCATTGTATCATCTGATTATTGTTCTTTGTTTCATTGATCAGTATGGACTCTATCTTTGCAGATATGAATAATTACTAAATTCAGTGAAAATAAGATTAAAAGCCTCACCAAGAACTAGAAGGATGATAATAGAAGATCTCATTTGGCTGGTCCTGGGAAGTTTCCCACTAACTGACTTGTCGGCTCTTTCACCCATGCCCCTCCTCAAATCTCCTGTATATTCTTTCTTCCCAGAAGAGCTGAGTCTATGATCTTTCAATTCCAGAAAATGATTTGTTATGCTAGCCTGATATTTACTACCAATGCTTGATATTTAAGACGCTCATTTCCCCAGTCCCCTCATCAGAGTGGACAGTGCTGATAACCCTTCTAGAGGGTCCATGTCACCATGCACTGAACTGAGTTCACCGAAAGGATCCCAATTTTTAAGTCAAAGTGAATGCTAGAAATCCATTGTGTGGCTACAAGTACTTGTTTGTTGAGAGTGTCATTATGTGAACACACTAGAATTCACAGAATTTTGCTGCTGAAGGGACTTTGAGCGTTCCCCTTTCTGTTATCTCTCACACCTTTGCTAATGTCTATATTGAAATTACCACTTCAACCAGATAGGAATGTGTGTTTTGGGGGTGGGGTGGGGTATGGAATATCCCAAGAAAAAAAAGGCTAACCTCTTCATATATATGACAATGGATTTAGAGATTCTTGAATCTTCCAAAGGTTAGTATATAAATGTAGACTTTAACCTTCTTCTTTTTCCAGGAGTGAAAATCCAATTCTGTTAAAAACAGGTACATAATCCACTGTGTGGTGAAAAGAGCCCTGAGCTAATCAGAAGACACGGGTTAATGGTTCTGTTTTTTTTCACTTAACCAGGTATGTAACCCAAAGCAAGTCACTATATGTCCCCAGGATTCAGGGTAGGATAACATCAATTAGGATCGTTGAGACTCCTCAATTTAAAACTTTTAACACTATAATTTTTCTATAGTACTTGGACTTTTTGGTTCATGAACTTCTTCCAATGGCCACTGTAGGCAACCTACTTACCTCTGCAAGAAAAGATTTTGGGAAAATTCTTGCTAGACAGATAATCAATACTGAAATAGAAGTTTAATATGTGGATATCAGGCTGTTGAACTTAAGTTTAGATTAGCCAGCATTATACTCATTCAAATGAAATACTCATTTTTTTTTATGCATTCAGCTTTTAGAAGAAAGATGAAATATGCCAAGACAATTCAGATCAATGCGCCTTTCCTGAAATAACCATGGTTTGGAGTCCGTGCACATCACGCTGGAGATAGTCTGCCTTCTACTGTCTCTTTCTCTCATCCTTTCTGTACAATGATCATAAATGTTCAGACTCATGACCTCACATTACTGCAAGAGGCTCATACACCAAAAAAGTAAATTAAATAAAGTATGCGGAAAATACTCCATTTATTAAGAAAGGAAAGTCATTCAATATCTTAACAAACACATTCAAAGGAATGTTTTTAAGGGGAAAAAGGGTTATTTGGCAAAGCAATAAACCCATAAATATTTACTGCACATGGATTTTTTCTAGGTATGTCAAGGCATTTAGAAGTTGGAAATATGGCCTTATTCTCAAAATACTTTTTAGAATTTTTTTTCATGTTTATTTATTTTTTAGAAAGAGACAGAGAGACAGAGTGCAAGAGGGGTAGTAGCAAAGGGAGAGGGAGACACAGAAACTGAAGCAGGTTCCAGGCTCCAAGCTACTAGCACAGAACCTGATGCGGGGCTCAAACCCATGAACCGTGGGATCATGGCCTGAGCTAAAGTCAGATGCTTAACCCACTGAGCTACCCAGGTGCCACCCCCCCCAAATGTTTTTTTAAAACAGTGTGAGAGTAGGAAACAAAACTAATTAATAGTAATTAGTAATTAGTAAAAATAGTAATGTTTTTTATTACATTTACTATGGTTGCTGTGTTGAATTGATGACCATCATCTGTCCTAAATTACTTCTAGGTTGCTTTTCTGTGCCACAGAGTGTACAAGGTTAGAAACTACATTTTTAAGACCCTTTTCAAACCAGAGTGCTGGATGCACATTAGATTCCCTCAATGAGAGGAATTACCTGAGATTTGGAAGGCAGAAGTTCGATAGCAGTCTTCAGATTGCTGCCACATTTCTTTTGGTTAGAAGCCAGTTGGTGGAGATGGGTTTTTCTGTAGCCACCTTGCAGTGTCCAGTCACTAATTTTGTGGGCATGGAAAGACAGCTAAGGAGGTGACAGCAATGTCTGCCAAAGATCTGAATTCCAGCTCTGCAGATAGGTATTGTGCCTCGTAACTCCCCTGGGGGGCCTGTGTTGTGAATGTGTTAGCGATTTTTCCTCTGATGTGCCAGTGAGGAGTTGTCGTTAGAGGTGCTCCTAGATGCTTAGCCTAAAGCCCATGCTGCTTATCCTTGGAACAATTCTGTGAGCACCAAATCTCTGCTTCTAAACCCTTTTCTACTTAAAAGAGCTAGAGTGGCAAGATTATACGGTAGGGTTTGATGGACGAGGCTGAGCCCTGAAGGGTAGGTTGGTGAACATCAGATAATTCTCTGAAAAGTTTGGGTAAGATTTAAGTGTAGATTCACACTTGCACATTAAATATGCAATAATGATTTGAATTTTGCATCAGCCTGAAGATTATAAGACCGTGGAAGATCCTGAGAGCCACTGCTTTTAGACTCTTTGTTTTACTCACTTTAATTTAAACAGATTCTTAATTTTCCAGGCTCCAATGCATGAAATGATCCCCAAAAGAGCAGTTTCTGTTGGTTTAGCCCCAGACCTTTACAATAAATTAAGAGTGATCGAAAATGTTTTCCAGATAGTTTATGGATAATGCTAAGCCAGCAAAATCCAGCAAATTAGCCTTAAGGATAAAAATTCTCCTGACCTCTTGCACCAAAGTATTATAAGGACTGTAGTTTGGTTTTGTGGCTTTAAGGCTGCAAATCACAAAAGGTCAAATTCGGAAGCTGTGCTGGGGGGATTCTAGGAATGCCGTTTACATTGACAGAAACCTCAGTCATGTTGGGAAACTCCAGTGTCATACTTTCATCTTCTTCTCCTGGACTGCTGGAAAATTTCCTTGTTCCATGAGATTAACCACTCCAAAACAACCTGGTCTTTTACTGGCCTAGTTTCTTAGTGATGGAAAGCCTGTGTCCTTGGCCCCTTTTCCATGAGGGATCAAGTGGCAAGCATTCCTTCTTTCTATTCTTCCCAGTGGCCAGCCTCCCCTGGCCTGATCTCTCTGGCATGGTTTCCCACTTGATATGAAGCCACAAAGGACAGTATCTTCGTTATCTGCTTCTGAGAGCAGGGTTTATGGGGTAGCTCTGCCTCTAAACCTCAGGCCATTTACACAGCAATGACCACAGAGCACATCAGATTAACTAAGATCAGGACAGGCCTAAAATGTCTCTCCATTTGCTTGGGCCTTGACAGTGGGTTGAGGTACAGGAAGTAGTTTCCTCCAGGAGTTGCCAAAGAATCAACAGATCTCCCCTGTTCAGTCTTTTTAGAAAACCCAACAAGTGTCCATCCTTTGTCATTTATAATAGAATCATTAAGTCTCAATTAATGGAACCATTGGGAGATGGAATGTTAAGGCAAAGGAGACAGAATGTAGTAGTGGCTAACCCTGTGAAATTGTTAATATGAGTCCTCACATTCCAGGCTGGTCACTCCAGGGGCTTCCAACCCTAAGTGGAAACGGAGTGTGATAAGTAGATGATGGAGAGTCCATTCTCTTTTTTCCTAAACTAACTTTAGGGTACCTTTTTACAAACCATGAAAGAATCACATTACTAGCATCAGAAGACACTCCAGAGGATGGTAGTTTGCAACCTAAACTAGATGTTTTTACTCTACTGATTGGAAGGGTCATTGAATCCTACTGTGCCAAGGGGACTTCTTCCTGCCCTTCCAAATATTCTACTTTTTTCAACTTCTCACTCCTTCCTACCTGGTAGAATCAATGCATGACTGTGAGTAAATGGTCAGACCTTGAACCTTCTCTGAATGTTTACCATGTCTTTGTGGTAGAAAAAAGTGGTTGGTCTCGTGCATAGGTGGCTTTTAAGATTGGCAGAGAAAGGAACGAGAAGGCTCAATGCTTTGACATATGACCCTACCCATGGGTGTATTAGATCTTCTTAGAAAAAGTCATTCCTTTAACATATAACTTGTCTCCACATTAAATACAAGTTGACTCCCAGATAGTGAATGGTTTGTGTTGTTATCATTTCATCTCTGGCATGAATCCAAAATACAATTTTAGGTTTTTGTTCAGGCGTACAAGAGAGCATAAGGCACTAGATGCTTACAGATTGAGAGATTGAAGGACGGTAGGTATGCATATGCATGTTGGAGAGGCTGGGCTCCTTAAAACACAAAGAAACAAGAAACTTTCTAAGTTTGTGGAACTTAGATTGGGTCACTTAGCAATATTGTTAGTGTTTATTTGCTTTGTCTTGTTTTCTGATGACCTATAAAAGGAATCTCCAATTATTGAAGAATAACCCATTCTCTAATCTCTCCAGAAATTCAAGGAACATTCTTTTTGTTCCTCGTTGCTGGAGGAGAATGGAGGAGAACATTCTTTTTGTTCCTCCTTGCTGGAGATCAACCTTCACTGAATGAAATTTCTCCTATTTCCTAATGATGAGGAGAGTGAAAGTCTCAGTAGGAAGCGAAAAATGCAAGTTTAAAAAATGGAAGAGAGGAAAAAGAACGAAGAGCATCTTAAAGATGAATACATACAGTGAGGCCACATTGCTAAATAAAGAAAAAGAAAAGGATTTTGAGCTATATAGTCTTTCCTAAACTAAAAAATGTATGGCAACAAACTTGTTTTTTAAGAGTTAAATTATTTTAAAGATTTTTCCTACAATATTTGCTCTAGTAAACTTATTATAAATGACAAACAGTATGTGTTTGTTGCTTAGTCATTTACAAGTTTTTCCCTATTACTTCAAAGATTTTTATGTGAGAAGAAATTTAGATTTCTAAAGCTAATTGGATTTGGCAGAGAGAAGGTTATCATATTGGAAATATTAAAGGTAATGCTAATTTTCATGTGGAGTATGGGGATTTACCGAGGTGAAATGTAAACACCAGGAAATCCCAGAGATCACAGCTTGCAGGGCAGAAACATTTCATGTTTGTTAAATTAAGAAATGGCATTTGACATTGAGTTTTTCCTCCTTAGCTCACAAGCTGCTGACTTAAATCTGTACTAATTGAGGGTTTTGTTTGGCTCAAAATTATAGACTCTTAAACAAAAGGCACAAATGTCCATATATTACACGCCATTCCTAATTATAAAATACAAATGACAGTACCAAATTGGCTCAATTTTCCAGTCCAGATACCACATGTGGTACTAAGTTCAATAAAGACAAAATGTATCGAATGTACTGGAAATATAAAACTGTCATTCATCCAATATGCTTCATACATTTCATCTTTGAATTTCTTATCATACGTTTACATGATATGAAATGAAGCCAATTTCATATTTATTCCATTTGACTAGAATGTGACCCTTTCTGAACCTCGAAGACCTCTGGGATTTTGTGACATTGAAAATTGTAGCATTGGCAGAAACATTTTATTCTTTTACTACAGCTCCTTCCTGGAGAGGTTATTAAACTCAGTGAGCATGCCTCTGTTAGATCTATGGACTAGGAGATCAGACACAGTCCTCTGCTCTTTGGAGTAAAGCATGAAAGGTGACTTTTAGCTCCCTTCTGAAGGAAGGCTCAGTCACCTACACACAACACCAGACCTCCTAACCCCTCCTTAACTGGTATCAGCAATTCTCTGCTCTTGTGTTGTTATAATGGACTATGAAGACGTAAGGAGAGACTATCAGAATCAATCGGAGGACGACTTATTTTCAGAATGCCATGTCCCGATCTGTTCTGTGTTATATGGGCTAAAATAAAAATGGGAAAGGATTTCACTGACGGTTATTCATGTATGGATCTATACCTTATCCTTCTCTAGAAAAATATTAAGTTTCTTTCAAGAATACAGTGGAAGAGGGGCACCTGAGTGCCTCATACCGTTAAGCTTCTGACTTCAGCTCAGGTCATGATCTCACAGTTTGTGAGTTCAGGTCCAGTGTCGGGCTCTGTGTTGACAGCTCAGAGCCTGGAGCCTGCTTCGGATTCTGTGTCTCCCTCTCTGTCTGCCCCTCCCCCGTTCATGCGCTGTCTCGCTCTGTCTCTCAAAAATAAGTAAACGTTAAAAAAATTTAAAGAATACAACAGAAGAGAAAATACATGAAGACAGAACTAACTGGCATTTAAGTGTTTCTTTTTTTGTTTGAAAAGGCGTACATCAAGAAGTCAAAGTTCTGGAGTGGTCATCAAGTTTCTCTGTTTTTAGAGGAGAAATTCATCACTTTATCATCTCCTTCCACCTGATACCTTCTCTAGTTGAGGCCTGTCTTCAGAAATCAGTAATGCTGAATTTCTCTTCCTGACATGGCTCTGTAGCTCTCTCCTCTCAGTCCTGTCAAGGATGTAAGTCCTAGGTTCTGAGAGTAAGGACAGGTATTTAAAAACCTCTAGTCCAGTTTCCTCATTGTACCCACATGAGGAAACCTAGGCTTAAGAATGTTCAAGGGCATCTGGGTGGTTCAGTTAGTTAAGCATGTGACCCTTGATTTGGGCTCAGTCATGATCTCACGGTTCGTGAGATTGAGCCCCAGGTCGGGCTTCACGGTGAGCATGGAGACTGCTTTGGATTCTCTTTTGCGCTCTCTGCCTTCCTCGCCACTCGTTCTCTCTCTCTCTCAAAATGAGTAAGTAAACATTAAGAAAAAAGAATGTTCAAATGACTAGTCCAAGTTTACTCAGCCACCTAGTAACAAAGACAAAACCAGATATCACAGAACCTCTGTCCAGTGTTCCCTGCATTTCTACCTACCCTATGTTATTTCTTTTGGTTCTCTAAATTTTCTGCATATTCAGTTTATTCCTTTTAGAGATCTGTAAGCATGAAGGGATACTTTCATAAGTCATGAATCCCAGTAGATTCAACTCAAGCTTTATGTTTAACATGATCTCAGTGTTCTCAAGGACCTCATTCAGTTCAGTAGTTTGTTTGGTTTGCTTATATCATCTTTGATTATTAGACATCCGTCCTCTGCTTGCATTATTACAATGTCAGAGAATGCTTGAATTTCTGAGATAGGCCACCTGATTACCAAGCGGTACTACTTCTGTAAATAACTCTGTATTATTTTGAGCAAATATGCCAACCTATAATTTCCATCAACTGGCCAAGGTTTTTTTCCCAATAAAAAGAAAATGGCACACTTCCCTACCATTACAATAGAAGAGCAGATCTTTTCCCCTGAGTCTTGAATCTTTGAAATTTAATAAGGCACTTCCATCCCAGAGAGCATTCCAAAAGAAATCCCAAACCTAAGACATCTTTTCTGTTCCTATGAGATTGACAGTTGCCATGGGAATGGGGAGGGGGGTGCTGTCCTCAGGCACTCCATGATTTCATCCCAGTACAGCTCCTGCTGGGACGCAAGTGCCTGCTAAGATTTTTATAGAGGTCGATCAGCTGGGCCTAGCAGAGGAAGTGCTAGGTCCCTTCGCACCAGAGCAAGGGAACATGATTTATTTAGTGCTTATTGAGTGGCTCTAACATCCCTGCCTTGCCTCCCTCCCAGAAAAACACAGAAATTCTGATTTTATTATAACTCCAGTCACCGGATTTCAGTCAGAACTCTTGGGTGGATTTCAATAGTTTATAATTAAAAGAAGAGAGCAGTCCAATAAACCCTCAGCTGGTCAAGTACCCATCGGTCCAAATGTTACGCTTTTGATTTTTCTGTGCTGTAAACATGAGAAAGCTGCTCAAACTGGCTTCAACAGGATCTTCAGAGTGACTCATCCAGTGTTGGGAATTTCAGCTGAGAATACAGTTAGTGCAGTAAGCTATTTTGCAAACTAATGAGAAACCTGACTCTGTCTTTAGAGGGAGACACCACCCAGAAGACAACTCAGCCATATTGTATACAAAGGGGAGACTGACAGCCTGAAACAGGCAGCCAGGAGCCACCTAATGCGAAATCCAAGGCTGGATTTTGTATTGACCTTGGAGTGGGGCAGGGAAGAACATTCCTTATAGTGAAAGCTCCATCTCCAGAGACTCTGGGCCACTCTAGGGAAGACTCAGGCCCATCCATCATCGTTATTTTGTCAGGAAATAGGAAAATTGAACCTATGTTAAGTCCTTAAATAGGCTTAGCAATACCTTTGCCAGTTTATAGGCAGAACATTAGCTTGCATCATCAAAGTCAATATTTTGCCTAGGTATGTTTGATTATATGGATGTGGTCAAGCAATAGACCATTTCAGGGTTTCTTGGGTGGCTCAGTCGGTTAAGTGTCCAACTTCAGCTCAGGTCATGATCTCACAGTTCACGGATTCAAGCCCTATGCCGGACTCTTTGCTGACAGCTCAGAGCCTGGAGCCTGCTTTGGATTCTGTGTCTCCTCTCCCTGGCCGTCCTGTTCATGCTCTGTCTCTCTCTGTCAAAAATAAATAAATGTTAGAAAAAAGAAAGAAAGAAATAGACCATTTCCAAGACACTTCTCAAATACATTCTTACATAAGAAAGCATCATCTTCCAGAGGGACAGTGCTTGGTAGCTCTAGTTAATTCCCTGGAAATTTCAGAGTGCCCAGTCAATAGTCATTATTCTTAAGTAATAGGGAAATTTGTCATTGTAGAAATTTGTCATTGTCAGAAATTTCCTGAAAACCAGTATATTACCAGCCAGTCCCTTACCATTAGGCTGCTGCAGGATGTCTGTGATGTGCATATCATATTATGAGTAAGGCTTTTTAAAGTTTATTAGGAATCATTTAAGATATAAAGAAAGATATATAATACAATGAACAAAAATACACTGAATTCAAGTCTGTTATCCAATATAAGAAATAAAAAATGATGCATAAAATTAAAGTCTGTCTGTATTACCCCCAATCTTATCTCCCCAGGCCTCTGAAAGTATCTCTGTCCTAAATTACATGCTTTTTATCCTCAAGCATTTCTTTGAGTAAAATTAGTATATACTATTAACTTGTATGTTTATAAACTTCATATAAATGATTTTTTGCTCATATTTTTCTGTAATTTGCTTTTTCCACTCAACATCATATATAAAGATTCCTGCACATTGATAGATATAGTTTCAGTCCATTAGTTTTCATTTGTGATTAGTATTTCATTTATTCTTCCATTCTTTTATCAACAGATATGTTGGTGGATTTCATCTTTGTTAAATAATGTATACTTTCAACTTTATAAGACATTGTCAGATTGTTCATGATGGTGTTTATACTAATATATTCTCATATATACTCATACTCATATATTATACTCATACAATACATACTAATATATACTCATATACTCATATATGCATTCCAGTTTCCATCATTTCATATCTTTACTAACATCTGCTATTTGTCAACCTATTAAAGATATTGCCAGTCTGTTATTTCATTATGGTTTTAATACCTGCTTCTCTGATTTCAGGTGAGGGAGGTTAAGCATGTTTTTGATAAGGTTTACATCTTCTGTACCAAATTTGCTTTCCTTATGTCATTCTCCATTTCTTCAATTAAATACTGCTCTCTCTTTTACACACACACACACACACACACACTCACACACCACTACTTTCTACTGGTATGTATGTTCTACAAGGCAGAAACATAGGTGTATCCTCAATTCTTAACTTAAGGTCCAGCCCAAATAAGGTGCTTAATAAATATTTTCTGAATGAATGAATTTGTGTTTTTCAATTTTAAATTCAATGCAGGCCCTGATGACAGAAATTAACAACTACTTAGTCTATCTGACTATAGAGACTTTCTGCTGCTTATCCATTCTACAGTCCAGGATGTGTCTGAAATACAACATTCATTTTGTCACTTCCATGTTTAAAAGTCTTCCATGGGGGCGCCTGGGTGGCTCAGTCAGTTAAGCGTCTGACTTCGGCTGAGGTCATGATCTCGCGGTATGTGAGTTCGAGCCCCCCGTCAGGCTCTGTGCTGACTGTTCAGAGCCTGGAGCCTGTTTCAGATTCTGTGTCTCCCTCTCTCTCTGACCCTCCCCCGTTCATGCTCTGTCTCTCTCTGTCTCAAAAATAAATAAACGTTAAAAAAAAATTTTTTTTTAAATAAAAAAATAAAAAAGTCTTCCATGGCTCGGTGTTGCTAAGCAGAACAGGGTCAAACTCTCATGCTGATAGTTAAGGCCTTTGCTCAAATGGAGCCCTTTGTCAGTTCTAATTTATTTCTCATTATGGCTCCAATCTGAGCCCTCTGTTCTAAGAAAGTTGGTCCCCTTGCTTCTTCTCATGAGACAACTTAGTGTTTATAAGGATATCCTTTATACAAATAACTTTATAAAGGTTACCTCCAGAATTTTGTGCATGTGGAAAATGCTGTACATTTTTACTAGCCTGTAGGAACTTTGAAGGGCCTAGTCTTTATCTTCCATACCTGGGACACAGTAGGAATAGCTGTTGGTTTTTAGGTGAATGGATTTTTTTTTCTTGGTCTCCTGAGGTAAATCGAACACACAACATAAACCAAGAACTCAACTCTAGCACAAAACTGACTAAATGAATGTCAAAACCTATCTAGGGATTAACATCACAATTTTCATGATGGAAACACACAATAGGTAGGTGCCAGGCACTGTGCTGGTTAATATTTCCTTGTACTCAAAGATAAATTTTGTCAGTTCTCTGTCCTGAAGGGACTTAGAGTATAAAAGGGAAAACAAATATTAAATATTGTAATATCTACCTCTACCACTGCCTCCACTAGCAAAGTTGTGGGAAAACTTACCCTTCCTAGGCTAGAAAAGAACACATGATCTTCAAGATGGTACCTGGAAGTCATTCTCTCACCTTATAAGGGTCATCTATTTTATTTCAGAAAATGATAAGTTCCCTGTGAAATAAGACTCAGAAAGGACTAAGTACTAATAGCTGAGAACATACCTTCCCTTCCTTCTTTTATTGACTGACTAAACCCTCAGAATACTTGTAAGGCAGGAAAGGCCACGGATATCAGAAGATTCATAAAGGTCTGAAGCCAGTGTAGGATCTAGAGTCCAATCTGTTTCTTCCTTTTCCTTTATTTTCCATTGGCATGTGCCCAACATAGCCTTCTTGCGCTTAAAAGCAGATAGTCTAAGATAAGGGAAAAAATAAAGTAGTCAGCAGAAAACTGAGGTTCTCATTTGGTTCTACCCACTAACACAAAGGAGAAATGAGGAAATTGCACTGCACACTCTCACAAGTATATCTAGCTTTAACCGCCTGTGTCTTGATTCTAGAGTCAGAAGTGTCTTTGGTGTGTGTTGTATTTATTGACAGATCCTATGTCTTTAAGAGTTTCTACATGTTTATTTCAAGTTTTGAAGGTACAAGTTATTCTCAGAATTTAGATAGTAGCTGAAAGCACTGATAACATAACTTTTAATAACCACCCTGAATACTTGGTAGAATTTCAAAGTTTCTAATAATTTCAAAGTAAAACACTTGGGTTTTCCTCTAGCCTGTATTTTAAAACCAAGAACTTTCACCAAATGGCTGTTTGTGAGGTAAAATCCAAGGGGAGAATAAACATCCCCTTACTATAAAAATATCTTTCTATTTAGCCTACATTCTGTTCAAAATTCTGAACTATAAATCAAAATCTTAAATGTGGTTAAAATTGAAAAGACAAGAAATAACAAGAGTGTTGGCAAGGATGTGGAGAAAAAGGAACTTTCATCCACTGTTGGTGGGAATGAAAACTGGTATAATCATTGTAGAAAATAGTATGGAGTTTCCTCAAAAGACTAAAAATAGAAATACCATATGATCCAATAATTCTACTACTGGTATTTGCTCAAGGGCAACAAAAACACTAATTCAAAAAGATAGATGGACCCCTATGTTTATTGCAGCGTTATTTACAATAACCAAGATAATGGAAGCAACCTAAATGTTCATCAGTAGATGAAAGGATAAGGAAGACACACACACACACACACACACACACACACACACACACAAACACAGAGGAATATTATGCAGCCATAAAAAGGATGGCTCTTGCCATATGTGACAACATGGATGGACACAGAGGGTATTATGTTAAGTGAAATAAGTCAGACTGAGGAAGACAAATACCATGATTTCACTCATATGTGGAATAAAAAAAAAAACCACAACAAATGAGTAAATAAATAAAAAGCAGAGACCTATAAATATAGACAACAAACTGATTTTTGCCAGAGAGAGGGCAGGTGGGAGATAAGCAAAATGGGTGAAGGGGAATGGGATATACAGTTATGGAATACATTCCATATATTCCAATATGAATATATTCCAGTTATGGAATGAATATGTCACAGGAATAAAAGGCATAGCATAGAAATATAGTCAGTGGTATCATAATAGCGTTGTATGGTGACAGATGGTAGCTACATTCATGGTGAGCATAACATAATATATACAGAAGTTGAATCATTATGTTGTATACCTGAAACTAGCGTAACATTGTGAGTCAACTATACTCAAAAAAATTTTTTTTGTAATTCAAATGATTCCTCTGAACAATTCCATTTATGTAATTTCTTTTCTATTTTTAAATTCTCTTTTGCTTATTTGGAGGGAAGTTGCATTCTTGCTAATTACATATTTCAATTAATGTTGTGACTAGATAAGACATGCCCATATTTACTGAATAAGAACATAATAAATACAAAATAAAAAGAAAGGTGCTGAATGTCCCTGATAAATGTTATCTGGAAGAAGAAATCTTAATTGTCCGTCATTATTGAAAATATTATTAAGTAATCTTAAAAGGCCCCAGACTCTGAGAGAATGAAACAGAGAAGTAATTACTTTTTATTCATAATGGGTATAAGAAGAAAGACCAGTTGTTTTCTGGAAAGCACCAGCATAGATAAGGTGTTAAGTATGTGTGAAGGTCACTAAGTGGTTTAAACACACAAAGATTTAACTCTTCTAAATAAAAGAGGGCGGGTATGGAGGCCTCCAGAAATCATCTGAAACCAAGGTACCTCTTGTGTCTGCTCTGCCACTGTAGGCTTCAGCTGTCAAGTTTACACCCCAGAGTCTCAAGAGAAGAAAGAAGGAAGGGGAAAAGCCCACGTCTACACTGGGCTGACTCCCTTTAAAGAGACTTCTCAGCTGTCCCACACCATAATTCTGCTTTCATCTCACTAGTCCGAACTCAGTGTCAAAGTCACCTCTAACTGCAAAAGAGGCTTGGAAATGCAGTGCTTCAGCTGGGTATGTTATGTTCGGCAATAAAACCGGGATTCTGTTATTAAGGAGAGGGGGGATACTTGATCCTGATAGGTGACTAGCAGTCACCTACTTTAGTAACCTAATGGGGATGTAACCCTCTGCTTTAGTAACCTAATGGGGATGTAAGCAAACGGAACATTAGGAAGGAGGAGGCAGTACATGAAATGGGACTATAGCTTTCATACATCACAAGTTTATGTGGTCTAAATACTATTGCTGGTGGGTCATTGAGACTTCTAGAGTTATCTATAGTACTATGATGAGTAACCACATGATAAGAAAAAGTCATCATTCCCTCTCTTGGTCTCAATTTATTTACCTAAAAAAAATGAAAGAATTTATTATATCAGTAGTTTTCAAACTTTGTCTCAGCAGCAGAATTCTTTTTTTCTCACATTAGTTTATGCAGATTCCCAGGTAAGACTGATGAACAGGAAAACCTAGGCATCTGAAATGGGAGTCATGAGCTGGTCGCTCCATACCATGGTCTTTCCTTTGTTCTCCACCATGGCCTCTGAGATACCCGAGAGCTGAAGTATGACAGTGTGAAACCCGCTGGTCTTGCTTTTTGACTTGAACATTTCAGGGTTTGATGACTCAGACCAAAAAAGGGGTTTTGTCCATAAGCCTTCCTCTTTCCCTTCTGCTTCCTACTAACAAATAATCTGGGGAGAAAATTTCTGTTTTTATTTCTCATTTGGGAAGAAAGTAAGATTCTTATTTTTTATTTCTATTTGAAGAAAAAATAAAACAAATAAAATTCTTATTTTTTAATTTCTATTTTGGGGAGAAAACTTGGGAAGCCTTCTAATATCTGATGGCTTTTTGCACAAAACTTAAAATGTGGCCCTGTTCACAGGGCTTCTTTGGAATTCTTTACAAGTACAGATGTACATGTCGTATGGCTCTCATACACTGATATTTATTAGACTAGATAAGTAGCTAAATTTGATGTGCATGTTGTTAGGGTTTTTTTTTTTTTGCCCTAATAATGTTTCCCTCCATGAAGTGTTAACTTCTAAAGACCACAAAAGCATATTCCAGATAATCTATGTCCAATCACCCCTGATTTTCTATACATTTCTTAGTTAATGCTTGGATTCCCTCCAAAAGTGAATATTGAAAGGAGAAATTTGACTATATTCCATGCAGTCAATTTCATAAAGTCATGGAGAGGGAGAAGATGTTTTCCTACAGGAATTTTAGCGAAAGTGTTGGAGTTTAAATTTCATGTGTGGCTTTTCCTTTATGAGGATTAGCTGCTGTGCACGTCTGAAAAAAATGCTAGGGAGAAGTAAAATTATAGATAGAGATAGTGTAAAACCAAGGGTGGCTTTGAATCACACTTAATAGGAATATAGAACTCTTTACACTTTCCAAGTTTTCCCCATTCCATTGAGACTCTTAAACTGAAATAATAATCTCTTTTCCCCTTTAAATAATTCTTGTCCTACTTTTAAGACTACTAGGGGAATAAAATAAAACACATGCAAAACTTAACATCAGCATTACTAAAACATATGTAACAGCATGTAGAAACTCCACAGACCTTGTAAAAACCCATTTAAGACCACAGAGAAAATCACCTAAAATACAGACCAAAATGTATTTGAATGGAGAGCGTGGTTTGGAGGGCAGGAAACTTAGAATTTACTTTTAGCTTTTTCATTGCCCAAATCTCTGCCTACTGTGTAATCATTCTTATCTACCTAAACTGTCGTCTCACCCTTCATATAGTTGAGTGACAGTTTTCTCTTGTCTTCCAGAGATATTGGGAATGTTATGGTCATTTTCCTAATAGTCTTAGGTCAAATGAGGGAAGGTGGCTAAATAACCCAACCCATTACTGCTGTTGCGAAATCTAATAAAATACAAGACAGTGTGGCTCTCATAGACTCATGGACCTGGCATTAGACCTAAAGTCATTTACAAAACACACAAGTTTATAATTATCTGCTATTCTCCCTGCGTTCATAGTTCTATGGCCAGATTCCCTTTGGTCGATCTAGATCATTTAATCTTCCCTTTACCCTTGACTACCAAGCATTATCTCCTTCATATTTAACCAGAAGTTTAAAAGCAAGAACTTATACATGTGATGGATTTCCTTCTATTCTAAAATCTAATGGATTCCCCTTGTGAGAGCTCAATGTGGTAGGAAATGAGGTGCTACAAATCAGTGGGCTTTAAGGTTTCTCTTTTCAATGTTTAGGTCACTGGGGCCCTTTCTTTCTCTATTCTAATAGTTCCAAGCAGCCAAAGAGTCCCTAGTCCTTGACCTTAAACTTTGGGCTTGGATCCACAATCTTCGGAACTGGGAGTCAGCCCAAGTATAGCTCTTATCTGGCTGCAGCCCAAAAGTTTGGTAAAACTCCTAGATACAAAATATCCATAAACAAACAAAATTAACTAATACATTATTTTCGTGCCATTTGAATTTAAATCAGAGCAATTATTTTTAAAAAGGCACAAAAAAGTATTAAAGAATTTTCTAATTTGCAAAAAGATATTCTTTAGTAACATGATGCTTCTTAGGGAAACCGGGTTAGGTCTTAGGGAAAATTTTGTATGACCTCCCATTAAATGAGGTTCTGCAATCACCCTTGACAACTCCACTATGTCAGGTTGTGGCCAGGGACAACCTCATGGTCATGCAACCTCTGCAGTCTCCCAGAACCCCATGTTTAGAAGGGCTCCATACTTGGTTGAATGCCCTGGCATAGTCAGTCTTCTTGAAATTCTTTGAATTTGGGTTTTGTAAGTAAAGTTTGATGGACAATGAAGAGAGAAGAGACATACACCCCCATTGTTTTTCTCACTGATTGTATATAGTGTTTGCCATGAGCACACAATTTCAGGGGACTCCCAATGCATGGGAATTCACTAATACTCAAAATGGGTTCAAGGCAAGCTTGTAATGTCTATGAATGAGTAAACAAGCATGCTGACAGCCCTAAGAAGCAACACTTTCTATTAGAATAAAAACTTGCTTTGAATTCAGGAGGATAAAAGGGCAGAAATTAGTGTCACCCTCAAAGACTTAAGGAATGCAGAGGCAGTAGTCCTCATCACGTCCTCATTGAATTGACCAGTTTGGTCCTTGTGAAAATAGGACAGAACATGGAAGATTATGATGGACTACATAAACTTTACCAATTGGTAGCCTCAATCACAGCCAATGTGTCAGGAGTAGGATTTTTACTAGACTAGACCTCTGAAGTTTGGCATACAGTTACTGATATAGCATATGCACTCTTTCATTGCCCATAAAAAAAAAAAGGTCTTTTCATTCACCTAGAATAAACTGCAAAACAAATACATAGTCTTGTTTTAGGATTTTGCTAGCTTTCCTCGCTCTGTCTTATTAAAATCATAAGGAACCTTGATAATCTTGACATTCTGCAGAGTATCATGCTGATCTCTTATGGTGATGACATCATGAAAATTAAATCTGGTGAATAGGAAGTGAAAAGAATTCTGGATAAGATCCGGTGGGATACAAGAGTGATAAAGAATGGGAAATACTCTGTACATATTCAGGGAGCTTCAAAATTTTTGGTAACCAATAGTCTAGGGCATTCTGGGATACACTCTCCAAGGTAAAAAAAAAAAAAAAAAAAAAGGAAAACAAGTTATTTCGCTTTATACTTCTTACTACTAAGAAATAAGCACAATACTTGATAAAACTCTTCATATATCAGAGAGAACATAGTGGGGAATATTGCTCAACACATTTGTAGACTGACTTGAAAATCTGCCAATTTGGGGTGGTGGCCAGAACAAGGGAGGCCTCTGCATCATGTTCTGGTTCTGACACACGGGTCCTGCTACTTGGATCATATGACCTGGCCTATCCAAAGTTGCTCTAAGTCTCCATAGCAGACCAGGATGAATTGTAGAATACATCCCAAGCATTAAAACTTGGGTTGCAATGCAGACTCCTTAGGTTCCAGAGTGAGGTCATGCCATTTGAGGAAGAGAAATATTCACTGTTTAAAAAACAGCTCTTCAGAGAATTGAATAAGCGAGATGGTGGAATAGGAAGCTCCAGACTTTGTTCTACCACAGAGATACTGACTTAGTAAAATACAGTACAGCAAGCCTTTATAAAACAGAGAAACCAATTAAAAAGTAATCGTTACCAAAATAATCACAAAACCAAGAATAGTACTGAAACAAATGAGAAAAGCCATTGCATTTTATCCACAATAGCTCTAATCCCAGTCAGTGCAGCATTGTGCAATGAGGAGAAAATGCTCAACCTGTAGCTTTTCCCATGGGAGGTGAGACAAGTGTGGACTGTATGTCTGAAGTTCTGGCTTTCCATGGGGCTGCCTGAGGGACTGGTTTCTGTCTCATCTGACTCAGAGCACCAATGGAGAACTGGCCTCGTTTGGAAGCCTGGGGGTCACTGACAACTAAGGAGAGCTCAGCAGATTCCTGCAACACCAGGAGACCTGCAGTGCCACAGACAATTTTAAGATAGGTCATTTGAAATTATGGAGTCAGAGGAACAAAAAGAAAACAAGAATGCAAAGTAAAGAAAACCTAAGGGACTTTCAAATGAACCAATATAAGTATTATAGAAGTCTGTATAAAGAGGAGGAAGAAAAAAGGGTAATTTCTTATTTGAAGAAATAATGGCAACAGACTTCCCAATCTGAGGAAGGAAATAGACATCCAAATTCAAGAGACTTCAAAAAACTTGAACTAGGATAAATCTCAAGAGACACACACCAAGACATGTTATGGTCAAATTGTTAAAAGTCAAAGACAAAGAGAGAATCTAGAAAGCAGCAAGAGAAAAGCAACTCATCACATACAAGCTCCCACAAGATTATCAATGGATTTCTTAGCAGAAACATTATAGGCAAGAAGGGAAGTGGATGACACATTTAAAGTGTTGAAAAAAAATTAACTACCAGCCAAGAATACAATATACAGCAAACTGTCTTTCAAAAATGAAGAAATAAAGGCCTTCTGGATAAAAGCTGAGGGAGTTCATACCACTGACCTGCCTTGCAAGTTGCTAAAGAAAGTCCTTTGGGTTGAAATGAAAGGATGCTAAACAAGAACACAAAAGCATGAAAAAACAGAAAGCTGTTTGGTAAGAATAAATGCATAGATAAATAGAATGGTGGTGCATAAGTCACTTTTAATTCTGGTAGTAAACTTTAAAAGATAAAAGCCTAAGGGTGACTATAACTATAAAACTAAGTGAGTACAAAATATAAAAAAATATAATTTATGACATCAATAACTTAAAGCAGGGGAGATTAAAGGAGTAAAATTTTGCACACGATTGCAATTAAGGCATTTTCAATTTAAAATGGATTATTATTACTATAAGATGTTTTGTATAATCCTCACAGTAACCACATAGGAAGTACACATAGAAGGTACACAAAAGAAAATGAGAAAGGAACCAAAGCATATAACCTAAAAAAAAATCAACAAAATATGAAATCAGCAGGAAAGGAAAAGAGGGATAAAATAACTAAAAGACGTACAGAAAGCAATGAACAAAATTGTAATAGTATGTCCTTCCCTATCATTAATTACTTTAAATGTAAATAGGTTAAATGTAAATGTAAATAGATTAAACTCCCCAACTGAAAGATAGAAAGTGACTGAATACATTTTAAAAGGACAAGACCCAACTAAATACTACGTGCAAGAGACTCATTTTAGACCTAAGGACACATATAGGCTGAAAGCAAAAGGATAAGAAATACATCTATGTGAATGTATATGTATATGTATGTGAGAAAACATAGACTTTAAGTCAAAATCTTCATAAAAGCCACAGAAGGATAAAAACATAAAAAGGTCAATTCACTAGGGATTTCTAACAATTATAAATGTATATGCATCTGACAGCAGAACATCCAAACATCTGAAGCAAACATCGCCAGAGTTGAAGGAAGAAATAGTAAAAATAATGGTGGAGGTTTCAATACCCCATATTCTATTATGGACAGAATAACTAGATAGATCAATAAGGAAAGAGAGGATGTAAATAACACTATAGGCCAATGGGATATAACAGATATAAATAGAACGGTTCACTCAACATCAACAGAATACGTACTCTTCTCAAGCGTACATGGAACATTCTCTAGGGTAGGTCACATGTTAGGCTACAAAACATATCATAACAAATTTAGTAAAAGTGAAGTCGTAAAAAGTTCCTTTTCTGATCACAATGAAATGTAACTAGAAATCAATAGCAAATGGAAAACTGCAAAACTCAAGTACATGTGGAAATTAAACAGCATACTCTTAAGGAAGAAAGACTGGCTCATGAAGAAATAAAAAATATGAACAGGGCCACAACTAGTGAGAAGATTGAATCAGTATTCAAAAACTTCCCAATGAAGAAGAAATGAGGACCAGATGGCTTCAGTGGAGAATTCTACCAAAAATTTAAAAACATAACACCAATCCTTCTCAAACTCTTATAAAAAATTAAAGAGGATGGGGCGCCTGGGTGGCGCAGTCGGTTGAGCGTCCGACTTCAGCCAGGTCACGATCTCGCAGTCCGTGAGTTCGAGCCCCGCGTCGGGCTCTGGGCTGATGGCTCAGAGCCTGGAGCCTGTTTCCGATTCTGTGTCTCCCTCTCTCTCTGCCCCTCCCCCGTTCATGCTCTGTCTCTCTCTGTCCCAAAAATAAATAAAAAACGTTGAAAAAAAAATTTAAAAAAAAATTAAAGAGGAGAAAACACTTCCAAATTCATTTTATGAGGCCAAAATTACTCTAATACAAAAATTAAAACACTACAATAAAAAGGCTACAAACCAATATCCCTGATGAATATTGATACAAAAATCCACAACAAAATACTGGCAAACTGAATTCAACATCACATTAAAAGGACTGGGGCACCTGGATGGCTCAGTCAGTTAAGCGTCCAACTTCGGCTCAGTCATGATCTCACACTTTGTGAGCCCGAGCCTCACGTCGGGCTCTGTACTGACAGCTCAGAGCCTGGAGCCTGCTTCGATTCTATGTCTCCCTTGCTTGTGGTCCATCTCTCTCTCTCTCTCTCTCAAAAATAAATAAACATAAAAAAAATTTTTTAAAGGATTATGTACCATGACCAAATGGGATTTATTCCTGAAATGCAAGGATGGTTCAATATGTGAAAATCAATAAATGTAACACATCACATTAACAGAATGTAGGAGGGGAAATCAGATGATCATTTCAATTGCTGCATTAAAAGTATTTGACAAAATTAAACACTCTATCAACAAACTAGGAAGAAAGAAATTACCTCAACAAAATGAAAGCCACATATGTAAAACCCATGTACAAATAGCCATTATATGGTCTATGTAGATAGAATCCATGGGATCAAGAACAAAATAATTGGGGTAGGAGTAACTATTCTTACAATCACTTTCAGAGACCCCATTGGGAAATTTATGCTTTCTGTCTCTACACCAGGCTCTGTTGGATTATATGTTCTATTCCTGGAATGGAAGGCTGATATCAGGGGACAGAGTGTAGGGTTCACTAACCCCAAGGCTACTGCTACTACTTAGTCATTTGGGGCTACTCATGCCGGTAGATAACTTAACTGGAGTATTTGACTACTATGAGGACATACTGTTGCTGCTGTACAATGCCATCAAGGAAAAGAATGTCTGGCACTCAGGAGATTCACTGCGGGTGCCTGTTAGTACTCGACGCCCAGTCATAACCATGAATGGGTAGTTGCAGCAACTGAGCCTGGCAAAAATCTTAAAAATGGGGGGATCAGAAATCTCAGAAATGAGTTACCTTGCCAGCAACCTAAAGCAGCTGGAAGGACCTGGAAAACATGATAGGGGAAAAGAATGAATATTACTAATGAAATAGGGACTCGTTAAAGCCATAGGGACTGCAGGTGGCTCCACTTACCATCTTGCTATGTCTTTTTTTTCCTTAATCAACTTTGTGTGGCCACAACAATGATGCATTCCTAACACGAGTGAACTTAACAAAGGACATGAGTAGATCCGAGAAGCACCAAGAATGATTGTAGCCGATGCCTTTGCTTCCAATCAACTATCCTCTCAGGTCTCATTGTCCCCAGACACACCTGCAGGTTTGTACTTCAAACATAGCTTATTTTTTTGCAAATCACTCTGACTGAGAGATATTTATGGCCGTCAGAACATGTTAAGCCCACTTTAGCACAGGCTGGGAGGACCTGGGGGTAAAAGTTATTTCTGCAGCTTCAACAAATGACAGACAGGAATTAGTAGACACATACTGAGGCTTTCTTGCTTTTGGGTAGGGCAGCTTTGAGAGATGGTTGTCCTCCAGCAGTCATCAGTGGGCCTGAGGACTAATTGCTCACAGTGGCCGATTGGTTATTAACATGTTCTATTGCCTTAATTGCTTTCCTTCTGGAATGGCCTCCCAGATAAGTGGACATCAAATCCAACTCATGATCTGGTTCTGAAGGATCCAATTCACGGCAAGAGATTTTTAACCTAGGTTCACCTGAAGCCCCCATGAACTCTTAAACCCTATGCTATCCTGCAACGTCTCTTAAAATGTGGCCTATGGAATAATTGCCTTAGAATTACCTGGTGACAACTGTTTAAAATGAAGATTCCCATATAGTCAGTGATATTGTAATAGCATTGTACTGTGACAGATGGTAGTTACACTTGTGAGCATAACATAATATAGAGAGAACATGAGTCCCTATGTTGTCTACCTAAAACAAATGTAACACTGTGTGTTAACTATATTCAGATAAAAAAAAAATTAAAAAGAAATAAAGATGTAGTAGAAGGAGAAGAAAGAAACAAAGAAAGGTAGAAAGATTAAAATAAAATAAAATGAAATGAAATAAAATAAAATAAAATAAAATAAAATAAAACAAAACAAAAACAATATTCCCAGGCAGATGGGTGTTAAACACACTGTAGCTTGAAAATGATTTCAGTATTTTGAAGCCCAGTTAAAATTTCCAAGGCTAAGGAGAATTCTCTTTCTACATATAATAATTATGTATCATTTCAAGTCACTTAGACTGTCCCTAAATGATTTTCTGCATTCTTCTTTTGTGTATGTATGTACGTTGCCTATGCTATATGCCTATGCATATGATTACACTTTAGTATCTTATAGCATATCAAGAGTATTCTAAGAGCTAAAATAAGAAAATTTTCTAATCGTAGAAAAACAAAATCCAAGGAGCAGAAGAAATGTCTTGAGGCAATGGATTTTTGATCCTTCATTCTCTATCTACCAACAATTTCCCATGAGGTCCTGGAAAGGCCAGTTAACCTCTTAGTGCCTATGCTTCCTTATGTGTTAAATGGGACTCATAACCTTTATGATGTAAAGGCACTAAACAGATGAATTATTTAATATTAGATGATCTATAATCTGCCACACAATATTATTTTGAAGATGCCCATGCATTATTGATTGCTGAATGCACTTACATTATTAGAGTATACAGTCTCACAAATTTCAGATATTATACACACTTTTTACTAGGTGGCTATAAGCTCCATGCTGCGAGATATTTTTAGCTAAAGTGAGTTAATCCTAGCTGACCCACACTGAAATGTTTTAGGGCTCTGTGAAAATGATAAACCTAATCTTCATAGTGGATGATAAATATTACTGTATTTATCTGTAGGTCAATAAAACTTTGGCATTCAGGGATTTAATATCATGGTTTGTATTCTTTATTAACAATCTCAGAGGTTCATGTCACAGAGTAATCTGCAGTTCTATGGTGGCATAAATTTGAATTGTATACACAAAGAGCCTGATATGTGGAAGCCAGTCTCAATAGTGCCAAGGGGAGCTAGCTAGCTTCTCTTCACTTGTGCTCACCTTAGCCCTGTTCTCTTCTCTCAGATGCAGTAGCTGTTCTTAAGTGATAAAACCTTAGTATATTTGTGAAAAATGGCTCTTCTGGGAGAAATAAACCATTCCTAGTGCTGGTGATGAAACTGAAGAAGTCTAAGAAGTGCTTCTTCTTAGCCAGAGAAGAGAGATTTTTAATAACGTAAGGAATGGAATGTTGCACTTGGCAGATTTAAGTCCATGATATGATGGAGTCCACCAAATGGGTATATGGAAACCGGAAAAATCACTTCATGAAATTATTTTAGCGAGCGTCCCCACCAAATCAAAATTTCACTCATTTGTGCATTTTTATTCTTTTTTAAAAATGGCTAATCTGAGCGTCAGAAAAGAAGTTTTCAATTTTACTTTGTAGCATTTTATAGAAGTTATACGTTATGTTAGTGTCCTTTCTCATTTCTTTGATCAATTTTAATAGTGTTTTAGTTAATTCTTCTGCATTTTGTAGGAGGAAATCACACAATTTCCAAATGACGGGGTTACCGCCTACTTTTCGACATTTGAACCATTAAACTTCTTATTTTGTTGTGCTGTATGAGCACTTCAGAAATAGTGTTAAAAAATAGATATACTTGACATGTTCTATTGTTCTCAACTTGAATTGAAATATTTATGGAGTTTCCCGAAATGTATTTTATAGAACAATTGCCCTCCTTGAAGAAAGAAGTCTATGATAAATTAAACTTTAGAAACATGCCATACTCTGTCCCCATGTTAGAGAGTCAAAGAGTATATTCACCCATTTATTAAATGTGCTCAGAAGCTCTATAGTTTAATCTTCTATGGTTTAATTTTATTTAATCCTGGGATAAACAATCCTCCAGAAATTAAAAAAAAAAAAAACAGGGAAATTTTTTAATGTCTTATCAAGCCAATAACTCTGATAACACATTAAAGGAAAAAAAAGTATTTAAAGCAGTATCAGTTTTTAATTTCATTCTTAAGCAAGTTGGCTGATATGTCACCAATCAGTGTGAGAGCAGCAGTGTTAAGGAAAACCCCCGCTACAATGTCTCTAGTGGTCACTATAGAATGGACACTAAGCCCTCCAACCATTGAAATGAAGTCATGAGTGAAAGGTTTCCAGAGTGAACAATTTCCATGGGATGCCTGGCTGGCTCAGTTGGTAGAGCATGTGACTCTTAATCTCCGGGTAGTGAGTTCAAGCCCCACATTGGGTGTGGAGCCTACTTAAAAAAATGTTTCTTGCCAAAGCGGACAATTCCCATAAAAACAATATGAACAATTATTGCACTAAAGACTCTTGACCACTAAATTTTGTTGACTACTGAGACAAAATATACCTCTATTTCATTTTGCAGACTTACGGATTAGTCTAGCCGAAGAACCCTAAGCCAAAATGTATAAAATTTTTATCCATTTGCAAGTAGTTTTCCCGTTTGAACCATGATGTTTTCAATTCTTTGCTGGGTGATTGCATTATGCAACCCATGACCCTCCATTTCAGATTGTCTTGTTCATCAAAGCCACCTTGTCCATAAAGAATTGGCTACATAATAAACTTTATACAGACAAACATATGAAATACATTTATATAAATAAAAATCCCTTTTCTCTTTCATAACTTGCGTGTCCATATAAAAGTTAGTTTTATAAATGTTTAAAAATTCGCTGGTGCTGGTTGCTTCTATTTAGTTACATCTCTGTTCTTCGGTGAGATTTGCTTATTCTTTTGCTTGTTTCTTGGTCAAATTTTGAGATCATACATTTTTTTTACTATATTTTGAGACAGTCTATATATTTTGTTAATTATCCTTCAAAGATTTAAACACTTCACCATGTTAAGTCTACACTGCAGTAATTTTGGATAACCTTAAATTTTTTCCTATTTCAGTCATATTTATTCATATATTTAGGTTTTCTATATTCTCTGTAATAAATATTGGTAGTGTTAATTTTCCTTAAAAGTATCATTATTTCCAGATTTGGGAAGTCCAAGAAATATCTTTTACTCATGGCTATAATGAACAAAAACAGAAAGTACGCTGTACTACCTTCCCGCTAACCTTTTCCTCACATTGGGAAGGGAAAAAAAAACAGAAGAGAAGGATAGTGACAGTAGTAAGATCAAAGGTGCACTGAAAGAGACCTGCTGTGGGAGAATGGAATAGAAAAACTGCTTTATTATTCCTTTCCACAGACCTCGTATTAAAAGACGAGTTATTATATAAGAAAAGTGAAGGCAACTATTACAAGGCAAAGGATGTGCTGTCATAGGTTTAGGCAGGCCAATGTCAACCAAGTTTCTTCAACTATAAAAAAAGTATTTATGTTAACTATATTCAACTTTTTGTAAGAGAATTAGGTCAAATTAGGTCTACATTTCTCTGAAATACAACCCGATATAAATATAAACTAGTAGTATTATTTTATAAATTTCATATGTTCCAATCCTGACTCCTTCTCCTCTAGCAAATTTCCGATTTTAAATTATAAAAGATCATTTTTTTCCCTGGGGCAGATGACCCAGAATGGTACAAGTTGATGACAGGTTCTGGCTGACCATAGGACTATCCAAAGAAAAAAGTGCTTACATGATCAGTTAATATATTCATTATTACTGAAAATGAGTTGTGATCACCAATATTGGTCTTCTGGAACAATTTTTAAATAAAATTCAGCAAATAATTGTAACTTCAGAACTACTACCGCCCTCCCTGAGTCAGTACTACGTGTAAAAAAAAAAAAAAAAAAAGGACTATATATTTAAAAGATGTGATACCTTGACAAGAAATGTGTTCAAAAGAGAGAAAGATATTGGCCCGCAGCCCAACTACCTGTCTTCTGTTCATTAACATCGCTTTCTATGTACCCTTCTATCTAACCTGCCCAACTCCTGCCTCCATGACCTAGGCAATTTTTGGTTGGTTCTCTAGTCATGGCTGCTGGGAAAGTTATTTGATTTCTTTCCTATTTTTTTTTTTTAATTTTTTTTTTTCAACGTTTATTTATTTTTGGGACAGAGAGAGACAGAGCATGAACGGGGGAGGGGCAGAGAGAGAGGGAGACACAGAACCGGAAGCAGGCTCCAGGCTCTGAGCCATCAGCCCAGAGCCTGACGCGGGGCTCGAACTCACGGACCGCGAGATCGTGACCTGGCTGAAGTCGGACGCTTAACCGACTGCGCCACCCAGGCGCCCCAATTTCTTTCCTATTTTTAACATCATTTCCCTCTTGTTTTACATTTTGTCTACTGTTTTGTTCACAGTGGCAACATCTCCCCAATAAAGAGGATTTATACTTCCTGAAAGCCGTCATTTAGACATTCCACAAATGTCTCTAACTTTCTCTTGCCTCTACTCCTGTGGGTGGCAAATAGTATTTTGGTCATTAAAAGCAAGAATTGAGAACCAAGGGAAAAAAAGTGTACTTAATTGAAGCCCAAGGTGTTAAGACCATGGAAATATCATTCCACAGCTCATTAAAACATCCATAGACGTGAATTTCTCTAGAGGAAATTAACCAAATGAAATGTCCATGCTCCATGCTATCTGTAGGCATCAATTTGCATAGCTGCAGAGAGTGAGGAGGGGGAAGTGCCAGTGGTCCTGCAGACCTGTGGGTTAATCTGCATATCAGATGCCCCGAACTGGAGACATTACATTAAAAATGAACTCCACGAATTTCATGAGCTTATTTGGGAGTGTGTGTATGACAAGGAGGACCCGCTCATGAATGTAAAGCATTTAGATAAGCAGAGGCAACAGACGCACAATAATGGCTGTGCTGTAGAGGTGCAAATCTAATTTTCTCATATCTTCCTCCCTCCCCACTGGGTAACCCGATTTCTTAAGATAAAATGACTGAGATGTTTCAGCAAAGACCAAGAAAATCGGGTGAACAACTGTAAATAATTGACCTATGCTGTGAGGCACACAGAGTTACATGACACTTGGGAAACTAATAATATTTATTTACAAATTACCTTGAACACTGGATCCTTACATTCTTCCTATGCTAGGGGTATTGTTTTGATGACTTTTCCACTTTTCAGATGGAATAAACAACCCAGGCTCGGAGATAGATATTCAATGACTGGTCCTTTGCTTTATAGCTACTAAGCAAAGAAGTGGGACCCAAACCCTGGTGGACGAGCTCCAAACACCACGCTTTCCCTGCCTTTGGCAGTTACCAACCTTGTGGGAAGGTACGGCGCACCCACGTGAAATAACAGAGAATTAAGCAGAACACATAAGGGGGACACTGGGTGAGTGTCCTCCCTTTGCTGACAAACTGCAGCTGGTGCATCCAGATGGCATATTTGACTATTAGCAGCCGACGCTGAAGCAATCCTGAGACTAGCTTGAAAGGTTCTTCTTAACCTCATTTAGTGGGACACCCATATGAAAAATATTGTTACATATGTCTGTAAAACATGTATTGACTCAGTCTGCAAGCAATGCTTGGATTTGCCTTCCACTTGTGGCTAACATATGAACCCAGTGTGGCTAAAGACTCTTCAGGCCCCTTTGGTCCTGGCTGTTCTCTACCTCAAAAGGTAAACAAAATCTCCAAACTTTCCCTTTCTCACACATCACCTCATGTGTTTTGAAAATTGTTATTGAAATGCTTGAAAGTGGGGCACCTGGGTGGCTCGGTCTGTTAAGCCTCCAACTCTTGATTTTGGTTCAGGTCATGATCTCTTGGCTAATGGGATTGAGACTCATGTTTGGCTCTGCATTGACAGTGTGGAGCCTGCTTGAGATTCTCCTCTCTGCCTGTTTCTCAGTTTCTCTCTCTCTCTCTCTCTCTCTCCTCTCTCTCTTTCTCTCTCTCAAAATAAAGAAATAAACATTAAAAAAAAACACTTGAAAGAGCATTCAAAGGAATCCCCCACCCCCATGTTTGAGTGCTCTCTGAACTTGGGATTTAGACTCAGAGACTCTGACCATTTCTTATAACCATCATTGTTCCTTGCTGAATTTTCCCAAAAGGTATAGATGGGAGTTAGTTCTAAAACGTTCAGATCATCAGAAAGGATAAACAGATTTTCTGGGTGACTCCTTCAGCCTGTTACAAATTACTTTTTAGGAGAGGACAGAAGGTTCTTCTCTCCCTTATAATAAATGCCAGCTATTGGATCATTGTTTCTAAACCATGATTAGAGCTGTCCTGAGAGCCTCATGCCAGGTTCCCTTGGCCTTCTACATTAGCATATAGTTGCATGGTTTCTTCGTTCCAGGAAAAAGCCCTGAGACAACTCGGCTGTCAAAAATATGTTTTTCCCTAAGTGGGAGGTCAATAGCATCTTCATATCCTCGGCCGAGAAGAAGAAATGAGATGCCAAGTGTGACACCCACTAATCATCTACCTTTCAGGGCTTGATTAGGTAATTTTCTTCTAGAATGAAGAAGCTGACAGAAATGCTTTCAAGATGGAAAGAGGGCTTGTAAACCTGCCTGACTTATTATTTTCTGCCTGAAAGCAATAAACATCTGTTTTCTTGATAAAGTAACCAGGTTCATATTTGAGGAGAACAAGGTTATAGTTGGCCTCCCAATTATTGATTCTTCTTGAGAACATTGCCCCGGGGGCTCTTTGCAGTGAAACACTGAACTTTACCCCAAGTCCTCCAGATTCCCTTACACAGTCTGTCAATAGCCCAAATTCCATGCCGTGAGACATTTTTTTTCATACTATAAAATGTTGGCAAATCTGTTGAGCACGGAAAGTAGATACTAGCTGTTCACTTTGATTGAGATATTGGAGCAGGCCAAAGCTTAGGGAAGAGACTCTCACATATAAATAAGTTTTACTCCTGAATAGCCAGAAGTCATTTCCTTGGACTTAGATAAGTAGAAAGGTCTAGAAAGAGATGGGATTGTTGTGTGTGTGTGTGTGTGTGTGTGTGTGCATGTGTATGTGTGTGTATTGTGTCTGAGTCTTACTATCACTTTTAGAACATGCAGACTTGATTCTTGACTAACAAAAGTTTATTCTATTATTTACCATGTTATATGTGTAACAAAACAAACTATTCTTTTATTCATTCATTTATTCAACAAAGCTTTTTGAGTATCTCTATGTGGCAGACATTCTTTCAGGTACTTAAGAAAAGGTTAAGAAACAAAAGACAACAACCCCTCTCCTCCTGGAAACTTAGATTCTAGGCAATAAATAACAGCACAGTAAATAAGGAGACTGCACATTGGCGGGGGTGGGGGGCAGGATGAACAGAATAATGGAAATCAGAAAAGCCAGACAGAGGTAGTAAGTAGAAGATAGTTGGGATTTTTAAAAGAATGATCAGAATTGCAACGTACTGAGAAGGTGACATTTGAGCAAAGGCTTGATGGATGTGTGAGGGTTATCCATACGGGTCTTCAAGGAAGAACATTCTAGGGAGAAGAAAAAGCCAGTGCAGGGCTAGAAGGGCAAGAAGGCAAGAGCATGTGTGGGAAGTTCAAGCAGCATCAAGGAACTCAATATATCTGGAGAGAAGTGATCAAGCAAGGAAGTAGCAGGATTTAATGTCAGAGAAGTAAGACTGAGAGGCAGAAAGGAGCAGACTTTTTTGACTGTAGTAAGAACTTTGGCTTATACTCTGAATGAAATGAAGTCTTTTACAGGATATTAAGCAATGGAGCCATATGAACTGACTTGCATTTTAGAAGAATCACTCTAGGGGAACCTGGGTGGCTCAGTCAGTTGAGCATCTGACTTCAGCTCAGGTCACGATCTCACGGTTTGTGGGTTCAAGCCCCGTGTCAGGCTCTGTGCTGACAGCTCAGATCCTGGAGTCTACTTCAGATTCTGTGTCTCCCTCTCTCTCTGCCTCCCCCACTCATGCTCACTCTTTCTCTCTCTCTCTCTCTCAACAATATATAACATTAAAAATTTTTGGGGGCGCCTGGGTGGCGCAGTCGGTTAAGCGTCCGACTTCAGCCAGGTCACGATCTCGCCGTCCGTGAGTTCGAGCCCCGCGTCAGGCTCTGGGCTGATGGCTCGGAGCCTGGAGCCTGTTTCCGATTCTGTGTCTCCCTCTCTCTCTGCCCCTCCCCCGTTCATGCTCTGTCTTTCTCTGTCCCAAAAATAAATAAAAAAACGTTGAAAAAAAATTAAAAAAAAAATTTTTTTTAAAGAATCGCTCCATTTGCTTTGCTAAAAGAGACTGTGGATGTCGGGAAGCAAGTATGGAATCAAGGAGGTGTTTCAGGAGATTATTGCAACAGTCCAAGCAAGAGGCTCAGGAAAGTGTGATAGTGGTAGTGAGACGTGTAGAGCTCTGAATACATTTTGAAGAATCAATAGGATTTCATGTTATGTTGGATGTGAGATGTGAAAGAAAGAGTCAAGGATGACATCAAGATTTTTGGCTTGAGCAACTGGAAGGACGGCGATGTATCAACTGAGATGGGGAAAATTGTGGATGAAATAAACTTGGGGGGAAATACCATAATTTCAGTCCTGACATGTTATGTTTGAAATGCCTATTAGATATCCTAATAGAGATGGTACATAGCAGCTATATTTATACATGTGGATTTCAGATGGAAGATCAAGTGGAGGCATAACTTTGGTATAATTGTTTTTAATGTTTATTTATTTTAGAGACAGACAGTGCATGTGAGCAAGCTGGAGAGGGGCAGAGAGGATCCCAAACAGACTCTGTGATGCCCACAGAGAGCCCTATGCAGGGCTTGAATTCACAAACAGAGAGATCATGACCTGAGCCAAAGTCCAACGCTTAGTCTACTGAGCCACCCAGGCCCCCCGATTTGGTATAATTTTTAGGTATCTATGGTAATTAAAATCATACTGCTGGAGGACATCACCAAAAGAATAAATGTAGACGGAGAACAAAAGACTGAGCCCTGGAGCATGCGAAAGAGGTCAGAGATAAGAAGAGGAACCAGTAAAGAAGAAAAAACAAGACAGCATGGTGTTCTAACCTGTAGCAAGAAGGCGAGAGTTACTAAATGTACAGGAATGTGTAATTAGTAAGGTAGAGACTGAAATAGACCACTGGATTTAGCAATGTAAGTCTCGTTGGTGACCTTGAATAGGCTGTGTAAGAATGAGAATATGGCTGGTGACAACAGATGTGGAGAGCCTGTGTAATCTCTTTGCAAATAAGTACAAAAATTGGGGGGAATGGAATCAAAATAAGTTTTTTGTTTCCTAAGAGAAATAATGATGTTTACATGTCATGCTGATGGAAAAATCCAGGACGGGGCGGGGGGGGGGGGGGAATGATGCAATGAAGAAGAGAGGATTCCTAAAGGAGTCCCTGGGGTAAATGAAAGTCGTTGAGATGTGGTGCACAGGATGGATTAGTTTGGATGGGAGCATAGGTCTTCCATCTGTGGTTATAGGTAGACAGACAGAGTAGGTGGGGGCAGATGTGGATTAGTGGGTAGATGTGGTCATGTGAGTCTTTTGAATGCCTCTGTTTTCTGAGTGAAGTAAGAAGCAAGGTTATCAGGTCAACATTATAAGGAGAGGGGAGAAATTTTTGAAGGTTTGAAGAAAGGAGAAGGTGACATATAGTTGTTTATACCTTTGATCCTTAAAGTGAGGTCCTCGGGCCAATAGTCTTGGCATCTTAACAGGATCCCAAAGCGTTTCACATGCACATTAAAATTTGAGAAACTCTGGTCTTGACAGTCATAGTGGAACAAGCATGAGCTTTTGGTCCAAATAAACTGAATTCTAACTCTGCCATTTAGAAATCAGGTGATTTTCAGAATGTTACTTAACCTCCGTGTATAGGTTTCCTCGTCTGTAAATTGGGGAGAACTATTAATATTAGTCTAGTAGAAATAAAGGGGGTTGTGTTAGTAGTTGTAATAACAATCAGTAACATTCACTGAGTGCTTTATCTGTTGAAGTCTTGGCAGGAAACAGAATTCACTCACATGGTTTCAATAAGCGGTTCTCAACTCTGGCTTCATTACCTGCAGAGGTCTTAAACAACACGAGCGCCCAGGCCCCAACCCAGGCCTGTTACATCAATCTCTGGGGATAGGGGCCCAGGCATTTGTAGTTTTCAAAAGCTCCCTTGGTGATGATAATGTGCAGTAAGAGCCGAGAACCACTGCTTTAAGTGAGTAGATTTTAATGAAGGGACTACTTACAGAGATTTGGGCAGAGTTAAGGAAACAAAAATGGGATGTTCATGCACTCAGGGAGCAGAAACAGAGGGAAGACATTAACCTTTCTGGGCTGCAGAGACAAGGGGAGCAAACGGGGTCACTGCAGCAGTGAAGGAAGGGCCGCCAGGTGGAGTTTCATAATGGAGGGACTGGGTTACTGCCAGAGAAGTGAGCAGAGGAGGGCAGGAAGGAAATTCTCCATTCTCTCTCTCTCTCTTCCTACCTTCTGCTTTCTGGACACTTCCTCCCATTGGCTGGCCCCAAACTGAAGCTGGCAGGCAAGGGAACCTGCGTGATGTCGTCCTTTCTTTCCTGGAAAGGGACCAGGAGGAAGAAGGTGGGAGAATGAATAGTGGGAGGCAGGGGGTTGCCGGGGGTCAAATGGAGAATAATCACCCCAAGCACTTACTATGGACCAGCTCTCTTCCAAGTGCTTCACATGTATTAACATTTTAGTAAGTGGCTTCATTCTTTTTTCATTAGAATTCAGTACTTTTTTATTGAACAAGGGATATGTTCCAGGTCAATTAATTATGGGAGACAGTTAAATATTTCAAAGTTTTCGTGCACACTATCACCAGAAGAGTGCTTTGAATTATTCTTCAGTAGTAAGGCTGAAGCCCAGAGCTCAGCAGGCACACTCTCTAGGCCCCTAGTAGATTCTCGGTAACCACTTGGTTATAGAAATAAAATCTGGATAATGAAACAACTTGCTTTTGTCCTAATGACCCAGCATTCTAATTTGTCTTAGGAAAACATGATAGAGAAAGACACAGAGGGCCCCCAAGCCGCAGATCCTGCCAGAATTCTAAGGCGTTTTACGTGAACTACATGAAGAAGTCGACAAGACCAACGATATTTATAAGTGTTCTCTGTTGTAAGATATATTTTGATATAATTAACAACAGTTCTGAGAAAACAGGCAGGACGTTTGAGGAAACAGGCAGGAGAGGACAACTGGCTGGAAAGAGGCAGATGAAGAGTTCCATCTGGCAAAGACAGAGCACAAAAGATAATCTGGGTCACATTTTGGAGCTATTGATTAAAAGTTAACCAACAAATACTAACAGATTTCCCACTCAGAAGAGGGAGATTTACTTATTTTGGCCCAGAGGCTAAAGTCAAGGCTATAGGTGGCTCTCCGTTGACTCCTCTGGAACATCGTGGATGGGAAAATAAGCAGTACTCGTGGAGGTAATGTGTCAGGCAAGGCTCATCTCGGGCAACACCCACTTCCCTCTGCAGTGACCCCATTTCGCTTGTGGATCAAAAAGACGTAGCCAGGAAAAGTGAGGACTGGGACTGGGCACCCGGGGTGGGGCCGAGCTGAGCCATTGATCAGAAGGAACACAAGTACAATCCACACAGGGCAGTTCTGCAGCATTTGCCCTCCAGCCTTTTGCTTCCTCTGACTGCATTCATCATTGCCTTACCAGGGGTTAGATCAATCTATTGCCTTTAAAACTTGTGGTAAAGCATCTCTTTTGAAGAATGTGCTCTGAGGGAGAGATCATACTTCTTTAAAACAACCTTCTGTCGGTCTGTTTGTCCAATGCAGGTTTCCCAGATGCCTCATTAGACTTTCATTCCAAGAGCTGGCTTTCAGACCACATTGAGCAAATCCTCTTAAAGGTGTTAGTTGGCATATCATCTTGTTAGAGGTTTCTAGAGAAGAGAAAAGTCTACTAAATTCAGAGACATTCTTTCCTAATATTGGAATTCAAGCACCGTGACAAGTCTATGAGAGAGAGAAATTGTTCTCGAAGCCTGCCATACCCAAAACGGTTTAGACTGCTTTCACATTCCGATACTCGACTAAAGAGTTAATGAAGACTGTGTCTTAGCACCGGTGGTATTTATTTAACGTGCACTATAATCCCAGCTGACACTTCCTAATGAGTTTATTGCTGCTGTGGAGTTAAAGCTCCCCCACTCAATAAGCATAAACTTGAGTGTCAAAAATGAAACATAGTCGGCCCTAGTGCTTAAATGGCCTGTATCGATCCTCCGGCAGTCTAACTGCTGTAGTCTGGTGCCAGTTCTCTAATTTGTGCCCTGAAGTGTGCAGCCACACTTGATTTAGATGTCAGAATGAGGCAGCACTCAGTTTGAGAAATCAGCTGAAACATTCTTAAAAAAATTGGTCTGGATAGCTTCACCTTGCATTGTAAAGATCATTGCTCTCGTGTAAACAAGGGGCTAAATAATATTATTCCCATAGACTTTTTTGAGGGTGTTTTATCAAAGGAAATGTCCTCAGAGTCAAAGCTTGCTGTGTTTTGTGCTTTATCTGTACAGAAAATTCCATTTAGAGAAATTTAATGCCAAAGCTGTAAGATCTGCATTCCTAGAGAATGACTATTTAGGGCATTGTCTTTGAAAATGAAGTAAACACACACTGAGAATGTTTGTATGAGGTTCTTTCAATGGCCAAGATATGCTCACTATTCCTAGGAGTCAAAACGACTCAGACAACTTAAAGCTGTGTGGCATCTGCAAAACACCCCTATGTTCGTAGCTATATTCCTGTCTCAGAGAAATCAACTGCCATTTCCAATGACATCAAAGACGGTGGTTGAAGAGCTAACAGCAGGAAGGTCAGCCAAATTTCTACTTAACACTGGCAAAACACGAGAGAAGCTCATGATCTCCTTCAAAGCTCAAATGAAAAATCCAAACGCTTAGAATTATAATCTGGACTTTAGAAGAGACTTATAGATCAACTACTTGTTATGACAAAAGAAATATGTGCCCCGCAAAAAAACTGAAGTTAACTTGTCCAAGGTAAAGAGCTTGCCAAGAGGTAAGGAAAGGACTCGAATTCGAGTCCTGGTCCCCAAACTTTGTCTAGTAGGTCGACTTTTTACTAGAATGGTGTGCATTTTACTTTAATCACATAACTTCCAGGGAAAGGGTCTTCACTTTCTTTTTGTTGAAGTTCGATATTGTTACAGAGATAACCTCGATGTTCTGAAAAAGTCATTAGCAAAGTGTTCTTCAGATTTCCTGTTCTTAGAAAGCATGCTTTCCTAAGTTTTTCAGTCTACAGGTTTCCTTCAGTTTTCTTGACACATGAGATATTTTGATAACTGTTCTTTACCCTAAAATATTTGATCGTATACAGTGTCATATAAATGCACAGTGTCAGTTTTAATCCACCCTCTCGGCAGTCAGCAAACTTGTAACCAGAAAACCAGAAGCTACAACCGCTCTGGTGATCAATAGTACAGGTTTTTTGAAATAGAACAACTGAGTATTAGAAATGGATTTCTTTGGTTAAAGTAATGACTAATCACCTAGCATAATAGGTGCCAGAAATAAGTTCTCCATGACGAAATGAATGGTTTTCAAGCTTCATGGTTAGGCTAAAATAGTTTAGGGACACTCCACATTTGCATAAGAAGGGTACAGGAATATTGCAGATTCTTTAAATTTACCCTTGAAAGGGACCTGAGCCTGTATTCTCAAGTTGTCCTGCATCCAGACGAGTCAGTTATAAGCTTGATGAATCTCGCTTCAGAATTCTTTCATCAGCCACAAGTAAATCGGTCATTCAGGGTGTGGTCAGGGCATCTAAAAGGAGAGAGGATATCTAGGAGGACCGAAGGTCCTGGTTTGCTTGGGACTGAGAAGTTTCCTGGACTGATGAGTTCCATGCTGCCTGGACCGAGGACAATCCTGAGCAAGCTGGGACCATTGGTACCTTGCTCTGCGGTTCTGTGAATTGCTAGGTTGCCTGTTTGCTAGTAAATGATGATCTGTGTGTGAGAATTTGGTCTGACACTTGTTTTAATTTTACAAATTACCTGATAAGTTCGTTGAGGGAAACCTTATATTTATAACACCTATTCCTCACTGTTGGTGCAACCAGTATATTTTTTAAAAACCTAGTGGTTTTGTGGCCGAATTGACCTAGGGGCATATGCAACAGATTGAGAGGGGTGGAGAACACATTTTACGTCATACCGGTCTGGATATTTGTGTACCTATAAAGTCATATAAATGAAACCCTACACACTCAAACACAAACAAACAAAATGCAAAAACATACATATACGTACCCTGTAAGAAAGAGTGGTACGTCAACGCCAAGCAAAAATTATCTTATGATCTTGTGGCTAGCAGCCATCAAAACCTTAACTCTTTATATTATATTGTATTTATAAAAAGTTTTATATTCTAGGGGCGCCTGGGTGGCGCAGTCGGTTAAGCGTCCGACTTCAGCCAGGTCACGATCTCGCGGTCCGTGAGTTCGAGCCCCGCGTCAGGCTCTGGGCTGATGGCTCAGAGCCTGGAGCCTGTTTCCGATTCTGTGTCTCCCTCTCTCTCTGCCCCTCCCCCGTTCATGCTCTGTCTCTCTCTGTCAAAAATAAATAAACATTGAAAAAAAAAATTAAAAAAAAAAAGTTTTATATTCTAAAAAGTTTATATTATAAATTTATATTATAAAAAGTCTGTACATGGAGGGAAACTTCAAGGGTCACACCAAGCAAGATCTTGAGAATTGTTCGAAATGACTGAAAACCCCTTCACCCAGGTGTACATTTACGAGACTACACTTAACCATGACGAGCACTTTACTAATGTATAGAATAATCTATAGATTCTATAGAATCACTGTAATGTACACCCGAAACTAATATATCATTGCATGTCAACTATACTGGCTTTAAAATTAAATGTGAAAATAAAAAAATGACTGAAACAAAGATAGTAAAATACAGTTTGGTTTCTTAGAACATGAAGAATCTCCCTTTTTATATTTAACGTAAGGAAAAAAATACAATTTGCCTTGCCTTTTCCCTTACGTAGTGATTATTTGCGTGGTGCTGAAACTTCCAAAAGAATTACAGAGAAAGGCAAAAGCAATGCTAAGAGAGTACATTTTCAAAGAAGAATGCTTCTTCTGAGGTGTCACGGCTGAGCCTTGGAGAACTTGTCATTTTGTAGCGTGGACAGTGTAGGTCCTAATGTACAAGCATCGCTTGCCAGTAACCTAACTGAATGTCTGCACTGCATTTTAACCCAACGTGGCCTGACGTGGTCACTCTCAGATGGAGTGAAGCTATTCCCAGTGGTCTGCAGGGTCCTTTTGTTTGCCTGGATCTTCCATTATTTTATGAGCACGGTATTGAGCATGGAATGCAACCGCCCACTGAAATGGCAGGCCTTTTGTCTCAACACAGTGCTTTCAAAATTATTACAGAGAAGAGATTATGCTAAAGGTTTCACAGACACCGAAAGGCAGCACAGCGGCAGCTATACTCTACTTGCAAATTAAAATCCGAGCTGTGAATTTCAACAAATTAGACGAATTTGGCTAATTGTCTCTGCAGTTCATTACTGATGAGTCACGAACTTAACATATTTCTGGCATTTTCAGACTCTGGGGTATCTTTTTAACAGGTACCTGCTGGGGCCAGACTATATTTCCAGACCATTTTGCTAAGCAGGTCATGAAAAGTCCTGGAAGGCCATTCTTCTCATCATGGGCTTTTTGTCCAGCTACACTATGAAAAGCAAAATTAACACTCAGGCCACTAACCTGATCTTTTCCTCCCCCCCCCCAACCTCTTTTAGGGTTCTATGATACATCCCATACCACCATCCCATCATCTGGGTTACTCACATGATCATCTCATTTCTTCAATTCATTTAGGCCTTTAAGACTGAAGGATGAGAGGATTTTGTGAGAGTTTCAGATTCAGCCTCATAGGACTTATCATCTCAGAAAAAGCAAGTGGGATAAGAGTAAAATCAATCATTATCGGTCAGTGATTGAGTTGGAAAGTTTATTTCAAGGGAGAGAATAGCTGGGCTGTTGGAGGTTTCTCACTCAAGGAACAGGAGTTTTTCTATGCTTTTAGTATGGGTTTCTAGTGGCAAATCAGGGAAATAGCCTTGGGTTCTGTGGGACAATCTGGTGGAGATCTGAAGTGACAAGCACGGGAATGGATGAGAGGAAAATGGCTCCACCTCATACTGTCTCCCTCCTTCCTGATTTCCAGCAACAAGATGGAGCTAAAACCATCCATTGCTACTTGTTCACAACATATTATCTACTCCTCCATGTACACTCCTCAAGAGATTTCTTCACCCCTTATCGGCTTCCTGCGGGGTGCATTTTAGCCAGATTTCACTGGATTTCAATGGATAGGGGTGGGACGTTTCATTCTATAAGACCTGTTTGGAGCTTCTCATCGTACATATGGCCCTGTTCAACTTTGGATTTAGCAAGAAAAACATGAGCCACCCAGCACACATTTCAGAAAGATCACCTTGTTAGGTTCACAACTTACTAACACATACCAGGCAGAAAAATGAATTCCCCACCAACCAAATAACTGCTCTTCATTAACTGGGTCAATCAACTCTACAGAGCTTAGGTAAATTAAGAACTATATACACGTATATTATAAAGTGGAGGTTCTGAAGTCTAATTTAATAACACTCAAATATCTTTTTTTTTTAAAGTAATCTCTACACCCAACGTGCAGCTCAAACATACAGCCTCGAGGTCAAGAGTTGCATGCTCTCTGACCGAGCCAGCCAGGTGCCCCTCAAGTATCTTTTTGAATGAGCAGAACTGGATAGTTCAGAGGTTACTCTAACTTTGAGCATGCATTCTCCTGTGACCTTGGCAAGGAGTGCTTTCCCTGGGCGATTTCCAAAATATTAACAGGGCACAAATTATAGTGGACTCAACCACGCATCAGCAAGACTTCCAGCTTTGAACACCAGGGTGCTGCACACAGCACGTGAGGCTTCAGATCAGCCCTGCTGCCTCGGTGGTGGCCTGACTTGGCCGGGTGTACAGAAAACCTTGACTCAGTGTTTGTTCTACGATCTGACTCATTGTAACATGTTGATTGTCCCAAACAGGAACTAGAGACAGAGTGTCCCATCTCCATCCCAGAGGTCAGGTGGGGCCAGCTCCCGCCTGACGCATCCCATGGGCTGAGCTTTTAGCTGTAAACTGCTGTGGATGGTCTGGCTTCTCTCAGAGATTGTGGGATAGAAGGGGCCACCACATTTTTTTCAGAGGTTTCAAAGGTTACTCAGTCTACTTTATAGACTCCCCCAAAGATGGATATGATGACACACAAATTGTTCCTTCACAGTTTGAGCAATCATGAAATACGTCCCATAATTCCTCACCATTTCTGAGTTCTGGGCCAGTTCCAAATAATAAAAGCCATCTTTCTCAGTGACTGCCTTTCTCTGCTAGTTGTGAGGGACAAAGGACAGGGCACCACACTGACTGCACGAAAACGTAAGCCACGTCTACCATGCTATTGATACTTTTTCTCTTCAAAAGCAGCGATGTCCCGTGAAAGGTAAGTAGCCAATTTATTTCATGCTCTGTCCTTCATTCTTAAAAATCCCACGGATGGGCATTAATTCATACTCCGCTATGGTCTGAATGTTACTTTAAAAAAAAAAGATATTAGAAATAAAAATAGGGCTGTCTTCCAGACTCCCATCCCATTTAAGTAAAATTCAATGTGCATTGGTAGATTGGTTAGATAGATTGGTTTGGGATTTATTATTCATTATTAAAAAGGGTTTCTTTTCAAGAGAGTCTCTAAATAAGAATTTTATGTATCCAGCTCCACTATTGTAACTTTTTAAAGGTTCCACTTAAAAAAAATTCAATGTCTATCCAGCATTTAAGAAAAAATGTCTATTATTTATGTTGTGATCCAACTGGAATGACATTTCTGTGAATTGAATGTCTCAACCAAGCAGCGGTACAAACAGAATAAAGCAGGCGTAAACTCCTTCTTCATTTCTGAATTCTCTGCTCTTCGGTTGAATGTGACTTTCCCAGTATCAGGGAAGAAGACTGATAAACATTAAAGAATTAATGGATTGGCAAGCAATGCAACAGAGGCCAATGGAACAGTGATCACATGGAGGAAAAAGAAAAAAAAAATCTCTTTTTCAGTGTCTCTGATAAGTGCTCAGGAATCCTGAATATAAGGCTGGGCACACTGATGCCAGAACAATATAGATTAACTCAAGGGAGTTAAAAGAACAGGAACGTATATGATTAGAAAGTAAGGAGAGTGATTTATGGGCAAAGACCCACAGAACTAAATACTGTCCACATAGGTTACTTGAGCAGGAAGCCAAGCTTGGAAGTGACAGCTCAGTAATTGAAGAACACAGGAGGGAGAAGAATCTTTTAAGGGGGTAGAAAAAAAGGTTAAGTAGGGGCAGTGGAATGGAATAAAAGGCCCTTGTTTATATATTTAAAAGACCCTCCGAGACAACCTTCTGAATTCCAAATTAGCTGAGTCATCACAGGGGTCCCTCAAACTTGAAAAGATCAAAATGCCGAGCCATAAACCCCCGAAATGATGGTGTTTGCAGCTCAGAGAGGAAAAAGCAGAGAATAAAAATTCTGGTTAGATGTTGGAAATCTTTCCACTTTCAGATGGTGAGAAATATTAGATCATGAAGGAGGTCCCTGAGGGAATTGACAGAAATCACCGCGCAGCTCTTAAAAATCAGACTGCCCAAAGCAACAGAAAATGCAGCGGGGGAGAGGGCCTGTGTTAACAGAGATGAAAACAGACTCAGTTATATGCACTGTCTCTCCCCTCTCCAAACTGCTAGTCCTCCCTGTCACTGTTGGTGGCACCAACACCTCTCCAGGTACCAGCTTCCTTCTCACTGGTCAGCCAGTGGCCAGCTCTAATTTCTTTTGTCAGTTTCGTCTTTCCTGTGTACCTTTTTCACATCACCCATTGCCCCTTACAGCGACGACTCATAAGAATCCTGAATTCTACCTTTGTCCCTAGTACCTCACCTTTCTACTCATTTTTCATACCAACATCAGATTTATTCTCCTAAGGCACAACTTTGATTACGTCACTTCCTTGTTCAAAAACCCTTATTCCTAATAGAACTATTCCAGCTAATAAATCGTAAAGGTATGTTAGAGTACCACCATTTTGCAATCCTTAATGAAATAATGTATTTAACATTGATCAACTTAAAATCATTAGATAAAGAGCTAAAAGGTAGCTTAATAATGAGAGTTTCAAGCAGACATCTGAACCCACTGATCGGTTTTAGCAGGACAAAAAAAAAAGGGACAAAGCACATCCTGATGGAAGAACACAATTTAACTTGGAAGAATTCTTGCCAATAAATCCAAACTGAATCTAATCAAATATCTAGCTACAATTACTAGTTTATAGAAAATCGAGGGGAACTATATTAAACAAAATCCAGAATATGGAAAAACTTAAAGGATCAATGACTCAGTTTCTTCAACAAATAAAAGGGAAAAGAAAAAGAAAAAAAGAAATAGAAGATGAATCTATAGATTCAATGAGACTAGAGATGTATCAACCAAATGTAATGTGTGGACCTGGCTTAAATTCTGATCCAAACAAACTATGTATAAGACATAGTTGAAGCCCCATTAGTGACCTTTAAAGGCTGCTGGATACTTGATACAGTACCTGGCAAATTATAGAGGCAGAGGTAGGATTCAGTAATGTTAATGTGTGTGTGTGTGTGTGTGTGTGTGTGTGTGTTTAAAGAATTATTTTTTTCAGATATACACTGAGATATGACATATGAAGAACAATGAAATATCATGTATAAGATTTCCTTCAAAATAATCAAGAGGGTAGGGGAAAGGGGGTGTGGATTTAGGTGAAAGAATATTGTCATGATAATTTCCAAAGCTCAGTGATGGTACATAGATATCATTATACTATCTTTTCCATGTTGTATATGTTTGAAATATTCCACAATAAAAAGCTTTTTAAAAAAGTCAACTGACCAGGGCACCTGGGTGCCTCGGTTGGTTAAGCATCCGACTCTTGGTTTCTGCCCAGATAATGATCTCTTGGTTCATGGGTTCAAACCCCGTGTTAGGCTCCATTCTAACAGCACAGAGCCTGCTTGGGATTCTCTCTCTGTCCCTCTCTCTGTCTGCCCCTCCCTGGCTTCTGTGTTCTCTCTCTCTCTCAAAATAAATAAAAATAAACTTAAAAAAGAGTCAACCAACAAAGCTATTTAGTACACCGATTTTGCCACACCAAGATATCCAAGGGGTCTCACTGCCAGAGCCAAGTAAAACGCATTCCTGGAGAAGTGAGCTGTTTAAGCATGGAAATTGGATCTTTATTTTCCATTTTTGCTCCTTCCAGGGGGCAATAGATTTTTGAACTTGCTGACTTTCTAGGTTTTCTCCCCATTTTCTATTAATTTCATGGTTTGGTTTTTTTTCTCTACCACACATACAGCTCACAAGTTATTCAATATTTGGCGGCAGCCATGATTGGGAATTTGGTTTTATGATCTGGCCATTTGGTGATCTCTGTTGAATGGATGATATAGATCTTTTTGCTGTTACATGAGAAACAACATAGACTCCAATCTTAGTCACTTGTTTGATTTGTGAGTTCAAACCAATTAAGAATTTTGTGGCCACTGAAGAAGAGAAAAACTCCAGACAGTGAATTTTTGTGTTTCAGTGTTGACGTTGACCTATACCTGAAATGAGAAACACTCTGTGTGTGTGTATGTCTGTAATTCAGGAAGACTTTTAATTCTTGTTGTTGGTATGAAACTTTTTTCTACCTCCGAAGGGTTGAATAAATTAGGTTATAATGTATCTTGAATTAAAGGAGCTCTGTTTATATTGATTCATAGAGATAATATTTCTAAAATACCCAGAAAATGAGGAAATTGATCTTATAAATTTAAAATATGCTGGAATTTTAAGAAAAAAATTCTTACAGAAAACACCAGCTCAAAAATATTTTTATATAAGAATTACAAGTTAACACAATTAAAATGAATCCTTGTTTTAATAATTCAGGTTTAAGAAAGAAAACCATTCACCTATATAGTTTCCCCCAAATTTTATCAGCATAAAATACAAGAGAATATTTTGTTTTTGTAAGATTAAAGTGTGTTTTCTGTTAATCTGATAGTTCTAAATATTTTATATTGGACTATTTATCAAGAAAAAGCTAATATTACTCCTACATAATACTTAAGACTATAAAAATGTTACTTTGTGTTCAATTAATTTGAGTCTTTATTCTGAAATTTTCATATCATCAGGAATCATATTTATAGTGTATTAGCTTGAACATAATATCCAAAACTCTTAGATAACATAAAACTTTAGACTGATATTAAATTAATTAATGAATAATCACTGGTCACCCAGATAATTTTAAGTAGGTCTACATTTTATCTCATTTTTAATTAATTTTATTTTGAGAGAGGGAGAGAGAAAAGCGTGAGTGGGGGGAGAAAGAGGAAGAGAGATAGATTCCTAAGCAGGCTCCACACTGTCAGCGCAGAGCCCGATGTGGGGCTCAAACCCACAAACCACGAGACCACAACCTGAGCCGAAATCAAGAGTTGGACGCTTAACCGACTGAGCCACCCGGGCGCCTCTAGTATGTCTACATTTTAAAGGGCAGATATTGGGGCGCCCGGGTGGCTCAGTCGGTTAAGCGTCCAACTGCAGCTCAGGTCACGATCTCGCAGAGTCATGATCTCGCGGTCCGTGAGTTCGAGCCCCACGTCGGGCTCTGGGCTGATGGCTGGGAGCCTGCTTCCGTTTCTGTGTCTCCCTCTCTCTCTGCCCCTCCCCCATTCATGCTCTGTCTCTCTCTGTCTCAAAAATAAATACGTTAAAAAAATTTTTTTAAAGTGCAGATATTAAACATAATTGTAAGTGTATATACTTTGCTTCTGTGTTTGTGTGATGTGGAATTCCTATATCTTTGGGTCACATTAAAAAATATGTTTAGTTTTTCCACCGTAGGAACACGTAGAAGGGAAGTATTGGCTGTGAAATGTGTGTTATGTATTCATGAGCTTTGCTAGTTCGCCAAAATGCTTATATATGACAGACGGCTCTTATTTACCCTCTGTAGGCAAAGTAATGGACTGTGTTTTTGTTTATCAAGATAAAGAGTTTTGGGGCACCTGGGTGGCTCAGTCTATTAAACCTCGGATTCTTGGGGCGCCTGGGTGGCGCAGTCGGTTGAGCGTCCGACTTCAGCCAGGTCACGATCTCGCGGTCCGTGAGTTCGAGCCCCGCGTCGGGCTCTGGGCTGATGGCTCAGAGCCTGGAGCCTGTTTCCGATTCTGTGTCTCCCTCTCTCTCTGCCCCTCCCCCGTTCATGCTCTGTCTCTCTCTGTCCCAAAAATAAATAAACGTTGAAAAAAAAATTAAAAAAAAAAAACAAAAAAACAAAAAAAAAACACCTCGGATTCTTGATTTCAGCTCAGCTCATGATCTCACGGTTGTGGGATTAAGCCTTATGCAGAGCCTGCCTGGAATTCTCTTTCTTCCTCTCTTTCTGCTCCTCCCCACTTGTGCACTCACTCTCACACTCTCTCGAAGTAATTAACATTAAGTATATGTATATATATTTATATATTTAAGAATATATATTTATTACTTAAATATATATTTATTTATATACTTATATTTATTATATTAATATATAAATGTATATTAATATATAAATACATATTATTTATATATTTAAGTATATATATATATTTAAGAAAAAACCCTCCATATATATACTTACACACATACACACACACACACACACACATACACACATATATACTTTTTTCCTTAAATTATCTGGTTATTCCAGAATTCAAAACCTGAAGAGGATGGTAAAAGACAAATATTACATGGATGCAGAAAGGTGTAGAAAGTTTACAGAGAAGATACTTTTATTTCCCTTGCTTTGTAATACCTGAGTCTGAAAAGAAGAAATAAAATGTCCTAAAATTTTTATGAAAGTTGCGTTGGTATTGATGGGTTTATCCACAAGAAAAATTTTCTGTGTATTCTTTACTGTCAAATATATTTATGAAAAGTTATAATTTGATTTTCTGTCTGTTAAAAAGATAAACTTGTCTTAGAGCTCTTAACAAAAAGCTATTCTTTACTTTTTGTGTGAACTGCCCAGAAGACATAGACCCCGTATCTTGCCAGATAGTCTCCTTTGAACGTATTTTGATAAAAATTATTATAAGATGAGCTGTATTTAAGTTTTCTACTCTTGTCTAGCTTTCATATTTACATACCTTTGAACAGTGACCCAGTATCGCCAAGCCGAATACTCATTAAACAGTAAAGAATGTGGGTGCCTGGGTGGCTCAGTCGGTTAAGCATCTGACTCTTGATTTCAGTTCAGGTCATGATCTCACAGTTTTGTGAGTTCAAGCCCTGCGTGATGCTTTGCACATTGCACGGAGCCCACATAGGATTCTCCCTCTCTCCCTCTCCCTCTGCCCCTGTCCCACTCATGCTCCCTCTGTCTCTCTCAAAATAAATTAATGAACTTTAAAAAATAGAAAAGAATAAATAAAAATAAGAAAAAGTGATTAATTAGGAAATATAAGGAGAAAAAGCAACAGAAGCGGGAGGTGTCATTTTCTCTCTCTCCCATTTAGATATGAAGCTATAACTAGTAGCTTTGGGAAAGACATATTATAAAGAAAAATAATTATTACATATAAAGAGAACCTACCTGTGTTTTGAAACAGCTTAAAAACAATAATAAGCAATGGTACTTTACATTTCTTTAGTCAATACATATGTGAAAGCATCTTTTTCAAACGTTTAGCCATGCCCAAATACTTTATGGAGAGTCAAGGGAAAGGTGAATACATACTTACCCCTAAGTACTGTCATCAACATTATATGGCATTAACATAATATCAACAACTTCTGCAGAGTAGTCTGTTGCACTGAGTTTCCTGATGCAAATTTCTTTGCAGAAAAATAAAGAAATGAAAAAGAACCCAACATTTTCAGGGTGATTAAATCACGCTTATACCAAATCCATCAAGCTAGTTAGACGGAATATGGTAGGTCAATGTCATGGCCACTATTAAAAACATTTGTTTTGACAAACACAAGGATTTTCACAATAACTTATTACATATTTGCCATACAAGGCTCCTGTAATCATGCACAAAGAATAAACCAGGGTTTTTTGAGACTTTGAAGATTCTCTTCAACCACTCAATTTTATAGAAAAGAAAAATGAGGGACAAAGGTATTAGGTGACTTACCTAAGGCTACATAGCTAGTTTTGAATAAACTTCAGTGCACTGTTCTTTTTATCTAGTCAAACATAGAAGTGGGAGCTATGCAAGATTTTGGAGACTTAGTCCAACATTTTTTTTTTCTCTTTAGAAATTAAAATGACATCATAGACAAAATGGCATGAATAGCAATCATCTTTACTCTCATGCTTTAGAATTAGCAATATTTTTTTTCATATGTGCTTCTAAGTCTATTTATCTTTTTTTTTCAATATATGAAGTTTATTGTCAAATTGGTTTCCATACAATACCCAGTGCTCATCCCAATTTATCTTTAATACAATTAAATTTACTGAAAGAAAGACCTTGTTAAATATCACCCCAAGGGATTCTTGCTTCCCCTCTCCCGGGAGTAACCAACCAGTGCTGGGCTTGAGATGCAAATTTCTAGTCCAGTACTGTCTGCTGGAAATATAATGTGAGCCACATACGTAATTTTATTATTATTTTAATGTTTATTTATTTTTGAGAGAGAGAGACAGACAGAGTGTGAGCGGGGGAAGGGCAGAGAGAGAGAGAGGGCGACACAGAATCCGAAGCAGGCTCCAGGCTCTGAGCGGTCAGCACAGAGCCCGATGCGGGGCTTGAACCCACAAACTGCAAGATCATGACCTAAGCCTAGGTCAGATGCTTAACTGAGCCACCCAGGCACCCCCACACATGTAATTTTAAATGTCTACAAGTCAAATTTTAAAAAGAAAAAAAAATACAAAAAAGTGGAATTAATTTTAATAATATATCTTAAATTATTACCCAATATATCCCAAATATCATTTCAATAGGAAATCAACATAAAACAATGTTAATGTGCTATTTTTACTTCCTTTTTTAAAAATAAGTCTTCAAGGGGTTCCTGGGTGGCCCAGTTAGTTAAGTGTCTGACTTAAGCTCAGGTTATGATCTCACGGTTCCCGAGTTTGAGCCCCACATGGCGCTCTGTGTTGACAGCTCGGAGCCTGGAACCTGCTTCGGATTCTGTGTCTCCCTCTCTCTCTCTCTCTCTCTCTGCCAGCTCCCCTGCTCGCACTCTGTGTCTCCCTCTCTCTCTCTCTCTCTGCCCCTCCCCTGCTCGCACTCTGTGTCTCCCTCTCTCTTTCTCTCTCTCATAAATAAACATTTAAAAAAATTAAAAATTAGATAAAATAAGTCTTCAAAACCAGTATGCAGTTTATAGGTATAACACATCTCCATTCAGATTAGTGGAATTCCAAGTGCTTGCTTGCCATATGTGGTTAGTGGCTAGGAATTGGCCGGCCCAGCTCCCATCTATTTTAAAAATGGTTTCTTATTTATATGTATATATTAACACTCACTATATATAGTATTGTTTCTGAATTGTGAGTTTACATTTATATAAGTAATACGCTGCTAGTGTCATTCTCTTCTTTATTTAACATTTTAAATTTAAGATCTATTTGTGATGATGTATGTAAATCAAATTAAGATATCTAAACTGCCATGCTGTATCCCATGTGAATACAAAACATTTTAGATATTCATTACCCCACTGACACACATTTAGGTTGTTTTCAACCTTTTATTCCTTTGGATAAATACACGGTGAACATCACTGTGCTTGTTTGTTTACAACCTTCTAATTTTGCTGACTAGGAAAGAGATGTGGAAGGAAATTCAATAACTTTCCCACTGTCACAAAGGGAGATGACCATGTGTTTCTGACCTGAGGGAAATTACAGGATGAGATTTTCATCAGGAGGTATTGTAATCAAAATCACTTGAGTGTTGTTTCCAAATCACATAGCTCTGCCCCCTCACACCCATCCTAATCCCTAAACCCCCATACCAGTTTAGATCTACCAGAAGATGAGGTGGGGATAGTATTGAACTTTATCTGAGCCCTGGGGTTGGACAGTCAAGCAATCTCCCCATTCCTTTATATTCTGGGAAGTGGCTAACCACAAAGGACCATGCTGCTTTTGCATATTCCAAGATAAGAACGTCCTGACCTCATGAATCCCATAAGAGCTACTGTCCATCTCTCCTCCTGACTCCTTCACTCACTCACCTCTATTAAACCCCACATTTCCTCGCAGATTTTCTCTCCAGAACATCTTTGAAATGTTCCTCATTACTGACAGTTATCCCTATTGCAATAGCTTGAAAAAAAATCATGTCTTTAGTTTTGTAGTACATTTGTTTTTCACAGTTTGGGTGCCATGTCCTTGGATAGTCATGCACCCTGCTTTTATATCCCCTTTTGCTTCACCCAGAACAAGAGGCCAGTGAGTCTGACTGATGCCTTCTTCTGCACTCCTGTCCATTGGAAGTATGGCAAGAATTTGACTTCGATTCCTTTTGAGTATTAGGTGATTTCTGGTTCTGGCTTCTTTGGTTTCATGTTTTGACCATTTGGTGATCTCTGTAAACAGATCAATGGTTTCTAGAGATCCCTCTCTGGGGTGAGAGACAACAAATAATCTGGTTTGTTAGTCTTTTCTTTGTCTACCTGTCTATATAGAGCTCAAATAAATTAAAGATTCATACCCACTGTGAAGAAAACAGCTCGTTGACACGAACCAGTGAGTTTTGTAATTATGTGTTTATGCTTGACTCATGGCTGAAATTTTAGAATTGAAGTTACAAAGTCTCTCTATGCCTGTAGGATTATGCATCTGTAATTCAGAAAGGCTTTTATCTTTCATTGTGTGATATGTAATATTTCTCTACCTAAAGATGGTATTACTAAATCAGATTATAAATAAAATTTCTTAAAGGAGCTCGATTCTGATGGCTTAGCAATAGGTTAGCACTTATGTACATTGAATATTCCTAATATTTCCAGGAACTAAGGAAATTGAGTCTCAAATACTTTAATGTGCTAGAATTAAAAATTATCTTTATAGGGGCGCCTGGGTGGCTCAGTCGGTTAAGCGCCGGACTTTGGCTCAGGTCGTGATCTTACGGTTTGTGGGTCCGAGCCCCGCGTCAGGCTCTGTGCTGAGCCTGCTTCCGATTCTGTGTCTCTCTCGTTCTCTGCCCCTCCCCCACTCGCACTTTGTCTCTCTCTCTCAAAAATAAATAAACATTTAAAAAATTATCTTTATAGAAACCAACTTGGATATGCTTTAGGAATTGAAGTTCACATAATTTAGATAAAGCTTTGGCAAACAAGACTGGTTTAATATTTTTGGTTTAATAAAAACAGCATGTCTTCTCTGATTAGGGTTAAGAATAATAGGTACATAGAATTTTGTTCCACTTGGAAGTGTTCTACATGAACTCACACAGGTTTACTGATTGAGTAAGCCAGTACCAGTAATACTTAAGATTGTTAGTGTTTAAAATATGAAAAATTGTACATTTGTGTTTAACCAAATAAAGTCATTGCAATAACAAACTTTATTTTAATAGTCATTATGTTTTAGAGTATGTCAGCAGGAAGATAATTTCCAAGATCTTTAGGAAGCCCAAAAGCTTAGGTTTATACTAAATTGAGTTAACTAATAGATATTAATTGAATGCCTAGATCATTTCAAAGATGGAACACTGAAACATTAACATGTAAGCATAATTTTAAGTGTATATACTTTTTGTCTTTTATTTTATGTGTTACAGAGGGAAAGAGGAGCTATGCATTTGAGTCTGCCAATGACCATGTTCATTTTGAGCAATTGTATTATAAGGATGTGTATGGCTATGAGAAGCTGTGGAATGTATATTCATGAGCTCAGCTCATCTGCTGAAAAGTATTGGTGTGTGACACACAGTTCACAGTTCTCTGCCTCCTAGTTTTCTCTGTGAAATGCAAGTTACTGAAGGTAAATAATATGTGAGTGAGACTCTAACAGGAGTGGTAGCAGCAGAAACGTACACCTTTGTGTGCAAGGTGGGCAGGACACGTTTCTGTGAAAGAAAAAGAGAGTGATTTTGTTCTAAGGCAAAATGACAGAATGGATGTAGAAAGTTCATGGAAAGGAAATTTTATTCACCTTGGTCAACGCTAGCTAAGGTTTAATGGGCTTATTTATAAGATTTTCAAAGAAGAGCTTATGTTTACATTTGTCTGCTTTACTAAAAGATTGTAAAAGGCTTTTTTTTTTTTAAACTGGGTAATCTGATAGAATGAAGGGGAGTGGTCTTCTTTGTGAGCAGTAAATGGGGACTGATAACGTTGAACTTTAGTCCTCCACTCCTTTGTGTTCTGGGAAATGGCTAACCACAAATGACTACCATGCTTTCCCTTATTCCAAGATAAGAATGGTCTCCACCCTCTTCTCCAGTCTAGTAAGACTCACTGTCTGTCCTTCCTTCCTCCTGACTCTTTTGTTTACCTGTAAACCCCAGGTTTTCTTCCTCTATTTGGAGATAATCTTTATTAGTGAATGGTCTCACTCATGCGATAGTCTGAATAAAACCATCTCCTTAATCATCCAGGGCATTCTGCCTTTCACAGGGCTACAATCTTTCAATTAAGTGACCTTGGCAAATTAATAAATGTAACAAGCAATGCATATAAGAAATACGAGGTGACAAAATGATCTATTTTATGGTGACTTTTATGGAAATGAGCCTTGGAAAAAGATTTGAAGGAGAGGAGGGGAAGAGGAAGTTTAGCCTATTGATGGTAGCCACAAAAAAACCCAAATTCTCCTCTGTGTGCACCACCCCCAGGGGAGGTCAGAAACAGTTAGAAACAAAGAAATTATTACTGGATTTCTCATACCAAATCAGACATTTTGGAAAATAGCTGGAAGAGTAGCCATCAATGCAAGTCCTTCTACTGTAGGAGCTAGAATTTTTTAATAGAGCTTTATTAAGCTCCAAAGGGCAGGAAAGACTGACAGCAGACCCTTTAAGGCATGAACTACAGAAAAAGGAATTACGAGTAATGATCAAAGAGCAGTGTCCTACTCCCAAGTTACAAAGATTCATCCAAAGTTTCATTCTTCATGGGAAGAAAGAATCAGAGGGTCAGGAATAATTGGTTGGTACCTTAGAATGAATTCACAGTTAAAGATGGATTTCTGTAAACATTGGTAGAAACCCGACATTCTAGAAGAGAAAACACATTGCCTGGCCTCCCAGGGTGTAGCCTGAGGAACTGACGGCCTCAGAGAAGAGCTGAGGGAGTCCAGTGGAAGCTGAGGGAGGTATCTGGGAGTGAGGACATCGATGTGAGCACCCCAACGTGGGGTGGAAAAATTAGTGATGCTGCTAAGAATTCCCCAGTCCCCAAAGAAGAGCACAGAATTATCTTTTCTGTTGGGTTGAGGTGATGAGAATGCCATCTGGGGTCCAGGCCAGGGTCTCAGATAACTACAGCAGATGTATAACAGGGTCAGAAATTCATTACCAAGACCACATGAGACACGCTACATCTCAGAGATGGTCAAAGAGGACAGTGTAGCAGGTGGGCCAGACAGCCTCATCTGATCCCAGGACAATAAGTCAGAATAAGTCAACCATCTTGAAATGTACATGACATCCAGGGAAAGACAGTAAAGTAGAGTAGTTTCTGGATTGAGTCAACAGATGCAGAAAGATGCAGTTTTTAACTGGAAGTGAATTAATGAGTTTGAATTCGTATCCTGCAGGTTTTGCCTACCTAATAGCAATGGGTACTTACCAGCTACATTCAGTTCAGTTTAAAAAAAAATCACATCTTTGCACACCTGCATTTATGAATGTGAAATGTTATTACCTACTGTGAATTATAGATGAGTGAAACTAGCAAGAAATAGGAAAGAGAGATTGTATTCGATCGAAATAAGATTATTCACAGCATAGGAATGACTATCGGAATTTTCTGGAACATGATCCCAGGCAAAGGTCAAGGACAAAGGAATTTGATTTTAAGAAACAGCATGATACAAGGTTCATAGAACTCTTCTCTAAGAGAGAAAGCATAGAAGAAAAAGATGGTGCATTCTCCACATCCCTAGTGAAGAACATTTCTCCTTCTCTGACTCTAGGATCAGCAGACAAACCTCTGTATATGATGTGCCTTCCTGAGTAGATGATAAATAACTAAAAGGGTTATTCCAAGTATAGTGTTGGCATTTTCCACATATTGTATCTCAACAATCTCCACATGCGGACATCTGTAGTTCCACAAATACGAGTGTATTTGTAGGGAAAATGTGACAGACTCTTTGAAATTCAGTATAATCCTTGAAAGCCCAGGCTGTCCAGTTACTAAACTCGCACAGATAACAGATCACAGCTCTCTGGCCAAGTACTCCTCCCTTTGAACATAAATAAGAGAGCAATCTGGCTTACAGACTGTCCCCTGGATTCTTGGTCTTCGTGCATTAGTTTACTGAAATTTATCAACCTACAATTTTTGAGTAAGTTGGAAAATAGACTGATTTTGTTTTGTTTTGCTTTAGACTATCTGAAACACATACACACACACACACACACACACACAGTGCCCTGTATACGGTGATGGTTTCACCTCAAGCTCCTCGTGTTCTCTGGATCTTTTCTTTCATTACACCTGCTCTTGGAAAAATCCTTCACACCGGAGTAAACTGCTAACAGTTTGAAATGCATATCTCTTAGTGAAGGAGCAACTTTTAACAATATGAAAATCTGAGACTGAATAAATAAATTCTAATAATGACATTGCAGCCTGCATCCAAGTGGATGAGAGAATATCTGGGGACTACAACCCTTACAGGGCCCACCTGAAATCATACTACCTAATTGGTAACCTCATCTATGGATAACCTGGCCCTGATGGGACCAACAAACATTTGTCTGGTTAGGAATCGGAGTTGAGTTTTTGGGGAATGAAGATGAAAGGGTAGTACATTTGATGGAAGTTTGGAAATACATACCATAGGGTATATTAAATAGTCAACTGGTATTCATGATCATTTCCTAAACAGAAACAGAACTTTAAGGAATAGGTTTTTATCCAAAAAGCAGGATAAGTTGGAAGGAACAGGGGTTGAAAGCAGACAACCTAATTGTAGCACGTTTCTAATGGTACATTTCTAAAAATCGGTTCGTTGACTCCCCACAAGTCAAGTTTCTCAATGCAGGCAAGACTGGCTCTTCTTAACACAAAATTCTGTTTCTGTGTTCTCTTGCCTAATGATGGCTTGGCTACAAGTAAACAAGCTTCCGTGAGATTCTTGATGCGAACAACTTGCATCTTATTGAAAGATGAAGACAATTTCACTGCTTCAGCAACAACTCTGGCTGAACATGAGACAATACAGCAACAACCCCGGTCCTTTCCCAACAGGACAAAACCAAACAGACCAAGTCCACTGGCCTCTTGGCAGGAGTCTCCTGGATTAGGGAGACTCTCCTAGATTAAGGGGCCGGACCCATCCTACGATCAGAACAGGACGCTAGCACCCACATCACTTTCACTCAGAGGCTTCTTCTCTTCTTTTTCTTCTTTCTCCTTTTAAATCACTTCAGGAGGCCTGTTCCCTTAAAATACACTCAATCTGGGCCACCTCTGACAGAGATATATAGGCCCCTCCTGCAGGCTGATAATTTCACATCCCAAGAAGGCTAATACACTTGCCCCTTCAAACTTGTATTCTTGGATCCTTTGTTCACATATTTTAGAAGAGAGGTTGAGAGGAGCCTGGGGGAAGGACAAAGAAGGATCCTAGCAGCAGGCAACTATGCTCAACTATGCTTCTCCTTGTTCTAGTCCTAGACAGTTACACACACCCTCAGCAAAAGCCCTTACTGTTCTCTGGGCCAACCTCCTGTTAAGAAGCTAAATGAACATTTTATGTTTCTGAACCATAACCCTAGGGGTGAGGGAGTCTCAAAAACGTCTTAGAAAAGTGGGTATCATCTAACATCTACAGTTTCTCCATAAGAGATAAAGGCTCTGGCACTTTCGAGCTGTGTGACTTTGGACAATTATTTCACGTCTCCGTGCCTCAATTTCCAAATCTGTAAAATGGCAATAATAATGCTGTCTATATCAGAGGGTTATTTTGAGATTTAGAGAAGTTAATACACTTAATACATTTAGAACAGTGCCTGGCACAGATGGAGCTACAAACGAGCATTTTCTATTCTTAGTAGACTAGGAAGAAGAATTTAGGTAATTGCAATTTTCCCAATCTCCTTTCATTTTCAGAAATGTTCAGTCACTCAAGTAATGTTTGTTGCTTCACATAAATTAGCATTTTGGACATCTGCTTGGTTGGCCCATTCCTTAGTCGGGCTCTGAGTCCATAATAGATAACCATGCCAAAGTGTGATATAAGGGAAAAAAAAGTAGTTAATTAAATTAGGCAGAAGGTGCACTGTCTTCTCAAAGCAGGGAACACTAAGATGGACATACAAAGCCTTTCGTGGGTACAGGAAGAATCAGGACAATATCACTGGCAGTGGCAGGGTGAGGTGGAGGTCAAGGGTTGGGGGCCGTTAAGAGAAAACATACCCAATATCTGAAGGAAATACAATCACTATCTTGAAGAGATATCTGCACCCAGTATTATTCACAATAGCCAAGACATGGAAACAACCTAAGTGTCCATTGACAGATGAATGGATAAAGTATGCTATAGATACATGTGGAATGTCATTCAGCCATAAAAAAAAAAAAAAGAAAAAAAAAGAAAAAAAAAAGAAGGAAATCCTACCATTTGCAACAACATGGATGGACCTCAGGGTATTTCTAAGTGAAATAAGTCAGACGGAGAAAGACAAATACTGCATTATCTCACTTATATGTGGAATCTTAAAAAAAAAAAAAAAAAAAGCCAAACTCAGAAACAAAGAGTGGAATGGTGGTTGCCATGGGCTGATGGGAGGGGAAAGGGGTGAGATGCTAAGAAAGTGGTTATTGAATGTTTCTACTACAGAAACTGGTAGCTACGTGATGGATGATAAACGGATGTGTTAACTAATTTTATTGTGGTCATTTCACAATATATATGTGTATCAAATTACCACCTGTATGCTTTAAACTTACACAGTGTTCTAAGTCAACTATATCTGAATGAACTTGGGGGTAGGGAAGAAAATATAACCCAAACCTACATATTCAAATACTGACTTAACATTGTATCTCTTAAGGGGCTACATACATTTTTCAGTGATGCTGCTATATTTAAAAACATATTTGGAAGCTGGAAACTTCCAGAAAGCCAAATTAGAAGATATACATGAAAATAAATTATTGCTTTGCTTTTTACCCCAACCTCTGCTGGGCAGGGGTTTTTTCCCACTGTAGTCACTAGATGTGGTTCTGGAAGGTTCTTGGCTATTTCTAAAAAGAAACTTAGAAGTACAAATTTCTATTTTTCTACCACTGAGACTGTCCAAAACTCAGTTCTGAAAGTGACACTAGCATTTGAATAAGATATTTAACTTGTATTTTGGATAGTAATATGGGATTTCTACAGTTTTTGTTAAGTAAAGAGACTGTTACTTTGTAGTCCCTTTATCTATCTTGTGTATTATTAAATCACTGTATTTTCTAGGTAAATCAAACTCAATGCCTCATGATCCTGCCCCCCCCAAATTAATAAAATAAAATTAGCCATGTACTTATTCCACAACAGCAGTGTAAGTTTTAATGAGAATATTTGTAAAGTAATTCCGAGTTCTTACTCTGTGAATGCACACCATCGGTATTAAAGTCAGCAAATAAAACAGTCTTTGCCTGTGACAAAGACAGTCAAGGTAAGGGTTCTAGGGGCGCCTGGGTGGCGCAGTCGGTTAAGCGTCCGACTTCAGCCAGGTCACGATCTCGCGCTCCGTGAGTTCGAGCCCCGCGTCAGGCTCCGGGCTGATGGCTCGGAGCCTGGAGCCTGTTTCCGATTCTGTGTCTCCCTCTCTCTCTGCCCCTCCCCCGTTCATGCTCTGTCTCTTTCTGTCCCAAAAATGAATAAACGTTGAAAAAAAAAATTTAAAAAAAAAAAAAAAAAAAAAAAAAAAAAAGGTAAGGGTTCTAAACAACTGCTCCAGTACAGTGTTTAAGGAGCTATTTCCATTCTCTCTCTTGTAGCGGCTCATTTAGCCCTTGTACCACATCCTTTGGCGGGAGTAGAAACGCACTACTCTGGGAATGCTACCCGCGCTATGGGGAAGTCATTTGTAACTGCTAAATGACTTGCATCCTGGTAGGACTGAGAGGTATCGGAATTGCATTCGCCCACGCATTTCCACCAGGCATTCTGCTCAGGGGACTCTGACGTGTTTATCATTACAGTTTCACCCCCGAAGAGGTGCTTAACTAGGTTTGCCTTCAGATTCTAGCTGGTCGGAGGATGCGGAAACCCAGCAGGCAGGGCAAATATATCGAGATGGCAGGCCTCAGGAGAATTACACGGAAAACCCACAGCTTCCCATGCCCGACGCCAAGGCTAACTTGGAAAGTGTCAAGAACGTGCCGGAGTCTACAGGCTGCCGCGCGAGCATCTGGTTGACCTCTGGAATGGTGAAACACTGGCCAGAGAGAGAATAGCAGGCTGCACAGAACCGATACTTGGTTCCCTTTAGACACCGGACATAAAAAGTGCCATCAACCAGTTCTATCGGTAAAATCATGTGAGCTCTCCCTTTTATTTTCTTAAGAAAATCAAAAGTTTTCAATACCCAAACCTTTCAACATAAAGCCTTATTTTTTGTAAGATTAATAGCCTCAGTCCAGCTCTCTCTTGCTAGCAAATGAGGAAGACCATAACAGAGTATAGGAGAATGTGAGCCTTCTTCACTCAATTAGCAGCTGTGACCGAGCCCTTATTGGGCATCAGACACCACAACAGTGCTGGAGAGATAAAGTGAGTTAAGACATGAATGCAGCCCTTGAAGGGCTTACTGTGTCAAAAGAGGCAGATAAATAACAACCCCACCTATAAGGAGGGCTGTACACAACAGAAAGAACAGTCTCTAGGTTGGAGGATAATAACCGACTACACGGGAGAGTTAATCTCCATCAAATAATTTACATCTGAGATGGCTCAAAGGTTGAGAATTCACTATAAAGAATCGGGAAGAAGAGTCTAGAATAGCATTCTCTGGGGTTGAAAGCACAGAAGCACCTGGCATATTGGCAAGTGTCATAGGTTGAACTGTGTCCCCCCCCACATTCACATGTTGAAGTCTTAACCCCCAGCACCACAGAATGTGACCTTAATTGGTAGACATTCTAATAGGATAGACATTATAAAACGGGGCTATTTGGACAAAACAGTCACCACCTGGGGAGAACGCCACGTGGAGATGAAGGCAGAGATCGGGGAGTCGCAGCAGGAACCAAGGCAGACCAAGGATTGCCAGCAACCACAGAAGCTCGGGGAGGCCTGGGTCGGATTCTCCCTCACGGCCCTCAGAGTTGTGACCGCCCTAACGGGACCTAGGTCTCGACTTCCAGCCCCCAGGACTGTGAGACGATACGTTTGTGCTGTGTTGTGGTACTTTGTGAAGACAACATTAGGAAACGAACACAGGTGGAGTGGTAAGATGTTCTGTTTGGTCGCCTGTGCAGGTGTGACGTGCAGAATAAGGACCATAGGGAACGAAGCTGCAAAGGAGACGAGGTCCTTACCCAGGGTCTTTGACGTCAAACTGAACAAGTCCCTCTCAGATTTGTTGATGAAAGGGAGCGGCAGTTTTTAATGAAGGAATAAAACTCGGGGGAAGGGAAGAAGCTGGAGGTTTAAACGGGTGGCAGAAACCATAGGAAAGAATCCTGGACCCAGAGCCATGAGCCCAGGCACAAGAACAGGAGGTTGTGAGACCCTTGACATTTTAGGTAAAATTTCGTGTGGTTGTGCATCATCACAGCCTATTAGCTAAGGGCACAAATCTGGAAGTCAGGCCTCAGTTCCAAATCCCCGTTCTAACACATATTAGCACAAGGCTATCATCAAATTATTTCTCTTCCCGAAGGCTCACTTTCCTCAACTAGAAAAGGGGGATGACCTTATACTATATGCTGGTTATGAGAATGTAATGGTATATTGTACAGAAAGTACTTAGTACCATGACATAGAATAAGTGCTCTTTCATAAATGCCTCCTATTATTGTTTCCTTATTTTCCTTTTCCATGTGCGGGTGATGCCTCAACACTGAATTCAACGAGATCGTTGTCACATTAAGGTTCTGATGCCTTCAAAGTCCACCAGTTAATGGAAAGTATGGTAAACAAAGTTAAGGCTTCAAATTCTACATCCATATTAAAATTGGCTTAATAGGTAAAATTAATGATCTTTCTTTATTATGAACACACAGCTAATCTCAATGAACGGACTATTTTAAAATTGAACGTTACTAATAATTCTATCAAACTAATGGTTACCGGAGGGGAGGTGGATGTGCTGGGGTATGGGTGAAATAGGTGATGGGGGGGATTAAGGAGTGCACTTGTGATGAGCACTGAGTGATAAAAAGAAGAGAGAGAGGATATACAGGGGCACCTGGGTGGCTCAGTCAGTTAAGCATCTGACTTTGGCTCAGGTCATGATCTCACTTTTCATAATATCAAGCCCCACATCAGGCTCTCTGCTGTCAGCACAAAGTCCACTTCAGATCCTCTGTCCCTCTCTCTCTCTCTCTCTCCCTGCCCCTTCCCTGCTCACATATGCTCTCTCCTCTCTTTCTCTCTCAAAAATAAACATTAAAAAAAGAATATGCTAAAATAATTCAGGGGGAAAAAATAACAATTCTGTCTCCAGTGGAGATAAGTGACAAATATAATTAAGTTCTGGTTAACTGAGCAAAGTTCTTTGACTCTTTGGGGCCAAAGTGACCAATAAAAACTGTTTGAGAAACAATCATATGCATGTTCAATAAGTAAATGTGTATGGGGTGTGTGTGTGTGTGTGTGTGTGTGTGTGTGTGTGTATTAACTCAACATTATCCAGTATAATAATTGACCGCTGAGATACAAGTCTTTTTCAAAAGAATGACCTATGGCAGCTATCATTCAAATTCACACTAACAGATTGCAACGGATTTATGTCCCAAGACTTGATCTCTAAATTTCCCACAATTTTAAAGTGGTTTTTAATTGGAGATGAGTCAGAGTCATGTTATATAATTTCGGTCCCAGATTATGGTTCTGATTATATCATAAATTTGGGGGCATCTGTTAGTGAGGATAAGATCCTCCTCATCTCTTTAATACAAAAGCTTTTTATATTCCTCATTGTGGGAGAGAGAAAAGCTACTATTTCTTTTATTGAGTATCTGACCCAAGATCATATATTCCTTGGAGTCAGACTTAAGCCAGACAAAGCTTTTATCTCTCTATGACATCTCACTATCTTTCCAACTATGTATTAATAACATGAAGATAAGAACAAAGAGAAGTAGAATTACTATTTCTTGAGTACCTACTAAGTACTAGACACTTTGGCATGGACTTTCTTATTTCATTATCAGTTATTACCTGCATTTTTCACAATTTACTCATTTAATATGGGATAGAGCCAAGGTTACTATCCAAGTTTCTGACTCCCAATTCACTGTTCTTTCTACCACACAAAAGAAGACTGCCTTCCCAACTCCCCCAAAATATCCAAGTTTAGTTTTCTCTCTTCTGACATAATCTCATAAATTGTACTTTATTGTTTTAGATTGGGTTCTCCTCAATGCAGACCTCATATCAAGAACTGAAGTGCACAGGGGCACCTGGGTGGCTCAGTTTAGCGTCCAACTTCAGCTCAGGTCATGATCTCATGGTTCACACGTTGGAGACCCGCGTCGGGCTCTGTGCTGACAGCTCAGAGCCTGGAGCCTCCTTCGGGTTCTGAGTTTCCCTCTCTCTGCCCCTCCCCTGCTCACACACACTCTCTCTCTCAAAAATTAATAACCATTAAAAAAATTAAAAAAAAAAGAAGTGCACATTGTTTCTTCGGGAGGTACTTCTAGGCAGGATCCTCAGGGAAGTAGGGAAGTAAAATAGAACAGGCAAGGAAAGCAATAAAAGGCACATCGATGAGTGAATTACCACTGGGGGCAACTGGGGTTCATTCTATGGGAGTTTGTGGGAGACTGCATCAAGCACATCTGAGCCGGGGTGACCTACTGGGGTGTCTACCCACTAACTCCTGTTAGTGAATAGTTGAAAGCTGTTCCTCAAAGCCTTAACTCCCCGGCTCTCATAGTCGGGTGGCCACAGAAAGCTCTCAGGCAAAAAGCTGAACATGCTTGCCTGCTGAAATCCTGGGGGAATAGTGAGTCCCACAAAGATATGGGGGGGGAGGGGCAAAGATGCACTGTGTTTGCTACAATTATTGTCCTCATTTTATAAATGTGGTAACTGAGGACCAGAGAAGCTAAGTGTCTTGCCCCTCGTACTCAAGGATAATGAATTGACTAATCGGCAGTATCACTTGTCCCCAAGGAATGTGTTTCTAATGCTTAGAAAGGATGAACATGGGGCACCTGGGTGGCTCAGTCGGTTAAGCGGCCGACTTCGGCTCAGGTCGTGATCTCGCGGTCTGTGGGTTCGAGCCCCGTGTCGGGCTCTGGGCTGATGGCTCAGAGCCTGGAGCCTGTTTCAGATTCTGTGTCTCCCTCTCTCTGACCCTTCCCGTTCATGCTCTGTCTCTCTCTGTCTCAAAAATAAAATACAATAAAATAAAAAAAAGAAAGGATGAACATATTAACTTCTCTAGGCTGTTTCCCTGTTAACACAGTCACGGCTCCCAGTGGAGCTGGAGATAAGTTATTTTCACCTTGTCACACTGTTTTCCTTTCAGTTATTAGCTTTCAGCTCATCGCCTCTCCCTAACTTGTGAAGTAGTCAATGCGGTCTTCTGCCTTCTTACAGGATCACCCCCCACCCTGGCCCCATTTTAACTTAGTCTCCTCTGTAAACACTATCTCCAAGTGAGGTCACCTTCTGAGGTGCTAAAGGGTATAACATCAGTATATCAATTTGGAGGTGATATAATTCAGCCCATAACAGGACATCCAGGAAGAAGTAAATTAGACCCATAGAACTGATCATTTATGTTAGGTTTAGGAACAAGCATTTTTGTTTTGGGGTTTTTGGCATTTAAAATAATTGTCATCCTTTCAAAAATTTGACATTTTGAAATTCTGCAAGATTAGTCTTATAAGTAAAATGCAAAAACATATAACTGAGTCACTGATTTTAGATTTGGAATTTTAAGTTGGACGGTATGAGTTTTTGGCTAAGTTTGTAAATAATAGTAGAATGTTTTAAAGAACTTAGATTCTTTATATTTTTAAAGTATAATTTAATAGATTTACAACGTCAAAGTATATGGGAAAGTTTTGCTTGCTGAACATTTATTTAAAATATGTGAAAATAGAATCTATTATGTTACATTTATAAATGAAGTTTAAAACATTTTATGAGAGTTTAGCCAAGTTTGTAAATGGGACGGAATATTTAGGAGAGTGTAAAAATATTAATCAAAGTTTCCTTGGAAGTGATTATTAAATGTTAAGAGATTTATAACTATAACACCATTTTTAGGTCTAATTTAAAAAGCTTAAAGGAAAGCTAAATTTTTCAATTTGTCACCTTAATAAATTGAACATTAATTTTAAAAAAAGCAGCCACCAATAGCATTTCTCGTGCAGCAGTCTGCCCTCAAGAATGCAAAAGTCTCATTTCAATACTAAGAATACCATGTGAAAAAGAGCTACATTTTTAACTTAAAGTTCAATTTTTCTCCTATTACAAAAGCAACACACACACATTATAGAGATGTTCGAACCATCGAGGACCCTTTTTAAAGATTTGAAGATATCAATGAAAAGATAATAAAATAAAAATTATATAATCCATGAGATAATTACAGCAAACATCCTTGTAGGAAGCATCTGCAGACGTCAGTGTTCTCAGTGTGTGGTTTCCAGACCAGGGCAGCCGCCACACCTGGGAATGAGTCGCAAGACCAAACCCCCCGCCCCTCCCCCCTCCCCTCCACCCCCTTCACTCCACCTTCCAGACACACTGAATAAGATGCTGGGGGGGGGGGGCAGGAATCTGGCTAAAACAGTCCCTCCAGGTGATTCTATTGTATGCTAAACTTTGAGAGCCACTGACACACGTCAGAATTGTTTCCACAGGGTAAGTACCTCTGAGCGATAGTGTTTGCTCAAAAAGGATTTTGTGCTTTTTGGTTTATTGTTATTATCATCATTAATACTTTCACTGAACCATAGACCTTGTTTAGATGGCACCAGTTTTTCCACTAATGTTCTTTTCTGCGCCAGGATCCAATACAAGTTCCCAGATTACATTTAGTCATCCTATCTCCTTTGTCGCCTCGGGTCTGTGACAATTATTTAGGCTTTCCTTGTTTTGCAAGACCTTGATATTTTTACTTTTTTTTTTTTTATTTAAAAAAAATTTTTTTTAACGTTTATTTATTTTTGAGACAGAGAGAGACCGAGCATGAACTGGGGAGGGTCAGAGAGAGAGGGAGACACAGAATCTGAAACAGGCTCCAGGCTCTGAGCAGTCAGCCCAGAGCCCGACGCGGGGCTCGAACTCACATACCGCGAGATCGTGACCGGAGCCGAAGCCGGACGCCCAACCGACTGAGCCACCCAGGCGCCCCAACCTTGATATTTTTAAAGGATATTTGTGAAGTATTTTGTTGAGTGTGCCTCATCTGGGGTTTTCTCATGATTATTAGATTGGGGTTATGAGTTTCAGGAAACAATACCAGAGAGGTGAGGTACCCTTTTCATTCCAGTCTATCAGAGGGTATGTGATATCCTCGTGATTTACCACTGGTGATGTTAACCTTGACCACTTGGTTAGAATGGTGTCTGCCAGATTTCTCTGTTGTAAAGTTACTATTTTTCCTTTTCATACTTCATGCTTTGTAAGCAAATCACAGAGTCCAGTCAGCACTCAAGGGAAGGTACGTTAAGGGCTACCTCCCAAAGGGGATAGGACCTCCATAAATTCTTTGGCATTGTAAAGATTTCCTCTCCCCCACTGATTGATTGGCTGATTGATTTACATCAGTATGGATTCACGGACACTTGTTTTATTCTTTGGGTTATAATTCAATGCAACATTTATTTATTTCTTGCTCATAGTATTCTAGCTTTGGCCAACTCTTTCAGATTGGTTCCTATGTTTTTGCAGCTTTATTGAGGTATAATTCACCAGTAAAATTGTAATATATTTAGCATGTACAACATGATGATTTGATATACATATACATAGTGAAAGATTTCTACCAAGTTAATTAACACATCTATCAGCTCGCATAGTAGCTTTTTGGGGGGAAGGCGGTAAAGACACTTAAGATTTACTCTCTTAGCAAATTTCAATTATATAATACAATATCACCAGCTATAGTCACCATGCCATAAATAAGATCCTCAGAACTTATTTAACTTAAAACTGAAAGTCTTTTATCAACCTTCTCCCATTTCCCTACCCTCTAGCCCCTGGCAACCACCAATTTACTGTTTCTGTGAATTTGACTTTTTTTTTTTTTTTTTTAAGGTTCTACATGTAGTATTTACCTTCTCTGTCTGGATCCTATGTTTTTTGTTTATCATTCCTTACCTTTGGCACTGCAAGATGGCTCAGGGTTCTTATTTTATATTTCCCATGCTCAGCCCTGTAATAATCATTTCTCTAAGGAGCCTTGATTCCTTTAACTGGAGAATTGTATTCAGTAACCAAGATCTGTGCCCTCGGTGTGCTTCTTGCCACGAGGGTATTACTAACCTTAGACTTTCTCATGGGCAGAGCTAGTCAATCCATATACTTTTAAGGATTCCAATATATATTGCAACATTTTCCTTTTTTATCTAGCTTACATCGTACCACTAATGTATGATAGAGCAAGTTTTCCTGTATGTTTGTCAACAAGGATCATTATGATTTATTTTATTGTAACTTTACCAATGTGATAAATTCTAAAAAAAATCGTATACCTATGCAATTTTTATTACTGTGTCAAGTAAATATTTTCCATATATCCACTAGGCATTTTACTTTCTCCTTTCCTAAGTTTTCTCCTTGTGGCATTTGCTCATTCATTTTTCTACTACTGCTCACTTACTAACTACAGTAAAAGAAACTGTTTAAACATACACTCTTCAGATATTAAGGTAACAGAAAATGAACATACTAATAGCCATGTCTAGCAAACCTCATGGCTTAATTATATTTGCGAATGAAAGAAAAGCTATTTGGTTATCTCTTTGACCTGAAACTCACCTGGAGAGACAATCGTTGGAAGAAATTCCAAAGTACTATAAAATATTGATACATTTCAGGTTGACCTCCCTTTGCACTGGTAGCTGACAGAAACCACTAACATCCTAGGAGTTTGTGTGAAGCATGGAGTGATTTTAAGTTCTTCTGTGCTCTGGGAGAGAAAGTCGAGATTTCGTTGTGCATATGGCCTGATTTATGAGGAATGGCAAGCTGCAAAAACTCTCTCCTCTGGACCTCCACAGGGCACATGAATTTTGCCGTATCTGCAAAGGAATCTCAAGATGAAGTTTACAGTTTAAAAGTGTGGTAGAGAGCATTATACTCAGGACATTTCATTTATATTATAGTTGCTTCAGTATAAGATAGTCAAGGGCAGCTGTACCACTTAACAAGTGCTTGGAAAAAGAAGATAATGGGCATTTGAGGTACAAGAGTGGGTTCATTGCCTAGAATACTATCATAAAGCCCTCAAGCCCTCAAAAATCTGGTAATACCTCCTCTCGTTTAGTTCATCCACCATTCTTTGCTCCAATCACACAGAGGTAATTGCTATCCTTTGACCATGCCAGGCAAAACCAAGGGCATTTGCACACATTATTTTTTTCTGCCCAGACCATTCTTTCTCCACGTATCCACACAGCTCCCACCCGTTGCTCAGACGTTACCTTCTCAATAAGAACTCCCTGACCATAGTGTTGACATGATAATCCCTCACTCTCGAATCTCTTTGTTAAGATAATGCTAGCAGCTATAACAGATAAAACCCTACCTCTCAATGGTTTACGACAATAAAAGTTTTATTCACTCAAAAGTCCAAATGGTAGATTGGTGGGACAGATGGTGGCACTTTCCCACACAACCATTCAGCGACTCATACTGAAGGAGTCTCTTCCTATCATTATCATGTCGATTCCAAGCATGTCCCTGAATCAATAAAGAAAGAGATAGTCAAGGCAAGAGACTTTCACGTGTCAAGAGAGAACTTACTCAACATCATCCTACCCCCATTTCATTGGCCCAAACTCAGTCACATGATTATATGTAACTAGCAGAGAGACTGAGAGATGTGGTCTAGCGATGCGCACAGGAGGAAAAGCAAAAAGTTAGTTTAGCAACTAACCGGTCTCTTCCACACACATAGTAGGCACTTATTAAATATCTGTTGACAATGAACACATCAACGTTGTGATTAATCCATTCAAGTTAAGAGGGATTTTGAGGGATTCAATGAATGATAAACATGGTTTCTTTCTTTTTTTTTTTTAATGTTTATTTATTTTTGAGAGAGAGGGAGACAGACAGAGCACAAGCAGGGGTGGGGCAGAGAGAGAGGGAGACACAGAAACCGAAGCAGGCTCCAGGCTCTGAGCTGCCAGCACAGAGCCTGGTACGGGGTTCGAACCCACAAACCGTGAGATCATGACCTGAGCAGAAGTCCAGCTCTCAACCGACTGAACAACCCTTGCGCCCCAAACATGGTTTCGGATGGTTTCAAGGTTTTCTACTTAAGCGAGGAAATATGCACTCATTTAAAAAATGATCATACAAAGCAACAGATAAGAAACAAACAGCAGTTATAATCAAGACTTCAGTAATGCAGTGGAAGGATCCAGCCTTTAGTACTAAAATGGTCATGAGGAGTTTTGAAGGAGGTAGGACTCTCTCAAGTTGGGTCTTTAAAGAAGGGTAATGATTTTAGTGAGTGGAGAGAAAGGAAAGAATAAATCAGGTAAGGAGAAAGAACAAGGATGGAGAACAAGGATGAAGGTAGGCTTACTTATGTATTTCAGGTGGGGAAGTATATCAGTTAAGATAGGCTGCATTATCTTATAATAAACCACCACCAATATTTCAGAGCTTTAGAGTAACAAAAGCTTATTTCTGGCTCATTTTACACGTCATCGAAAGTCACTTGGGATCTCCGTTGTACTTGCCAGTGTCTGCTTGGGGGCCCAGGTTGATAGATTAGCCACTATTGAGAACACTGTCAGTAACTGTGGCTAAAGGAAACACAACGCTCTGGAGGGTCCTACCTTACCAGTTAACTGCGTGGCTCGAAAGTGACATATATCACCTCCACTTAAACTCACTGGCTGGGATAATCACATGGCATATTCCCAAATGAGAAGAATTTGAATAACTGGCAAACAACATTGACGACCATCACGAAGGGCAGCGGAGAATGAAGTCAGATCGGAGGTACCAGCATTGCCTTCAGTCTGCATCAGCACCACACTTAGAAATTAATTCACACTGCAAAATCCTGACAGACTCCAAAACTCACCTCTTTAACCCGGGTCGCTTTCAAATTCCCCATCTGTTGATCTGACTCCCGACCACCAACCAGCCTCCACTCAGATATTTATGGTTGTTTCATTTATCAATCTGTGATTCAACAAACATTTGAGCCGACCCATCAGGTGAGGTGCTGGGGACACAGTGGTGAATAAAGCAGTGATAGTCCCTGGCTCGACTGGATGGAGAAGCTGAAGGAGCGTGTGGGCAAAAACCGCACTGATGAAACCAAATCAAACCAAGCCAAGAATCATCAGAGGCACGGTCTCATTGCTTGCCTGCGCGTGGTGGCCACAGGAGATGAATCGTCTATCGGGCTTGCAGGTGTCGTACTTTATTTCTTCCACGTTCGCGAAGGCTCTGAGCCTGACGCTAGGCACACGATAACAGCCGTTCCCTCCAATCTGCAGTTTGGGTGTCTCCTTCGGAGATTTCGGTTACCCACGGTCAACCATGGTCCCGGAGCAGATGCACCTACTCCTGACGAATCATTAGTCCGTCACAACATCCATGGTCACCTCACGCTACGTCAGAGCGCCAAGGGCACTCACCTCGCTGGTCTTAGCACGTGGGCATTTTATCATCTCACAGAATCATAAGAAGAAATGTGAGTTTGCTAATAAAACATTTTTTTTTGAGAGAAAGACCAAATTCATATATTTGTATTCAGTATATTGTTATAATTGTTTTATGTTATTACTTATGGCTGTTAATCTCTTACTGTGCCTAATTTAAACGTGTATTGATTTCTTTTGATAGAGAGAGAGAGAGCCTAAGCGGGCGAGGGGCAGAGGGGAGGGGCAGAGGGAGAGGAAGAGCGAGAATCCCAAGCAGGCTCCACCTTGCCACACAGAGCCTGACACGGGGCCCGATCCCGTGAACCTTGAGATCCTGACCTCGTGAGTCGAAATCAAGAGTTGGACACTCAACCGACTGAGCCATCCGAGTGCCCCTTACTGTGCCTAATTTAGAAATTAAGCTTTGTCATGGGTATGTGAGTAGAGGAGAAAACCGTATATATAGGACTCTACTATCTGCAGTTTCGGGCATCCACTGGGGGTCTCAGAAGACATCCTCTGTGGACAAGGGGGAGCTACGCTAGAGGCCGTATTGCTGTTCCCTGTTGCACTCATTTCTTCTCTTGCCTCTCTTTCCCTTAATCTCCCCCTCTCTTGTTCTTCTTACTGGAAGTGATGGAAGCACCTCAAATGAAATTCTTTTCTGTGCAAAGTACTAACCATATTCATAAAAGACAAAAGCTGGCAAAGAATATTGTTTCAGCCTTTTCATTTCTTAAGTAAGCAGAGTGATGAATTTGCCTGGAAAGGAAAGTGCCAAAGATAAATTTTGTGGATAATAAAAGTCCTTAACAAAGGCAGGTGGATTGATTTGAGTTCTGCCAAACACAGGTCTCCTGCTGAACCTGCCCTCATTCTACAACTCAGTTCAGGAGTGAGCCATTTATGCAGTATTTGAAAAGTGCCTTAAAAAAATCACGACTGGGATTTAGAAAGCAAGCATGTATGGAAAGAAAAAGAACTTGAGCCTTATCTCCTTTATTAAAACAAAATGCTAGATCTAGCTTTTTTCAAAATTTAGTGAGAAATCTGGACCAGGCACATAGCATGCAATAAATATTATTTGCTGCTCTGAATTTATTTATGTTCTTATTTCTTTTTTTTCCCATAAGAAATATCCTGACCTCTTCCTTAATACTGTCTACACACACACACACACACGCACATAAACACTTTCAAATGGCTTTTTGGAATATTTGAAAAGGAACTAAGATGTAATTATGAAAAACATTATGTAATTGATAAGTAGTATATGGCAATAAAGTCTTTTGAAGTCTAATCATATAAAATTTACATTTAAAATTTTAGCCCCAGAGCTTTAGAAAATGACAAACTGAATTTCATAATTTTCCAAGATTCAAATTCGTTTCCAAGTAATGCTATGAATCAGCAACCTTAAGATTATCGTGCTAGATTACTTGAATACATACACATGTTTTATACATAAGCATTAATATTGCCCTGATATTAAGGTACAAATTCTCTTCTATAAGAAGCTAAACAAAGAAAAACAATAATTCTAAAGAAGATAAAAATACACAACTCCCTAACTGACGTCAATTTTGCCTGGCTTATTCCACATGGCCACATTTGAAAACGTAAATCAGAGCATACATAAACAAATGGACAATGAGGCATAAATCAACCCTTTTGGTCAGGTTTCGGGAAGAAATGGTAACTTAGGTTGTTCAGGGGCTATGCGTATATCCCTGAAAAGCCTGCAGCAATATCATCTGAAATACCCTCCCTCATAAGGAGAGAGTTTTGCTTTCTCTTGTTCATGCTAGTTATCTCAGCTTGCTTTCTTTCCATAAAGGTTTTCTGAGCACTGACGATTGGAGGTTGGATAGGTCTATGAGCTGGCATTTTTGGAAGGAAGTGCAATGGGAGAAAAGATGGACAAGGGCAAGCCTGTAATGAAAGATCATGAACCCTAGGCTGAATACAGAGGCGGGAGAAGAAAGGAAGAACTCAGTGAGGGAAAATGACAGGACAAGGCATTGGAGAGGATTTGGTGAGGTCCCAGGACTGGGGAAGCGAGGGCCCATTAGAAAGTTAGGAGAGGGGCGCCTGGGTGGCGCAGTCGGTTGAGCGTCCGACTTCAGGCAGGTCACGATCTCGCGCTCCGTGAGTTCGAGCCCCGCGTCGGGCTCTGGGCTGATGGCTCAGAGCCTGGAGCCTGTTTCCGATTCTGTGTCTCCCTCTCTCTCTGCCCCTCCCCCGTTCATGCTCTGTCTCTCTCTGTCCCAAAAATAAATAAACGTTGAAAAAAAAAAAAAAAGAAAGTTAGGAGAAAGGGCACAGGTTGTATTCAGAAGTAAGTATCAATGAAGAGTTCAAGAGGTAATGAGAGCTGGTCTGTGGCCCCAAGCACACACAAGGCAAAGGGGAAGGGAGGATTGTTGCCAGTGAAGGGGTTGAAGAACCCTGAGGACAGGATGTTCGATCTGTGTCATCTTCATAGTTGTTAAAAAAAAACAAAAACAAGAGTTGCTCTGGGGACACAACTGCACCTGTGGACCACTTGTGGCGTTACTCAATGGACAAGGACGACGTGTTTGGGCAGTGGAAGCAATGAACATGGGAAACAAACCCGGGGCCAGCAGCCACTGCTTCTGAACACTGCCTCGGGCACGCTGCAGACCGTAGTAGAACATAACACGTACTGAGGACTTGCCACAGCGAGACACTGTGCTAAGAGCTTTACATTCACGTTCTTACTATTCCTGACAACAGAACGCCACTATCTTCTCCAATTTTACAGAACAGGAAAGGGGATGAATTTGCTCAGAGAAACATGATTCAATGGGTGGAGCCCATTTGGAACCCAGGCAACCTCTTCCAGCTTCCATGGTCCTAACCACTGAGCAATATGGCCATTCTGTTTGGAACCCCATCTAGGTGAGGCTAATGATCCTGGGTGGGACGACTGTCATAAGAAATCACAACGGCCTAAACACTTGGTCAAGACTGGTGGATTTCAGAGGAAGGTCCTTATTATGACAGACAGGTGGAGGGAAGGAAAGACCTATTTCCCATACCCCCAGACAGACACCTTTGTTAGCCCTGTGAGAATGCCCTGATGGGAAAGAACGGCAGTTTGACCAAGGAGATTCTGCAGTGGCGGTGTGTTTGCGGATCTGGCCATTCTGAGACTGGGCATCATGCAGTCCCCACAGCCCATAAAGAAAGGAATAGATGTGGCGAGGAGAATTCCCCAAGCCTCGATAATATGCTGGAGTCTAAACTAGTTCTGCCTCTTGAAGCAGATGATATTTGCTGCCCTAGGCTATTTCTAAATGGCTGTGAAAACTGCTGAGAACCCTAACTCTAGAGTATAAGGGAAAACTTTGGAAAGAGCATAAATAGGAACTCTATAACCACTTCATCCCTAGTCAATAGATTCACTCGGGAAAATGCTTTGTTTGTTGTCAAGTCAAAAATAAAAGTAAATTTCAGCCGGAGGCCAGTGCAAAATCCTCCTGTTTCTTAGGTCCCAATGAAGCCAAGTTGGTTTCTGGAACAGAGCCTGCGAGAAACCCCAGGAGAAGAAACCCAGAGACTCTCTTCATGAACCCTGTTCCCTTTACCAGAGCAAGTGTCAGCTCCCAAACCAGAGGCAAACCAGGAGCATGACAGTGTGAGCGAAGCTCTGGGAAGATAAGGTGGGCGGGAGATACTGTATATGCAAAGGATGCCCCCAAATCAGGAAAGAACCAGGTTACAGTATCCTTAAAAAAAATATTGTTAAAGTCTATGCAAAGCTTAGAGTAGAGGGGCGCCTGGGTGGCTCAGTCAGTAAGCGTCCGACTTAGGCTCAGGTCATGATCTCGTGGTTCGTGAGTTCAAGCCCCGCGTTGGGCTCTGTGCTGACAGCTCAGAGCCTGGAGCCTGCTTCGGATTCTGTGTCTCCCCCTCTCTCTCTGCTCCTCCTCCACTTACACTCTGTCTCTCTCTCAGGAGTAAATAAACATTAAAAAAAAAAAAAAAAAAAGCTTAGAGTAGAAGAAGCCAGGCCAAAAGTTGGAGGTGAGTAGAGATATGGAGAGCACATTCTAAAAATAAGGATGTGTTGCCTGGGAAAAGGAGGACATAGCACACAGAAATCAAATCAACCGTGTAAGGTGTACTTGTTTAGAGGGCCTGAGAGCGTGTTACCAGACTGACTGGTTTCTAGTCACCGCTTTTTACATGCTCCTGCACCTATATCCTATTTGATGCTCATATTTTCCCGCCCAAAATTCACATCCGCTATAAATGAGTAAAAAATTATAGTTGAGCAAAAAGAAAAGAAAAACAACAACCATAATTAGCTCCATGGAAATATTAGTATATTCATCTCTGATATATTCATCCAGGTTTTTTTTTTCAAATATACAGCTATGCTTTCAAAAACTGATCATATTATACATAATGGACTATACATTGCTTTTCTCCCTTGGCATTATATTGTGCCACCTCATCCAGGAAAAGATAATTCTTATGTTACAACCATTCCAAAGCATAGAAATTGATGGACAAGTTCCCAACTATAGGCTAGTGTCACTAACCAACACTCTGATACATGATACTAAAATATTTGCAAATTAAATCTAATAATATACCATGACAAGTAGGATTTACTGAAGAATATAAGAAGGTTACGACAGTGTAAAATTAATCCATATAACTCACTAGATCAAAATACTAATGGAAGGGAAAGTGATAGATGTCACCCATTCCTGGTTAAAAAAAAAAAAATTAAAGCCACTAGTCACTAGGAACAGAAAGAAAATCCTATAACCTGAATGGGTAACATATAAAACATTGCATTTAGTGGGAAAATATTAGAAACTTTCACAGTAAATTAGAGAGAGAGAGAAAGCTATCTTATATCAGTTCTATACTTGAACATTTTCTTACTTTCTTTAAGATTCTAACTAATGCAAAACATACAGGAAATAAGGGGAATGAATATTCAAAAAGAAGGGATGAAATTGTCACAATTTGCTGAGAATATCATCTGTCTTGGACATATATGAGAAGAATCACTCCCCGCTTGCAAGAAAAAAGATTAGAAGAGATAAAATATTTCAATAATAAAGTAGCTTTTATATAAGCTCAGCCTACAAAATCAATTGTTTTCCTAAACACTGTCAATCATCTTAAAACAAAATGAAAAAAATCATAGCTAAAATAGAACTACCTAGTAATAAATATAATTCTGAAAGTATAAGATGTCGATGAAAAAAACATTTTTTGAAATATAAGACTTAAGCGATTTAAAAGATATAACATGCTCTTGAATTGGAAAACTCATTGCAAAGATCCTTCTTCTTTTGAAATTAAACTATAAAGTTAATATTTAATGAGGGTAACATTTTAAAATATATAATATGCTTTTTTATTCATCCAAAGGCCTCCATTAAGCTTGGGAAAAATTAGAATTAAAAAAATTTTTTTAATGTTTTTATTTATTTTTGAGACAGAGACAGAGCATGAGCAGGGGAGGGGCAGAGAGAAAGGGAGACACAGAATCCAAAGCTGGTTCCAGGCTCCAAGCTGTCAGCACAGAGCCCGACACAGGGCTTGAACTCACAAACCGCAAGATCATGACCTGAGCTGAAGTCAGACACTCAACCTCCTGAGCCACCCAGGTGCCCCGGGAAAAATTAGAATTTTAAAGCAGAAATTCAACATGAAATAAAGAAGCAATACCCAGATTTTGCCTTCAAAAATATAATTAAAACAATATTTTTAATAATTATTTATTATTGAGAGACAGAGACAGAGCATGATCAGGGGAGGGGCAGAGAGAGGGAGAGACATAGAATCTGAAGCAGGCTCCAGTCTCCGAGCTGTAAGCACAGAGCCTGACGCGGGGCTTGAACTCACAGACCACGAGACCATGACCTGAGCCAAAGTTGGACGATTTACCAACTGAGCTACCCAGGCGCCCCCAAAAATGTAATTTTTGATTCCACAGCAAAGCAATTGTCTTGAAAGCCAAGGTTTGTTGAGTGAGGAAAACAGTCTCTATGCTTTAAAATCTGTCCTTTACATTTCAAGAGCTAAATCTGAGTGACCTAGATCACAGGGTTTCCTACTATCGTAGTGTAGGCAGAATGCAGTATGCCAGCCACATAAGGAAAGTTCCCAAAAGATGGAAAGAAAGCATAGAGTGTTCCTCCTCGGGAGGAAGAAGAAAGATTTGGAAGAGAAGTATCTAACACAGAGATGCTGTCTGGACTCCTAAAAGGACATAAACATCATAATATTATCAAAAAGTAAAACGAGGGGTGCCTGGGTGGCTCAGTCAGTTAAGCATCTGACTCTTGACTTTGGCTCAGGTCATGACCTCACCATTCAGGAGTTCAAATCTCACATCGGGCTCTGTGCTGAGAGCACAGAGTCTGCTTGGGATTCTCTTTCTCCCTCTCTCTCTCTGCCCCTCCCCTGCTCATGCTCTCTCCCTCTCTCTCTCTCTAAATAAATAAACTTTAAAAAGAAATAAAAAGAAAAAATAAAGGAAAAAACTGACATGTGTAAGAAAGTGCGTAAAATATACTCTAATATATAATACATAGACTTTAAAAGAATGAGAAAAATAAGTCGATCATTACAATCACGTTCAGCTCAAAAAGTATACCATGAACTATTTCTGTGCCAATAAAAATATGTCTACAACACCATTTCTTATGGCTGCATATATTACATTGTATAAACATGCATACATACTTTTCTATTGCTAGATAGTTTATCTCGTATTATAACTTTTAGGTCATAATATACAATTTTAGACATAACTCTTCGTACACTTTCTGATGTTGTGTAACAATTTCCTCAGGATAAACTGATAGACCTAGAATTATCGAGACAAAGTGCGGGTGAAATACCAAGGATTTGGATCTGTATTAACAGGTGACTCTCCAAAGTGGTTCTACCAGCCATGTGGTCAGCTTTGGGGCTGGTGTTTCAACCAAGGAGAGGAAACATAGGTAAACTCGATTGGAATAATAACCGGAAAAATTGCACCAAAAGAGGTAAGGACAGATCCAGAACCTTCCTGATCGATTCAGCTAGTAGGTTTTCTTCATAAAGTTTGTTGGTTTTTTTTTCGTAAAATGTACTTAATCATAGTTGCTGTAGTATATCAATAAGCCTGCTTTCATTTTCCAGATTAAACAATGTTTTCCCAGAGTTAGCCTAGCATAATGCAAGATAAGTAGACATAGAACGCTAAGTTGAGGTAAGAGTTGTGGATTCATATCCAAGCCCTGTTTTGTACCTGTATGGATTTGGGTCAGTCACTTGATTTCTCTTACTCTTCATTTTTTAAATTTTTATTAAAAAAAATTTTTAGGGGCGCCTGGGTGGCGCAGTCGGTTAAGCGTCCGACTTCAGCCAGGTCACGATCTCGCGGTCCGTGAGTTCGAGCCCCGCGTCAGGCTCTGGGCTGATGGCTCGGAGCCTGGAGCCTGTTTCCAATTCTGTGTCTCCCTCTCTCTCTGCCCCTCCCCCGTTCATGCTCTGTCTCTCTCTGTCCCAAAAATAAATAAACGTTGAAAAAAAAAAAAAAAACTTAAAAAAAAAAATTTTTTAGTGTTTATTTATTTTTGAGAGAGAGAGAGAGAGAGAGAGCATGAGCAAGGGAGGGGCAGAGAGAGAGGGAGGCACAGAATCAGAAGCAGGCTCCAGGCTCTGAGCTGTCAGCACAGAGCCCGACGTGGGGCTCCAACTCACAAGCCTTCGAGCTGTGAGATCATGGCCTGAGCCCAAGTTGGCCGCTTAACTGACTGAGGCACCCCTCTTACTCTTCATTTTAAAAATATAAAATAAGAATAATATCTTTGGTTGTTGTAGAGGTAAAATAGTGCACGTGAAAGGACCTGGTACGGGTCTGACACGAAAGACATTTGAGTTTTATTTCATTTTCCTTCCTAGAGAGCAAAAAGAAAAGTAATTTTTATTCAAATGAAATTAATTACTTTGTTTGTTGGACACTACACATGAGGGAAAATGTGTTGGCAAAAACCCAAGATGGCGCTTGAATTCTGGAGGCACTTTCCAAAGATACGACTTCTCTGTCACTAACTCTCTATACTATCTTGAGCAAATAGCCAGTTCTTCCAAGGATGCATTGTTCTTACCCATAATGAGGAAAAATATGTTCTGAATCAAAAGGTCTAGCCCTAAGTCTTATTTTGTATGTATGGGAAAATGTATGGACATTTTTTCCCCCATAGATAAAGTCCAAGGCTGTCAACAGAATTTCAAAGAGACCTGTGATGCAGCAATAGTGATATTCTAGAATCTAGATGGTTTCTAAAATTTCGTATATATCTAATGCTCTCATTCTGATCAAACTCACAACTGACTCTCCTTTTGGTTCAATATTATTCATTGATATGCTATGAAGCAGTGTAATGCTTTCATGGTGATTTTCCAGCCAGAATTTGTAGATTCTTTCTTGGCCTCGGTGCCTCCCTGCAGTTTTCCCACAACCATTGGGAAAATGTTATGGTCCCACCATTGCTATACCACAGGTGCTGATTACCAGAGTTGTTGGTTTCCTAGACTTCTTATATTCCTCTTCCTTCTTGGTTCAATTTTTTAAGAAAATGCTCTCTCTCTAGGCCAATTCACCAGAGAACAAATTTAATTAATAGGTGGCAACATATTGCAACTCTCCCTGCCAAGATACATGATTAAGAAGCCTGGAGGCTTCCAGATCTTTTAATTGTTTTTATTTCAAGCTTCTTGAAATACACAAGATCATATTGAGAACAATGTCAGATTATAACGTCAGCATAATAAATATGAATATTTGTGAATATTAAAAAGTAAACTGAAGAAAAAATACTAGATGTAAATGATAGCGTTAGTAAGCAATGTATTCATTTGCAATGAAAATTATAGTGTTAGATGATTGCATTGTGGGGCTCAGAGAAGTAAAATATTTATTCTGTTAATATTTATCGAGAGTCAACAACATGCTTTGCAAGGGGATGTAAAGGATAGAATGTTGAACTTGAATTCTCCCTCTAGGAAAATAATCTATCAGGACATGCAAGAATATAATATATGTATTCAAATGACTATAATGCAATTATAATACAAGTGTTGTGTTCCAACTCAATATGGATAAACTGCCAAAGTTGTCAATGATCAGAAAGCTTTATTATTTTTTAATTTTATTTTTATGTTTTGAGAGAGAGAGAGAGACTTAGTGAGACCAGGGGAGGAGCAGAGGGAGAGACAAAATCTCAAGCAGGCTCCAGGCTCAGCACAGAGCCCAACACAGGGCTGGATCTCACCACCATGCAATTATGACCTGAGCTGAAATCAAGAGTCGGCGGCTTAACCAAACGAGCCACCCAGGTGCCCCAGAAAGAAAACTTTAAAATGGAAGAAAGAAAGGGGTGCCCGGGTGGCTCAGTCAGTTGGGCGAGTGACTTGGGCTCAGGTCATGATCTCACGGTTGGTAGGTTCGAGCCCTGCATCAGGCTCTGTGCTGGCAGCTTGGAGCCTAGAGCCCGCTTCAGATTCTGTGTCTCCCTCTCTCTCTGCCCCTCCTGAGCTCACGCTCTGCTCTGTCTTTCTCTCTCAAAAATAAATAAACATTAAAAAACATTTTTTTAAATGGAGGAAAGAAAGATCTCATACAAAAGTTAGCCATTGAGGTGAATTTTGATTCATAGGTTGTGTTTGGACACGTGAAACATTGGTATAGACATTCAGACAGAGGCAACGGCATGGACAAAGCCAAGAGAGAAATCTGAGGGATTTGAGAACTCTTCAGGACTTGCATTTACTTAAGCTCTCAGTAATATTTCTTAATTACCTGAAGGTAGCATATGTAAATAGAAGTAGTAAGAAGCAAGATAAGAGAGCAAGTCTGTAACTAAACTGGGGAGGACCTTGAATGAAAGAGTAAAGTTTCTATTTCATCCATAGGCTCTGAGGAAACATGATGGTTTTGTAAGTGAGGAAGTGATATGATCTGAGTTTACATTGGGAAGATTAATTTTTTCAACCTATATTGTGAAACTAGCTGAGGAAACAAGAGACTAAACAAAGATAATGATGTCAGTAATCCAAAGAGGGAGAGAGAAGGGAGAGAAACTATGACACTCAAATCAGTCATTTTTTTTTAATGATTATATTTTTTCCTGATTTGATTTGATTTGATTATTTTATTATATGAACTATGAGCACCCAGTGCTCATCCCAACAGGTGCCCTCCTCAATGCCCATCACCCCCCCTCCCCTCCCTCCCACCCCCCCATCAACCCTCAGTGTATTCTCAGTTCTTTGGAGCGTGTTATGCTCAGTCATTTTTAAAAACAATTTAACAGTATGGAGGAGCTAGAGGAAGAGGGGAGAAGATGTGCCAGATTTGAGTCTAAAGATCTGGAGCTACAGAAACGGAACACTCAAAATCAGTGAAGAGAATAGGAAAGGATTTGGATGAAAAGCTATAGAAACTGAGGGATGGAAATGAAAAAGACAAAAAGAAAATACACAGAGGCTCAGCAACCTATGTGACAATAATCACCAGTCTAGCATATGTATCACTGGGGCCCAAAAAGAGATGGAGAATGGAAAAAATATGTGAAGAATGGCCAAGAAATTTTAAATTTTTTGGAAAACTATAAACCGACGGCTCCAAAAAGTTCAGCAAACCCCAAGAAAGATAACCATATCAATATTCAAATTTTTAGAAACAGGAGTTAAAAATTAAATATTCACAGCAGCCAGAGGAAAGAAGAGACTTTACAAGAAGAAATAATAAAACGGGACAAAAAAGGGAAATTTGCAGACTACTCATCAGAAATAATACAAGCCAGAGAAATGGAAGAACATTTTTAAAGCACTGGAAGAACAAAGTTACCCATCTAGCACTGTATAGCCTCCCCAAATGAAGGTGAAATATAACATCGAGCATAGTAAATCCATAAGTCTGGAGGCCAAGCGTGGACGCTAATGTCCGATGAGGGCATAGAGAGGGGTACATGAATGGTGGGTGTGCTGCACACAAAGAAAACCAAAACCAAAACAATTGATTAAAGGAACAATGGCTGACAAAGAATTAAGTTTAGCCCAGATGAGAATCTCAGTCAGAAAGAGATGGTTCTCAAGAGTAAGAATAATGCCATCATAAGGGTGAAGGTCAGTCACTAAGGAAAGGAAATCCTTGTGTTTTTAAGGTACAATACAGAAGGCTCCAGGGTTATTGACAGGTGTTTTTCCTTAAGATTATCTAATTCAGTCACTTTATTTATTTATTTTTTCAACGTTTTTATTTATTTTTGGGACAGAGAGAGACAGAGCATGAACGGGGGAGGGGCAGAGAGAGAGGGAGACACAGAATCGGAAACAGGCTCCAGGCTCCGAGCCATCAGCCCAGAGCCTGACGCGGGGCTCGAACTCACGGACGGCGAGATCGTGACGTGGCTGAAGTCGGACGCTTAACCGACTGCGCCACCCAGGCGCCCCTAATTCAGTCACTTTAAATAACAGGAGATACAGGGTCTTTTCCTTTTTGAGAAGATCTAATAAATTGAATTTATAAACATTTAGAAAATTATTTTTAAATTTATGAAATTTGGTATGGGTTGGCCGAAGGCCTGATACCATCTTGGGCTGGTCACAGGGAGTCATATTTGCTTCCTGTATTACTTTCTTCAGTTGACAATTGTGTTTTTTTTAATGCTCCGTGTTTATTTTCGAAAACTTGAACAGCTCTTGAACCCTCAGGTTACGACTGGAGAACATAAATTCTGGTGGGCAAAGGTCCTCATCTTTCTTTCTAGTAGAGACGTTTCCAAAAGTCTCTCAAGGCAGTCTTTTCTTTTTTTTTAATTTTAATTTTTTAATTTATTTTTATTGTAGAGAGAGAGGGCATGAGTGGGGAAGAGGGGCAGAGGGAGAGAGAGAGAGAGAGAGAGAGAGAGAGAGAGAGAGAGAGTCCCAAGCAGGCTCCACACTCAGCACAGAGCCTGATATGGGGCTCGATCCCACAACTGTGAGATCATGACCTGAGCCAAAATCAAGAGTCAGATGCTCAACTGACTGAGCCACCGAGACCTCCCTCAAGGCAGCCTTTTCTAAACAGGGTGGAGGCAGCCTTGCAAGCCGTTGTCCCACGGTAACTTCTTGTGTTCCTTCTGCTTAGCCAAGCAGAGAAAAGGGCGTGGCCTCAGCTACCAAGAATTTCCATTTGTTCTTCCAGGCATCTGTGAGGACGCCACTGGACCTCAGCTGATGGAGTCCACTGCAGTCGTGACTCCACAACCATCTGCAGCTTCCACCTGAGAACATCCTTTCTGCCCTCAAATCACTCCCTTTCCTTCTCACATCTGAAAATCTCACCATAATACATAATTCTTCCCTTTTCCTTAACTAACCTCAAATGCTGCCAATGATTTTTCCGAGACGTCTCTTGAATCTGTCATGTTTTTCTATCTCTGTGGCCACAGCTAGTCTTCTTAATCCTGCCTTCTCTTTATAAAACCCATCTTCCCCTCTTGCTACCTCAGTGATTGTAGTCTAAAACTTGGTGCTCCTACCTAAATAAATATATTTTCTCCAGGATAAATTCCAGGACCTTTTACATGGTATTCTAGGTCCTTAGCACGTGGCCAAATCCAGTTTCCATCTTGTCTTTAGTAATCATTACCTGACCTTGTCCACACACCTCAACATGAACAAGCTCCAGACAAGTAAATCATAAATTTTAGTTGACAGAATACTGAATTTTGTTGCATTACGGATGTCCTTACAAAGGGACTGAGGTGTCAACGACTACCCAAGGGACAGGGATTTTTCACAAGATGACTGTGTATATCCTATGGTTCTCTCACTGGTAGGAGACAAATGAACATCTCAGGGAAAGATGGAGGCAGCTTTTCCATAAGCTCATGCTTATCATGGATTCCTTAGGAGGAGAGTCATCGTTCAAAGAAATGGAATTCCTCAGTTCCATCTTCAGTTCGCGGAGAGAAAAAGAATGGAAAGTGGCTTTTTCTCCCCAATCCAAAGGAAGCTTGAAGAAATAGGGACAACTTGATCCAGAGGGAGGTGCTAAAAGAATAGGCTTATGGCAAAGCCTTCAAAGCAAGAAAGAATGCAAGAGAACAAACAAGAAGGCCCCATGTAAGCCTGGGAAAGCAAAGGGGCAGCTGCTCCAGTGAGGGCAGTAGGCTCATGCCCTCATATGGGCTTCTCCAGGATTTCATCTCTAACCATTGATGGGCAGAGAATGAAGAAGGAACAATAGTGGAGTTGGTGAGAAACGAGGTGAAGGAACAGCAGTTCCATCCTGAAGACAAACAGAAGCAGGCCTGGTTGTGGAAAGGAAAGAGCCCCCTTCTCCAAGGGATTTGGGAAGGCCCACTTGACGGAGGCCGGATGGAAATACAGTAAAAGGGCAGTCTCCAGAGGGGGATGAAGACGCTCATGGGTCTGCGAGAGGAGGGCAGTGAGGAAATCTCTACCTACTCACCTCGAAGCGTGACGTTTGTTGCGCTCCCCCTCAAACATTCGGGTCGGACCCCTGCGGCCGTGCTGTGGACAGTCTGTATGATGAGCTGCATGGGGCAGCGAGAGGAGAAATGGTGTCTAAGACTGAGAATGCACGTCTCTGCCCCTGGAGATGACTCTTCTTGATAATTCCTGAAAGGCAAGATGAAAAGTTAGAGACCAGGGACAACAGGAAACTTTAGCTTCCCTAAATATAGAAAGTTCTAGCAATCCTGGGCCTTTGCTTCTGCCCTGGGCTCTTTCCCCATTTACATTACTGCATTGGCCTCCATAGGCACTTGATATTATCTCAGCACAGCAGAGAAATGTGACATACAGATGGGCTGGATTCACAGGAGAAAACGTCACAGAATGGGTGGGTTTGAGCTAGAAGCTGGTGGGGGGAGACAGAGGAGGATATGTGTGTCTGGCTGAAAGCCCACAGGCTGAATCAAAGGCCTCAACAGTATAGGATCCTTTCTCTTGGACTATGACTAACAGGTTACCAGAGGGATCCCCAGCCAGCTCAGTGTCACTGAGCCCTTAACGTAAGAGAACTCCCCTGAGCTGTTAGGATGGAGCAAGTCACTGCTGTTCCAGCAGGAGAGAGTATATAGTGAAATTAGTAGAAAAGGATAGTTTGGAGAAGGGGCAGTGGGCCAGGTGTCCTGATTGCTATCCCTAGTTATTTTACTGATTTTCTATGTGATTGGGTAATTTGCTGATATTCTGTACCTTCACTTTTTTATCAGTAAAAATTAAGGGCTTGGACTAGGCAACCTCCTAATTTCTTTAGGCTCAAAAGACCCATGACTCTGAGAAAGGTATCTATGCCTGAGCATCTCTACTCTGTTGGACGCTAGAGGGCGTGGTGTTTGGTTTGGGAGCTGAGGGCATCACAAGATTACTCAATGAATATTTATGGAGCACCGCCTGTGTGTAGCAGGTGCTAGCTTATGGACTGGAGATATAGTGGTAAACATCCCCAGCCTCACTGAGCTTAGATTCTAGTGGCGGGGGACAGAATATGAATAAGACACAGATATAGTAGATTAAATTGTGATAAATGCCTATGTGTGATGGTGTCTGGAATTGAAAGAAGGCTGTGTGTAATACGTGGAGAGCAGAAGACTGAGGCAAAGATTATGCACACCTTGGAACAGAAGAAGAGTAAAATTTTCCTTTCTGTCCACCTTCTGTCCTAACTTCTACATTCCTGACAATGGGCACACTTTTATCATACACACCTCATGCGCCCTAATATGACCAGGGACCATGGCAAAAATCACCTTGATCAGTCACATTGATCAGATGAGCCACTGTTGATGGCAAACTCCTTTTATTTACCCTGGGTTAGTATTTCCTCCAGTTTTGTTCTCCCTTTTTGTATTTTTGGCCTGGAATTCTAAATTTGCCGATCATTCAGTCGTTCTTTTTTACCACCTAGATTTTTTTTTTTATTAACAATTTCACAGATTTTTTTTCTTTAAACTGGGTAGATGTCAAAGTTTAAAACTCTCTGTTTTGCAGGTCCATTTTCTAGGCTAATCTCGTTAGTAGGTCTAGATAAGGCGTAATATTTGTGTCAGAGAAAGGAAGTCAGCATGCGCCAGTATCTTAAGAAAATTACATTTTCTGAAAGCAAGTTGGCCTCTATCTAATCGCTGTAAGACACCTTTTTTTTTCTAGACAACCAAACACAAATTGGCTGATCCCTTGAAAAAAATAACTCAAGGGTCAGAGAAGGAGGTTAGAGTTTAAGTAAAATAAAACAACCTGAAAAACAGTCACCCAAGTTACCAGTGATCGGAATAGAAAGGAAGTATATGAACATATCCAGATTCAAATGGTAGAACTAAATATTTCGAAATGCATAACTTCTTGGGTAAAACTCAAAGCTCACATTCCAAGTCAAAATTGCAGCGTGCACGTGATGGCTCCTTGTGGAGTCGATGGGGGAACGGAAGATGGGGGGCCCGAGAAGGACCCACAACTTCACCGCAGTGAACCTCGTGCCACAGAGTATGAAGAGCAAAGTCATCAGATAAGGTTGTGATGCTTGGCTCTGGGTTTCCCTGTGTTGCTTTGAAAGATGCCTGCTGGCCGAGTCAGAGTGGAGAGTGATAGCTGGCAACTTGACGGGGTCGGGGGGCAACGCAAGCCAAGACAAAGAAGACGGAGCGAGAACAGACTCTAGAACAGATGTGAGCTGCTGGAAGGGCCCCACGCGATCCAGCAGGGTCCTGACAGCCCTTTCATTAAGCTGCACTGCATGGGGTAGAGAAAAGAGGGTTTGGGTCTGCAGCCTATGTCACTGCGTGTGTTACACTGAAAACGTGTGAGCATTTATACTAACGCCAATGAATTGTAGTGACTGTAGCCATCACACTACTAAAAGCGAATACTTACATTGCGCCCAGTCTATTTTCGAGTCACCGTTCTGATTACACGCGCATCTACTCCCCACAGCCACCCCATGAGTTTGGCACAGCTTTTAACCCCGTGCTGCAGATGAGTAAACGTGAGACACAGAGGAGTTCAGTGACTTACACAAGGGCGCATGAGATTCACAGCTGGAGCGGAAAACAGGATTGTAGGAATGTCTAACCTCTGCCTTCCAGACTGTTTACTCAACTTCCGCTCATCGGGGGACACGGGATGGGGGGTGTTGAAGCTGTGTAACTGAGCTGATGCCCAGAGCACTTCTCGTCACACACCCTTGTCCTCACGCACCCTAACGTCACCTGCGGTCTCTAGGGTCAAATGGTGCCATCAGGAGGAGAAGTACCCCAGCCTGGAGAGAGAGTGCAGAAGGGTGTGCTGAACAGGAGAGATGAAGTAGAGCGGACGCCAGTAGGGACAGAGGGGAAACCAGGGCTGGTGGGTGTCAGAGAAACACCACTGAGTCGGTGTCTCATGTGCCAGGAGAAGAATTACTGAGACTATGTATTTGTGAGTCCCGACTCAGGACACATGGCTTGAAACAGAGTCTGAAAATGGACCAGAATATTTGGAACCGGGACTATCCGCCAAATTCACTGACGTACCAGGTGCTGAGACTCTTTCCACGTCACTTGCTGAATGTCTGACGGCATACCCGGTTAAGGTGCGTGTACGCATGTGTCCTTGCGGAACCTCGCGCTCCAAAGAGCGCTGCAGTCACCAAGACAAACAACCAACACTGGCTGAGAACAGCTGGACAGACCAGAACACGGCCTGCTACACAGAGGTCTTTGGTCTGATATCATACACTATTTGACATCATACCTTTAGTCGTCCCTGCTGTATCTCTCTCTATAGTTAATAGAGAAAACAAAGTCCCAAACCCAAAAATCTTGCCTCATATTCATGCCACACATCTCTGGCATTAGGGAACCTTCTGAGGTTCTTTAATTCATTACAACGAAACAATAATCCTGACCTCCTTCCCTCCCCTACAACTGCCCGAGGCTTCCGCAAGCTGATTTCTGGATAGCTTTGTCTTCCGATAATAGGAGACACTTCAAAAGAAATGTCCCCCTCTGACGTGGAGAAGAGCCAGGAGAAATTCCCCTCAGAACATCTCCCATAAATGCTTCCATTTCCTGAAACAGGAACAGGAGGCCACAAAAATGAACTCGGATGAGACACTCTGGTGGCACTTGTCATAATGCATTATAACCGTTTATTGCGATTTTCTGGTTTGCCCATAAGGGGCTCTGTTTTAGCCAGCATTTCACAGAGTAGCAAGCACACAATAGACACTCTCTAAATATTTATCGAAAGGGATGAGGGAATTCACTGCTTCTGACATGAAAAAGGAACACTGAGCTCAGGTGATACACACACACACACACACACACACACACACACAAGTACAAAACCAAAATAAAAATTTTACTTCCTTGATCATTAAGAAAATCAGTTCAGAAAAGGAATAATTCCCAGAGTTGTCATAGTATTTCTTTCTGTAATCATTTCCCCCTCCTTGCCATAAAAAAAAAAAAAACCCACAAAATCTAGCTTACCGCTTTTTAAATTTTCTTTTACTGTCAATAAAATACTTCTTCCAGGAAACTTGCAGTGTGACTCTTCTTCCCTGGGGATAGTGAACTTTCAATGGGTGCTTGCCCTTGCAAGGCAAGGCACACACAAGGCACTGTCCTCCATTCAATAGAGGAGAAACTGGGTCTACGAGCCTACCACAACAGCCTGCTACAGATATTAAGTGGCAAGGTTGCGATTCAAACCCCAAGAGCTTGCTTTGACCATTACAAATGATCTTTTCACCAGGGTCATAACCTTGCCTTGTTTAAAAAATGTTTTGATGTTTATTTATTTTTGAGAGAGAGAGAGAGAGAGGGAGAGGTGGGGAGGGGCAGAGAGACAAGGGGACAGAGGATCCAAAGCGGGCTCTGAGCTGGCAGCCCGATGCGGGGCTGGAACTCGCAAACCACGAGATCGTGACCTGAGCCGAAGTCTGGCGCTTAACTGACTGAGCCACCCGGGCACCCCCATAACCTTGCCTTTTTTTCATCTCAGAGGATTGAGCCAGGATCCTTAGGACACTGGGATGGGTGAGGGAGTTGAGGAGTAGTCGGGAGCAAGAACACGGTCTCAGACGAAGTTAGCCTTCATAGGAGACCTAGCATACAGTGGACCTCAAGGGCTAGAGGCAACGGATCGTTTATGGAAGTGCCAAGCAGTCCTTTTAAGAAAAGCGAATTGGAAACCTAGCCAGAAGGATAATGACATTGGGATCATTTGCTCCTGCTGAGTAGAAGACACAGAGCAGCCCCGAGCTCCAAACCTAGTGAATATCAACACGAACACAGTGAGTGGGGCACTAGGCTGTGTGCGGCTGGAGGGCTTAGAAACACAAGAACTAATATCAGAAACCAGAAAAGCTCCTTTAGGTGGGTGGGGGCACGTGAGAAAAATCCTCCGTGAGGCAGAAGAAGTAGCCAAACAAATTGCAAAGGTGCTGAGACATACAACCCTCAGCCCTTCTTACAAACCATGGCTTGTGGGGGCAGTTGGGTCTCCTGTGGGCAGCAGAGTCTGCTTTGGTGGGTTTGGCCCAATTGCCGTTGGACAGGGACAAGGGTGGATCTAGGCCTAGTTTAACTTTTGGGGTACCAAGTGTCGGTCTCCGAAAGGTCCCCCCCAAGGCCTGCCACAGCATCAAGAAGTCCATTGGAATCGTGGTGGGTTTAGACATAGGATTCAGGAAAACCCTGTGGCTTTGCAAACTCCCCAGAGTAGAAACACGCTAAATTGTTTCCGGTGTGATAAGGAAGTTGCCAATCAGAAAGTAAGTTGCCACGGTGATTGGGCAAGACAGGCAGTTTGTGAAAGAAGACAGAAGATGTCCGAAGTATAGAGCACACAGCTGTGCCCAAGATGGTAGGAGGCAGGAGAGAGAGAATGGAGTAGGAGGTGACACAATGCAAATCACTCTTTCCGTCAACAAATGTGACTGAGTGTCTATGTGCCAAGCACTCTTCTGGGCATTGGATATATGCAGTGAACAAAACAGGCAAACATTCTGCCCCTCATGTAGCCGAAAACCAAGGGTATATTTTTCTGACTTGATCATTTCCCTTTGCCTGGACCAATGCCACGAGCAGGAAGTTCTTCACAGAGAGCACCAGTAAAAACAGTAAAATCGCAAAGAAACTTGGTCCTGCTTAAGCCAACAGTGGTCTATTAGCTGCTTATTATCCCTGTTTCACCAAAGAGGAAACGAACGTTAAAGTCCTGGGGAAGCTTATGCAGCTAGCAGGGACTGAGCTGGAATTACGTCTGAGGAATGGGTGACTGGAGAAGCAGCCCAGGGTAGAGCACGGACTCTGGGGTCCACAGAACAAGAGCTGAGCTCTGGAGGTGCTGTTCAGTTGACTTTGATCAATTTACGTATTTTCTATTCCACTCAGTGTGCTGGTATGTGTGGTTGGGATGATAAAACCTACTTTAAAGGTTTAAGATAAAGCTAACATGAAAAGGGTGCCTGGATGGCTCAGTTGGTTAAGCATCTGACTTCGGGTCAGGTCATGATCTCGTGGTTCATGAGTTCAAGCCCCACCTCGGGCTCTGCACTGATGGGGTGGAGCCTGCTTGGGATCCTCTCTCTCTCCCCCTCTCTCTGCCCGTTCCCTGCTTGCCCTCATGAGCTCTCTCTCTTTCAAAACAAACAAACATTAAAAAAAAGTTAACATGAAAAACTTGGGTAGAATATTTAGACCACATCCTGCCATGTAGTAGGTGTTCAGTGAATGAAAACTCTCATAACAACAACAAGTAATCCATGTTCTTTTCCTTTTTGTTTTCTTTTGAGGAGGGGGAGGGGCAGAGGGAGAAAGAGAGAGAATCTCAAGTGGGCTCCACTTCCCACTGGTTTGGGTCATGGCCTGAGCTGAAATCAAGAGTCAGATGCTTACCTGACTGAGCCACCCAGGCGCCCCCATGTTCTTTTTCTTTTCCATTGCCTCACTCTTGTCTCCTGGATTGAAATCCACCAGAGGCTGCCAAGCCCCACCCCTATCCTGACCATCTCCCTCTGTTCCTGTAAACTGTAGACCGGAAAGAGACACAAGGAAGCCCCAGCCATGGAGGCCCATCACTCCCATTCCACAGGCACAGGAATTGTACATCAGCTGGTCTGCTGTGCCTTTTCTGTAGGCTGTTTTTGAAAGGTTGTCCCTTTGAACACACAGAAGTCAGGAAATGCAAAATTAAGGTTCTCAGAGTAACCATAAGTCACTCACAATGCACATCGAGGCATAAATTTCACTGGAAGTACAACAACATAAAACACTGAGCACACCAGAGTGGGAGAAGTTAAGACTGTTGCTAAAGTCATAAATCTGAATTTCGTGACTTGGGTGCATTTTCACTGTCACCCATGATACTACATTAACATAGCATTCACACTAGCAATTGCAACATAATTCAGAGGCTGTTGGGCCTGTGACTGAGGTAGTTTTCTCTGTAGGGACCTCTTCTCAGACATTCATAAGGATTTCAAGAAAAAAACCCTCTGAAGAAATATTAGTCCCTTGGGGAATGCAGCTAAATCTACCCAGCATGAAAGGATTTAGCTACATTTATTTTCTAGCCAGCTCTGGAAGCAAGCAACCTCTCTGCTTTCAAGTGCTCCGTCCCTGAGAGAAGGTGGCTTACCCAATCTTTGCCATTATCTGAATCTTCCACCGGGTCTTGAGGGAATGTAGGCTGTAGATGTCCTGTCTCCTTGGCTGGGACAGGAAAGGTCAAATAAATGGGTGTCAAATGAATCAGTTTATGCAAGTTGATAATGTGTGTATTCACAGTGGAAATCGAGCCAACATTCCTGCAAAATGTAGAAATCAGAGTGGGAACTTCAGGGTCCTCAGGGTTCACAGACTGTCAGAGAACCATAGGATTAAGGCACCTAGGACAAATCACCACCTCTGTTCTAGCTTTCCTTCTACCTGAGCCTGGGTCTTTGGTACAAGGAAGTCTAATGGTAATTACACTTTCTCTTCACAGAGGGAGGAGACCACCTGAACTCTTATGGTCCTGTCTGCTCTATGATCAAATATTCTTTGATCATGAAGCCTAATCCTGACACCCTTTCTGCACCGATGATATTCCAAGACAAGTATTTCCCCTAAAAGTTCATAATTATTTACGTTGAGTGGAGAAGGCATGTGCTTTTTGCCCAAAGAGGCTGCCTACTTGTCCCTGGAAAGAAGCCTTTCCAAGGACAATTAGCAATGGACACAGTCAACAGAGTGCTCACTGGATTCTCATTGTACAACCCCCCACCCTTGTCTTATTCTTCCTTCTTGGGTTATTTCAAGGTTTAAACAAACAAACCAACAAGAAATGTATGTGAAGGGCCCGACACCTAGTAGGGGCTCAAGAAATGCCAGTTTAGTTTAGGTTACCTTTACCAGGTAATCGGTGCCCTCCCCACCTGGATGGAGCATTCCCTTGCATCCTCTTCTCTGTCCTCCCCTCCCCATACAGAGTGGGGAGAGAGGACTGCCATGTTATATCCCAGCTTTCCTCTGCTCAGAGTGCAAGCTAATCCTTAGAGGACTTCCAGAATCCAACTCTGCACCAGTCCCTCTCGTTCTTCTTGGACATTTCCTCTTTCATTTCAGTAACCAGAACACAAAATCCAGTCAAGACATACCTTTGGTCTTCCTTGCTCTGCTTCATCAGGAAAGCACCCTGGGCTTTTGCATTTCCTTCCATGGCTATCATACATCTGTACTTCACATGTAATAAAAAGATGTGACAAACGAATGCTGGTCTTTTCTCCACGTTGCACCTGTCTGAGGACTGGGGCTGCTAAGTACATCACAAAGTCAAGGAGAGTTCGATCTCTGATATTTCATTCATCACACATCTGCATAGCACCAAGCTCTGCAACCCAACCTTTGTGGTGTTTCTTTCATTCTCCCATCCTTCCCATTTGCACTGCTCTACCCTGAGACCAGTCACGAGAGACTTAGCCTTGGCCTTTCCCCAGTCTATTCCCGTTCAATGTTGTGACTCAAACTGCTCTTCTTAATTTTTTTTTCATGATGCAATGCTTGATCAGAGGCTGGCAGAGGCTTTATTTCCTCTCATGTCAAATCCTGACTCCTAATCAAGTTCTGCGAGGCTCTTCACTGGAGATAGTCTCCTCCCTAAAGACTGGGAACTCTCGAAGGTAGAGGCAAGAAGATCAAGGGGGGACTTAATAGTCATTTTCAAACACTTAGGTACTTCTTATGTGAATGATGTGTTTTTACCCAGGAGACATAATAAGAAGAAAGTTTAAATAGCTATTTTGGTTGAAATAAAAGAAAGGGAGTCTTGACTCTCAGATCTAGCTGATGTCCGACCCTCTCCACCAGGGTTTTCCTTAAATCTCTGGCTCTCCCCACTAAAACTTTCCTTCATTTGACCTCACAGCCCTTTTCTGCACCATTTATTCTAAATTAGTCTGACCCTTGGCTTTTCTTGGCTCTTGTATTGTTGCTTTGCACATCATTTACCTTGTTCGATATGTATGTCACACCTCTTCCAGGCATGTTTGGATTTTTGTTTTATGAAACCTTTCCAAAGCATTTGGATCGCTGCTGACTCCCACGATTTCAAAGTTCCTTACAGCGAATGTGATCACTGTGTATTTGCTCAGTTGTCCTTATGCCTCTATGACTGTTTATCCTCATTCCTCTACCTACAGTTGAAGTGTGCGTGCTCCTAAAGTGTCCCCTTAATTTTTTTAAGTTTATTTATCTATTTGAAGAGAGAAAGAACGAGAGAGTAGGGGAGGGACACACAGAGAGAGAGAGAGAGAGAGAGAGGAAGAGAGAGAATCCCAAGCAGGTTCCACACTCAGCACGGACATGGGGCTTGATCTCATGACCTCGAGATTATGGACTGAGCCGAAATCAAGAGTCTGATGCCTAACTGATTGAGCCACCCAGGGCCCCTAAAGTGTCCCCTTATTAGTCAACGTTATTTTCTGATCTTATACGAGGAAAGTTTACGTTTTAAGGTTATAGAATCTTTGGGAATCTGTGGACTATTAAAGACCACACCTCCAGAGCATTGCACATACAAACAAATTTGGGTTTCTCCAAAGTCAGAAAAAAAGACTCTCTAGGATGAAATGAATCCAAAGAAATGAAAGCCTGCTTTAACCCACTTTCACATTCTCTCATCCAAGCTTCAGGCTGCTGATTCCCACACTTCAAGATCTTCCTCTTATGCTTCAAACACTCAAACTGATTGACTTACTAAAATATTGTGTCTGACCCCCGTTGCTACTTAGTAAAAGATTTACCTCATATTAATTTAAGATTATTTACTGTATCTTTCATATCCAGAGAGAATTTATCCAATCCTTTTCTCACATGATAACCCTTCCCATACGTGAAGACAGCTATGAAAAACCCAGATGCTTCCGTCTCTCTTCTTAAAACGAGTGTCTTCAGAATGCTCATCTTCGTCTGAATGAGTAATGACTTGTCATTGTCCCTCTTAAAATCGGGACTTAGAGTGGATCACAATATTCTAAGTAGGTTTTGACACTGTAAAGTATCTATCATCTCCTGTGTTACATAATGTCTTAAAATCACTCTGGTTTTTCTCACTTTTTATTCATGTTAAGATGTCAACTAGAACTCCAGAGTCTTTTCACAATTATTGCTGTTATAACATATTTCTTGGGGTGCTTGGGTAGCTCAGTTGGTTGAGCATCCAACTCTTGATTTCGGCTTAGGTCATGATCCCAGGGTCGGGGGATCGAGCCCCGTGTTAGGCTCAAGCATGGAGCCTGCTTGGGGTTCTCTCTCTCTCTCTCTCTTTCTCTCTCTCTCTCCCTTTGCCCCTCTCCCCCACTTGTGCTAAATAAATAAATAAACCCTATATTTGTCACATTTTGTAATTCTATGCTATGATTCTTTAAAAATTACCAGAATTCACCTTAGTTTCAACCTAGTATTCCAAAAGCCAAAGTCAGTTTTGAGATTTTAATTCAGTCATCCGAGCTGGTGTCAAAGTGCTGTGATGTGCCACTAGAAATACCTTCCATCTGGATACTGATTCATTGATCTCTCAGTACTAGCAATGAGCTCCCCTAACTAAACTACAGTTAAAACCAATTTGTCAACAAACGTATATTGAAGGACTTTTTCAAACAGCTGGAGGGAAAACATACATTGGAAGCAAATAGTCATTTGCCTTATCAGTCAAGAGATTCTCTGCAGAAAAAAAAAAAAAAAAAAAAAGATGCCCCAGCTTGTTCTTAGTGTTATTTCTAGTATCACTGCCTCACATATACTGGAAACATTGATCAACCATTCCTAGAATTTAGCAAGAGATTTATTACAAGCTCGTCCAATGATAGATCTCAAAAATTACCTTCTCACCATTTTTGACCATTCTAAAATTATTTGCCCATCTGTCAGTCTTCTGGTACCAATCTTATTCCCCATGCGTTCTCAGAAGTGTGGTCAGTGGTTTTAATGTCCGACCTGCAAACATTAGGGGAGGCTGGCTGGATTGTTCCCAGGGCCTCCCCACACATTTCTTTGCACCTTTCTATAAATCTATCATTATTTCATAATAAAAGTATTTTTAAAGGAGTCCCATCTGCAAAGCTCAGTACCTTAAGATATATTATATCTGAACCTAAAGTTTTAGATATAGTTTTAAGTTAGACACCTTTCAAAGTAGCTTCCCCTATTTTGGGCTTCAGTTTCTTCTCGCCCATGTTTGTTTTATTCTTTCTAGTCTGAAGACAGTTTTATTAAAGACGAACGAACCCCATGGGGGTAGAGCAGCTCAGTGTTCCGCCTGCCATCCGTTCTCAATGCACCATACCTACCCTTCCCTTGTTCTTTATCGTCTGTTCATCACTAATTTGGGCTGTCCCATTTTCCAATAACTTTTCTCTTTCTCTGGCTTGTCCTCATGATTCTGTTCCTACCCAGTTCCTTGTCATTCCTTTGCATTTGTTCTTAACCATGTGCTCTCCCCACTGCCTTTGATCTGCATACTTTCAAAATCTGACTTCATTTGAGACCTCCTGAGTGCAAGGTATACTGCGACATGCTTTTCAGGTGCTGCAAACTGCTATACCAACATTATTATCATAGAGAAGAACACTGCTTCTCTTTTATTACCGTTTTAGTTACTCTCCTGTATGGGTTTTCTTTTTATCTTCTGAGTTTAAATTATTTATATACTAGAAAATTGCTCTGACTTACATGGGGAAAGTGGAGATTTTAAAATTTTGTCAGCAGGCCAAGAAGATTTAAGACCTTGTGGAAATGGTATTGTTCCTCCAAAACTCCAAACTGCTTTATCTAGACCTTCTTAGAGTCCTCTCCCCTGCATTAAACTTTTTCATGTGGATATGCTTCTGGCTTCATCATTCTCTCTCATTAGGGGCCTGTGAAGCCCAGTTGGGATTCTTTCAAGTGACTTTCACTTGAAGTTGGGGGTAACCTGTTAGAAGCGATCCATCACCCCAGCCCTTAGCCCCACATGCAATGTTTTGGAGCCTCCTTTCTTAGCCAGACTTCTGCTAGGATGCCTCCTTTAGAGTAACTTCTCCCAAACATTCAACTGAAATCATTTAGTCCATCCATGTCGCAGTTGGGATGCCGAATTCCTTACAGCATACTCTAAGGAGAGGGTTAACGGAGAGTTTCTGGTAGACCTTTATCTGAACTCCTTAAAAGCTCGATACCAGAAAAGTACAGATTAACACGTAGCAAGAAAATACATTCAGTCAAATATAATCCCATGTGTACCTGCCAAAATCTTCACTCAACTCTACCAACATCCTTGTAATAACATTGTTAAAAGGTTCTGACACTTCTTAGATAAACGCTTCATTCAGTTCCTTGCCTCCTTTCAGGAGGAAACAGGAAAATTCTAAATACAGTCAACTCAGTTATCGAGGTCTCCTTATCCAGTATGTGAGGTATCCAGGCCCTTTGTTTCTCTTCCTACTCCCTCTGACTACCTACATTTGGGATGTATTAGTTCCACTCTGTACCACCACTTTAGGGCACTTTGAGAGAAAAGACTCCTAGGTTGCCAGAAATGTTTTTATTGTACTTTTTATTGGCATGCCTAATAAAGAACTGGGTGAGTGAAGTCTCTGGAACCAAGGCGCAAACCAAAGCTTGAGGGTTCCAAGTAAATCTGACTTCGAAACACTTAGTTCCAAGATACCCTGACTTAGCAACAACAACAGCTACCCCAAAATGGGCCTCCTTCCCATAGAAATTGCTAGAGATTTCTGTTTTCTTTCTCTGCTGATCTATTTTCTTGCTCTTTACTCTGTCAGAAAAGATAAACTACGCATAGCGAAGCAAAATTCATTATAATAAATAAACTAAAATCTTTGAAAATGTTGAGAAACCTCAATCGGGAGGTCCATCAAATTCCCATCCATCTCTTATCCTCTTCTCATTAAGGGATAAGGGGGAAGGGAAAAATGAAAACAAAAATAAGTTTAATAAATCTGACCCCCACATCCCGCAGCTCTGTAGAATTATGCGACTGCTTTCTAGCTTTTATGCAGTAAAGGGGATTTGACCTGCATATGGTTTAAATAGGCTTCGGAGGGCTATAAGAGCCAGAGACCCTAACTGTGTCTACCTCTGTTTCTTTACGGAAAATGTGGTTAGGTTTCCAAAGAAATGCTTCACAGGCAAACTTTGGAACACAGTTGGTTTGTAATATAGAGCCTACCTAGGTTCCTGGCCTTCCCTTGCTGCAGCAGCTTCTGCTGACAGAGAATCTAGGGCTCAAACAGTCCCAGTAGAACTGACTCTGAAATGCTTTAAAGAGAAGTTAGAAATTGATTCAGGCAGTTAGTTTGAGCACGCAGGCTAGGACATTGCTGAAGTTGTATTACTTCCGATGGCACCTGGGACTTAGTTACTTTAAGTGCATAAATCAGCCTTCTGAGAAATATTCCGTTTCCTGAGCTTAGTTTAAGCTGAATTACAAGTGACCCTATAGAATTATTTTATTCCCCTTTTGCCTGAATTCCTGTGGAAAGGATTAAAATCCACATTGTCTGTTTTCATTGGCATGTCTCCTCTCACCCCACCCCATTTTAATAACTTCATCTTCTCGAATCTATATTCTGTACACGGCATTTTATAGAAATTTGCCAAACATGTAAATGCCCAAAGTTAACTAGACCCCAACTATTCCTACAACAACTGGTGCATATACAGAAGACGTGATGGCCCTTTGGGTACCAATAATTTCCCAGGGACATAAAAACAAGAATCTTTGCTTTGCCAGATCTCCCAGTGCTTTATGACATCACCAGGCATTCTGTGACACCATCACTTTAAAATACAGGCTTTGGCCTTTCACTAGAGGCACAGGAACATGTTTATTGATGGAGGCACTGGAGGAAGACTGGAGATTGGAAAGGAAAGACTCTGAAGTTGCGTGGAGAAATGTTCCTGAGTCAAAACCAAATCCAGAAATGTCCTAAGGAGAGCAGAAGCAGGGAAGGCAAGGAGGGCTGAATAGGCAACACTGAGTTGGAATCATACGTTTTTTCCAATGAAAAAAAAAAAATCTTGTGTGTGTTTATTTATTTTTGAGAGAGAGACAAAGAGAGAGAGAGAGCATGAGCTGGGGAGGGGCAGAGGGAGTGAGGGAGACACAGACCCCAAAGCAGGCTCCAGGCTTCAAGCTGTCAGCACAGAGCCAGATGCGGGGCTCAAACTCATGAACCACAAGATCATGACCTGAACTGAAGTTGGATGCTCAACCAACTGAGCCACCCAGGCATCTTGGTTTTTTCAATTTTAAATTACTAGGTGAACATGAGAGTTTATCAGGCTCACTATCTCAGATCCTAAAGATAACAATAAAGACGAGATGTTAGCAGTCAAATGTCATCATACAAGACCGAATTGAATTTGGTCCTTCCTCAATGCGCCTGCCCTTTCCCCAGACCATTTGTTCTAGATTCCCTGACTCTGGAGTTGGGAGCCTTAAACGCTTTCATTCTGGAATTTGCGGCCATGAGGGGTGCCCTGTGGCCTTCATCAACACAGGTGAGGTGTCTTCATTTTTTACTACATGAAGGTGGAAGTCTCTACAGGAATATTTACTGGAAAAGACATCTTGAGAGTTTACAAATTACTATGCACATAAAGCAAGGGTAAAAAACCACAAAAGTCTATAAAGTGTTTGTTTCTAATTATAGTTCCTTGCGATGTAGATAAAAGTCAGGATGGCTGCTTACCATCGAAGGGTGCCTGGGCCGTGGACCCATTTCTACAACCCAGATAAAACTAAAGTGAATGTTAGAGCAGACTTTCCACTTTTTTTTTTTTTTTTTAACCAGAAGGCAGATTACAGTTAGTGCTGCATTTGCATTTCATGGAAATATCTGTTCCTCTCATCACATTTTAGACGTGGTTCCATGTGATGCTCCTAAGCCCCCTTGAGGCTGCAGCCATAGAAAGAGAACCCTGGACTACGGACACCGGGCATCCTAGACTTTACGTGCAATAAGTGAGGAAGCTCCAAATTCCCTGGGTAGGACTCAAATTTCTACTATCTCTGCATCTACAACCGAACAACAGGTAACACAACGATGTAGACGAAAAAGGATCAAGGCCACAGTCACCACAGCCTCCCCCGCACAACCAATACTTATTCCCACTGACTCATTAGACCTCCCCTCGAAAGAACCCAACAATTCAGTTCTTGAGCCCCGGAGGAGTCCCTATTCCCCGCATTCGGACGGCAGTTGTGGAGGCCTCCATTTCTCCTTGTCCCTGCCCTGATCTCCCTCTTACGGATTCACCACTGACAGAGTCACACTTCTTGGTGGAATATCAGCAAACAGAAGATGAAAAGCATACAAATCCTTTTTTTGGTTTTTAAACATTTATTTATTTTTTGAGAGACAGAGTATGAGTGGTAGAGGGGCAGAGAGACAGAGGGAGTCACAGCGTTGGAAGCAAGTTCCCGGCTCCGGACTGTCAGCACAGAGCCTGACGCGGGGCTCGAAATCACAAACACGAGATCACGACCTGAGCTGAAGTTGGATGCTTAACCCACTGAGCCACCCAGGCACCCTGATACAAATCCTTTCCAACCAGCGCTGTGAGGTTCAGCCCATTGCCTTTTCTCCTCCCTGAAATGAAAATAAACCAGAAAGAGAAAACCAGATAAACGAAGTAAATGATGACGTCTCTCATCTCGGTAGGCTGACTCCGGGAATAATGAAGTTCTCACTGGAGAATTTTATTACGTACGCTTTCCATTTGGGAGAATCTTTATGCTCCTTGGAGCAAGTAGTTTGGGGTTTGTTTGGAGTTTGGTTCTTTCCCTTTATTGCAGGGGGTGCAGTGCTGGTCTAACAGCAGCATTATAAAACCCTGGAAAATACATAAAGCCTAAGAACTCTAGCAATTAGAGATGGAGTAGACCCATTATATCATCCCTCAGGCCCAGGGGAATCCGTGGAGGATTCTTTCCTAGAATAGATTTTCTAGTTCCTTATCCTGTTGATTTTCAAACGGCTCGAGGGATGGAGGGATGATTTTCAAACCGCTTCCTTTAGTACATATTTCCCCAATCTCATAATTCTCTCTGTCATAGTTTTTCAGGGCGTTTAATCCAAATGTCCCTTTTGTAAACATGACAACTGCTCTCCTTTACTCAAAATCGTGTCCACTTGTTAGAACGGACAATACTCTTCTGCAACTGTAAACACTTCCCACTTCTTATCAGAATTCTTTCCTGATAGTCTCTCTCTTTCTTTATCTCTGCCATCATAGCTGCAGGTGGGGGCAGAGAGCATATAAAAGAAACCTCAGTAGTCGGCACATGGAATTTTAGACTGAGCAGCGATGTCTCAGAATTCCAACACCAGAGCTCCTCTCGGTGTTTCAGGACTTACACTGCCAGACTAATATCTCCTTTCAGGGCCACACACAGAGCCCTCACGTCACATTGACACTCCTAGAATTTTGCAGTGCACAACCTCGACAAACCTACACAGTCCTATAAAAAAATACCTTTCCCTCATATTCAGTAATGCCACATTCAAGTTCAGCTTGTACATGAATGTATGTTGATGTATAGACGTGCCTATGCATGTTGGGATCATAACTGTAAAATTCTTTGGTGTGCTTTCCTCACAAGGGTCCTAATACAGTACAGGGCTGAGAGTCATGAGAAAACCAGAAACCCATGTTGTCCAGGTGCTTTATGTAATAGATAGCCAGAGCAGAAAACTTAGAAGTTCTGAGACCAGATGTAACTTACCCACACAACAAGATCGGAAAAGGACCCCAATATCCTCTCGCAGTCTACTGTTCCTACTCAGATCTTATTCTGATAATTTCCCTACTAGGCCTTTGAGAGTGTCTTTGTCTTCCTCTGGACTTCAGTTTTCTGAGTTGGAAATGAAGTGAGCCAGATAAAAGGTAGCAAACTGGGATCCACAGAATGACTTTCCTTGCAGTGTTTAATTTCTTTTTTTTTTTTTATTAATTTTTTTAAATGTTTATTTATTTTTGAGACAGAGATAGACAGAGCTTGAGCAGGGGAGGGGCAGAGAGAGAAGGAGACACAGAATCCGAAGCAGGTTGCAGGCTCCGAGCTGTCAGCACAGCACAGCAGGGCTCAAACTCATGAACCGCGAGATAGTGACCCAGGCCTAAGACAGACACTTAACCGACTGAGCCACCCAGATGCCCCCAGTGGTTACTTTTTCAAATTAAGTCAATAGATTTTTTTTTTTTTCCTGTAACAGTCTGAATTTTTAAACTCTAATGAATGCCACTTAGTTGCCTCCTCCCCTCCATTCCTAACGCCGGCCCCACTGCCTTCTAGCTCCTTCTTTCAACTCCGAAGATATGTCACTCCGGGGTACTGGCTCCACCAGCAACTCCTCTTGGAGCTAGTATCTCATTACTTACTTGCCGAAAGCTCCCTCAATCACTGGCCAAAATTTCTCATGGCAACAATGAGCTGGAAAACACAGTAGTTTCCCACTTCCAATGGGCTATGCACCTTCCAAGCTTAGCTCACTTCTCTCATCTGGCTACCTGTCTTCCCCCACAGGGATTTTAGTCTGTGACTTCTGGGTGAATGGTGACGCACTACATTGTTTTATATACTATACAGATGCGTCACATGCGAATGTGGCCCTGGGTGGACACACTGTGATTCAACTGTCTATTAATTAGGTCAAATAGCAAGTTTTTACCATGTGACCAGGCTGTACTTTAAACTGACCAAACAGACTAGTGGTTTTGGCATCGTGTGAATGCTGTCTCAGTAAGGTTCTGCTGAACTTCGTGTAGAAGTATGTGCCAAATTATATGCAAATTTGTGTTTTTCATGGGAGCTGAGAGCCTTGGCACTTAATTTTGATTTTCTTTTTTTTTTAGAGCTAAGTATGTAGCATTGGCCAAGTTCTGCATGTTTAATCCTTTTAATCATTCAACATAAATCATGCTCTCAGTCCCTTAATCATTCTTGTTATTCTTCTTTGAAACTCCTCCAGTTTCCTTACATCCTTCATTGCATAAAGAAGAGTTTTTTTTTTAACAGGACTGTTTCACTTCCAAGAATCCATTCTGTGATGGAAACAGTGGGGGTTAGAAGATCCAACGCCATGAGAGACTCCAAGGGAAATGCAAGGCGTGGTCCTCGAACAGTCGCAGACATTCACAGGAACTAAAAGCTCGTCTGCCACATCTGACCCAGAAAACTAATTTTATATCCTTTTTTCTCATAAGTAATACAGAGAAGGGTTTATATGAGGCCTTTTGGTAACATAGTCTACATTCTTTTACTGTGTATTTATTTATTCGGCATCTACTACGTGAATGAGAGAGGTCTTGCCCTTCCCATCATGTTGAGTCTAGGGAGATAAACAGCTGGTAGGATCACATCTCTTAGGATCCGAGATTTGTCTATCATCATCCATCAACCCTTTCCCCTTTAATCTGGTCAGAGAGCTGCTAGCGAAGAGTGTCTGAGGGAAACTCTAAGGAAACACAGACCCTAGAGGAAGCAGAAAAAAGCAAAGTTGACAGAATGTCTTCGTATCGATCTACCTTTTCTTGTATCTGCTTTTTCTTTTCTCTACAGGCCCCTCCCCGTCTCCAATTTGAATATAAACTCCAGAAGAACCATGTTTTGGTCATCAGTCTACCCCAAAGCCTAGAAAGGTGCCTGCCACATAGTAAGTGCTTGAGAACTGCTTGAGGAATCAATAAACAACTGCCTTCAGCTTAGCACCTCATGCTTGGATAAGGATAATTGATACTTATTAATTTTGTGTAAAGTTTTATGCAGAGCATAGCTTCAAGACACTTACTGAAGGCTCCCTCACGTTCTAATATACCTTTCAAATCCTATTTGTGCCTGTCAGATCCTCTTAGAGAGAAATTTAGGGCCACCATTATTCAAAGCCATTTGGTCCAATAGATTCATGAATCCCCCTTGTTGGCCATCCTACCAGTTATCATTTAGCCTTTGCTTGAATACCTCTAGAAACAGAGAGCTCCTTTCCTCCCAAAGCAGCCATCCTGTGCAGTCATGAGGATTAGAATACTCAAGCTTAAGTTTCGCTAAGATCTTCTTTTCTATAGCCTTTACCCATTGTTTTAGTTGTCAGAAGCTAATTAATCTTTCCTTCCACTGGCCAACCCTTCAGGTATTTTGAGACATTAGCACATCCCTCCTAAATTTTCTCTTCTGTACATTAAATGTCCCTTGTTCCTTTCTACACCTAGAAAAAGCATAGGAGAAATTCTAGCTTGGGAGTGTTGTGTATATTCACGCGAGGATTCACACACGAACAACAGGAATGCATGAGCAGGGTGTCTGTTTACGGGGAGGACGAAAGAGCTTCATAAGGAAATCAGTAACTAGTTAACAGACCATAAGGCCTCCTTCAAGAGGCATAAACCAGCATGAGAAGGGAGGAATGTTCAGGGACACGGGCTTAGCTCGTTCTGTGGACCCCGTTTTCTCCCCTCAGGAACTTGTGCCAAGCTTGGGGAGAAGGAACACTGAGGATCAAAGGCCAAGATCACAGAAAGCTCTGGTCAGCACTGAACATACAAGGCAACGCTTGTGATGTTGGACACCACATAGGATGGAGAAGTGGAGGAGAATATCGTATCACACTAGAAGGGACAACAGTGACCTACCAGGGAGGGGCGGGGGCAGACGTGAAGCCAGGGACCTGGTGGAGAGAGCAGCAGCAGGGTGCAGGGTTTGTTTAAGGAGCAGCTACAGTGGGAGGGAGAAACTGTGCCCGGGAGGGACAGCCGGCCAAAAGGGAGAGGGTCTGCATCCAGCACGCCTGAGATTCTGGGTAGCATTTGGGGAGGACTGCAGTTCTCTGAACCTGCTAAGAGAGAGAGGCTTTTTTGTTACTGTTATTCCCCAGCATCAGGAAACATGATTATAAGTCCTAATGATCACACTAGCTTCTCTCTTCCGGGTCTACGGGCCCGGCGCTGCGTTAACACTGGGGCAACCCATTCAATCCTCAAAATAACCCTTTGAGGCCGGTACAGTTCTTATTCTCCTTTTACAGATGAGAAAATTAACATTTAGTGGACCTATCATATCTAGAGTCACACTGCTAGTAAACGGCAGGGCTGCGAAATAGAGCTATTTCTTTCTAACTTTAAGCTTGGCTTCTCAAATGACATAAAATTATGCATTTTAGTATAATTTCCTTGTATTGCAGCCCAGACTTTAGTCGTAAAGTATTTACATTTGAGTTGAATATGTTTGGTGCCTTAACCAATGCTTTAAAAAAAAAAAATGCCGAACCTAAGTATATATAGCACATCATACAAAGAAAAAAAAAAGGAAAAAATCTTATGCAAAGAAGTGAAGTTACTTGATTCCTGCAGGAACTCTTCTTTTTTTTTTAAGTTATTTATTTATTTTTTGTGAGGGGAGCACAAGCAGGGAAGGGGGAGAGAGAGAGAGAGAGAGAGAGAGAGAGAGAGAGAATCCCAAGCAGGCTCCCCACTGTCAAGGCAGACTCTCATGCAGGACTTGAACCCACAAACCCTGAGATCATGATCTCAGCCAAAACCAAGAGCTGACTGAGCCACCCAGGCACCCTTGCAAGGAACTGTTCTTATCAACGGTGATAACAGGATCATCTATTCCATGTCACCGAGCGAGAGTAAGTGACCATCAGTCCCCACGTCAGTGCAGCCCTATCAGCTACAGAACTAACACTTCCTCAGTGGCTATTGCTCTGAAGCAGCCTCCTCCGTCCAGCATCAAGTCAATACTGATGAAGTAGATGACAAATACTGTCCCACGTCCCCTGTGTCCATCACCATCTTGTGTGTCCCTGGATGTTCTCCTCACCAGAGAAATTTTCTTTCTGGCCCAGGGAAAACGAAATCCTCCCATGAGTAAGTCTGGGGCATCCTGCTTTTAAAAACCTTTTATGGGACCATAAAATACCTCACCTCACCACCTTTAAGAAGTTGGCTTCAGGAATGAGAGCAAACTGAATTGCACGGAGCTGACAACAAGGTAAGCAGATTGTTATTTCTTCTGGCTAGAGCATATCTGACTTCCTTATTGGACTAAAGCATTTAGTAAAAGGAAACAGCCTTTTAATTGCACGTTCCTTGCAACAGCCCACAGACTCATGACCTGAGCCAGGAGCAGACTCCAGAGCAAAGTGTTGTAGACAAGCTGGTACTTTACATGCCTAAGAACACGGTCATTTACAACCCGGAGGTACTTTATTGCTAATGATCTTTGAAGTTAACAAGGTTTGCAGAAGCTTTTCAGCATTATTATTACTATTTACATCAATGGCATTAGTGATGTCCTTTATTCTTCCAAGACTTAACACTGCTAATTGGCATCAGCATAAACAGAGGTATCAATGCTATCATGCAACACAGGCGGAGCCAGCTCTGCAGCTTTGAGGGTTTAATATGGAAATGTTTGCTATCTAATGAGGACACAAAACGTTAATCTGCAGAACAAATTGTATTTATAGAGAAACGAATTATCATATGCAAATGTGACACACATCACTTGCGAAATTCCTGTTGCCGCTGGGGCGGCCCTCTGTGACCTTTCTGAAATGCAGCGCTTTGAAGCAGGAGCTAATGGTTTCATGCACTGAGGCTGATTACTTTCATTTTCATACAGAAATGAGCTAAATGGGAAGGACTCTGGCTCCAGAAGAACACAACAGAGGCCTGGCCTTTGTAACTGTAAGCTGCACTCTGTTGATTTCTTATCCTTTGCTTTAAAACTCAGAGTTCTTCTACAGCGTTTGCTGTATCTGCAAAGCCAGAGTAACGAATGTTGTGACCCACTTAATAAAAGGCTTGAGATGTTCTTATCATACACGCTGTCCTATTGGATGAAGGCTATTTTGATGTTGCCTCATAATTATTTTGTTGGTGCTGTTTTTCTCTTCTTCATCGAGGAAGAAACTCCCCTGAGTATAGATTGTTAAGTCTACTGAGTGGTGTTTAACTCCTTTCCCTGGGACTTTTTCCTCTTCTCTTTCAAATATATGTGTTCTCTAGTTAGAAGCCTCATGGAAGGATAAAATGCTGGAAATTAAGTGGCTTTAGCGATCACCCAGTGAGTCCAAATATTTCGTTTACAGATGAGGAAAGTAGGGCCCAGAGAGGTCAGGTGACGTACCCGAGATCACACAGTGAATTGGGAGAGGGCACTGGAAGTCAGGTGCTCTTTCTATAGGCTTACGCAATGAAAATGATACGAATAAAAACAAAAACACCTCTACTTTAGCACTGCTAAGTTTAGAGTTATGTGAATGCTTGAAAGTGTTCTTAACTCTATGAAAGCTGCTGCTGGCCAAAGACCCTTGACCAGCTTACGGATATGCAGTTCTGCTACTTTCATCAGGACAGCGCGGATCTGGTTCCGCACTTTCCAAATGCCTGTCGGACTGTGAGGGCAGAAAGTGAAGGAGATGTGGCCTCTACGGTCATAGAACCCACAGTTTTCTAAGGGGGACCAACATGCAGTCAGACAATTTCAACGAAACAAGGTAAGCGCGTTATCAAAGTACTCACCTTGGGTAAAAGCATGGAGAAAACAAGCACTCCATGTAAAGGAGACTGCACGGTGGGGTGCACGGTGGTGTTTCTATTGCTATGTAACAAATTATCTCCAACGTAGTGGCCTAAAAACACACATTTATTATTCCCGTGGGTCAGAAACTCCTTCATGTCTCAGACGGGTCCTCAAGTTGAGGGTCTCACATGGATTCGGTCAAGGTGTTGGTCAAGCTTCAGTCTTTTCTGAAGCTCAGTGATATCTTCCAAGCTCATGGGGTTGCTGGCAGAATCCATTTCCTCCTGGTGGTAGGACTGAAGTACAGCTTTCTGGCTGGCTGTCAGTGAGGGCTGGTCTCAGTTCCTGAAGGCCCCACCCCCCCCCCCCCCAGCTCCTTGCCATGTGGCCCTCCTACAATATGGCAGCTTACTTTCTCAGAGTCAGCAGGAGAATCATTCTCTTCAGGAAGGCCTGAGAGAGCAGACCTAGGCAGGCTGACTAGTGACTATGTCCCCGACATGGCCGCAGAAAGAAGTTCCTGCTCAAACCTCAGAACACACCTCCTCCCCTTGAGTAACTTATGTTTTCTAAGAAAGCAGGCTACCGATTGATGCATTCTTCCGAAGTCTGAGGTGGGAGGAAGGGGAGTGTGAGAGGCGTGGAAAGTGTGAGTAGAAGAGGGAGGGCTTCTCTCAGGTAGGGGCCAGAGGCAGGAGCCCTCAACCCTGTCCAGGCTTAGAATGACCTGAGAGCATTTTACCCCCCCCCCCCCAACCAATTAATCAGAGTCTCTGGGGATGGTGTTTGGTGCTAGGTATTTATATAGCACAGCAAGGCTGACAGCCAATGGTTCAGTGACCAGTGAGAAACGTTCTGTATACACTGAGGCCAAACATGTTAGAGATCCTCAGACACAGTGGTTCTTAAACTTCAGGTGCATCAGAATCTCCTGGAAGACTTGTTCAAACACAGATTGCTGAGCCCCACCCCCGGAGTTTCTGATTCAGTAGGTCTGTGACCATCAGGCCCAACATTTGCATTTTTAACAAGTTCCAGGTGACACTGATAATTGCTGATCTGGGACCACACTTTGGCAGCCAATCGGCTGAGTCCACGACCCTTCCCCAGCCAATCGGCTAAGGCCATGATCCCTATAAAACCTTTGTGCTTTTGAAACTCGCTCTTTCTCTCTCTTCGGTATCTCACGGCTGCATCGGTGCAGGTAGGGGATTGAGCGCGAGCTAGCTCGAACAAAGCCTCTTTGCTTTTGCATCGGACTCGGCTCCCTGGTGGTCTTTGGGGATCACGAATTCTGGGCATAACAGGCCCAGTCCCTCTTCTAAAGAGCTTTTACTGATTAACTCAGGCCCATCCGGGATAATCTCTCTTTTGATTAATCCCAAATCAGATGATTTGGGACCTCAGTTTCATCTACCAAATCTCTTCACATTTGGGACACGACGTGACCTGATCACAGGAGTGAAATCCCATCATTGTCAGAGGCCCCACCCACACTCAAGGAAAAGGTCTGATACATTGGGACAAAAATCCTGGGACCTAACCTAGAATGCTGCCTCCCTCAAGGGGAGAGCAGAGGGGTAGAATTCCAACAGGTTTCAGAAAGTATGAATTGAATCATAAAAGACAATTAAGGTGGGGTGACTGGGTGGCTCAGTTGGTTGAGGTTGAGTGGGTTGACCAGGTGAGCATCTGACTCTTGATTTTCGTTTAGGTAATGATCTCACTGTTTGTAGTTTGAGCCCTGTATTTAGGCTTGGGATTCTCTGTCTCCTTCTCTCTCTGCTCCTCCCCTGTCCTCTCTCTCTCTCTCTCTCTCTCAAAAATAAATAAATAAGCATTTTTTTAAAAAGATAGAGGTAAACACCTGAGGTGAGTGTTTTAATAATTTTTTTGAAATTATTTTTCTCACCAGAGGCCTGTGTTCACAAGCTATGATTTTATTTAGGTCAGGCGTGCACTGAGCACGAAAAGAGGCATGAAATGGACGACTCACCAAGAACGAAAAAGCAGTAGAAGAAGAAGAAGGGGAAGGAGAGAGGAAAAAAGCTTTGTTAGGATGAAGGAATGAAAACGAGACACAGTTGAGAGCTTAGAAGACAAGGTGTTTCTTGGAGACTCCATGTTCTCCTTTGAAAATACGGTAATTATTTGCAGTACATGAGAGGCAAAGGAGTAATATTCCTAACGTGGAAAAACTTCTCGAAAAGTAGGAAAAGAAAAAAGAATATTTGACTACAAAAATGGGCTAAAGATTGGAATCTTAGGGTTAGGTCCTGTTATCGGCTCCATTTTACTGACCCAGAGAGGTTAAGTTAGTTGCGAAAGGTCACAAAGTGGCAAGTGGCAGAGTCCGGGTCTGTTCAGGTAGGGAGGCAGTGCTCTCGTGGCTTGAAGACACGCTGAGACGTCAACGGTGGTTCGTTAGTCCGTGTTCAAGGGCTACCCAGCGTTGATGAGGGTTTGGGAACACAGGTACTCCCCTAAGCCACTGATCAAAATGGAAACAAATATATCTTTCTGCGATGTTTTAACAGTTTGCATCTAAAATCTTCTTTGAAGTACATAATCTTTTATGTAGCATGTCTTTCATGTTCTTTTATCCCAGGGAAAACAGTGTTTGTAGAAATATTTAGTTCTAAGAATATCTATCAAGTTACTCCTAATAAAAATATATTTAAAAAAATTTTTTTTCAATGTTTATTCCTGAGAGAGAGAGAGAGAGAGAGAGAGACAGAGCGTGAGTGGGGAGAGGCAGAGAGAGGGAGACACAGAATCCAAAACAGGCTCCAGACTCTGAGCTGTCAGCACAGAGCCCGACGCGGGGGTCAAACCCATGAACCGTGAGATCATGACCTGAGTGGGAGTCAGACACTTAACCGACTGAGCCACCCAGGTGCCCCAGATAATTTTTTTTAATGGAAGCAAACAGAGGTTACATCAATGATTCTGCATTCATTCAGTGGAATACTCTACAGCAATTGCGACTGTATTTTTTATCTTTTAGGGTATTAATAGGAAAACTGTACTGTATTGGGAATTGAAAACAGGTTATATAATATCCCATATTTGTTTCAAACATTAAAAAATTCTGCGTATATGTGAATACCAAAAGAGGGGAGGACATATTCTTCCTGGAAATATATTCACCAAACTATTAAGTGTGGTATATTTGAATTGTGGTAGAATTATAGGTGACTTGTGTTTTTAAAAATTTTTAGTATCTTTTTACTCAATAAGTATCATATAACAAGAAAGAGTAATATGAGATTTAATTAAATGCTCTTTAAAAGCATTTCCTCACAATCTATTCTAAGACCCACATTCTAAGACTGCTAAGACTCCGTATAAGCAGTCAGCCTAGTGATCTGCCTTCTGCCCTTGGCTCAGTTACAAATTAACTCCAGAAAGTTAGAATTGGAAGGGATCCTAGAAAAATCAAATGATCTAACGATTCAGTTCTACAGGTGAGATGCCAAGGCCACAGGGCACAGATGATTTGCCCAAGACTGACGAGAGCCAGTGTGGGGTAACCCCGAACAGGAAGGCAGGGCACCCTCCCCACAGCTTGGTACCAGTTTGCTTTAACTATGCTGTCTTTCTGGATTTCTGTGTCTCGAGTTGTGAAACTGGAGCCCAGATCAATAGTTTCTCAAGGAAGAGTTCTTGATGGTCACAAACGTAGGATCTGAGGTCACACAGCCTGTGTTGAATGCCAGCTCCTCTGTTTCTGAAAGACCTTTAACAGGAGAGCCAACTTTTTTGAGCCTTGTTTTCTCACCTGCAAAATGGTGATTATAAGAATACTCGTCTCTTGGGCTATGGTGAAGATTTTAAAATATGATAATATATTTTAAATGGTTAGCACAATACTTGGCTTCTTAAAGGCTCAACAAACACAAGTTATTATCAATCTGTTATGTATCTAAGGGTATATATAGAGCCCTGTACCGACTCCAATGTGGTCTGTCCTCCAGCAGGAGAGAAACTGGAATTGTGATTGACTGCACCATGGTCTCATTTCCCCATCCTCGGAGATAGTTAAAGCTTCTTAAGGACACCTGGCTGGCTCAGTCAGTAGAACGTGCAACTCTTTATATCGGGATTGTGAGTTCAAGCCCCACATAGGGTGTAGAGATTACTCTGAAAAATAAAATAAAATTTTCAAATTAAAAAAAAGCTTCATATATCTTTCCTGATGAAGGAGGAGTTACTCTCTGTCTACTGCCTGCCCTCTGGGGAAATCAGTTTTGTGCCACCCCCATAGTAGTAAAACACCCAGATTTATAAGGAATTTAATTTACGAGCTAAGGAATGTCAGCTCCTCATGTGACAGTAATAAGGTTGGGTAATAAAACAATCATGAAGCTGGCGCACTCTGGAGAACACTGTGGCTGTTGCAGTCACTGCTTGAAGGATCTGTGCGAATAAATGCACGGATCAGGGCCCAAACACGCACGGACCTTTTACCCACAGGTCCTTCCTGGCTTGTGCAAAATCACAGAGGTAACTGGCAGTTAATTTGGCATCACAGTGGGGATGGGAAAAGGACACACAGAACAAAGTCAACGTGGGGCACCTGGGTGGCTCCGTTCGTTCAGCGTATGACCTCGGCTCAGATCATGATCTCACGGGTTGCGAGTTCGAGCCCCACATCAGGCTCTGTGCTGACAGCTCAGAGCCTGAAGCCTGCTTCGGATTCTGGGCCTCCCTCTCTCTCTCTGCCCCTACCCCACTCGCTCTCTGTCTCCCTTTCTCTCAAAACTAAATAAACATAAAAAAAAAAATCAACGTGATACTGCATCAGTGGGTGGGTGAAAACAGAGTGCCAACCCTGCCATGAACTTTCTCTATCATATGCACTTGGGCAAATCTTGTGACCTCTCCAAGATGCAGGAGTTGAGCCACATGGTGGGAAAGGTACCTTCTGAATCTGACTTCTTATGAAGATTGTGTACGCAGGGAGCATGCACTCAAGTTAGAAGGTAAAACCTCAGTTTCTATGGACACGGTGGGGCAGGCTTGTTGGAGAACTCCCGTCAAACAACTCCCCAGCCTTTCCTGGCCTGAGATCCAAATCTGTGTTTCCACCACAGAGAAGCCAGTACGATTCATAAGGGATCTTGGACTCCCTAATCCCATTAGCAACCTGCCTGAGGATTTGGCCTGAGTCACCCATTGCTCCCTTTCCAATATTCAAACGCATTTAGGTTACATTTGGTTGAATATTGAGGAGCTATTTTAAAATGGTGATAAAAAGAACTCATCGCATTTGACCAAGCCAAGTTGCAAGTATTCCAACTGTTCATTTGCACCTCTTATTGGAGCTCAGAGCAGGCATGGGCTCGCATCACCCCTGTAATGTGATCCCTGGCGTGAGAGGAAGGCAAACACTGTGGTCCCTGAATATGCAGGGCAGTTATTACCCAATGACTTCCAGAATATTCAGTCTATCCGAGCAATTCCACGTGTAATTTTAACGTGCCACAAAATTCTGTTTTCCATTGTCATCTCAAGTTTATGGTAATCTGACAGTCGTACACTTCCTCATCTAACAGGTGGCAGAGAGGAGAATCCATCAATATTAGGCCCTCAGAAAATATCTACAAAGGCACCACCACTGAAAGGCAGCAAACTTTTTACAGACTCATAGTGACTGCTAACCTTCTGCTTGACAGCAGAAGGGAAAAGAAGATCAGTTTTTCACATACCATGGAGCAGAACAAAGGGAAAATGAGGAGCAGCTTGAGAAATGCTCCCCAAAATACTGAAATCAAAGCTAAATGGTGCAAAAGCCCTAACTTTACCCTCATCTCAGTTCTAGGGTCCAAAATTATAAAGGTTCTGGAGAAAGAGGCTCCGACAAAAGCCATCCTACCTGGAGGAGGGAGAGCAGAGAAACGGGGTCTCCGGGCTGGCTTAGCCATCTGAGTGGTCTAATTAAACAAAACAATTAGGGGTTGGCTTCTGTCCTGCACATTATTCCCCGACGGATGAAATCCCAAAGAATGGCAAGGAGCCAAAATTGCTCCAGTGACTTCTTGTTAACTCAGCCATTCGAGTGCTCATCAAGTGCTAAATTTAAACGTGTGTAAAGATTGTTACAAAACACACACGCACACACACACATCAGGGGTAAAGTATGAATATGCATACATAGGGCCACACGTATAGGCCAAGAGGGAAATAGCTTCGGGGATATTTAGAGATTTAGCTTTTAGCAAAAGTCATTTTTCTCCCTCTCGTAAGCCTGTGAGCTCTTAATAGCCACTTTCCTTGATTGCTTCTAGATCATCCTCTTTTGCCAAGTGCCCCAGTATGAATGCACAGACACTAGGTCTTGTGGGGGGGGGGGATTTGAGAGGATCTTCATACCAGAATTCTGAAAGCTTTCCCAGACTGAGTCAACCATGTCACTCTCCTAAATTATGTAATAAAATAAAGTCTCAAGCTCAGATTTCAAGAATCATTCCTTTTAGTTCTGAATATTTTTACATTCTGAGTAGTAAGAAGTTCAGAAAAATGCCCTCCTCCCTCAGAGTTCCTTCTACATTTCTGAAAATATTATGATGGCCCTGCAATTAAGATATTCTAGACATATGTGATCGCCTAGCAAGTGAATTATTAAAATAATTTATTATCTTAAGAGCTAATGATACTAACTTGTTTTTTGGTTTCATTTATTAGTACTCTTTTTGGTAGATATTAATGACACATTGACAGTTTTTTTTTCTTAACAGGTGGCTAACAGTCTTAATATGTGGTTGAACTAGATCCCATAGTTTGGCCCAGATTTTAAGAGTGGAGAAAGTCCCTGGCTTCATCTTTGTTCTAATACAAAAACAAAAACAAAAACAAACAAACAAAAAACCCCAAAGCAAGCAAGCAAACAAGCAAAATACAATAAGGAGGCAAAAGATATACGCAAGGTCAAAGACACAGGTGAGGAAACACAGGTGCCCAATACTTCCTCCCTTAGCACATCCCCAAGGCACACTACTTACCTCATTACCTGCAGGTGAGCAACCTGGATCTATGGATTTACGGGCATTTATACCTTTTAGCCCACCTGTGAGCTTCCTAACAGCTTCAATCAGCACTCAGGAGTGCCTCCCATAGCAACAACGAAAAGGCTTCCTTGATGTGCCACTACTTACTTACATACTTACTCTGCTTTGTTTTTTTACCAAAACATTGAGTCTAAAGGAGATTTCTGTCTGGCAGGTTGGCTCGCACCAACTACAGTGGTGAACTTTGAAGAGTATGCTACTCTTCCTTTTGAAAAACTTGCCCTTGTTAATTCTCCGTAACCACTTGCGTAATAGAAATAGTTCTGAAAAGGAAGCCAACACTGTGGTCGACGTGTGAAACACCACACTTACTGACTACCCAGCACTTGAACAGGTGTGGAGTTTCCTTCCAGAGTGTATTGAAGATACAGACCTTACCTTGAGTAAAGTCTGGAAGGGGAGAACTACCAAAACCTAAACAAGAATTCAGCATTACAAACAAATGTCCCCACTTTTATTAAGTACATGGTATTTGCCGGGCACTGAGCTAGGCAGTTTACATATATTATTTCCAGTTTTCTAGCAATTATTCATAGCAAGCTATAAAGGACACCTTATAGATGAAATAAATTATGTTCTAAGAGATTGTGGCTTCTTAAATATTCACAGAAAATACCACAGGTGGGATTAGAACTAGGAATATTTAATCTAAAGCTGATATGTCTTCCCCTACACCACATTGCCTCCCAGCAACTAAACAGAGTTCTTCCCTACCTGTCCTTTTGAAACAAGGTAAAAAAGAAGCATGTGTTTAAAATTTTTATGAAAATATTCTGCTTAGTTATAGCTATGTCGAATCATCATGTTATAGACTTTAACTATATTGCCATTTTATTTGTCAGTGGTACCCCCAATACAATTGGAAAAGAAAGTTGAAAATAAAGCTTTATAAAAGCTAAGTCTATTACATATTTATAACCCTCACGTATCAGTTTCAGACGATGATCCTCACGTCCTGAAGACTCTGAGATATCTCGAAATGATGTTTTGTCATGCAACCTTAGATCTTGCCCATCAAAGGTCAGGGGTCTTTTGTTCCTTCTTACTGTCCATGGAAAGGACAGATGAATTCATCATGAAACTTTGGAGAAGGTGCTGATGAGAATGCGTTAATATTCTAGATTCCCAGCTTGAAACTTAGAACATGAAATTACTTTATGAGATTACTGAATGGATATTTAAATATAGGCAGACGTGACAACCATCCCAGGCTGCCTGGTTCTGAACTTTTCAGAGTTAAAAATGGTAAAGTCCCAGTCAAAACCAGGACAAGTTGATCACTGTCACTGAAATATGCGTGCTTCTCATAGAATTTGGTACCTGGACAGAAACTTTGAGTTTAGCTACTCCAATATACAGACTGTTTAGATGACGGTCTATAAGGAGATTAACTCATAGTGTAGTTTAAACATGAACAAAAGTGACAGCACCCCACATTAAAGTATAATGAGTATTACTATATTTATGAAATGCTATGCAATTTATGTTCTCAGAGTGTTCTCTGTTTTTCTGAATTCCACCTGCCCACTTGGGATTTGGGGATTAGACCATTTCTCCAGGTGGACCCCATACTTAGCTAACAAATAGGAAAATAAATGCTATGACAAAGTTCAGCAAAGAGAGGGCCAGAGCAGATCTGCTCAGAGACTTGCTGGGCTCCTGCATAGCCTGGAAATCATCTGGAAAATCCTGTTCGCTTTGTAAAGGGATGCGGAAAGTAGCTGATGATACTGGTTGTCTTAGAAGTGGGGTGTGCATCCCAGGACTAAGGACCCAGGAGAGATGCTGTAGCTAAGGAATAGGCGACAAATGGTAAATCTGAGCTGATTTTAAGGTTATATATAGCTCAGAGCAGCCCTCCAATCAACGAGGAGAAAACAGACCACGTGTTTACCAGCAACAGACAGTAACAACAGATGTCAGCTGAGATGCCCACCTGCGCCATCTTCCAAAGACTATTATTGACAGAGACTCACCTAATCATCACTTCATAGAGAGTACGACACTAGTCTGAAGCAACAGAACACTTCTCCATCCTCCTGAGGGCACAAGACCCTTCCCCATACACCAAGACTCATCCTGGAAGGAGAGTGATGTAGGTTCAACTCTAAAAACTTGAACTGAAAGAAAATCGTTTAAAAAAGACACTGAGATATTGTCCACTGACAAAGTTAAGTTCCTCAACTACCCAGTAGGAAGGAGAGCTTGTAAGTAAGAAGATGTACTAATAAAGAAATAATAAAAGAAATGTATGAGTGACTGAATGAAAATAAAATTTGTTTCACTTGATTTTTCCCCATCTAAGCAGTGGTGAAAACGTCTGCCCACTTACTACCAGGTACTTCACTAGTGGGCTTAGAAATCATAGAAGAGTAAATAGAAGTATAATATTTCTACCTCCAGTGATAAACATTATCAATATTTTGTTTAGATGACAGATAGATTGATGATAAATAGATATCGTATATATGTAGCTAAGCTCTCTATACTGTTCTGTATCTTGACTTTCACATATGATGATTGTAGAACTAGATCACGTTTTTAAAAATAATTGTTAGGGGCGCCTGGGTGGCTCAGTCGGTTGAGCGTCTGACTTCAGCTCAGGTCACGATCTCGCGGTCCGTGAGTTTGAGCGTTGGGCTCTGGGCTGATGGCTCAGAGCCTGGAGCCTGCTTCCGATTCTGTGTCTCCCTTTCTCTCTGCCCCTCCCCCGTTCATGCTCTGTCTCTCTCTGTCTCAAAAATAAATAAAACGTTAAAAAAATTTTATAAAAAAAATAATTGTTAATAGTTTAATGACAGCCAATGTTCTGGAGAGACCATGATTTATTTGGCCATTTTATTATTGGTGACCACTAGTTTATTTACCCTTACTATTATAAACAATGCTGCAGTGACTTGACGTGTAGATCTTTTCCACATATTTGGCAATATTTACCTTCAATTCTTCAAGCTGAAACCACTGAATGAAAAGACATGAATTTATTTTAATCTCTTGTTAGGTTTAGCAATGTATTTCTTGAAAGTCCATACCAATTTCACTGTCAGAAGCAGCATGTGAGCAAGTGCCTTTTCCAAGGCACCATTGCAATAGAAAGCATTTCCAAATCTGAAAAAAAAACTTGATAGTATCTATTAGATACTGTCTAGTATCTAATTTTTGTTTTAGTTTATATTTTTGGCTTCATATTGAAGCTGAATATTTTTATTATGTTTATTAGCAACTTGAGATATGTGAAACCTCCTTCCTACGTTTTTGGGGTGTTTCCTTTTTTATTTGAACAACCTCATTATGATAGCATATTAAATGCCATACTTGTTGCCTATACTTTTTACATTATATTTTTCAGTTTTTGACATGTCCATTTTTGTCTTCATGTGGCCAAATCTTATCCATTGCCTTGTGCTCAGAAAATCCTTGTTCTAAAATAACATACATAAATGGTCTTTGCTTTTATAGATTCTTATTTTCTTTTCACATGTAACATTTTAATCTACCTACAAATTTTTCTTAACATAATGGAGTTTTCAGTTTTTTTCTATATGGTTACTTAATTCTCCCAGCAGCATTTATTTTTTAATGTCCAGTAGTCTGAAATGATTTCTTTATCAGACAATGAACTTGTATATATAGAAACAGTTTCTGTGCCTTTTATTCTACTGCATTGATCCATCTGATGATTTTTGTTCTAGAAAAGCATCATATTAGTTATTATAGTTTTATAATGTACATCCATGTCTTATATTGTTCTTCGTCTTCAAAACTTTCTTGGGTATTTATGTCACCTTATTACTCTACATCGTCAAATTTCAGGAGAAAAAAACAAACTTTGGGATTTCCATGGAAAAATTAATCTGAAAAAACTTTTAAATTATTTCAACTTACCAATGCAAGAACATGTTTTACCTTTCCATTTACTCAATTCTCCTTTTAATTCCATCAATAAAACTTTAAAGATTTTGCTGTTAGTTCTTGCATACATATTTTTAAAGTTGATTCTAGTTATTTAATAATTTTGGCAACTATTGTAAGAATAAGAATTTTAAAATAAATTTTTAATGGATACATCTGATCTCTAGAAAATACTTTAAAAATGTACTTGAATGAATGGGCACTTTCTGGGATGAGCACTGGGTGTCTTATGTAAGAGATGAATCACTGGGTTCTACTCGTGAAACCAACACTACACGGTATGTTAACTGACTTGAATTTAAATTTAAAAATTGTACTTAACTCTTAGACCTTTAGGAATCTTATCAATGCTAAGGATTTTAAGGAATCTTTTAAGGTTCTACTTTGCATTTTAAAAATTTTTCTCCTATAATCACCATTTTGTTTTCTTGTCCTGTAATTGATGCAAGTCTTCTACTAGTTGAATTAATGAATTAGTTAAATTAACTAACTGTTGTAACAAGAACATTGAAGCTAAAGTGTACGTTAACCATCAAAAGTTTGACTTCATGTGACACGTATATAACACAAAAGAAAAGACAAGAGTTTTCTATAGCAAGCAAGTAAACAAGAATTACAGTTTCAAGGTTAATGGTTCTATGATAATTATTCATTGCATTTCAAGTAGATTCACACAGGACAGCTTCTTGCAAACAAACTGGCCATGCTTTAATATTCTGATGACAAGATACAGAATAAATAAAAACCTGATAGAAAGGGCCTTCACCCCAACATCCTTCATGTCTATATGGTGTAGATTCAAGGTAACCGTGTCGAAATCTTTTCTAGCACTTCTTGTCTATATTATGAAATGGACTAACGGGCTCAGCGCTGTAGAATCTGAAACACTGGGATCTGTAGGTCAAAATGTATTAATCTCTGAAAGGTTCAACTATCAAAAATTGTGTGGCCTCTGATTTTTTCCTTTAATTTTAGACAAGGATGAATTAAAGAACTTGAAATCTAGTTTTTCCACAAAATCATGTTATTGACAAATGGTCATAATTAAATTCGTTTCACATTTTATTTTATTCTGCTTCATATAGGTTGGCTAGAATTTCCCAAACAAGCTTAAATAATGTAAATAACAATGAGCAAAATAATGTAAATAACAATGAGCATCTTTAAAAAAAAACAATGAAAATCTTTGCCTTGTTTCTTATTTTAAATGGAAGGCATCCACCTTCCACTATTACGATGCTCGCTGATGGCCCTTAAATGATTTCTTTGTTATATTGAGAAAATATTCACTGGCTTCTGATTTATCTCGAACAATAGGCCTTAGCTATATTCGGGCACCCCTGACATTATTGTTCTCCATCAGTGCAATACAATGATTTGTAAAACGTATTTTCTAAAAGCATCTTAGCACTTCTACGATCAACTCTCCTTGGTTATGGTGGACAACAGAGTAATTCTTTGTCACACAAAGGGCTGTGGACTGGCACCACTGGTGCTGAATGGACACTGAGAATCAGAGAAGCAGCAGAACATTCACCATCTCCTCGACTCTCTGAGCCTGCTGAGAGAAGGGCCTGCGTGTGATGTGGCTGGACCCCCTAGGAGAGGGGCTCCAACACTGGCTGCTCTACCTCTTCACGGGAAGTTAGTAGGGACAGAAAATGCCCAATGGCCTGTGCAACAAAGAGACCTTGAAGGCGAGCGTAAGAAGCTCTGTAAGAAAAAGGAGAGCTTTGGAGCCCAGCCTTGGGAATGAGCCAGAGGCCCCCTGATCTTTCATTGAAACAACTCGCACTTGCTACGCGGCTTCTTGCTAAACTGCTGAAAGGTGAGGCGGGACATTCATTCCAGGGCCAACCAAGGCTTCATGCACCTCCGTCATACTTAAACTTGTCAGTATATTTTAGTATTTTTGCATATATGTTCACACATATATCTATAATATGTATGCAGACCTGTGTCTATATTTTTCTATCTACCTACCCTCTATTCATCTATCCATATACCAGTTCTGTCACTTCCGTCCAGTTAGTCTATGTCTCTAAAGTTTAGTGTTTCCATTTACAAAACAAAAATAATCTCCAGCTTCATCAGGCTAAGAGGCAATGGTGATACAGCAATTGGGACAGTAGGACATGATATGCTCAATAGACATTAATTTCATTATTGGTATTATTCTCATGTTCCCTTCATTTCCAATACTTTTATTTATACACTTCGATTATATGTTATACAGTGTGTGATTATTTACAGACTGGGCATAATAGCCTTACGAAATTTTACGTCCATTTTATGTTCTGTGCTTTGGATGCAATTATTTTTAACTCCCATTTATTTCTGTTTGATATGTTGTGTCTGTCACATTTGTTCATCCTTCAAAAAATTTTTTTTAATCTTATTTTTTTTGAGAGACAGAGAGACAGAGCGTGAGTGAGGGAGGGGCAGAGAGAGAAGGAGACACAGAATCTGTAGCAGCCTCCAGGCTCTAGCTGTCAGCACAGAGCCTAACACAGGGCTTGAACTCATGAACTACGAGATCATGACCTGAGCCCTTCATGACCTGAGCCTATCATGACGATCCTGTCCATCATGACACTTAACCGACTAAGCCACCCAGGTGCCCCTTTGTTCATCCTTTTTATGTCCCTTTGTAGGTTATTTTGTTTGTTTTCGTAAGTCACTTTAAGTTTCTTTGTATTTTAACCTGGTTATTAGTTGTTCTCATAAGTGATACATTGGGACTTACTTCTGTCATCTTGCTTTTTATCCTTCCTTGACATTTGACTTGTTTTCTGCCTCATACAGACCACATATTATTTAATTTTATTTTTCCTAATGTCTTGCTCTTAATTTTATTAGTAATTTTCTTTAAGTTAAAAAACAAGCAACATACATGTTTCTGGGTGTACTTTTCTTGTCCCACTTCCACCCACCTGAATATCTTCTCAAAAGTATGGCTTTAGATCCAGAAAGATTTTGATAAGGACTATGGATTTTACTGAAGTGTTTCAGTAAGGTGAAAGAAAATACTACGTTACAACTATAACAACCAAGATTTTAGAAAATCCTACTTGAATGACTTTTTCTTTCCATAGGACTTCTGTCTTTGAAACCACCTGCACTCGCCCAGTCATGATCATCCTTTCTCCCTGTTTTCTTTCTCGAACCTCTTCAGGTTGCATATGCTACCTATTCCCTCTCTCCTCTACAATGTGATTGGGGTAGGCTCAAGCCTTGGGATTCTGCAAGTGTAGAAAAAGTAATTCACACAGTTCAATACTCAACTCTGACCATTGATTGATCATTAAGTATATTTTTTGTGCATGGGGTCGAGATGGGGTTGGAAAATACAGAGAACCTCACCACACGTACTTGAGCCTCTGTTATCAAATTGGACAACAATATGATACTTGATTCCTTGCTTATATGAGATAAGGAACTTTGTTTCTTTTTACTCCTGCCTCAATTCCTTTTCAATATTTTCCACCTCTGTTATGAGATTAGACTCAGGCTTCTGTTACTATTGAAATTTGTATGTTCTTATTCTCGTTTGAGAAACAGTTACATACACACACACACACACACACACACACAAATCTTCCTGGACTTACCATGGGGTTACACTCCAATAAATGCATAATAAATGCAGGGCATCTGGGTGGCTCAGTCAGTTAAGCGTCCGACTTTAGAGATCAGGTCATGATCTCATGGTCTGTGAGTTCGAGCCCTGTGTCGGGCTCTGTGTCTGTGCTGACAGCTTGGAGCCTGGAGGCTGCTTCAGCTCTGCGTCTCTCTCTCTCTGCCCCTCCTCCACTCACACTTTGCCCTCTCTCTCTCTCAAAAATAAATAAACATTTAAAAAATGTAAAAAAACCCATAATAAATGGAAAAGATCATAAGCTGAAAATGCATTCAATACACCTAACCTGTTGAACATCATATTTTAGCCTAGCTTACTCTAAACGTACTTAGAATGCTTATATTAGCTTACAGTTGGGCAAAATCATCTAACACAAAGCCTAGTTTATAATAAAGTGTTGAATATCTCATGTAATTTATTGGGCACGTATTGAACATGAGAAACAGAATAACTGTATGGGTACAGAATGGTTGCATATGTATTCGTTGTTCACCCTTGTGATCACGGGGCTAATGGGGCACTACGGTGGCCACTGCCTAGCATCATGAGAGGGAGAGAGACATCCTGCATATTGCCAGCCCAGGAAAAGGTCTACGTTCAAAATTCCAAGTAGTTTCTACTAAATGGGCATTGTTTTCACACCATCAAAAGTCGAAGGACTGTGAGTTGGGAACTGTATATATTTTTTTAACGTTTATTTTTTTATTTTTGAGAGAGAGAAGGAGAGCAGGTAAGGGGCATAGAGACAGGGAGAGACAGAGAATCCCAAGCAGACTCCATGCTTAACACAAAGCCTGACTCGGGGCTCTATCTCATGAACTGTGAGATCATGACCTGAGCCACAACCAAGAGTCAGACACTTAACTGAATGAGCCACCCAGGCATCTCTGGGGACTATGTATTATATTATATTATATTATATTATATTATATTATATTATATTATTATATGTACATTATAAAATAATCATTTAGACCACATGCATCCTTGAGAGCTTATCTGTAGGCTCTAACAGGGGACCACAGCTACTCATAAACCCTTGGTGGAAGAAAGGTCCTTCCCCACGGGGGAGATGACCCTCTTCCACTGAGAGCACAGTTTCAGGAGCGATGCACATGAAGTGATGAGGGCGGAAGAGGGCAACCCCTTAGCCAGCCAGATCAGCCAGATGAGCCTTGGCAATCAATCAGTGACAGACACTGTAGCCAGAGCACGCTCACATGCACAGACCTCCTGCATTCTTAAACTCTTGCTACTTTTAAACATTTTTAAGTGTTGACAGTTTAATTCAATAACAGTACCAAAGATGATAATGTGAAATTTAGGGCAAACAATGAGCTTTTTGTACATATTTAGTTTGTAGTGAATTATATCCATTAGACACACACTTAGATTTTATATATTGAGTTATAAATGATTACAGAGTGAAGGATGAGGTTGAGGCTGGAGATAAATATCCTAGAAAAGAAGTTTGTGGTCATTTTTCACAAAACAATGTGGTGCCTATCCCAACCATATTATGTTTACAAGGTCATGAGTTATTAATGCTTTGGATCTACTTCCAGGAATATGCTGGAAGAGCAGGTTACCCCTACCTGGACCGGCGCCCATTGCCCTGTGAGGTAGGTGCACCCTGCATTCCACTGCATGTTATACACATGGAAAAATTACCAATGGACCTGAGTCAGACTTCTGGCAAGCATCCCCGTGCCTGGTGAATAGCAGAATGTGTTTGGAACTAGCTTCTTAGTTCTTAATTTACTTAATGCTTTCCAGAATAATCCTTCTTTGAATTTGATATATTCTACATGTAACTGTCTGGACAGATATGTGGTTAGCTCAAATGCTAACTACCTGTGGGCATTAGCCCTTCTCTAAGCAAAAGTTTACGTAGACAACCATTTGCTGCAATAGTACCTCTTTGAAAAAGATCTCAATCTCAGTTGATTGCAACAACACTTTTTTTTCCCCCTCACTCACAGTTTTGTGAGTTGGCTATGGCCTCTCGGCTGGTTTAGGTCTGCTTCGTGTGCTTTCTGACCCACAGCACTAAGGTCGAAGTGGCTTCTATCCAGTGTGCACTATTCTTAGGAGGAGTGCAAGAAGGCTGGTTGAAACTTTCAATGCCTCTTACAGCCTTCCTTTGGAACCGGCACAGTACTCACTCCCCGCCATGCCCCACTGTTCATAGTAAGTCATGTGGCCAAATGGTCAAACCAAACACGGATGGGAGTCAATGGTAGTTATATCCCATGGTGGGGAGAAAAGAATAAATATTTGCTGATTAATAATGTAATCTACCGCAATCCATCCTTTTTTATTTCAAATATTGATACACCTACCCTCTGCTTTTAAAATAAACTCATACCTTCCTTGAGGAGAACACTCCTGAAGACATCAGACTTGAAGTCCAGGATCTTGTACTAGCCTCTACAGAAAGTCCAATTATGATTTCTCTTGAACTACATGCCCGTGAGCTAAAAGAAAAGTTATTTGTATCTTCTTTTGAGCATGCGCACATGCACATACACACACACACACACACACACACCCCACATCATATAAAGATAAAACAAGACCAGGATGAAAGCAATAAATAATCTCATTGGGAAAAGTGGAAAAAGGGAGGCACAGGGCAGTTGCTGGTCCGTAACAATTCTAAATTCCCTCTGGGCACATGTCCCTTGTGAACATGCTTCATAAGAAACAATCTCAGATCTCAGCCTCTTATAACCACCAACATCTTTCTCACACAGTGGTCTGCAGGTCAGCTATGTCAACTCTTTTCAGGGAGCAAATCAGGGTCAGAACTGTCTCCCATCTTCTTAGTCAAAGCCCAGCGTAGAAGAGCAGCTATCATCTGGGACATCCTGTTTCATCATGGTGGGCAGGAATACAAGAGGACTAGTAGAAATATAGATACCATCGTAACTGCCCACATTTCATTAGCCAAGTGATGTGTCCAAGTCCAGAATTAATATTGTACTCCTTCTATAGCAGGAGGAGGGGGAGAAAATATTGGCTAAACAATAATAGACTCTACAAAGAATGAGATATGTTTTAGAGAATTTTTCCTTCTCCAAAGGGGCCCAGTGTAAGTAATCTTTCCTAATATCGGAAGACCCCAGTGAGTAGTTACATGTTCTTCATGTAAATTAATTTATAAGCACAAGAATAAGTGATACTTACCCACTGAGTAAACATAAAGGAGAAGTACATAGGAGTACATAAATTCCGCTTTGTACAGAGAGCTGAATAATGTACAGTTCAACAGAGAATTGGGAATCAGTTCAAATTACCAATAAAAAAAGGCAAGAGACAGAAGGATACAGATGAATTTCACACAAATTCAAATAAATTCAATAAGGTAATCTGTAATTCCTTCTCTACCTGTGCTGCCTTAATGAAAAAGTAGGTAATTCCCAGAGAACTAGACTAGGTTTATTTGAGACCCCAATGTTGGATGTGCCCAGAAGAATTAGAGCAGAAATATTCTGCAGAAAGAACTCATGAAGTTACAAAAAGATTAATCCCATGGTTAGGGAAGTTATATGGCTGTCTCTGAATAGTCTGTCTTTCTGTATAAAGTTGTCACAATATTTCCGAGCAAGCAAGTACTGAGGTTAACATCAGAATGTCAACTTGGTTAAAACCGTACATTAATCAGGCAAGGCTTGTGGTAAATCTCCAAGAGCCTTAGAACAAAGCAGAGTGTAAAGAGATAAAACAAGTTTATTTTTCCACCTCTTCAGAGGATGGAAACTTGGACGGGCCTTGCCCAAACATGACTACGTAGCCATAAGAGTCATATTCTTTGGCATTACAGATTATAGCATCAAATCAGTGCATCCAAAAACCAAATGCTCAGCCCCTGTGGATATATAGATGCTACCATCATGTTACAAAATCAGATTTTATGTACTTTGTGGGTTGGTCCATTGTGTTTTTTTAAGACAACTTTTCCCTCGACATTTCCGAGCCCAGCTTACAGCCACTTCAATGGATGAAAAGGTACTTTCAAGTCAAGCAAGACATCATAAAGCTAAAGAAATCACACATCTGGCTAAGTCTTTCTAGAAAATCACTGATTAGCATTGAACTATATAAAACATTTGTAAAACCTAAACTGAAGTGGCAGGTGGGCTAGGGAGAGAAGTTTAAGTTCATTGTTCAGGGAACTAGAAAGGATTATTTGCAAATTCCTCCATTGATTTTACAAAGTCCCAGCTTTAATTAAACAACAACAACAACAACTTAGCTTTCATCAAGGAATAATATTTGTAATCCTTCTGGTACTGAGTGGTCAGTCCCTGTAGAGAACACATCTTCCACAAAGGTGTCTGAATTAGGCATGCTATATGCAGAGAAGTCAAGAAAAGCAAAATGAGAATGAGGAAGTTGCAGAAGATAAAAGGCATCGGGCCACCTGGGTGGCTCAATTGATTCAGAGTTGGACTTGACTTCGGCTCAAGTCATGATCCCAGGGTTGTGTGATTGAGTGCCGAGTTGGGATTCTCTCTCTCCCTCTCTTTCGGCCCTGCCCCCAGCTCTCTCTCTCTCTCTCTCTCTCTCTCTCTTTCTCTGTCTCTCAAAATCAATAAGCTTTAAACATAAAAAGATCAAAAGCATCATTTGTATCTCATTTAACATGCTTATTTAGCAACTAATATGTGCAAAGTCCTGTACTATATGTATATATACATATATATTTTGTATGCCCAGGAGAACACCCAAATAAGGCAAACATGGAATCTTCTCTGAGGAGCGCACACTTTAGGAGTGGAGATTAAACACTCACCCCCATACTCATACACATGCACACACACATGACTGTAACACAAGGTAGAAAATAGGAATTTTCAAAAAAAAAAGTAATCAGTAATTTAAAGCACCAGACAAAAACAAGGAAAATGATGCTCCCCCACTGAAATGAAAACCAGAATGCCGAAAGGTATTAATGTAATATCCTGAAAATGCAGAAAAAAAAATTAACTTTTAACAAAAGGTCATTACAGATGAGAAAAGGAAAAGAATGTTGCTAGCAATGATAAGACAGAAAAAAAATTCAGGCAGGAGGAAAACCATTGGAGAGCATAAGAAGAAGAGGTTATTTCAATTACTCGAGTACGTGAATGTTACATTAATGATTTCTGCACATTGGCAGAAATTAATGAAATTATCAGTGCCTGACACTCTTTACATTAGGGTCCTTAAGATAATTGTAAATGTGATTAGAAACATGATAAGTTAATAGAATTTTATGGAAGATAAAAGAGAATCAGTCCAAGAATGGATGAAATATGGATAGAGCATTTTTTGTGTATATACACATTCAAATACATACACACAAATTAATATATTTAAAATAATATAAGTGAATAGCCACTTAGGACAATGTTAGAAATGGAATTGTTGAGGGATCTTACTACTTATAGATTAGATGTTTTTACCTGTGAAACGTGGAATTTACCAGTACAATTTACAATCACTTCAAAGAACACAGAATACCACATGGCAGGTAATCCTGGGTTTCTAAGAGTCAGGCCCACTTAAGTGACTTTTATAAGGAAATAGCCTGTCACGTCAATAAGGAGGAAACAAAAGAAAATATATAATCTTATGGTGTGATAATTAGATTTTAGGTATTAGTCTACACAATATTTCCTTTCTATTCCATTCCATTAGAAGGATATGGATGAAGGTCACACACAAACACCTAATGTATCCAAAGGCAGCTTTGTTTTCTTTATTTTCACCTTCTTAGAAGAAGTGTGACTTTTTTAAAATTCTTTCTTGTTAAAACAGAAGACTCTTAAGATGGGGTTTTGCCCATCTTGAGATAAGAAGTACTTATCTGACTGCATATCAAAGTATTTTTTAAATGTATAACTTCCACTGTTCTTATATTACATAGAATCATAATTCTACTTATGATTTCCTCTCTTATTTGGGATTTATTTGGGATTATGTACTTTTTGGTAAGAGACTGGGTTGGGGAAGAATTGTATACTTGTTTATATTATTAAAATCTGTGAATTTTTAACTTTATTTTCACCAGTAAATATGGCTTGCATAATTTCTCTTTTTCAGTTCTGTGGTCAGAACAGAATCCATTCTCTGAATGTTTCACGGTTGTTTGAAAAGAAGATGAGTTCTTTCTTCAGACGTGGATATAGGGAAACAAAGTTTATTAATTAAGTTATACCAATCCTCTTCTTCTTGTTTATATTTGCTATTTAAACATTAATGCTTTAGGTTTAGGCTAAGTTCTCCCCATAAATTTCCCACCCTACATTCTGTCATGGTTAATTATGCGGATTAGGGAGTCAGGCTGCCTGTTTAAAATCCTGGTTTCATACTTACCAGCTGTGTCACCTTGGTCAAATTAATGTGTCTATTAAGATCTCCATTTGTGAAATGAAAATAATAATCCCCTATATCATAAGAACAGCTTTAGATGAAAAGATGTGATGGAAATACTTTCAGCAACGAGCACAGTATCTGGCATACAATATGGTTCATAAACGTTAGTTTTATTATTATTAATATTGGTATTATTATTGGTATTTTGGTATTGCTAATTTATTATTTATCAGTATTATTATCAGTATTATTATTTATTATTAAATTATTGCTAATTTATTATTATCAGCATTATTATCATCCTGCTTGGTTCATTGCGAATACTTTTTAAATTTATTTTAATGCTTATTTGTTTTTGAGAGAGAGAGAGAGAGAGAGAGCGCGCCAGAGTGCGAGCATCGGGGGAGGGGCAGAGAGAGAGGGAGACACAGAATCCGAAGCAGGTTCCAGGCTCTGAGCTGTCAGCACAGAGCCGATGCTCAGAGCCTGAGCTACCCAGACGCCCCTCTAATACTTTTTAAATGTGTTAATTTTCTTTTCCCTTTTCCAGGTATGTACTTGCAGAGAGATGGAATGACAGGCCTTTGATCAAACCGATCAGAATGCTTTCTCTGTAAAGCGCAACAGCATGTCAGCCAGTGACTCAAAAGCATCCATTTTTTAGACTAAGCTGCCAGACCGATAGATCCAAAGAGGGATCCTCTCTCTTGCTGCATTAAAACCACCTGGAGAAACTTTAAAAATTATTCCTGCTCCTGCTCCAGTATTTCTGATTTGGGTGGATAGACTGTCGGAGACAAGCATGTGAGTAGCAGAAAGAGCAGCAGCAGTAGTCCGTGTTGATAGGCAGGCCTGGGAGAGACGGAGTGGCCCAAACTTAGCCACGGCTAGCGCAAACATTCCCGAGCTGGTGCACATCCATCCGGGTGATGGGGGTAGCAACCGGGCCTTACAATAGACTCCCCAGTAGCGGAAAAAACAGGTAAGGGCAGCTTCAGAACATTAGACAAAAATTAGAATGAGCTTAAATCACAGAATGGATAGCGCGTTTTCTCTGTTCTAGCGAAGCCCAGACTTTAGTGGGAAAGACATACCCCACCAGCAAAGCAGTTGCATTACCTGAACAAGAACCTCTCGAGCCACCAGGGTGAAAGAATTAGTTAAGAAAGATGATGCCTCGGGGAAAGCCTCACAGAGAATAGATGTTGCAACTCTAAAGGACTATAAATAACAGGCATCCACCCTTGCAGAACAAAGAGTAGATAGATACAGGAAAGATACAAGGAAAACAGACAAACCTGGAGTGGGCTAAAGTCAGTGGAGAAAGTAAAAACAGCTTAATTTTCAACAAGATGAGTAAGATTGTAGGCTAGTAAACAAGTCTGTTTTCCAGCCGTTTAAACTTGGGCTACTTAACCTCTGTGCCCCTCCATTTATTCATTTGTTAACCAGGCATCACACAGTGCCCACCTGCCAGAGGCGAGAGGAATCGAGTGAACAGAAAGCATTTAGTCCACAGTAAGAAAGCCAAGATTAGGTTTTACTATTTTATTAATTTTGTGGTGTTTTTTGCTTCATTGTTGTTTGATCTTTAATATCTTTAAATTAGAGGATATGAAATTAGCCAATAACTTCTTTTTTTTTAGCGAATAACTTCTTTTTTTTAATGTTTATTTACTTTGAGAGAGATAGAAAGCGAGCAGGGGAGAAGCAGAGAGAGAGGGAGACAGAGAATCCCAAGCAGGTGCTGCACTGTCAGCAGAGAGCCCGATGAGGGGCTCAAACTCGTGAAACTCATGACCTCAGCCGAAAGCAAGAGTCAGACACGTAACCAACTGAGCCACACAGGTGCCCCATGGCAGAGGACCTCTTAAATGTTAATACACAGAGCCAGCGGAATGTCTGGTGAAAAGGACACTAGCATTGTTGGTGGGCATGTAACTCTCTAGGGAAAAAAATAAAAAATACAAATCACAAGCCTTAAAAATTAATGTTTTCCTACTTTAACTCAGTAATTCTGCTTCTGGACATCCACCCTAAGTAAATATTCTGGAATAATGTAGAAAAACATTTATGCACAAAAATGTTCATTACAATAGCATTTATGATATTCTCCCCCCCCCCCCAAAAAAAAAACCCACTGTGAACAAAGTGATTTTCATCAGGCAACTATGAAAAATGCTGCTTACCAAGCATTTACAATTCCATAGAAAATGCCTCTGAAGAAATGAAGAGAGGAGTACATAAAAACTGTGTATGTAACACAAAAATAAGACTCTGCATAAAAGTGTTAATGGCTACTTTGAGTGGTAAGATTACACGTAAATTTCCTCTTTTACCTTGTTATATTTTGAAAATTTCCCAAACGAACATTTATTACCTGCATTCTAATGATACTCTTTATCCTAGCAGAGATTGGGTGATCCTGAGCCTGAGGTGGTTAAAGGGCTATCTCGGTAGAGTTGTGCGCTGGAAAAGACTCGCAATTCCCCCCATCTCTGGACCTTTCAGATGAATTTCCTCATGAATGTTTCTTCTCTACAGCAAGAGTGTAAACCGACATCTGTGCGCATGCACTCATGACCCTCAGCTGTTTACGTGGAAGGTGGCAATGGCAACTGTGACCTGGAATGGATCCCAAGCGGTCCTGGAAGCCAGCAGTGATATTTTATAGGGTAGAGCAGCCTTGTGGAAGGAAAACACTTCCTGCTTCTTGGGAACTTCCTAAAGGTGATGATGCAAGCCACCTGCCGGGCCTCTCCTTTCTACCCCTACTATCTTCTTTACCTGTCACATGTCATCCTTTTCATTTCGGCTCCACAGCACACACGGCTAGCCGCACCCCTGCCCTTGACAGTGATGTTCCCGCCCTACTGGTGTGCTTGTCAGTGCCTTGCTCCCCTCCAGGATTCAGATGTCCAAAAAATCCAAGCTCGTGCAGGCCTCCTTCAGGGACAAATGAGCTTTCCCATATTTGTTGGCACAAGAGTCACTTGGTTGTCTTTTAGAAATAATTGTTATTTATCATAGAACTGTTGTTCAATTGCAATAAATTGCAAAACATTTTTTTTCTTTAGGAAAATAACTCCTCCTATTGATGCTGTAAATACACATACTATTATTTAATTATTGACACCATATCGTCTATGATACAATGAAGACTAATCCTTCCAATAAAAAGTAGCGTTTAATCAGGGAAATGATGAAATGAATATATTTTTTGTTTCCAAGACAACATAGCCAATGGTTACATTTATAAGGATTATTTGTAAGTATACAATTTTGAAGATAATGACAGAAAAATTTCAAAAGTAATGTTTCAAATTTTTTTCCAGGAAATCTGTAATTGTCTGAAAGCAAAAGTGTAAATTGTAAGCTTCAATATTTTCCAGTTGGTTATTTACCAAGGCCTGGAGAATTTAGGACCTGGCACCGTATCACAGTTGAAATTATGGCAATTGTATGTTCATATTCTTAAGATGCAAGGCCTACAAAGAAGCCTCCCTCGCATCTGTTGGATATTGTCATATTCTGTTGAAAACTTCTGTCGTGTCCCTTATGATAGTACCGATATCAGTTATTTTGCTATTTATTGAACTACTTTTTGCTTTATTTATATATTTTCAACTCTTCTGGGCAATATACGTGGCAATATAAAAAAGTAAGCCACGAATCTTCCACAGTTGTGGTATTTTTCTGACATTCTAGAAATTTTCTGGAACAAATATTCTGTACTTCCACCCATAAAATCAGAGTAGCTACTGAGTATATTTCTGTTGTTGGTCCCAGGGAGGGCTAAATTCCTCCAGGGGACCTTTTTTGCATGATCAGTGTTATATTGTGGTCCAGAAGGGGAGAAGTCCCATCTGGTTTGATCTATCTTGCAGTCTAGACCCCACAATGATGAGCTTTGAGCCCAGGAGTAAAGACAAAAGCCAAGGCCATTATAACAGCTTCCAGAACAAAAACAACAGACTTTTCAAAGTAGAGCAATCTCCCTGGGCTAGCCCAAATTGACAGGCTATAAACTTTTCATCCCAGGCGATGTAACTAATCAGTTTTTCCCATTAACATCCTAGAAGGACATACCAGGGCTCAGAACCACTTGTCTCTTTTTCATCTTCTTTCTCTTTTTCTTTTTTCCAAGTTCACATTACCTTTTATTTGGGGGGGGTATAATATTAACACCATATAATCCACGCATTGTAATTTCACAATTCAATAATTTTTCGTGAAGTTACGGAGTTATATAGCCATCACCACGACCCAAGTTTAGAACATTTCCATTACCCCCCAAAGTTCCCTGGAGCATATGGGTAGTCAGTCTCTGTTCCCACTCCCAACCCTGGGCAACCACTGATCCACCTGCTATCTTTATAAATTTGCCTTTTCTGAATATTTCTTTCTGTTTTCATTTTTATTGTTTTTTAGAGAGAGCACATGTGCCCATGCACCTCTGCTTGAGCGAGTGGGGGAGGAGAGGGAGAGACAGAGAATCTTAAGCAGCCGCCAAACTCAGGGTGGGGCCTGAGCGGGGGGGAGGGGGGGATCTATTCCAAGATCCTGGGATCATGACCTGATGTTCAACCAACTGAGCCACCCAGGTGCCCCCTTTTCTGAATATTTCTTTAAATAGAAGCATGGGATATATATTATGCCTATCACAATGGTTTTGAGTTTCATCCATGTTGTAGTATATTTCAGTATTAAAGTCCATTTAATAACCAAAGAATATTCTGTTGTAAGGGTACACCCTTTCATTTACCAGCTCACTAATTTATGGACATTTGGATTGCTTTCAGTTTTTACGCTTCTGAATAACCCTGCTGTGGACAGTCATGCATAAGTCTGCGTATGGACACCTGTCTTCATGATCTTTATCTATATTCTTAATAACAGAATTGCTGGATCATATGGTAAGTTTATGTGTAAACTTCTCAAGAAATTGCCAAACTTTTCCAAAGTGGGAATTTTACATTCATACCAGTTTTTTTACATCTTTGCCAACACTTGCTTTTGGCTGTCTTTTTGATTAGTGTCATTTTTGTATATGTAAACTGGTATTTCATTGTGGTTTTAAAATACATTTCCCTACTAACAAATAATGTTGAGCACCTTTTCATAAGTTTATTAGTAATTTGTACGTCTTCTTTGATGGAATGTCTGTTCAAGTCTTTTGCTCACTTTTTATTGGGTGGCCTTTCTATTATTAGCTTAGACTTGACCAGATGGATTCTACAGAAACTTTGTTCCCCTCTCTTCCATATTCCTTCATTCTCCCTTTATTTATTTATTTTTTCTTTCACCAAAATATTTATTGAAACTTGGGTAATGTAGGTACAACAGTAAAAAAAAAAGAGAAAGGACTATAATCGCTGCATTTTACACATATATTCTTTGTAACTGTGCTCCATGAATTAACATATGTATGAAGTCATGTGAGCTTTCATTCTCTCTCTTCTGGATACTTCACTCTCCCTTCAAAATACCCAGTCACCTGTGTACAAATTGAAATTCAGTTCAATTCATGCTGGACCCTTCCCTATTGCAATAGTGTATTGCTAAGTAAAATCTATCCTTGCTGCTTCAACCAGAATGACCCGTGGTTTAGACATTTTCTAGCTAGGAAGAGGGATTAGCAGTAATTTGCCACTTCCCCAGGGATTCCATCAGGTGGTTGGGCTTTTTTTTTTTTTTTTTAATTTTTTTTTCAACGTTTATTTATTTTTGGGACAGAGAGAGACAGAGCATGAACGGGGGAGGGGCAGAGAGAGAGGGAGACACAGAATCGGAAACAGGCTCCAGGCTCCGAGCCATCAGCCCAGAGCCTGATGCGGGGCTCGAACTCCCGGACCGCGAGATCGTGACCTGGCTGAAGTCGGACGCTTAACCGACTGCGCCACCCAGGCGCCCCAGGTGGTTGGGCTTTTATAGGAACAATAACAGACTTTCAGAGGAATTTGTATAATTCTTCCCAAAAAAAGTATGGTTGAGTTTTGAAGAAATTTTTGAATTTTTTCAAAAAAATTTTTCTGCAGTTAAAAATAACACCATATGCCAACTAAAGAAAGGAAAATAGCGCTAACAGTATCATCACCTTGAGCAAACCACTATTTTCATTTTAGAATATTTTTCTGGATTTTTTTCTATATGTGTTTTACATAATTGTAATAATACTGTTTATACAATTTGCCTGAGTTTTTCACATAATACTTTGGCAGAAGAATCTTTCCCTGTTACTACAAAAAATTGCATGGCTGTGTATTACTTGTTTGCATAATTTCCTACATTAGTATATTTAGATTTTTCCGATTTTTTTATAACATACAATGCTATGGTGAACATTCTTTGGCATATTTTTGGTTTTTTGTTATATTTAGAATTATTTTGTTAGGATAGAGTCCTAAATATGGGTCAAAATAGGGGTGCCCAGGTGGCTCAGTCAGTTAAGCATCCAACTTCAGCTCAGGTAATAATCTCACGGTTCGTGAGTTCGAGCCTTACATCGGGCTCAGCACAGAGCCTGCTTTGGATCCCCCACTCTTTACCCCTCCCCCATTTGCACTCAATCTCTCAAAAATAAATAAACACAATTTTTTTTAAATATGGGTCAACGTATATGAATCATTGGTTAGGTTGAAATACATATTTATCGGGTCTAGTGTGCACAAAGCAGGGTGGTATGAGCTGAGATAAATGGCATTTCATTGAGGATAAATTATTCATAATACTAGAGACATAATCTCTCAATCACTAGGAAAGATGAGTGGTCGTTTAGGGGACCAGGTGGGTGGGAAGTAAATCACACTAATAGCCATGGCTTAGTCTTCATTTGCTGTCACCAGAGATGGTTACATTAACTTGGTATTGGAAAAAGGAGTAAGGACTTTCAATTCTAAAACTTAGGGAGTAACGTAGATTTATTAGTTAATTCATAATCTAAACAAGTGGTGCATGACATAAAACAATCAAACCCAGAAATATCTCCAAAGCGTATAATCATTTTTATATCATTCAGTCCACACCACAGGGCACATTAATGCTAAAAAGACCAGGAGCGGGAAATGGTATCATTAGTATGTAGCAGCAATTGCCTTGTTAATGATTCAAAGCTCATTTTTCTCAGGCAAGTGAGATTTATGCTGAAGTTTTACCGTGATAATCCCTTTCCTAGACTGCAGGTACCGGAAAGGAAATATGAGGTTGTGGTCCTGCTCTAGGGATGGGAAGCCATCTCACTGTGAAAACTGGGACCTGCACGCTGTCCGTCTGTGTTCCTCCCTACTGTCATGTCACCCCGTGATAGCTCCTAAATGCCTTGGCTCCCATCCTGCTTTCTTCACCATAAGCACTCTGCTTTGCGTGACTTTCCATTTTCAACCTTTTGGTCTACCTTCTCCCACCTGCAATAAAAACGAGCCTGTCTGTTTCCTGAGGTACAATTCTAACAAGACAGAGACAGTATCTGTCTTTTTCATGATGCATATCAAGTGCCCAGGCAATGCCTGGCACATAGTGGGGCTCCAGAGAAGATGCTCCATAAGAGAGATGCAGGGACGGATAAGAGGACTGATCTGCCACTTGCTGCAGCTCCGGGCCCTAAAGATCACATCAGTCTTCTTCTCAAACTTCATGGTGTTCTGTGGCCTTTGAGAGTCTGTCCATCTGCTGAGACAGGTCTTTAAGGCTGCTGCCTTTGATGTGGTGCAAAGATCGAGAAGGCTCTGTGGGGGCAGGATAGCACTGGCTTCAAATCGCAACCTCCCTTATAGTACTGCCGCTTTGATCAACTCACGGAAGCTTAGGGAGCTTCAGGGTTCTCATCTATGAATGGGAAACAATAATATGCCTTACAGGACACCATGAGGGTAATGGGACGCTGCACCTGTAGAAGCTCAGACAGGGACTGGCACACAGTGAAGTGCAGCACATGCTAGAGCTGTTTCTAGCTCCCATCACTGCCCTTCAGCCCCTGGTACCTCCGCCTCGCTGAATTACCCACTCTCATTCACGTCGCGCTGAGCGGTGCCTTTCTCATTTATCTGTTCATGTTGCTTCTTTGGCTTGGGAGCCCGCCCTTGTGTGCATTCCTTCATCGACTGCTTATCTATCAACTGCCTGCTGTGTGCAGGTCTCTGTGCTACACCATTAGCCACGCGGCAATGAACGAGAAAAGACCAGAAGTCTCTGCACCGTTGGATCTTAGATCCCAACAGAGGAGATACCATTACAAAATGGGAGAGAAAAATAAGTAGTCTTGCCCCGGTTCTACTCAAGCCTCAAACCAGTCTCAAAGTGTTCTGACAGGCCTGGGTGTTTCAATGAAAATGACTTTTATAATTTTAAGAGTGTCTATTCATTATGGAAACTTTGAAACATACACAAAAGCATAAGGAAGAAAATAAATATCACCTATAATTCTGCTATCCAGAATACCTGTTATGCTTGCTCTCAAGTATTATTACCATATTTTTCTATGCATATAGAAAAAAACACATATAAGATTGGGAAGTATATCATATAGACATTTTTTGATATTAAAGCATCTGATATTAAAATCTTAATATATTTTGAACATTAAACTTCTTAGGGTGCCAGGGTGGCTCAGTCGGTTGAGCATCTGACTCTTGATTTCAGCTCAGGTCATGATCCCAGGGTCATGGGATCAAACACTGTATCAGTCTCCACACTGAGCATGGAGCCTACTTGGGATTCTCTCTCTATGTCGCTCTCTCTCTCCCTCTCCCTCTACCCCTCACCCACTCTCTCTCTCTCTCAAATAATAAATAAATAAATAAATAAATATGCTCCCAATCTTTAAAAAAATTGTTAAAAAATAATAATAAATAAAATACAATTACTCTTGTAAAAATATTTCCTATATGTTAGGCAACTGAAGAATGATACTAAGAAATGTCATAAAGTCATAAACCTACACATCTGCCAAGAAAATTGTATTAATTAATTTTTTAAAATTAAAAAAATTTAGATCTGTTTTTTATTTTTTTAATTTTTATTTATTAAAGCTTGCCATTTGCAACAATGTGGATGGAACTAGAGTGCGTGATGCTAAGCAAAATTAGTCAGAGAAAGACAAATATCATGACTTCACTCAGATGAGGACTTTAAGATACAAAACAGATGAACAGAAGGGAAGGGAAGCAAAAAGAATATAAAAACAGGGAGGGAGAGAAACCATAAGAGACTCTTAAATATAGAGAACAAACCGGGGGTTGCTGGAGGGGTTGTAGGTAGGGGGATGGGCTAAATGGCCACGGGCATTAAGGAGGACACTTGTTGGGATGAGCACTGGGTATTGTATGGAGGGGATGAATCACTGGATTCTACTCCTGAAATCATTATTGCACAATATGCTACCTAACTTGGAAATAAATAAATAAATAAATTAAATAAATTTTTAAAAAATGTTATGATCCCATGACCCTGGGATCATGACCTGAACCGAAATCAAGAATCCGAAGCTCAAACAACACAGCCACCCAGGTGTCCCAAAGTAACTGTATTTTAACTGAACTGAATCTTTTTTCAGTTCATCACCTGATAGGCAGTTAGGCTCTCAAAATTAAACTAAGCATCCTTAGGTTCCCTGCCTATATTTTCCCACATGTATGATGAACCCATAAATTTTTCAAGCAGGACTTGTCTCTTCATTGATTTGTAGTCAAAGATGAATCAGAAAACACATTCAGGGAGGTGGTAACAATTCACTAGATTGAATAAAACAAGAAAATCTGCATTTGCTTTTCAGAAAACAGTTAAGAGCATTTAGAATTATTGGTAGAAATAATTTTTTGGCCTGGAGATTCTCTCAATATTTCTCTTACTTTAACCAGATATAAAAATACTTCTAGAGAACTTATATTTCGACAAAGGGTTCTAGTGTTAAAACTACTTTCCTGGATTACCCTGCTAACAGTAATATATTTCTAATCATTATTCCTTGAATTTACGTGTACCCACAAAAAGAGCTTTGTGACTCTCAATATTATTTAATCCTAATACAAAGATAAATCATCATTAAAGGGCCTTTTTTCAACTTTTATTAGCATTCCATCATTTATAAAGGACTTTTCTACACATTCTTATTCTAATGACGACTGTCTAGGGCAGGTAGAGAAGTAGAAAAATCTGCATTTTTTTTAGATACAGGAAGTGCAGCACAGAGAGATCACATGCTTCCCCCCAAATAATAGAGTAACACCTAGCATCTGCTAAATCTTAGACATCACATCTTTAATGGATTTTTATATTTTCTGGCTTTGTAATTCTAGAATATAATAGATTATGTCATTTTAGTTCAGTCTCTTTCCTCTGAAATCACATGTTGCATAATCTATGCTTTTAGAAATTGAAACGGTAGACATCCTTATGTTACAGAAAGGCCAAGCTTACATGGCAGAGCCAGCTTCATTGTGGGCCATTTGATATTTCTCTTGAACAGAGTCTGCATGGAAACTTTGAAGAGCCACCCTTTTGGATGGCCCAGCACTGTCCATGAGATACCAATACAGGGAGAGCAGTGAACAGGTAATGTTTTTTGCCCTTTTTCAATATCTCCAGGTCATTTACCATTCGTTATAGTTATGCTCTCCCAGAAGCATACATTGAGCCAAAGATTTAAGTTCAGAAATTTATTAAGGAAGAGCTCCCAGAAGAAATCACTAAGGAGGCAAGACAAGTAGAATAAGAAAAGAAGAAACAAGCAAGGTCTGATCTTGATGAAGTTCCAGCCTCAACCTGCTCTCACAGAGAATGCTGGGATAGGTAGGGCGTTGGAGACTGCTGTTGCACCATGAGGTGGAGAAACTGGGATCTCACACTCCCATGCCACTCAGTCATTGGCTATGGACCAGCACAAGGTGGGGATCGGGGCTGGATGTAAACTCTCAGGCACAGAATGGTTCTCTGGAGGTTGCCAGTAGGAGACCATTGGCCACCAGCCATTACCAGCAGAGGCTGGGACATGAGAGCACAGAGCTGGACAAAGAGTTGGGAGGGAATTTGGACAAAAATCAAGGGTGTCTATTACACATTCCAAATCAGAAACTGCTGCTGTCTGCTGTCCTGTTCTCTGCTGGTAGAGGAAGTTCACTCCTAATCAGTCTGTGCTTCCTCCACGAGTATGCTCCTTCTACAGGACCAGATACCTACCTAACTGATGGGAACCCCAACCCTCTTCTAATTTCCTGGAGATTTCTCTCATTATCTGGTGACTCAGAGTTGATATATGCCTATGATTCATGTGCTGGATTGCAGGACATCTTTCTAAAAGCTGTCCCACTAACGACCTTAAAATATCTCAGCAGAAGACTTCTCCAACCTCAGGGAGATTAAGCACGTCCTGAGAAGAGAGCCCGAGGTTTCATTAATGAGTAACTCAACTGTTTCCTAGCATTTGGGCCTAACAACTGGGGTCAGGGGGTCACTGCCACAGAGTCCCATACGGGGGTTACTTTTACTTTAATGCGGCAATGGTGTCCTTTCAACATTTCTTAAAGTTGGGATGTACCTTACCAAAGAATCACACGCTTTTACAGTTTCCAAGTACAAACCGCATAAACTTGAGCCACCCCTCAGTACCATCACAGTTGTGTTCAAAGAAGCACCATTTTGGGACTAGAAAGTAATAGAAAAGTAAATTACATCTTTTTTTTTAGTTATGCCAAAGAACAATTCTAGCTAATAATGTATGCACACAAAAATCTTGCATTCTCTCTCTCTTTTTTTTCCATTTTGCTCTCTCCTTCTTTGTACCTATGGCTGGGACCCCAAATTCTCTTTCATCCCCGACTCCAAAAAGACCTTGTTTTACAAACTCAGACCTGGAAGGCTCTCCTGTCTCTCACCCTTTTCCTCTCTTCATGCCTTTTCTCTCCCTACGGTCGGTCGCTGGTTGCCTTCTGCTGGCCTCTCTGTTTCCTCAGATCCTGATGTGTATTAGAAAGGTTCGGGAGCTGATGAGGCAAAACACTTCATGTCCCAGGAGAGAAGGAAGGCCCATGAGAGGATTCTCCTGTGGGCAAGAAAGATACGGTGAAGACTCCTCTCACCTAGTCACTCCAGCTTTCCAGATTGCCCTTAATGCACTCCCATGAGCCACCGGGGCACGATGCAATGGACACACTCAAAGGCCTAGGAGTCACTGTGGGTTACAAAGTCGTTCACGGCTAAATGAGTCCTGAGAAGTCCTCCTCTGAAGCAATCCTTGTGACAGTACTATTGAATTCCTCTGCTAACACGAAGACATCTGGGTCAGATTTACTTTTCTCCTGCCTTTCTTTAAAGGTAAATAAGGTGAACAACTACAATATGAAGTGACCAAAGGGGCTGTCTGTAAGGCTCTCTTGTAGGACCCACAAATTTTCTTTTCATTTGAATTTGCTGCTAAATTATTTTGATAGATACAAAAAAGGGGGGTGGGGGGAGAAAAAGAAACACACACAACTAACCCTGTAGGTAAACTTGTTAAAGGCTTTCTGGAGCAGAGCCTCAAGAGGCATGGAGTCATAAGGGACAGGAGCTCTCAGGGAGAGGGACACATCATGGTTGGGAAAAGGTAGCAGAAAAGGGATGGTGAGGTCTTCAAGTTAAATTTTCATATGCCAAAGCTTTGCCTGGGAGTGCATATTCTTTCCTTTCCCCTACCTCCACTTGGTATCACAGGGAAAATGCTAGGTAAGTCACATATGTATTATGAACATATTTTGTAAGCAAAAGGTGGAAGCCATGGTCTGATGGTCCATTTTTCTTTTTTCTTTCTTCAGCTTTATTGAGATATCATTGACATAAAACATTGTATAAGTGTCAAGTGTACAACATGATTTTCTATGTATAAAAATATATATAAAATATGTATCTAGATATCTCTATCTATCTATCTAGATATATCTCAAAATGATTACACCACTGTAAGGTTAGTTCACACCTCCATCACTACACAGCATCTTTTGTGCATGATAAGAACACTTAAGATCCACTCTCTTAGCAGCTTTCAAGTATACAATAGTGCATTAACTATAATCACCGTGCTGTATATTCAATCCCCAGAATGCATTCATCTTATAATTAGAGCAGGTTTTCTTTTAAAAAAATAAAATAAATGTCTCTCATTATATAAATTTTGAGAAGTATAAAAATAGACTAAATTAATTGTAAATATTATTTTTACTATGGGCCTTATGTAAAAGGATAGGCATTACTTTTTTACTTAACACATACATTTCCTTTTGGATCCATGGTGGGGCTGGAGATGGAAATGGGCCACATCCTTGTCCTCACCTCTGCAAGCATCTATTTTCACCCTGTAATTTGTGTAGGGGATTGAGGATTTCCCTGGGGAAACATGGAAGAGCATAGTGATCCCATTAAAAAATTAAAGGGTCAGGGTGCCTGGGTGGTTCAGTCAGTTGAGCATCTAACTCTTGATTTCTGCTCAGGTCATGATCTCACGGTTCATGGGTTAGAGTCCCATGTGGAGCTCTGCACTCACAGTGCTGAGTCTGCTTGGGATTCTCTCTCTCCCTCTCTCTCTCCCCCCCCTTCCCTACTCATCTCTCTCTCTCTCTCTCTCAAAATAAATAAACTTAAAAAGAAATTAAAGGTCTATTAGTTGCAACCATTTCCCATCAGCCCTCTGGTGAATGCCACTTTGTCACTGATGCTACAGAGCAGGTGCAGACATATTCCCATGAGTTTTATGCTGATATTATCACATCGTACAGGTACTGATTCTGAATGCTTCACTGGACTTCAAAGTCTCCCTGGTTCTATCGCTTCTTTGCCATGCATTGTAACGAACGCTTTGGTGACATATCCATACCCGTATTTAGGTTTTAGTCTATCAGATGGATCCTGAAGCACTGTATTGTACTCCCGTATTTTAAAAGGATATTAATAAGGAAGTTTATTTTTCTCTACTTTGTACATTTAGACTCCCCAGTCTAGGTGGCACTTAGACATACATTCAAGTTATCCAGCTGGGAGATGGATCTAGATGACAGATACCACACTGTACTCAGGCTTCCTCGCTCCTCCGTTGGGTAAGTCAGTCTCCAGGGGTCAGACTTGTTGCCAGGCAACTTCTTCCTTCAGAATGAGAACTCTCCCAAGAGGACCCTCAATCCATAAGCAAACAGGCCTCTGGCAGCTGCTCCCACCAATTCAATAGACAGGCCCAGGCATGTTGGGCTGTTCGAGCTAAATTGAGATCTCCATTACATTAATTGAAAAGATCACAGATTCCTCTTTCTACTCTTTCTTCTTCTGAATTTTTTTCCTTTATGAAATATTAGATACATAAGAAACGACCATCGCTATAATATTATTGATCTGTCTTCATTTATAAAACCATCCACACTTTCACCCTCCCCCAATCAAAATACTCCTTTGCTATTCATCTTGGGTAAGACTGGTAGGGAGAAGAATCTTGAGTGAATTAAATTACTTGCTTCTGTAGAGCTTTATGATTGTCCCTGTTGACAGTTGTGCCTCAAGCAGTAGCTCTGAACAGTATTTATTAAGGACTTTCTATGTTTCAGGTGCTGTGCTAAACGCTAGGGCTGAAAGTGAGTCTAGCACAATCCCTAACACCTAGGAGCTCACAACTAATTGGTTTGTCGGCCACAAACCTTATGTCCAAAATGATGTGGTACATGCTGCTGTTGATAACCTGAAAACCAGTGATTCAGTCTTTCTAGAAGTTGCACCGATTTATAGAGACTCAAAAATCAAGCTCTCCCTCTTATCTTCAACCTTGAGGCTTGGAATTCTCCTTCATGGTGGCCAGGCTTACCCTATTGTCTGTAGTACTGACAATATTTTGATAACCATACAAACTGCTTTCCGTTGCTCTGTTCGCATTGAGACCAGATCCCTTAATTTTCAAAATAAACATGAATACCTCGGTGACCAGAATCATCCAACAGCACTAATTTTGCAAGCTCCAATTTCCCACAGATGAAACTCACATTTGAGGCATTCCAGCCCACTGGTCGGCCAGCCTAGTTCTCCCTGACGTAGAAGGTTTACTACTATTTGTGAAGACTGCGTTAAGTTAGATAATTAAAATAGTTTATTTCCTGGAAGACCAATGGGGAAGATCCCAACCTAGTTCCTTAAATATCAGGTTAAAAATGATCTGTTGCATTTTTTAGCAATTCCAGAAGTGAGACAGACACGTTTATTCCTCTATGAACTGTCCGAATGCCAAAGGGGTGCTGCTTTTCCACGGAGGATGGTAAGAGGAAGAGGAACAACAGGAGAGGTTTCCAAAAGCATCCTAGACATCTTCAAACAAGTGACGCGGTGTTGGGCACAGCATAGGATGGTAGAAAACAGCGGAAGAATGTAACCAATAGGTGGCGGGGGGATGAACCGTAAGTGAGTGAGTGAATGGATACAGATATAGGGGATGGCGTGAGTCCCACGTCTGGCTTAGTGAAATGTTGCTTTTATTTTTTTTATTTTTTTAAAAAAAATTTTTTTTTTCAACGTTTATTTATTTTTGGGACAGAGAGAGACAGAGCATGAACGGGGGAGGGGCAGAGAGAGAGGGAGACACAGAATCGGAAACAGACTCCAGGCTCTGAGCCATCAGCCCAGAGCCCGACGCGGGGCTCGAACTCACGGACCGCGAGATCGTGACCTGGCTGAAGTCGGACGCTTAACCGACTGCGCCACCCAGGCGCCCCGAAATGTTGCTTTTATAATAAATAGCTTGAAAATGGAGACAGGCTGGCTTCAGTTGGAATCTCCTCTCACATGATAAGCCCAGAAAATAATCTACTGCTGTGGAGAGACACCCTCTTCCTTTAAAGGGGGTGATCTTCTTAAGTGGTTTTCCAGTATAATCCTATGAGGTAGGCATCTCTATAGGGGGAGCAGATAGAGAGAATTGGGTAAGAACTGGAGCTTCGGCATCAGGCAAATCTTGGTTGATTTCCAGCTCCAATATATTCTCTGGCTATCTGACACTAGGCAAGATTCTTCACAGAGCGGCACCTTGGCTTTCCCATCTGTAGCATGAGAATGACAACACCTGCCTCATAGCATTGCTGGGAGGGTGAAATGAGGATAGCCATGCAGACGGTAGCACAGCACAGCACATGGAGCCCCCAGCTCCAGTCACGGTCTGACCACGCTGAGGAAAGGTGCTGGCCGTATCTCAGCCTTTGCCTCTTGGACTTCTGTGAGTGAAGAGTGTTTCACCAAACTTCTTAGAACAGATGTTAGCAACTGTGCCAAAGCCCAAGCCCAATGACATCCTTGGATTCTTTCCCACTTCACGTCCCACATTCATTTAGCCATTAAGTCCATTTTCCTCCACCTCGGAAATTCCCTCTGAATCCATCTCCTAGCCGCCATCTTCCCAGTCACTAATCCAGATTGGGTCCTGATCGTCTTCACTCAACTACCACATTACCGTCCCCTCCTAAATTCTCTTTCTCTACTCCCTTGCCCTGGTCTCCAGGATTAAGTTATAAACCCCATTTCTGAACTTGTCAACCTCCTTCTTAATTGCCTCCAGTGCTTATGCAGTTGTTTGATCCCAAAATGTAGTGTCCATTAGCCACACCAGCCTTACATTGGAATCCACTTCCATTCACCTCCACCTAACATTTGCATCCTCCATACGAACTTGAAAAGACCCTGCATTTGTTTGTTTGTTTGTTTTTGTTTTTTTGTTTTTTACTTCTCTGGGCCTTTTCTCATGAGAATTAAATTGTAATAATCTTTAGCTAATTCTCTGCAGGGTGAGCTACACCTCTTCTAAAACCCAGATAAATTATAACCCCCAGAGAGTAGTTCTCTTTTCTGTGGTCTCATAGTACTTGGTGATATCATTATTACAGCACCTTTAAATTCCCATTAAAACTATTACTGAGCAGTTTCTCTGTGCTAGATAATAATTTGGAGATACAGATAGATGATAGATAGATAGATAGATAGATAGATAGATGATAGATATATATAGATGATATAGATATAGATATAATCTCCCTAATGATATTCTAATATCCTTTTAATACTATTCAACTCTCCTTGGTAAATAAGCTAAGCTCTAAGAGGTTATACCAAAATTCACACAGCCCCTAAGGGGCAGAGTTGGCAACGAACACATAATGCAAGATCCCAAGTCCTACGTTCCTGTCACTAAAACACAACCTCCTCAACCCATCACATTGCAGCTGCCTACACGTCAGTCTCCAGAACTCCTATGTGCTTTCTTAGATTAGATGTGTTCAAATGAGATGTGGAATTGCTAAGATTAGATGTGTTCAAATGAGATGTATTTTATATTTTGCATCACCAGCTTTTAGCCTGGCATCATTCATATTGCATATACTCATTTGGTGAATGAAAGACTGAGCTCTGTGTACATGGATGAGATTTGAATCCATCTTCCTTGAGGATGGGCTCTGAAAGGGTTGCAGGATCGTATTGGAGACGGATGCTCAAACATCTAATGGGTAGGCAGTGTGGCCATGGCTGGGATGAGGAACAGAGAGTGACTTCCTTTCCAACCCTGTAAGGGGGAAGTGGGTACACCAATTGACTACATCAGTAAGCCTTGTATTCTGGGCCACCTCTGGCACTGTGTCTTAGGCTGCAGCCCTGTTCATAGTTGGATGAATAGTTGCAGGTAGTCTCCGGGGAAGTCATTTGTCACTTGTCTAAAGCTTTCCATGTCTCCACCTTAACAGGAAGATCCCTATCATATGTCTCCTACCCAAGTTATCTCTCCATCTTCACCTTCTGAAGATAGCAAGTGAAATGGAACCAGAGAAAAGCTGTGCCCCTAGAGGGATGCCTTTCTATCCAGCCTGAATGAACATAGCTGCCAAGACATCCGCGACTTCAGGGCCTCGGTTTGTTTCATGTTCGAAAAACAAACTCGGTGAAACTCAGTGTCCCCAACAAAGGTAATCAATATCAGAAATTGTGCACATCTGAAATCTCGCAAAAGCCTGAGGTAATTTGGCATCTGTAGGGATAAGAAAGAGCCTCTTGGTCTCCTCACTTCTCTGCTTAGCCCTCATGACTTAGAGAAACTTTCTGCTAACTGAGGTCCTGGCTGCTCTGTGGGGGACATAGTTGATCAAAGTCCCAGATGACTGGATTTAGCTGCCTTCATCAGTGTCTTCAAGGTCTAATGGCCACAGAATAATTTCAAGGTCAGACAGTGGTTTTGCTGATGACTTCACTGCAAGCATATTTTAAAATGAACTTGGAGACGCAGAATTACCAGGTGTGTATTCCCAGGGAAGCTTTCTCAGTCACCTTGCCTGATCCTGTTGAAAGAGAGAAAGTTTCACTGCATTTTCCATCAGCTGATGAGTCATCCAGCATATTTCATATTTGCTGTGCTCTTGAGGTTGCCCGTGGGCAAATTGGAGCCCATTCTGCAGCACGGTCTTGCTGCTGAGCTATTATAGGATGTCTAATCAAATTAAGCCATAAGGCAGGAGAAAACTCTGCCATAACCTTCATAATCTGTGAAACCTTTAATCTTTTGCCAAGCATCAATTTCCAAAAAATGAGAACTGCAGCACATCACCAAGAGACGAAATCCTAAAATGGAAACTGCAGTTTTTTACAATATGTGCAGGGATGCTGAGCCACAAAACCAGAGAGAGAGAGAGAGAGAGAGAGAGAGAGGCGCCAAAGCACTAGGCATGTGAAGGAGTACACCATACACAATGACCTTGAAATCTCAATTATTTCTTGCTAATTGGATGGAGCGAACTATCATTTCCATTTCTGAATTTGTAAAGTTGTTTTCTTCTCAGGGAAAAGGAGATATCTGCTCTTCAGGCCGGACTCAGTTCTGAGCAAGTCTGTCTTCCTGTGGTTTGTTGTACCTGGGTGAGCAAAAGGGGACTCCATCCTGGGGGCAGGGCCTGGAATCCAGCTTTCTGATGACACACATCCTCAGCTAGCTTCCCCCGGGCCAATTGTTCACAGGTAGGGCAGGACAACCAGAGCTGGCTAGTTTGCTAAGCTTGGGAACACTGTCCGCTTCTCACTGTCAGACAAACTTGCTTTCCTGCACAAGAAGTCTGCAACCAAAGATATGATATTGACTGAGCACCTACTTCATGGTGAAGCCGCTTGTTTAAGCTTGTGCGTAATAATTATTTCATGTAATCCACATAATCAATCTGAAGCTCAGGGATGTTAACTTGCTCAGATTGCCCAAGAGAGGAAGAACTCAGACCCTGATCTCATTGGTTCTGAGTTCATGTTCTTTACACTGTGTTATTCTTGTACCATAATGTAGGCAGATTCTAGAAAATGCTACCTAGTATTTCTCAGTTTCTAAAGTGGAATATGCATAAATGAATATGGGTGAGAGAGAGCAGAAGCTTTCTAAACTTCAAATTTTCTTCAAAGGCTTCAAAGTCGGAGTAGCAGCATGGCCTAATGACAGCTTGGAGATTGATCGGTTCTTCTTTTCAGGCTTTAATCTTACTGGCTGGGTGATTGCGGACAAGCTCCCTCAGTACTCAAGTTGTGAATTCCAAGGGAGGAGTTATAGTCATCAAAGAGGCTTACTGGCAATGTCTTGGACCTTGCTTTTATATGGAAAAAACCACCACCACCAACAAAAACACTAACCTTGTCTTGGAGCAAGGATATTTTGGCCTCACAGATTCGATCAGGTACAAGCTCCTGAGTTATTCATATTTAAATATTTGCTTGTCAAACTGATACATTGTAGGTGGACAATTACAGTATCGGGGGCGATGTGGTAGGTGCTAGCCTGTGGGCGGCACACAGGGCTGGTGCCCTCGGGATCACTGAACGGGCAGCAGAGGAGGCTAGTTCTGGGTCTGACAAGCGTGGGGTTTGGCAGGAGCGGCGGTTACGATCAGCCCAATGGCAGTGTCACCCCATTGCGCTGAAATTTCCAGAACTCTTGGTGGGTATTTCCAATCCAATTGTTTTTCCTCCGAAGTTTAACATCGCATACAATTCCATGGACCAGCAGGTAGACATTATTGGGCTAGTATACCAGCCGTGAGGTTCAAATAACTACACGATTATATTCTTTTAATCTCTGAATAACTAAATGTGGAGTCGGCTTTACACTCACCAGGCTAAACAGCACACAAAAAAGCTTTACTTTTAAATAGACAATTTGAGGGGCTGGGTGACTCAGTCGGTTAAGCTCTCCCCCCACTCACACACACTCTCTCTGTGTGTCTCAAAACAAATACGTAGACTTTAAATAGACAATTTGAGAGATCTTTTCTTTGAGGGGGGAGGGGCAGAGAGAGAGAGAGAGAGAGAGAGAGGCAAAAAGAATCTTAAGCATGTTCCACATTCAGTGTGGAGTCTGACACAGGGCTCGATCTTACAACCCTGAGATCATGATCTGAGCCAAAATCAAGGGTTGGTCACTTAACCAACTGAGCCACCCAGGCACCCCAACAGATCTTTCTTTTAATCAGTAAAGAAAACTGTACTTCTAGACTAGATAAACTCTTGGGGAAGGAAGTCTTGAGTGGTAAAAGGTATGTCCTTCCTCTCCTTCACAATTGTTATACTATACATAACTACGACATATAAATATCTAGAAAATATCACTGAATGCTCAGTCTTGCAAATCATCGTTCTATCCAGAATGGAAAATTATGTATTCCATTGACTTCTATCGCATGCTGATTTTATGATTTACTCCACTTGTGCATTAGAACAAAAAACAAAAAAACCCAAAAAAAACCTTTGGAAAGCTTGTTAGGTGCAAGGCTCCCTTTGTCCCTTTTCAAAGGATTGGAGACTTATGTTGGTTTTACATGCAATGGTCAGTATGGAAGTCTTCTTTCTAAGAATGATCTCATTGAACAATATTCAATTAAAAGGCTTTATTTTCAGGACCTTGCTAAGCAGCGGGAGGGATGAAGGGAGAAGAGACATGAAAAGTTCATTTTAAGCCAGAGGTCTTTTTTTTTTTTTTTTTCAACGTTTATTTATTTTTGGGACAGAGAGAGACAGAGCATGAACGGGGGAAGGGCAGAGAGAGAGGGAGACACAGAATCGGAAACAGGCTCCAGGCTCCGAGCCATCAGCCCAGAGCCTGATGCGGGGCTCGAACTCACGGACCGCGAGATCGTGACCTGGCTGAAGTCGGACCATTTTAAGCCAGAGGTCTTGAGTGGACAAGGAGCTAAAACCAAACGCAAAGGTAGTCAAATCTCATCTGAGCCGTGGATCTTCTGTCCCTTAGACTCTGACCTCTGGTTGTTTTTTGTTTTTGTTTTGGTTTTTTTAAATCATAATTCAGCAAATTTGGTTCCACCCCCCGTATGTTTCTGATTTTGTCCTAGCTACTTACAGATCACTCTTTACTTTTTCTTTGTTCTTAACTTTTTTTTTTTGTTATTATACGGAAGCAACCCAGATGTCTCTCCATAGAAAAATGGATAAAGAAGATGCGAGGTCTATTTATCTATCTATCTATAGATTTATACGTAAATATATTCTATATAATGGGATATATTTGGATATCGTATATGTAGATGTAATATATATGTGTATATATATGTATATATATAATGCATAAAATGGAATATTAGAAGAATGAAAACTTGCCATTTGCAACAACACAGATGCTAACTGAAATAAGTCAGTCGGGTTACTCTTTTCTTGATCTTGACTTTTCAAAATGCCTATGATCACCTAGATTCCTCACCTGCTTTGCCAACCCATGTAAATATCCTGTCTCCAGTTGCCAGTGATTTATTCTCTAGGCATCGATCGTGTTCCAAGCACCGTGCAAGGACCTGGATAACCACATAGAGGACAGCATCTCTGCCCTCAGAGAGGAATTTCAGTTCAGTAGAAGTGGTGAGCTGGACGGAAAATGCTACATAAACAGTTGCATGGCATAGATACCATGAGAAAGCAAAGGAGAGAAGCACTTCTCATCTGCCCAAGGCAGATACTTGTCACGGAAGGATTCCTAGGCAAAGACACTCTCCCCATCCAGAGAAAGTGTAAAAGAAGTTTGTTAGAAGCATAAATGGAGATGTTGTTCCTGCAAAAGGAAACAGGCTGCACAAGGGCAGGGGGATATAACAAGCCCAGTGTTGTGTGGCTATGTAAGATCTGTGGGTGACTGAATGGCGCATCCAAAATGACACCAGGATCTAGAATTAAATAACATTGAACGAAACAGTAGAAGTAGCTTCCTGTCAACTCTCTCTCAATCCTGGTTAAGTCAAGGAATGAATCTTTCTATGTTTCTGAATACATTTCCAATTTCTCGAACACTTGACTGATCTCCCGTTTTGTCAGAGAACAGGATTCAGCTCAGATACTTTAGCAGGCAACACTGTCGTGTTAGGATGTAATTACATTGTTTCCTTTTTTGTTATATTTACTTATAAGGTTCATTTTCATTGTGACAACTGGTTGCAGGCTTCCACTCACAGCATTGATACAAGTTTCATTTGAAAGGACTTTATTTCAGTTAAAAATGCAATCAATTGAAAAAAAACAATATGCAAAAAATAACAGGTGGTACGTGACTATGGTAAGAGTCGTGAAGTTGGAACGCCGATGGGGAGACTTTGACAAACACTGGTATGGCATACTTGGAAAATAGAAAATCATAAGACGGAGTGGAGGGTGAAGTGGGAGACGCTTCAAGAGTTTGGCTGCTGAGGAGCTTAGCTTCATGAGGAGTCACAGAAGGGTCAAAACAAGGAGCATGCACAGCAAGGTTTTTGAGCTAGAGAAACTTTCAGCAAAATGCAAAGGATGTCCCAGAGGAGCTGAAGGAAACAGATCAGTAAGGAGGCTAATGGAGTCTAGTGGGAGAGGAAGAGGGCACCAATGGTAGAAGCGATGGGGCTGGGAAAGAGGGGACGGATTTGTTTGGCAGATCAGTGGTGCGAACACCACTGTCATATGGAGAAGGAAATGTAGACTATTGCTCAGGTTCTGGCTTGCTTAGTGGGTGCCATGTGACTCTTCTCATCAGGTGAGGGGATGTTTCCCCTTAGTTCTCCCTTTGCTTCATAATCGATATGAGTTTGACCCCGAGAGGAACCCTAAATCCCATTAACTCTGCATCAACAGCTTAATAGGAAGGGCCCACGGTCCTTCCCCTCACACTCATGGCTAGAGATCTAACTCCTCAGGTAAATAGGGCAGAACTCGGAATGTGTGGGGAATTAGCATCTTTTCATGTTGTGAAAGAGCTTTTGGTCAAGCAAATACTGGAAAAGATATAGTGCTCTCCGACTCCACCCTAAAATTTTCTAAAAGGGTCTACTACAAATCAAGAAAGAATTCTTAGTTTTTTTTTTAAAAAAAAACACTCTAAATTCTAAACCCCATAATTTCTGACTAATTTCTGTATCAAATGTGAAGTTCTATTGTCCTATGATTTCAGATCTTTAAAAAATCACAGGTATCAGCACAGGGAAGAGAAGGGCTCTAAACTAAGAAGTTGCTAAGGGAGGTCTCTATTTTGCAAAAATAAGGCTATTCTGAAGGAAGGATGGGATCTTCACAGAGACATTTTTGCATGAGGGCAGAATGATCTCATAATTGGAAGGAAGCTGAGTACCAGGAATCAAGGAGCTCGGAATGAGGGGGTCTTACACACGGTATTTTCTGTCCTCCCTTTTCATGCTGGAGAGGGTCTAAAATGTAAGGGGAAATTGTTTTGCTATCTTATTACCTGCTAAAGGGCACACCAATGAAGACCCTTCATCTAAAGAAGAAGGAACGTGTACTTTAGCCTCACTGTGAGAAATCAGAAGGGTTCTAGAAAACCTGCCCAGCCTGAGGCCCCCAACCCTCTTCAAGAGAAAGCTTCAAGGGCAGCAAGAAGGAACCACTGGGTGAAAGTCACAGAATGGAAGACAGGTGTTTGCTTAACTATGATGATAAATAATAATTAATATGATACAATGTTTACATCTAGCTTATTTAAAAAAAACAAGAGGGGCGCCTGGGTGGCGCAGTCGGTTAAGCGTCCGACTTCAGCCAGGTCACGATCTCGCGGTCTGTGAGTTCGAGCCCCGCGTCAGGCTCTGGGCTGATGGCTCAGATCCTGGAGCCTGTTTCCGGTTCTGTGTCTCCCTCTCTCTCTGCCCCTCCCCCGTTCATGCTCTGTCTCTCTCTGTCCCAAAAATAAATAAACGTTAAAAAAAAAATTTTTTTTTAAAAAAAACAAGAAAGTTTCCTTATTTATTATTTTTATAGGGAGCTAGAGTTAGGATTATTTCCAATAAAATAACACTTTTGTTTAAATGAGGGTAATGTGTGGGCAATTATATTAGACTCTCTTGCCATTAACAGTAGAACTATATTAACTACACCACAAGCCCGAAGATGAATATCATGAGACTAAGTCACCCACCATCCTAAATGTAGGATGAAAATTTAAAGTATTGAATCCAAAAAGCTGAAATCTAAAAATTATTCATAAAAGAATCCTATTTTATGCATAAAGAGTGAGTAGAACTGGAAAAATTACTTATTGGATAGATAATGGGAGAAACATCCATAAGCAATGTGGTTTCTAACATTTAAGAGTCAATCTGAGACCTGATTCCTCTACCTTTGTCACGCTGCAGAACTTTACCTAGATTTTATATATATATAAAATATATATATATGTATATATATAATATGTATATATATAAAATATGTATATATATACACACACATATATTTTAATGAAACGTGTCAGGACATCCTGGATACCAACGAAAGAAAATGGGTGTGTACAGATATCTCATCAATTTAGGAGCATGGTTTGTTTGTTGTGGTACATGTTTGCAAGGAAGTTTGAAGATGGTATTGTGAAAACTCTACAAAGAGTTATGTCTCAGTAAATTTCTGTGAAGTTGTAATGAAACACTAATGTAATAATCCCTTAAAAATTACAGGCTTTATGTGAAACAGTGTGGCTACATAAGAAGCAAACATAAAATAAAGAACTTATTCGGTGATTATGCTGCTTAAAGTACAGTTGTTATTAAAAAAGAATTTTCTCGGGGCACCTGAGTGGCTCAGTCAGTTAAGCGTCCGACTTCGGCTCAGATCGTGATCTCACGGTTTGGGAGTTTGAGCCCCACATCAGGCTCTGTGCTGACAGCTCAGAGCCTGGACCCTGCTTCGGATTCTGGGTCTCATTCTCTCTCTGCCCCTCCCCGACTTGTGCTCTGTCTCTGTCTCTCAAAAATAAAAATGTAAAAAAAAATTAAAAAGGAATTTTCTCATTGGCATGAGATTGGAGAAATGATGAAATGTGATGAGTTTGTGCAATGTGGAGCGTGTCATTTGGAACTGAGGAACGGGGCTCCAAGAGGAAGGACCAAAAAGAAGGTAGTGCTTGCATATTCGCTATGTACTAGATGTTTATGGCTTCCTTACATATGTTCAAGTGTAATGCTCATTACCACCAGAGCCTTCTAAAGTCACTTGGATTCCCATATTAGTGATCAGGAAATAAGCTTGGAGGAGGAAATTGACCAAATTGGCCAAGCTACTACGTGGTGGGGACAGTGTTCTGACTGCAAAGCCCCCTCCTCTTTTCACTGCAGGATGCTACCTGCACCTTGAAATTGTGACTTCATTCCCGTGGTTACAGTTCATTTAGAAAGGTATGTTGAGAAAAAAGTGCATAGAGTCACTAAGTCAAGCAAGTTGAGTTCTACAGCAACTCTAAACCAAAGCCAGAGGAGCTTATATTCTTTCAAATAGAAAGAATTGGTTTTGGATATAACTTGCACTGATGTAATGACAGGCTGAAAATGGCAAGGTTATTTGAGTCTGGAACAGGGAGGGGAGGAGTGAAATGGGTAGAAATAGGAGTTGTAGTATTATCTCTGCAACTCACTAGATGTGTAACATTTTTAACTTTCCTGAACCTAAAATTTGTTCGTCATTTATCACATCAACATCTCATGAGTTTAAGAGGATTAAAAATGATAAGGGATGTTTTAAGCCATAAAATGTTATTTCTGTTTAATAGTTTTTGCATATGAGCCAACCTGCACATAAGCTATTAAAGATTTTTGTGTCTATGAAGGTAAGCCTCTGGCCTCTTTGGAAAGTCATGGGGTGGGAAGAGAGTCACTTCCTCCATCAAATTCTGTCCCTGTAAGTACATTTGAAGTGGGGTGGGGGATGGATAGAACTGCTACCCCATTCTCTGTCTCCTCTTATGAATTACTGGTCTCCCTCTCCTCGTCTCCTAAATTAATTTAAATAGATCAGGTAGATTATGATGAGTTTCCTCCAGGTAACAAAATCCACCCTGCTGAGCGATTTCTTGAAGCTTATCGAACATCCAACACAATGGCCCACCAGAGTGGTCCAACAATGACAGTCTCAGGATGTCAACAGGAACCAACAGGAACTTGCAGGACTGGGCCTGACTTCTCTGTCCAACAACAGTCTCAAAGGTGAGTAATATTGCAGCAGGATAGTCCTGTCTTACATAAACTGAAAGCATTTCTATTGCCTACTAGGCCAATCTTTTGAAGCAATAGTTTCCATAAATTTATTTTATTCTGTTTCAGAAAGGGCAAGCCCAAGATAGAGAAGAAAGCAATTCATATGAGGTCATCAAAATTGTCCACTCCTTCCAGCATCCCAAATCTCTTGATTTCAGAACTGCCTCACTGAACCCCAAATCCCTAACATCAGGTGCTTTTTTCATTCATCATCAGGGCAGAGAGCAGGGAAATCTAATGATGTCTTCCCCAGACAGTAGTTGGAAAGACATTGTTGACCTGGGTTTGACATTCCAGAGTCTACACTGTTGAAGTGAATGGAGAATTGTAATAACCGTCTAGATAGTCAGATACTCTACATTCTCTCTGGACCATGCTCTACCATGTAGGCTTCTGCTCCCATAATCCGTGTATGTCAGGTATCTGATTGTAACCTAAATTACTAAGACAACTGCTTGTAGTTTTCAGTTTGTCGGGTGGACAAAGCCTCAGCTGAAACCTGAAGACACAGGGAAGTGTCTCCGTCTGTAATTTTTAAAATATTCCATGCACTTCTTGATTTGCTGAATGGCTGGTTGGCTGCAATGGACAAGTAAGCCAATGCGGTGGCTTCAGGATCGTGTGTGTTAGGAGTGTGTGTGTGTGTGGGAACATAAATCACAAATATGAGGAATCTGAATTGTTTTAAAAAGTTCACGATATAAATAATAAAGACTGGTACAGTCAAAGGCCACTATTTGAATCTCTTAGACATCCAGACTGTTTTGGAAATGATGCCAGAGGAGCTACGACTAACGACAAGGTGTCACGTATGTATATGGAGGTGGACGTTGATGGCAGGCATCGAGGTACCCACAAACTCCAACAGAGGCCCCTGTGTACCCTCAAAGGATTGCTGAACTCTATCTCATATACTTCAGAAGCCCTAATCTTATCTAGAATGATGAGTAAAATGCTTGAATTATATAAAAAGTATCACCCATGCAAATACCTATTTGTTAAAATATGGCTTTTGTTTAGGCTAATCTCAATAAGAAAAGTAATAGCCTCATTTCTATGACTCTTTTAGAATGTGGGAAATTTCTCATGCATCGGCCCTTCCCTGAGCAGTAAGATGGGCATCTAGTTTGATTTATTGATAGAATGAGGGGAAAGAATCCAACTTAGCCTTATCTTCTCTTAAAACTGAATCAATAAATCATGGGCCTGATGGAAAATAAATTTACTGAAGCTATAAGAAAGCTTAGCATGGTCAGGTTCTGACTGGCTGCCTTTTGGGACCCGCTGGCCATCAGATTACTTGAACCCCGATAACAGGTTTTCCTTTCACAACTGCAGGTATCGTCACATTGACATTTCCATTAGCCCGGAGAAGTTTCTTGCAGTCACTACAGAACATGTTAACAACCAGCACCCAGGCAATCATGCCCTAAGACGTCCTCTCTGCTATGTTACTGTGTATGGGGCCGGGGTGGGGGGGGGGGGGTGGGTGGGGGGAGGCAGGGGGTTGTGCGAGAAGGGGAAGAAGACATTGTATTGCTTGCTTATGGCCCTTTTGACAAGGAATACAGTCGTAAGCAAAACCAACAGGCAGAAGGTGATGAAAGAGCAGGCAAAAGCAACAGACAGACGAGATGATCATGGGGTCCATCAGACACATTCCTAAATTCATACAACTGTCGCAGTCAGATGGAAGGTGCTGGTCTAACAGACTCAAACATTAGTCTGCTGAGCAACACTCCCACGCCTCCACAGAGTAGCATTTTTATTGCAGTATGTCCTTCATGGAAAATGAACAAAATTTTAAATAAATCACAATTACTTATTGCTTAGTATTTTGGATAATAAATTCTTTAGTTTATCAGTACCTCAGGGCCTTCAAATGTGCATTCTTCAAATAGTTTCAATTACATATACATTCTTTCTCCTGAACAATAAATTATTCTTTAAAAAAAAAAGTAAAAGGAAAAGATACATAATTTTAAAGCAAAGAAAAACAAAAAAACATATATTTTTGACATTTGTCTTAAACTTATATGAAAACAACTCTATGTTAGATGCTTAAATATAAATAATAAAGGACATTATGTTATTTACAATGTTACACAGTAAGTTGAGAGAGTAAAAAAACTGACATTAACTCATAAAGACAGTGAATGATTTAGGAAAACATCCAAGTAACGTACAATGTGTATTTACAAAAGAATATATAATAGAACTCGTGATATGTGGCCATTTCCCTTTGCCTGCATTTCTCTGCAGTGTTTCATGGGTCCTTGCAGATAGAAATCTCTGTGGGTGGTGAAATGGAGCCAGTGCTAAAAGATAAAACAAGGCCTTCCTTATTTCCACTAATGTGAGCCATGCACCTTTTTAACCCAGGCCAAAAAAAAAAAAAAAAAAAATAGTTATGAGCTAGTTACCCTGGATAAACTCCATCTACATCACGACAGTCGCACCAAAACACGGAAGATACGGTATGTCGGTGTCTGGGACACATTCACATATACTCAGGCAGAGTGCCATTTTGTAGACAGCATGAGGCCGTCCAGGCAATCTTGGGGGGAAAATAAAAAGGTCATACCAGCCAAGAAGGGAGAGTAGGCCGGGAAAGGAATCTTGAGTGACGGAAAGAAGTTTTGCGTCCGCTGCGCTACCCCTCATGGGATATGACGTCAGACCCGGGGAGACAAAGCTGCTGTCAAACTCCCAGGTGGCCTCCCCCACCTGAAAAGCCACGAAAACTTGCCACATGCTGGGAATATCGGTTCACGCTCCTTCTTTGCATTGCCACTGCACTGAGTTTATGGACAGAGCTGGTTGAGAGCGATGTGGTAACTACCACAGAGGAGTCCTTGCGAACACAAAGCTCGTGGTTGCAACGCACAGCCCTGAGGAACCAGCCGTCCTTTCTTCTCAGGGGGAGCTCTGGTCCTATAGATGGAAAGGCTGTCCCAGCTAACATGCCACCTCTCTGAGTGACCAGAATCAAGTCGGAAATAAAATTTCCTCTTGTCCTAACTGTTCATATGTATTTGTGACCTGAAACATTGGGAGCTATCTTCACACTGGGGAATATGTTCATTGCTCTCAACGGGAGATTTGATTTATTCCTGGAATTCTCCACCGTGGGGCCTTTGGGTACTCCAATGCCTGAAGATTTCTGAAACAGAGATTTTGGACTTTGAATTCACGGTAGAAATTTCTTTATTGACATAGCCTCTGGATGAGCCAAGGCCTTCAAAGGCAATATTGGCATAAGTTAGAGAAGCTCTTTGGGTCGACTGTCTTCTTCCCCTGCCACGAGCTTACTCGTTTCTACAGAACTGGGCAATCAGAGCGACTTGTGCAGCCTGACAGGAGCAGTGAGGACACTGCTGAGCACAGAGAAAGCAGCTTGTGAATAAGGAAGGACAGGTTAGGATACCAAATACTAAAAGTAACTGCCAGGACCTGCAGACAGACACCTCTGTGGGTTGCAGAAACATGTAAGGAGCTTAATGACATGACTCATGCCCAGCCCACGTTTCCCCAAGACCTCCTTGCCTGTCGCGTCTCCTCGTTAATGTTCATATAGAAATTTGATGAGGAACTAAATGCAGTTCACCTGCAAACAAGGAGCCGTTGCTTTCGCTGACTTCACGCCTGGTATTCTGAACCCCCTGCCAACCTGCTTCCCATTTTGTCCCATGGATCCTAGGAGGTCACTGGGAATCTAAGTAGAGCTCTAGCCAGTTTTGACAGATACCTGGCAGGGCATGGAATGGGGTCTGCGTTGTTTGTTTTTTTTTTTTTTTTAATTGCCTTGTTTTCCTGAATCAGCAGTTATCTCCAATGGTAACACCTCTAGGCCTTCTTTGGACTTACAATCACAGAGAACATGCAAAGTTCAGACCCGTCTTCATCCTGTTTTGTGACAGTAAAGCAGAAAGTAAGAAGTGGGGCAGGGGTGGATGATAAGGGCTGCAGATGGAGAGGTCAGTACACAGGTGGGGGTCACTTCTGCAAGGAAAGGTGCAATCTTTTCAACACTACCAACATTTCCTGATGAATCATTGCTCGTGGAAGGTTCTCGCTAATCACAAATCACATGCACATTGGCCATTCCTGACAAAAATGTTCATGCATAGTTGTGACCTAATCAAGGCAACATCGAAAAACAAGAGAAAAATCATGAGGAGAAGGGAGCGGTCAACAAAACTGTTTAAAACTGCAATCATGTCACACAGCTGTTCTCCACCTGCGCCTTCTATACATTCACTGTTTCTAGACACACTACAACAGAAATATTGCCTATGGTGACTAATCACCACCACATACAGCAGGCACATTTCACTGCAGAAGCATTGCAGACCAACTGCTGAGTGTGCTGTTTCAGCTGGTTGGCTTGTGCCATGACACGTCTATTCTCCAGCTGTTAGGACACAACCAATCCCTGGCTCCAAAATCAGTGGACAACCCAAGTCAGGAACGATTGCACCTTTTTCAGCCACAGTTTGATCTTCAGCTAGATGACCTGTTGTGTCATTCCCCCAGAAGGTGAGGCGAGTCCTCTTATAAAGTGATGGATGTACCCTGATAGCAAGCCAGAGCCCGAGTTCTATGCTCTCCCCCAAACTGTTGCTCTTTGTCAAGAAAAAGAAACCAAAAGAAAGCAAATGGCTGCTCTTTTCTAGTGAGAGCCAGCTGTCTTCTGATGAAGAATATAGTTTTAAAAAAAATCACAAGATTACTTTCTTCCTAATATTTAACATTACTTAATGCAGTTTCCTGCTGTAATTAATAGTAGCATGCTGTTGGATCTACTATTATCTCAGAGCCCAGTGAAGCGAACCTTTGGCTGGCGGAGTAGACACAACTCATTTCGTATACTGAAAGCAAAAGAAAACTTCGTACAAAAGAGAAGAGTATTTGGATGGATGTGCCATTACAAGACGTACTGATTGGGCGCTACTAGAAGCAAACGGAGGGGAAGTTGCAAGTCTCACAAATCATACATCCCGTCAACATCATAACGCAATGCACAAGAAGCCAGCGAGAACTGAATATATGGGAGGTTTTGCTGAAATACTGTGGAAAAGCAATCACAGTAACTGTACAAAACTTGCTCTCAACGTAACAGAACATAAAGGCACCATTGATATCTTTCTCGTTTTGAAATACTGTAAAAAATTGCTACATATGGCACATAACACATTTTTACATACATATATTTAATTTATAAAAGTTTTTTTCCTGTTTTCTATTCGCAGAACTGCTAAAATAAAATAAATTGTTTAATTTAAGGTGGAATACTTTATTATATAAAATAAAGTTTTACAGGTGAATCTATGTGTTTATTTAGGTTTTATACAGCGATAGGGTCTTGGTTAGCGATTACACTCGTCAGCCTGGCCTGCAATTCTTCCTGCGGAGAGAAGCGGCCTGCTGGGTTAGTCCTGCTGTCCGCCAGGCGGAAGGCAGGTGCTGCCTCAAGACTGGCGGCCAGGGGGTTCTGAATGCCCAGGAAGGGGGTATCTTCCCCTACTCTCTCATCTTCTGTCTCACTCTCTGAGTGAGTGCCTTCCGCACTTGCGTTGCTGTCCATTTCCAACCTGTTGGCAATGTGGCCATTGGGCTTGGTTCTTTTGGGCCGCCGGCTACTGGTGAGTTTCTTAACAGGCTCTTGAGCTGGCTCGTACTCCTGGGTGGTTTCATACTCCTCGTCCTCCACTATCCTCAAGGGGCTAGGGGGCAGGCTGTTGCTCTCATGCGCGGGGTTATGGTGGTAGGAGGTGAACTGCGGGGGGTGGCGGTCATACTTCTCCCGCAGCCTCGGTGGTGTCACGAGAAGCAGAGGTCTTTCTTCTTCCACGAAGGGGCTGACTGCCATGGAGGGCATGGATACCGTCGTGCCGGACACAGGTGGAGACATTTCCGAAGGGGGCGATTTGGGGGAGCTTGGCGTGTGGAAATCTACAGGTGACATACGAGCCGGGGTGGTCATTGCTGACACATACCTGTGTGAGCACAGAATACCCCGCGTGAGTGTGGTGGAATAAGAGGCATCCAAGCAGGGAGGGGACGGGGACAGAATTCGCGATATTATAGAATCAGAAAACAAAGACGGTCGATTCGTTGGATACATCTGGATTTTTAACGCTAAGGACATTCAGCACCCTTGGAGTCTAACATTATGTAGCCAAGAGTTTCCTCACAGGAGTGCATGCAAAGATCAGCTAAGTGGCCTAACTCATGGAAACTTTGGGGATTTTCAATCTCATCATGGTTTTAAATAAAAGCCTGTGAGTCAGGATAAGAGGGCACTAGGTCCCGGAAACCTTTCAGTTTACGAGGACCAAGGCGTGGGGATTTGGAAGGGAAACAAGTATTACTTAAATACTATACCTTCCTAAAGGCCAAGGGGTCTTAGAGAATGAAGCCCAAATGGGGAATGGAAGAAGATCTAAGATGAGTTGCTGATAGCTGGATCTGAATGCATTTGGATCTGTGTGCCTTGTTTCTCCTTAGCTCAGCTATAAGGTTATGTCTTATGAAAAAAAAAGAGCATAGTAACTTAGATTTATTCCTGATAACAGTGTAACACATTTGTGTGCTTTTAGTTTTTCCATGAAATGCTACCTCTTCACATTCAATTTGCAACTCTCCATCTCAGTGACCAAGACATTCAGAAATAAGCCTGGGAGAAACTTATGTTGGCTCCCTGGCTATGTCCAATCTCCAGTCGACCTCTCTTCAAAAACCCAAGGCTGTATCAATCTTTGGCTTATATTTGGTGACTGCTCAAGGGGTGGCTGTACCATGTTACCTTAGGTCCTGTTATGTCCAATGGTGCTCGGTAAATCTCACTGTGACTACACTGAGTGCATTCTTTATTGTTTTCTTTCTTTCTTTCTGTTGTTCTGTTTTGTTTTTTTTTTCCATATCACGTTTTTCTCCACCAGAACAAGAGACCTGACTTACTACTGAGGAAGATGGGGCTTATTCAGAGTCACATTTCTCAACTTCTATAAAAATGTTGCCAATGCACAGCACCAAGGACTCTTTTCTTCACATTGGCATTCACAGAGTCTAATCTGACATTAACTTGTGATGACACAGGACACCATTATCTGAACTCTAGCTAACAGGAACAGGAAGCCTATTAACTTTCCTGCTTTTCAGCCATGATTCAGAGTCACATGGATGTGAGGTCTAGTTGTGTCTAAACTGGGAAGGCGTCTTAGAGATTGAAATACTTGGGGCTCGAGGCTTCAACTTTCGTTCTGGGGATACTTAAATTAAGCTCTCTGAGAAACGCTAATCCAAATTCAACCAATGCGTCCAGGCAATGGATCTTTTCTCTCCATGCTCTGTAGGTCCCGGTATATTTTGCAGTCCTAGATAATATCTGTGGTATGCGTAGAAGCCCACCACAGCAGGGAAATGTCAGCCTTCAAAGAGAAATATCACACGTAGTGATGAAGAAAGAATTTGTCCCTGAGGTCTTTTTCAGGTCTCAAAAAATAAGACACATAGAATGTCTTAATACATAAAGATACAATTATATGAATTTAAGACTCATGTTTTAAACCAGTTTGGGACCATGCCTACTTTTTCACAGATGAATGACAGAGCAGCCTTTAATTCCATAGAATTCTGAAATACCATTTTGGGGCAAAGACCCTTGAGGAGTGGTCAGCAAGCTCTACATGACCTGCTGGCCCCAAACTAGTCATCTTTTGTTTTAAGGACTGCCCAGTCAGTCCATGAGTGGACAGAGTCTATCAGAGTTATCTCCGCCCATGTAACTACCAAATAGGTATGGACACGTACCAAGGCAACATCACGTAAACCTTTCAGCAAGTGGTCAAAGATCACACTGAGATGGTGATATATAAACAAACAAATGACACCATTTTGGGTTTGCAAACAAACAAGCAATAGCGTACTGATATGCTGCCAATGCTGGTTGGATATAACTCTCCCAATTTAAGTGAAAATGAATAAAGAGAACCTATGAATTCAGTATCCCTAGTAAGCATCTCTTAGTTTGCTTTCTTCTACTCTTTATTTTACCTTGTGTGTAACTCCCCCAGCCCAATCCGAGATCCCCAGAAGAAAGCCAAAACATTCTGGAATAAAGGACCATGTCAAAAGCAATATTGGTTTGGAAACCAGCTGTGAAGACTGCCAGACACAGCAGACAAAACATTTATTTATTCATCCCTTCTTCGAATTTCATAAAAGGGATACTATGTGGTGGAACACAAGCGGTCATTCCCCACGACAGTCAGCAGTGACACAGCCCTTGATTTGATTTAACCGAGGCTGGAAGGTAAGAAAGAGTTAGCACACGAGAACACGAGAGCAGCTCGACCAGAGTTTGGGTAACTGGCAAATTAGAATTACAGAAAGGGTCCTTATCAACCATTGGTGCCATCTCTCTAAAGCTACAGCCGAGAAAACTGAGATCCCGGGTGGGTCTGAGCCTAAGGCCAGAGTTAGGAACTCCAGGTTTGCCGCACTTCCGCATCAAATCGTTCCCGCTCTTTAAGGGTCTGCTGCCTGTCAGCTGCTGGGATGACGCAGGAAGCTCAGGAGAAGTGAGCTCAGACAAAAAGATGACTTCCTCAGCTAGGAAACTCCTAGCACAGGCAAATGCTGCCCCTTATTCTCATTAGAGTAGATTTCCGTAAGTGAGACCGCAGGTGCTCACGGGGATTCCCCTACTGCGTCTCTTTCTCCTCTGCAGTAGCTGTGCCCTTGGGGTTTACCTTTCACTATGAGGAGAGTCTCGGTAGGAGTCAGGGGTTTCTCTGGCATGCCTGAGGAAGCTGTTACACTCGCGAGGGCCTCCCACGCCATTAAGTCGTCCTCTTGGGCCCCCAGAGGGGCTGCTGTGCCTACTGTTCTCTACTGATGACATCATGATTACAGAGTGGCTTTCCGAAATGATGCTTTCAGTGTGCCCATTACTCCAGCTAGAGGGGAAACGTGAGAGGCGAAGAGATATACTTATGCATTTCTTAATTACATGCCAAAATGGAAATGAAAGGACGTGATCTGGTAACTATTTCGAATTATTGGTGTATCGGCAGTTCACTACAACATTACTTGTCTCAGAATAGAATCGTCAGAAAGATACTCGCTCTAGAAAGGATTTAGAATGGCTCTGTAAGGATACAGCTTATGTATTTGCTCACCCATTTGACACATTATTTTCCAAATGTTGCTATGTGCTATGTACTCGGACAATCTCTCTGTTCTTGAGCGGCTTACGTTAAGGAAATACTTGGCCTGTGAGCTGCATTTTGCAGTCCAGTGTTGCCCTTGGTAGCATGAACTGGATCAGCAAGACATCTGAGAATTTAGAGTTCAGTTATTAAACCAGTTCGCACGTGCATTTCCAAAGGCAACCCAATCATTGGAAGAAGCCAACTTTTAAGCATTATAGAGCATCTAAGCCAGACTTTTCCCACTGTAGCAATTCAGTGAGGGGTCGGGCCTGAGTAAAGACAATCTCTAAAATGGGGAACAAAGATCCTGTGAGTAGGCATTCTTTTCATTTTCAGTAATGAAAAACTTGAGGCTCAAATTTAAACAGCAATTAAATGGCAGAGCCAGTTGATGTCCAAAGTCTGTTTTTGTCCTAAACCATACATTTAACCGTGTGTCCCTGCCTCATAAGTGAGTATCTCCTGTTCCTTTCTTAGGCAGTGACAGCAAAAGGCAATATATACAAATTTACTCTTGGAGGAGTGCCTTATAATTTTATTTTTCCTTCTCATACCTGTGACTAGGAGTCTGAGTGACAGTGGTGGAGTGGTGAGCTGTAGAGGTATAGTGACTGGTCGAGAAAGATGTCTCCGCTTCTCTCTCAACAATATGCTCACTAGAGATGACGTTTTTAGAGACGTATTGCTGGATAAACAAAGAGACACAACTTGAAGATTCATATTAATCAAAACAGTAACATCAGCATCACACACACAAATCTATTCTAAGTACATATGCTTCCTAATAAATTCCATTTCTCCAATGGTCAGATGGCAAGTCATACCCTGGCTACATGGCCTTTAAATTCAATAAATGAAATTAATAAATTATCCTTTGGATGTGCACGCGGCATAGATTCTATAGTCTTAACTGCGTTTTATCAGAAACAGACCTATTCCTTCTATCTTATTTCCAACTGAAAATGTGACTGGAATTCAATACAAATCGGTGCCCGATATCCATTTTTGTCATCGTTGTTATAAGTGAAAGAAGATTAACAGATAGTTGACTGAAACAAAAACGTAGAGATGGTTTGTCTTATTTCAAGTTTCAAGTCAGTGGAGGAAGTTTTTTGTTTTTTTGTTTTTTTTTTTTACAATATCTGCATTTGGGATCTACCTTTCTTTTTCAGTTTCCCAGCGCCCATGTTGCCCTAATGGTATCACTGAAATTTTTAACTTATCGGTGGTAAGACTAACACAGCCACCAAGCGATCTGAAGGACGTACAGAAGCTGTCGAGATCACACATCTTGACAAAGCACATAACGTATAGGGGGCGTATCCATGGTGCAAATAGATCCTACTTTATTTTCATCACCAAATCACACTAGCTATTACTTCAGTAGATTCAATATCCACTGCAGTCAATGACAGAAGCACACTTTGAAGTTGTCTTTTAAAGACACCACATTGAGTAAAATAACAGAAAAAGGCATGTAAAGGAATATTCTCAGTTGAAATGGGAACTTTATAAGCAATGGGCTGTGGGCTTTAAAAGAACCTGATGTGTTTACGGAAACCCCCAAAATATACAGCTCGAGTGATGTTTGAAACTCTGGCTGGTTCTTTTAGCGGAAAGGCTGTTATTCCATGTGGCTCTTTCTGGGACGTAAAGTTAGCTTGTTTTAAGGCAAAGATGGTGATGTCATAAATAATGAGCTCTTCCTAGTCTGTGTACCATTTCACTCTTGGTCCTTGAAAGGCAATGTAACCTTAGTGAATCTAATGAAAATGATACTTAACAATTATTGAACACTCACTGAATGTCACTGGGCTAAGTGTTTTATATGGATTGTCTTATTTAATGCTCACAGAACTTTCTGAAGTAGGTATTATTTTTAGGCCTGTTGTCATCATGAGGAAACAGGGTTTAGACAGATTAAAGCCTAAAGCAACACAGCCCAAGACATAATTGGAATCACGCAGCCACTTAGACACAGTGACAGATTGGAGGTGTGCCTGTATGTAGTGAATGCATTTATCAACTGTGTAGAACATTCCAGTGAACACTGGTGGGGGGAGGAAAGCAGCAAAATATACTAATATATCAGCCTTTCCTCTGTCCCTGGAAGGTCTTCGCTACAGGTCTTGCTGGTAGTAACCACCAAGGCTGAACAGGATTCTAGGATAGATTTGCTCCAAACAAAAGACACATTTTCCTATAGGATGGAGAGTGGTACTGAATGTAGTCTTCAAGCTTTGCCTACAAAAAGCCACGCATCAGAGGGAAATGAAGTGAACAGGAAAAAATTATGGTGCAAAAAATATGGAGAAACACTCCAAAAGGCAGGAAAGCTGAGTCCGGCTCTAGGAGGCTGGAAAGATTGTATCTAAAGACTCTTCAGAATGTATGACCTATTTCTATCTAAAAGCCTAGTGCTTGGTAAGTTTTAAACAGAATGTTTGAGTGATTGAGGATCTATTTCCTCTGGAGGGTTTGACATCCTATAGAAAGAGTCAGGGAAGAGGAGGCATCGTTCTTTCAGTTTTGCCACTGAGAAGCGAGTTTGATAAGTCACTTGGCCCTTCCACGCCCTAATTTTTCCCTTGGTAAGTCAGAATCAGTAAATCATCGGGCGCTGGGAAATGCCTCTAATAAAAATGAGTCTAAAGCCCTTAGCTCAGTTATTAGCACTAATCAGTTATAGACTGGAATAGCCTTCATTTCCAAATCATAAAAATAAAATAAAATAAAATATTTCCCCCTGATTCTTGTATCATTCATTTCATTATTTTTCTTTCTGTTTTTCTTTCCTTTCTTCCGGTCCTCGTCTCCCTGCAGAACAAACCCAATATTATTATGCCAACCCCTTAATGAACACTTTGTAAGAGGAAATGTGCTGGTGTTACAGGAACCAAATTCACTTTAAAAAATGTTCCCATTCTTTTCTCCTGGAGAAACCCTGGATTCCTGGAAGCTGTGGTGATTAATGGCAGTAGCTAAGAGCCTAAGAGCTTTAGAAAATAAACTTCAAGGTGCCTGAACAGAGGAGAGACGCTCAGCTTTTCCACTGGCCAGAGTCAACATACATTCACCAGCTGGACGTTCTCGGGGGGTGGGTTGGGGTGGTGAGGCCCGTTTGCTATGTTCACCATGTTGTTTCGCTCAGACCGAAGACTCTGCCGAAGCCGGTCATGAAGCTTTTTCCGTTGTTTCCTGGATATGAAAAAGAGGGAGCATTTATTATTTTTTTTTCTGTTATTTGGTACAGTCAATTTTTTATACTACCAACATGTAACTCAGGTAGGAGATTAGTGGTGGTGACAGGAGAGGGTGTACCACTCCATCTCAGAGTCTGCCTATGGACAGGAGTGGAATCCCACATTCTTAGTGAATAGATTTAAGAATTTGGGTGGGATTCTTACAGAAATTGAACCGGACTGCTGAGAGATAAGAAAAAAAAAAAAAGGAGAAGATACATCAAGTTGATATTCGGCTCAAACCCCAACTTTGGTCATCAATCCATCTTTGCCTAAGTCTTACACATGGTCATTTGTCTTAGGTAACAATTTGTGCCGTGCAATTGACGAGGCTGATTCTGATTTCATGTATAATTTTGTCTGTGGGTCTCTTAAGGAAATGCAGCTAATTTTGAATCTGTGCCTCATACACAGTGTGTAAGCATGTATAGTATCGTACATGAGCGCAGACAGGTACATATTTTGCCAGTAGATTTAGCGCAGTTATAACATGATCTCACTCCGGTAACGCTTTTTTTGTGTAACTAGGCAATGAGTATTGAAATATTGAAGTTGAATCTAGTAGGACTCATAAGGTAGATTCTAGTAAGGCTTATCTCTATCACTCAATTCTGTCAACACATTAAATCCTGGGGTACTGGGGCGCCTGGGTGGCTCTCATAGTTCATGAGTTTGAGCCCCACGTTGGTCTCTGTTCTAATAGCTCAGCGCCTGGAGCCTGCTTCGGATTTCTGTATCTCTCTCTCTCTCTCTGTCCCTCCCCTGCTCGTGCTCTGTCTCTGTCTGTCTCTCTCTCAAAAATAAATAAACATCACAAAATTTTTAAACAAAACCCTGGGGTATTAAGAAAATGCCATTCATGCCCTTAATTTTATGGTATAAAAGCATATTGTCTTTGTTCTTCAATGCAACATTCAGGCCATGATAATATCCCCATGACTAGTTTTGGCAAGAGAGTTTATGTGATGAAGCACCAAAACAAAACAAAACTGTTAATGTTATTTCCTACTTTAAGTGGATATTCTACGTAAGAGAGAAAAGTGAAGGGACTTCATGCCACACGGTAATTGTGTTTGTTCATAGGGACCCCGCTTCAAGGGCCAGACACAGTGAACACACATCTGCTTTAGTGTTTTCTCTAATTCTTTCAAAGCAAGATTTGCTTGATTTTCCTCCCATGAGATTCCTTTTGTACATCTCACGCTTTGAGAGCATTTCAACCAGTAAGCTCATTAGATGGAACAGAAAATCAATCCCAATGATGTTTTTAAAAACCTGCATTCCCAACACCACCAAATGTTTCCTTTATCTCCTAAGTCTGAGTGCAAAGCAGAACACGTCCTCAGCAGGGATAGGACAAGTGCGCCTTGGTCACCGACTGCTGTCCTCTCAGGATGTGGTGCACGTCCACACACACACGCATGTGCCCCACAGGCCCGTCCCTCCACCCTTTTGATCACGGGCCGTGGTCAATGACCAGAAATCTTCTGAACATTTTCGCACAAACAGGCAGAGCTTTCTAGTTATGTGATTAGAAAAGGTCCTCCAGAGAGATTATTCCGGGGAGAAACATGAGAAGAAACATCCCCCTGCCTCCCCACTCCCCCTTCTCAAGACCAGGCCGTTGAATCTGTTTTGTGCAAAGCCCCGCCGGCTAGGCCGTCTCTGTGTGAAGGGGAGAGAGGCACGGAGGAGGAAGCTTTACTTGGTTTTGCAGTATGCCACCACACACATGATGCCGACCACAAGCAGGGCGATGCAGATGCCGGTGATGGTCAGCACTCTCTTCTGGTAGAGCTCCTCCGCTTCTGGAAAGGGATGAGAGCAGACATCACCAAGGCCCCCTTACACGTGCCGGGACTTAACAACTGAACAGTTGGCATGCTGCGTTGGCATTGTCCATGTTCACAAGAAAGTAAATACGAGACAATTCATTACTTTTGCAGACATACTTAAGGTACAGCATACTCTGCATTGTACTTTGAGCATAAACAGCAAAGCCAGCTGGGGCCATGTGCGATTAAAAAAAAATTACACTATTAAGTTACTTTACGTATAAGCTGCAGGTATATATGTATTAAACTGGCAAATCATCAACATTAATTATAAAATATTTAGTCAAAACTGTAGTTTTTAATTAAATAAAAAAAAAAACCATATCTTGCAAAGACAACAGGAATCAATGCCAACAAAACGAGTTGGGGTTGGAATCACTGGGGCCATCCTCCCCTCCTCCCTCTTCTCCATCCCCCCCGCCCTCCCAAGCCTCTTTTTATTTCCCATCTATGTTATATTCCAGCGGTCTTTACAAGGAGCCATTTCTAAATTAAAAAAAATAAACTCAAAGACATTTGCAAACATGAGCTTGACTTGTAGTTAGCAACAAAACTGAGGCAGGATCCCTACGATTAAACTGTAAAATGTAAACATAAGCCACACGGTGGGGGTAGCAGTGTACTGTATCAGAGAAAACCCAATATGGTGGGTAAGATAGTCCTGGGCCAAGATGGAGATTTGTCCTTTGAAAGACAATTATTATTACCCCACCAGTTGTACTTAGACACCTAATGTATCTGTGTAAAGAAACCACTAGCATCCATGATATGCGACTTGGAATAGATCGTAATGCATTGCCGTGGTGACCAGCTTGGCAAATTAGCTAAGGTAGGTTACACTAAGGGAGTCCGATGCTTAGAACTTTGGGTTAAGAGCAGCACTGTACCCCCAATGTGATCAGTATCTTATTCATGGAAGTCTTTCTATTTGCAAATCGGTTTTTGGGAGGAATCATTTGATTATACGTTGGTGGGTCAGGCTTTTAATGAGATTGGCAGATTTCATGGTGAACCTGATCCCTTAGGAACTGAGTTTCCAACTAGTCTAATTATATTTATTGGAAGATATTCACTGAGAAAGAGAACTCAACCAGTGTAGAATAAGCAATGTAAGTGGAACTTGCCAAATTGATTAATAAGCTGGTCAAAAACTGGAGGATGTTGTGCAAATGACGGTCTCTTATCTGGACGTCGACATGGGGCCTTAGGGAACATTTTTGGTTTACATTCTCAGTCTTAGCCACCACACCTTCTTCTCTGCTGAGAGAGGGCAAGTCGCAGAAAGGTCTTCTCGAAATGAAAAAGTGCGTTTTATTTTCTGTGATACAGTAGACCTTACCATTAAACAAAAAAACATTTCCTACAAGCCAAGCCCATGGTAATCAAATTCCAGTTAACAGATCGGGAACATTGTCAAATCAAATTAATAGAGCACTGATTATTAACAGGAGGAGAAGGAGAATAGAAGTCAGTGGGTAAAAGACTAGAATGCTACAGAAATTCTACAAAAACAAACCAAAAGGGTGGGAAGTGGGAAGGAAAAAACAAACCAAGAGGACAGACAGACTGACAGAATGACGGAGAGAGAGAGGAAGTCGGGTACGAGGGAAAACAAGGTTGAAAGTGAAGGAGCCATCTGAAGTCCCTGGCACAGCATGCCCGATACTAAGGGAAGAAAAATAAATAAACAAAAGAAAACCAGAGGGAGGAAATGCTGGGCGGGAAGAGAAGGTGGATGTAAAGTTGGAAGGGTGAACCCATACAGCATAACTCCTACCCTAGGCTGGCGGTCACGTGGAAGCCACAATTAGAAAGCAAAGCAGCTGGTGCATTGCAAGGAAACAATGAACCAGGAGACAGAGTGGTGGCACATACTTTGGCCGCAAAAGTCAGATGATGAGGTGGAAGGTGAATGCTTCTTTGTTAATTGCTGTGTCTGCTGCCTCTCCTCCCCCACAGCCACAGGACAGGGAATTAAATTTTATGAGGTGTTAATCTGTGAGCTGGTGCCACGGGAGCTTCCTCCTTGACCTGGCATCTGGATCAGTTTTTAGCACTATGTCTAAGAAGGAGAGGTGGGGCCCGGAACAGGAGGCAGTGTTCCTGCCGGTGTGATAAGTTGGTTCGGAAACAGGAGCGTAGACGTGTCCTTGACCCTGCTTTACCCTGCCCTCTTTCGCTCACTCTCTTTTTTTCTTCTTTTGAAAGGAGGAGGGCTTGGTGGCGCTGGCATCTTAACGTTCTATTTTTAGAAAAAGCTGGGAGATTACATCTGCAAACCGTGAAAATGGGATGTATACAGGGACCCAAGGGGGAAAAGGCATCCCACTACTCCCAGGGATTCCGTTGAGAAGTTTTTCGGCGGTTGTTCGTTAGGAAAGAATAGACTGACCTCAGTTTGTCAGCAAATGTGGTATGATGATTCACCACTCTGCCCTACGTGATACGGGAAGACACGCATTTTCCAGCGAAATTGGTCATGGAAATGAAAAGGCAGCTCAGTAAAGGCCAAAGGGTAAAGAAAGCAAAGTGCTAAGATGAACCAACTAAAGACAAGGCCCATGGAATACAGAAGGAGGATTAAGATTCTGTATTCACAACAGCATTTCCCGAATACATTAAATGTTTCCCAGTTCAGTTTCTATTCCATTTTCCAACGATTTACTAGAGCAGGGAACCCCCACATTATGAATGTGTTAAAAGGGAAATACTTGAACAATAATGAAAACAATGGGTTCTTTTGACCCCCCCCCCTTTTTCCTTATTATTATTTCTTTTTCCTAGCGTGACAGGGTCAATAGGGCAAAAGCAAATTAGAGGCAGCGCTGAAAAAGAGAATCCGTCAGTCCAGTTGGCGGATGTGCCTTAATGAATGGAAACGCTTCCCAGTCCTTACTCTATGGTTTGGCTGAATGCTTTGCAGTGAATCAGATCGAGCATGTTTTTCTGTCTGATCTGGCCAGGCTAAGAGACAGAAGCCTTGTCTTTCTCAATTGCAATTGATCTTTAAGGTCTGATTTCCCTTAAGGATGGAACATTCTGGCTCAGTACACTGGCTGTCCTGAGACTTTGGAGTTTTAGACCGTTTGCCTGTAAGAGGTGTGCAGATACCAGCATATGGTGTCTCTACTGCTCCTTCAGGTCTTACTGAGGGAGAAGTCGTATATCTGAACTATCCATTGCCCTACCTCATTGGGAATAGGAGTATTAAATTCTAGTTAGACCCTGAAGTGATAAAGTGGGAGAAAGATGCCATTAGGGAAAAGGAGCAGGCGATAATGGATTTGTTTTCTCCCTGTAGGAAAGGCCTGTAAGCCTTTTTAGTAGTGGAACTATTTTTATCCAGAGGGAGGTTACTTGAATAGATCCCTCTCTCTCTACGTAGATAATCTGCCACCCAATGCTGATCATGGGACCTCTTGAGATTCTCACGCTTGGGAGAGATTCTCTGATCTGCAAAGGGCCACTCACATATAAGTGGGGGTTTTCTCATCACAGGAATCGTTTCCTCTTGGGAGTTTTTACAGGAGGAATGGTCGACCAATTGAGTTTCTAAACCTGTAACTGACAGAACTTGCAAAAGTCTTATTCTCCACGAATTATGGAAAGTATATTAGGTATAGATGGTGACGTTATCATCCAAACGAGAGCAGCAGTTATGCTACAGGGTGTCCTCACTGCATGATGTCACTGACACCAGCTGCATGGAGATCAGATATTCTGTTAATCAGGACATTGCTTTGTTGACCCATGGCCACATTCCAGGGCTGCTGGTGCCGTCCAGAAAGCCCGGGTACCTGCGCTGTGGAGCCTCTGGGATGACAGAATGGTTTCCCTCTCCTCCCAGGACTGGCCCTTGCTTCCAATAATTTAGGACAAAGGCTTTCAAAGGGACTATGCCCCAAATTCATATGCTGCTAAGAGATATTTTGTGTTTACAGTGTGAACATGTCTATTTGATTACTTGTCTGGATGATCTTAGTGACTCAAGGTTAATTCCATTAGTGCTAGAATTTCCACTGAAAATAGCACAAGGCTTTTTTCTTTCTGTTTTCTATTTCCTTGCTCATAAGATAATGAAGTTGACTACAGCAGCGCTTGAACATTCCCAGAAAATCAGTCTGTGCCTACAATATTGTGTTGCAATGTCAGGGCTTTCTATGTTACTATATTCAATGGGTGATTTTTACACTGTATGTCAAGTTCCCATCAGCCTAAGACGTGGTGTGCTTTTAAGTCGATGCATTTAGAGCTTCTTTTGTTCTCAGGCCTGGTTTGGTTCTTCCCATAGCCTTCGACACCTCTCCAACTTACCCCAGCTCTGAAATAACAGCATGGTCAGATCCAGAGGGTCAAGGTACGTGGGACATGTGTGAATTTGCAGCAGGTGAGGTGATTTTAAACTCTAAGTGAAGTTTGGAAATCTAGAAACTGCTGCACTCAGTGACATTTCGGTAAACTAATCATAGATGGGACGCGGAAAAATCATTGTTATAGCTGTATGATCCCTTCTGAAGGAAAAGGAAATTAGTTAGGAATTGAAAGGTAAGAGCAGAAAAGGAAAAGATTTCAGCTCAGAGGTTCTAAATTCTGCAGGCTAAAAGGAATGATGATTGGTCCATACCCATAAATTCAATCCCAAGATGCTCTGCCAATGCAGAAAGTTGACAAAAAAAAGAAAGAAAGGAAACAAGTTTCAGAAAAGAGCAATACACTGCGCTCCAAAACACATTACACACGACTATTACGGCTCTCTGTGCGTGCACACGGAACAGGACGAATGGTGGGTGGTTAACACAAGCAGTGCTCAGGTACGCCTCCGTGAGTCCGCGTAGGGGACTCGTCTTGTTAAAGAGGTGTGCAAATACCAGCACACCGTGTCTTTATTAACCCTTAAAAGACCTTACTGAGGGAGAAGTTGTCCTCATTTGGGAATAGAAATATTGTATTTATGATAATAAAGAAAGGCATTCAGTATTATTTCATTCCTCTCTTTAAAAGGCAGAAGTGCAGTTCCAGGGAGGTGATTTTTTTTTTGCCCAAAAGCACATGGTTGGCAGAGCCAGGGGTGGAAGCCAAGAGGACAGCACTCAGGTCTGAAAATTTTGTCACGCTGGATTTACAGTTTTTGTAGTTTGTGGCTAGTTATGCTCTAATATTTCTTGTTGTTTTGGTTATTAAAATATATATATATATCTCCTCTGTTCCTAACCTTCTCCGCTCTCCACCACTTACATGTTCCATTCACAGAAAGCAACAAATGCTTCTGCCCAAAAAACCAGAGAGGGAATTGGGGAACAGAGCCTGCATCTAGTTTTTTCGAAGAACTCCTGCATGGCATAGGATAACTCTCGATGCCTTGCTTTTTCAAATTGTAAAAAGAAAAGGGGGTTGTGTGGGAGAAGGATCCAATTCCTGGGGTCCTTAGTTCAATGGATTACTTCCTCAAATAACAGAGAGCCAATCAGATGATCACTCCATGGTGCTGAGCTCCGACGGCCAGATGAGAGCCCAGGGCTCCGGGAGGGAACCCCAAGTTGTGAGCTCACAGTCCACAGTCCTGGCAGATGTGAGTGCAGAGACTCAAGACTAAAGGACTAGCAGAAACTGCACAGGTTCAAGCAAGGAAATGGGGGACATGGGCAAATTAAAAATAGAAACAAAAACCTTCCAGAAAAGATGCTTTCCAGGCTGAAGCAAAAATTGTTAATCAAATTTTATCGGGGGTGGTGGTGGTGGTGGCGGGGGACCCCTTAGGATTGCTTATTTGTGCATGGATGGTGGAGAGGCACATGGGAAGGAAGGGCAGAAGGCACATGGAGATTCAGAGGTCTCCATTTCTTCCCTTCATCACTGACTCGAGAGATACCACGGTGGTCCAAGAAACATGACAAGGCATCGATCTCTTAACTTTGAAAACATGTGGTTGAGGGGTACTCCTCTCACAAAAACATCAGTCTGGGCATGGACAAAGCATCCTCAAATAGAGAGGAGAAAATAAGGAGGGTCGTGTGCTTAAGTCCTCCTGTTTTCAGGTCCTGCCTCTGCCATTTGCCTGTTCGGTGACTTTGGACGTTAATTTTTCATTGACAAAATGCTTATGATACTAACACATGCGCCACAGGGAGACCCTGTGGAATAAAGGAGCCAGGAAATATGTCGGCCAACAGCAGAAGGGTTTAAGAGCTTGGAGAGTGGACTTATCTGGAGATCTACCTTGGGCCCCTTATTACACGTAGGTTTCCTTTTACCTAATTCATGGTCAGGAAAACTCTGAAAGCTGCTGGGATATACCCAAGAAGTGAGACTTTAAAAACTTTCTACCTCTTGAGGAAACGGAGCTACCAGATTAAAAAATAAATCAGAGAGGACATTGAGTAACAGTAATAACGAGAGGTAGTGTGGACAATAGATCAGTCTGCCTTGGTTGGCCCGGGGTACTCAGGTGAATAGCCTAAACTTTTCATAAGTTAAAAGCCACAGGATTCAGGATTAATTTGGTTGCACAATGTCCACAGCAAACGTTAACAATTTATTCAAATCCAAACGAACTTCTCTTGTCTCTGTGCAACACTCAATTTGACAAAATATTTCCCCCTCATTTGCTTCCTTTATGTAAACTTTGGAACATCAAGGATAAGAATTCATTTTCCAAGGAAGTGATAATAAATTTCCTTACACATTTCCTTGAAGATGTGACTCAGTTTTTCTCCCTAGAACCCCTTCCATCATATGCCTTTTCCTCCTACCAGTCAGTAATAATTTAAGGGTTAAAGCCGAGATATCTACAGAAACTCTTTTCAGAGAATCATTATTCCATGCCTACATGAACACTGCTAATGATCTATATTAGTTGCGTAGAAAGCTTGGTTAAGTCTTCAATAAAATTAGTAGCATGCCCATGCATACATATTACTGCATTTACAGTTTTATAGGTAAGTCTGTGAGCCTAACTATAATTTCATTTCATGGGAAGTCATTCATATCAGGCAGCTCCAATTTCAAATAATTCAAAGGGAAATTGGTACTTAAAATTGGAATCTCTTCTGGCCATAAGCCCTAACAAGGAAACAAGCAGAGGAAACATGCATCATTCTCGACCTGGAGCAAATACTGCTCTAATTTATTTTTACTATTGGTGGCTACATTTCTTTCATTGTGAGTCAAGAAAAGCAGAATACACAAACACTTTTCATTTGATGAAGAAGTTATTACTTTCTATCTGTTCTATTTAATCTAATGTTGGCTTAGGCTCATTATGTATCATACGCTTCCTATTGAACTTCTGTCTCGCCACTACATTTTTCAAATTAAATTAATAATTCAAAAACACAAAGGTTGCTGTAAACAATTTAGTTTCCTTTTCTACATGTGATTTCCTGCTGTGCAGTAAGCAATATAAAAAATTAATTTAAATCTAAGAGTCTTCAGAAACTATTAAATATTGACTCACTATTCCTTTGCTTGAGGATTTTATAATTGTTTGAAGAGAACTGATTAACCTGTAGGTTAATTTAAATTTTTCAATTGCATCAGAGAAAAGAACAATTAAACAACTTTCTTTTACCAAAATTATCCATCCATGCATTTACGGCTTCTGATAAAATCTGAAGACATTCAAGATTTTACTCTTTAATACTTTGGGCCTCCTTATGCAAACAATATCAAAGACATATGTATAGTCCTTTCTGCACCTCTGAGATTTCTAAAGGAGCTCTGTCAATGCCAGTGCTAAGTGGGACGTATTTAGTGTCTGACTTTTCATTTTTGACTTACCTTTACAAATGCAGATACTTTTTATTTTCACATATACAAATCCATATTGCCATTGAGCCTTTTGGAATGTAATAGGAGGCTTTCTCCGCACTCCCAAGTTTCCATGTGCACAGAAGCACATTCACCAACACACACACACAAGAAAGTCTAACACTCAGTTAGAATTTATGATAATTTATGTCATAGATTGTGTCTTTATTCTACTGTCATCCAGATACACGTTGGATAAATTAGTAATTTCAATGGTTTTTAAAGCATTTAGAATCAACACAAGTAATTTATGCACTAGTAACCTCTGATTCAAAATTACATTTAAGGAGATCTATTGGGATTACTCATGCTGACAATATGCCTAAAGGTTCTAAAATTGTACTCTGTAAAAATATTCTATGATTTGGGCTATTCTATAATAACTTATTATTATATATTAGTTTATATATGATATACTTGCTGTATACTGCCTCTAACTATTGAAGCTGTGTTTTTTTTTTCTGCCCGGGAAGTCTATATATCAATTATGAATTGCCTATATATGCACATTCTCCCCCCCCACCCCTAACAATGATCAATACAATCCTTGAAAGTAGGAACTCTGTCAAGGTAGGTCAAATTTGAAGCTGACTAACCTTGACAATATTTTCCTAGAAAGTATTATAAATATGTTTTATTTCAAGGCAAATGGCTGCCTTCAAGAAAGCCATATAAAATATACATTTATTCTTTTCTTTCATACTTTAAATCCATTTTTATAAATCAATAAATGTCCCCATAGAATACTCTGACCAGAAAAACTGCATCAAATCCTAATAATGTAAGTTATGTGTTAATAAGCATTTTAAAAGCTGTACATTCTTTTATAATGTCATTCTTCTATTCAAAATGTGGTTTGGTAAGTCGAAAAAATGTTTCTCTTTGAACCTGGGGAATATCTTTTCCTTCAAAATTTATGTTATGTGTTTCAGACTTTATGAACACAAACAATTAAAGTTTAATCATTACCACTGTGGCAACATTTTTTATCCTTTGTGCAGACTACACTGATACTTGAACATAAAGTTCTTAAAACAGCAAAGTGTATTTTCCTGCCTTCTATATGAGAGTCTGCAGAAATGAAAATTGAAAATTTAAGCTATAGAGGTCAGAAAATTAACGCTGGGCAAGACAACTTTGGAAAGCAGTTTCTGAAGGGAAGCTCTTGCTTTTCCAGATCCGAGGGAGCCCTGACGCACAGTCATCACAGACTGCTCATAAATTCACTTCCTATCAATCTTTGTTACATCAGGGTAAATATGAAGGCTGCTTTCTTGAATGTCTTCCAAAAGTGCGATCGAAAGCTTACTCAAGATTTTATTTAAGGAATCACACTCTGATTAAATACATAGTGGCTATTTTGAAAGAATATCTTCTGAAAAAGAAAATGGTCTAAAATAGAAGTTGAAAACATCTTCTTTGCCTACTGCTGTCAGATCTAACTGCATCATTATTTGGGGAAATAGCTTCATTTTAAAAATGCGATTCTCTATATAGTGCCCTAACATTGCCTTCAGTGCACAATGAAACTCGGTATAACACCAAACATTTAAGTGTGATACAAATGTTCAGAATTTTCATTCAATTCTACGATATGTTATCATATTTATACAGTCACATGATTTGCTAAATCTATGTTATTTGAATACAAACTGATTTCTGAAAGGAATGGCTTTAAAATATTCAGTAAAATTCTACTATTCCTCTTCTATTTTTTATTCTCCATCTTATCTACCTTTAAAAAGATTAATAACATAATCTTTGATATGTAACCTGTGTAAATATGCCATAAGCACCACCTCACTAAATAAATGATTGAATATTATGGAAATGGCCTCCCCTCAATGAATATGAAATTAACTTTTCCATGAAATTTATTCTTCCACGACTGTTAACAGGAGGAACAGGATCTTATTCTTTGCATGCATACAAGTAAGGGTAAATCTCTGATTCTTTTAGGGCCCCCAAATGACCGGCTCGTGTCACTATTCATTGTGTTACGTGAATTTACACTGATCGGCTATGTCCAGTATTTTTCAGGGTGAGCAACTGACAATCCGAATCAGGGATTGATAAATCCAGCCCACTGCCTGCTTTTGTGAATAAAGTTTTAGTAGCACACGGCCATGCCTATCAGTTTATGCATTGGCTATGGCTGCTTTGTGCAGAGTTCGTGGTTGTGCAGGTGACGGTTATCACCTGCAAACCCTGAAGTATTTACTATCTGATCTTTCACGGGGAAAAAAAAAATTGTCACCCTTTCATCTCAATGAATAACTATATGGAATCCATTTTAAATACAATGCTTTGAAAGCTCCAGAATTAGAAGCGATAGCCCAGTTCACAGCAGAAGGACAAATTAAATGATCTAGTTACCCATGCAAATTATATACATGTGGATTGGGTCTTTTAAGGATGATGTTCAACCCTTCAGGAAGCCATAGAAATCCATCAAAATTTCCCAGTTCTGCATTAAAAATATATATCTGGATGTAAACTATTATATTTCAAAGTAAGTAATGAATATCAAAAAACCCCTATTTGTCCCTAAAATTGTCATTGAAACTAGCATAAAGAAATGCAAATATAAAGAAATGATTGTTTAAACTAATCCTGAATCACCTGTTTCCTAAGCAACATAAAGAGAAGCCAGGATATCTCATTTGCCGTGAAATGTTTGTAATTTTCCTACTCAGTGCTCTTTTTACACCTAAATGCAAACTGTTAATGAAGAGAAACATCTGAACTCTTTTTAGCATGTTTATTTGTTATAAGTAACACATTCTGAGCCGAAATTAACTTACCATCATTTCAAGTGCATACTGATTACAATTTAGCAACATCCTTTGCAGGACGCTGCCATTTTATAAAGAAGATGGACTGTTTAGCAGAATGATTTTATTTTATCAATAACAGTGAGACTTTTAAATGCTTTTATTATAATTGCACTGTGTGATATTGGCTATCATTTTGTATCACATTATTCAGTATCCATTTCAGAAGCATCCGGAGCCTCACACACCTATTAGTATCTCAGAGCCCACTAGTCACGAACAGAGGAAGTAATACAATCGCTTGTGTTAATGTTCTCATGCGACAGGCAGAGGCAGTCAATGTTAGACCTGGTAAAACACATCTATGTCTAGGTGAAATCTGAGGGGAGATGCAACAAGAAAGCGGCAGCGACTGAGCATGCTCCTACTCAGGCAGAGACAGAAAGGGAGTGGACGTACTGTAGAAGCTGGCCATTACGTAGTTTTGGCAGCGATCACCAGTAAACTCATTTGGGCACCTGAGAGAAGAAACAAAAAACAATGGTAGAAAAAACAGAGAAAAAGAGAAGAGGTGAATATATGCTAGAAAGAAGCTCCTTCAGTGTCATTTGACTGAACTTGGCGAGTTCACCCTCAGGAACTGAGTCTTTGTCCTAACCATGGTTTTCAGACTCTGGCATTTCCCTCAAAGGATTAAAAATCTGCACAAAATGGGGTCCTAGGGTTTGTATGACAGAAAGGAAGATGGCAGCATTTGAAGTGACTGCTTTCTTTCAGAGGGACTCGCTGAAAATCGCATCTGATGGTTTCTTTATCTCCGTTTTCCACGGGACATCTTTGGTCAAAAGTGCCAGAAAGAAATGGTTTTTGGTTGGCCTGCCTGCCATGGTCACCAGAATCCCTGGCCATCCGGACTGGTCATTCTAATTCACCCCTATGATCTTTGGGGCCCAAGCTGAGAGACAAACTCACACTGAATGGGTTGATGCCCCGAGTGGCTAAACCATCGTTAGGACAAAAGGAATCAGTTACAACTGAACTGTAAAAGCACCAAGTGGTAGTAATTGTTGCTGTAGTTTGGGGGAGAAAGCAAATTTCAGATTATTTTAACATACTTTCTTGGTTTTGGACTTTCATGGGCACATTCTCAGTACATCTTGCTCCAGTGAATCCAGGTTGGCACCTAGAGGGCAAAAACGTGATAAGCAATAGAACGCTAAAGACACTGAATTTTCAGACTGGCAATTTTCCTCCTATGGAATATGGAGATTCCTACAATGACCTGGTGGCTGAACAACACGAAGAAAAGGAAAAGAACACATTTAGAAAACCATGTTCCATGGAAACTGCGGGGTACATATTTTTGTTGTTGTTTGCTTCAGTCTTCATAAGGCATTTAATGATAAATGAAATTTAACTCCCAGGGAGGTTGACAAGTCACATAGGGCTGGCAAGGCCTGTGTAGCTAAGTCACTTTCCCTCTGGCATTTCCTTATCTGCCACTGAGCAAGGACTCCTATCTTGTTAAAACACTGGTTTTGATAAGGTCTTGCATGGTTCCATCCATAATCTTTTATTATTTAAAGGATCCTGAGCTTTTCCCTTCATAGACACTCAATTTTGTGCTTTCATAGGTACTTTGATGTTGTAAGTTCAATCATCAAACTACAATAGAAGTCAAGCGCTTACACACTCCAGTGATTACTGACCAGAAAAACTATATGCCCTATTTTTTTTAAAGGTATGACAAATTAGGTCTCCTTTTTAATACTGAAAGACAGAAAGAAGCAGACATTTATTAGCACAAACTTCACTTCATCCAGTGATCCCCAAAGACAAATACATTTTTGAAATTCAAAGGGTGGTTCTACTGTAGTACTTAATAGGTGTCATTTCGCATTTAAGGTGAAACTATTTTTAAACTGCATCAAATTTTCATTTTACTCACATACATTCACCTATCCAAATTCTAGAATCTTGATATAATAAATATCGTTTGTAAGGTCATGCAGTGGGGGATGTGCCTAAATATGGAAGTCCTTTCTAGGTGCTGTTTTTGTTACTATTATACCAGTAATGAAAGCATTTCATATTGGATCCATTTTACCCAGTAACATGCTCTAGTCAAGAGGGCCATCAAAAGGTTCTAGGAAGCAAATTAGCTTATAGATGCTCAACACCCACAGTCATGGTTACTATCCATAGTTCATCTATACCATAACCGTCATGCAAAGCCCCTAATAAAATGTAGTTGTGACAGCACATACCTCATGATTTACACATGACCGGCCCTTTCTTCTCCATAGTAAATAAGAATAAATATTATCTTTTTGGCATCAAAGCAATGTGAATAAAACCAAGGATATTTTTCTCATTCCCCTTAAAACCAATTCCATGCCAAAAAAGTGTTATCAAGTGATTTGGTATATCTAATTCTATTTCATGAAGAATGGCCTGCAAGATAAAATACTAAAGTTCTGGATTTTTATTACTATGAGTTCTTGTGTAACTTAAATATAATTATGATCACTGGTATTATCAATAAACTTAACAATGAATATCTTATATTGATACAGCCCTTTTAACTCTTCAAAACACTTTATACACACACACACACACACACACACACACACAGATATATATATAAAATTTGAACAAATTCTATCTATCTATATAATTGAATTGGTTTCTTTGGTTAGAATATTTTTGCAGCAGTGAATAGAGGAAGATCTACCTAGAGAAATACAGAAATAAGAATGATAACCTGTGAAGCTGGGTCATTTTTTCATAAAGATGTCACATGCTTCAATAACAATGTCTTCACAGATATATAAGGAAAATACATGGAAACCTATTTTTCATATAATGTATTTAACATAATGACTTCTGAAATGTACAGGATTTTTGTTTGTGTATTTGTTTCCGAACAAGGACTAAAATTCACATGGACATAGCCTACGATTAAGCAGGTACTCCAGAATTAAGGGCATATTCTACAATGACCATTTTCTCTTACCTGTTGGCATTATTGATAACAATTATAATTCTCTTATTGATCACACAGTAATCCACTTGTTTCATACAATGAACATGGTATAAGACATGTGAACACTGTATGCATGTGTGTGTGTGTGTGTGTGTGTATTGGGGGGTAGAGGTGCAGAAGGGGGAGAACCATTTGAGGTAAGCAGTGCATTGATTTAAGTAAGGATCATAAAATGAACATATAGTTGAAGAATCATGAGTCGCTTAAGAAAAGGAATGCATTTATAGAAAATTGTCACTTATGCATCTTGGATGCCAGTTTGGGGATGAGAAGGCACAGGACAAGGAGGCGATGCAGATCAAAAATCTTATCCAATCAATTTTCTAATTAGTACGAACTTCTAAGGTGATGTTTCCTAGGGAATTGGCCTATGGCATGGTGGTTTATCATAAAATGACATGGACACTTGGTACACTAACACTAGATATGCTTAAAATATGCCAATCTTTTTTGGAACTATCAGCTGTATCTGCACCAGGACTATTCTTGTGGTAACGTTTATCCTCAGATACATTTTCTTAGGGTGAAACATTATTACTCAAAGTGTGGCTCATGGACGAATGGCACCAGCATCTCCTGGGATCTCGTTAGTAGAAATGCAGAATTCCAGGCCCCCAGTTTATAACTGCTAACTAAGAATCTGCGTTTTTAACAAGATCCCCAAGAGATCTGCATGTACACTAACGTTCAAGATGTCAGAGACCCTGACCTTGGAAAACGGAGACTAAGCCCGTCTATCCTGGCACCACAGTATCTTGCTGCCTCGATGCGGGCAGCCCATTTGACTTCATGGGGCCACAGGGATAAGATGAAGGGATTTGACTAAGCGGTTCTCAACGGTTCCTTTCACCACAAAGGTTCTGGAAATCAGTGCTCATCCTAACACATGGAACCACTGTGTGGAAACTGACAGGATTTCTTCTGAATGTGTTACCAGTCATGGAGGAGGACTCAAAGACTTTTAAAAAACATTTTTGATACAATGGATTTTTAAGACAATCATGGAGGTAAAACAAACTGCAAATACCTATTCCTAAGCAATATAAGTGTTCAGCAACAACTGTTATTATGGAACTTTTGGGGACCTCTAGAGTTGTTGCCAAATCAAATTGAAAGAAGCAGAAACAGATTTTGCCTGTGCAACACTGCAGACCGCACTGACTGTGGAGAGAAGGCATATGCAAATGGAAGCTCATCTGATCGATAAGCTCTGATTAAATTCTATGGAATTACTTCTAAAAGAATAGGGAGACTGTCTGGCTTCTGACATGTTTCTAAATTAGCACTGTACATTAAGCATCCAATCTATCACTTTCTTTGGAGATAAGAGTATGGTAAATTTAATCTCATTTTGAACAATATGCTTTGGCACGAGTCTGGGCAAATTCCAAGAATTTTGTCTCTTAGGACAATCTGTTTGAATAATAATCAAGCCTCTATTGTAGCTTCTATATATATTGTTTTAGTATGTGCTCTTAACATGACCAATGATCTTTGTTTTACATTTGTTCTTAATGCGATGAAAATTCACAGATCGTTTTGTCCGAACTTAGGTATCCCCTCTCCCAACTGACCCTTCCCTGACCTCCACCTCTCCATCTCCCACTTCCCTGCCCTGGCTGAGGAGTCTGTCTTTGCCTCTCACACTGCACCCTGTCCTGATCTCTTTCACAGCCCTCACCTGTCTGGGTTGGAATTCTCTGTGGTGAGGATAGTGACCATATTTTGATCGTTCTGAATCTCTAATTAAAAAAAATTTTTTTTAAAAACATTTACTCATTTTTGAGAGACAGAGAGACAGAGCATGAGCAGGGGACGGGCAGAGAGAGAGGGAGACACAGAATCCAAAGCAGGCTCCAGGCTCTGAGCTGTCAGCACAGAGTCCGAAGTGGGGCTTGAACTCATGGACTGCAAGATCATGACCTGAGCTGAAGTCGGACGCTCAACCGACTGAGCCACCCAGGCGCCCCACTGTATCTCTAATTTTAACACAGTGTCTGCCTTGTAAAAAGCTCTCATAAAATGTTTGTTAAACTGAGCCCAAGATAGTATTGGACGGCAGCGTCCAATAATGAACTGTATCAAAGAGACTTTCATATAGTCAATTGATTTGTCAGGTATAGGTCAATATTGAACTTCTGGCTTGTATTTGTATAGTTTATGACAGACTCTCCTCTGTAAACTCCTACATCATTTCTTCTTGATAGCAGCTCCCAGTGCTGCCCTCACGGGCTCGCTTCCCTAAATAGAAACCTTTAACATTGTGTTTGGAATTGGAAAGGGCTCTGTAACTCTTTAATAATGAGTTATTATGTCAAATTTAAATACTGTTGCCGAAATACCAGTTTACTTGGATTGAATAAAGTAGTACAATCTAGTGACCAAGACTTGCACATAGCATTGGTAATAACCTTAGTTCCTTTCTAGTAATAACCTTAGTACTTGGTGACTATCCTGATATGTTTACTATGTAATCAATAATACATTAATGTATTTTGAGAATCAATTTAGTGCTTGGTGTAGTTTTTATATTCTACTTGGATATTTCCCTTTTTTTTTTTTTTTTTTTGGTGGAGGCACTAGGCGTATTCAAAGATATCACATACCCCCAAGAAACTTCTGGTTATTTAGCATTTGCTAATTTAATAAACCATTATAAATGGTTTTATGATTTTATCAATTGATGGTCAAATTTTAAACCATCCTTAGACATCATTTATTTCTTGGTTTCATTAATTTTCATCAGGTCCTCCTTAATCCGGCAGCAAAAGGGAAACAAGGTCTACACCTGATATTTCCTCATTCCTAGTCATCACAATGATATATTTGGACAATTTTAAAATACCTTGCCTCAAAAAGAGGAGTCCCTACTGTCTTTTTGCTCTACCTCAATACTAGTTGTGGTATTTCCTTCATATTGTATAACCTCTGGAATAATTTCTTTGGTGTTTAATGTTTACAAATATCAAGTAGTGGAAATGCCCACAAATAACGTCTTAAGGAATATCAGTGAGTTTAAGTGTTAGATATTAAGGCCTTTTGCTCTCATTCCATGTAAGCTAGAGTTAGTGGTGTATACACTAGCTCAAACAGTGCTTGTCTGTTTTTCTAGAGTGTCACGTTGCAAGTGCTGACTTTTCCAACCCTTCCCCTGCTCGGCATTCTGGCTAGAACTCGCCCACTCACTGCTGGAGTATCTGTGTTGTGGATTATTCTTTCCCAAATGTGTTGTTACTGTTGGTGTGTATTTTCCCAAGATGAACCTCATTCTGTTATCTGCCTTTGAGAGAGATTTCTTGAGATTTGTATATGCTTTTCTCATTTGTGTTTCACCCTTTTTACAGCATCATCTGCAAAAGATGTGTATTTTCTCAAGGGAATGCCTTCTTCAACGTCATTAAAGAAAACATTAAATATAAAAGGTTCCCACAACATTTCCTTCAGATCCAACCCTATATACCTCCCCAATACTGTGCAGCTAGTCTGAATCACCCCTTTTCCTTTTTTTGTTTATTTATTATTATGATCTGTGGACTTGTTCTCAATCCAGGAGATAATTGGATACATATAGTGGCCACATTGGATTCATGGGTAAATACTGAGGAAACCAAAAATCGAAGTTGTCCTGGGTCTCCAGTGATGTTTTTCAATGTCTAAGACATACAATCCCAATAATGAGGGTGGCAGTGTTTATGAATTAACCTGTCCCTGTTTGAACCTTCGTGCCCTTCCCAAAGCTCTGTTTGCACAGCTTGTTCTGAAATGCTCATCTGTAGACTTAAATTCTCACCACTGTTTACTCTACATGATGTATCTTTGTAAGTTTGGGGTCAAACAATTTAATCGGATATGGGATCAATCTACATCCCATGCATCTCCATGTCCCTGTCACACGATGACATACTGAGTGCTACTTTGTGGTTTGGTCTTCCTCTCTGGAGGATGTCTTCCCCTGTCTTGTCAAAGAGCCTGTAGATTCAGAACTTTACAGTTCTATCTACACTGCGAGCCTCATTTTATAATGAAACAGCTAAATATCCACTTTTTACTTAAATAATTAATAAAAATGTTTCAAAATTGTGTTTTGCTTTAAATAGACCGTTTGCTGCATATTTTTTTCCCAGACTCTCTGCCTTTGACAAGTTGGGGTCCCCCATTAGACATTTCATTAGCTCCCTAAATATCCATCACAGCACTTGGCACACCTACAATTTATAATTAAATTAATTACTTGAAATATGTTTGCTACTCTCGACAGCCTAATAGACTCCATGCAGAAACCAGCATGGTTTTGTTCAGTACTTTCTACTGAGAATGAGCACAGAGCCTGCCTCATAGAAGGAGATCAATACATCTTTAGGGCTGCCTACCTGATTTCAGGAGAAAAAAGCACGCAAACTATTAAGAAGACATTGTCATTGCCCCTGATTTTAGGTAAAACTACACCTCAATTGTTGTCTATGAGGACAAAAGGACTTCCTTCAATCTACCTTAGAGAGTGAAAGCCAAAAATGAGTTAATAAACCCCTAGTTAAGCCAGATTCTCAATGCATGGCAAACATAGAAGAAATAGAAGACATGGTCATCTGAAGAGCTGATCACGGATCTGAGCCACAAGAGTTGCACTGTCTCATAAATGCTTTTCCATCTGTTAAGCCTGTCATCTCTTAAGAACAGATGTGCTATAGGCAAGGGTCACACCCACTCTGAAGAATGAACTCTTCCAGGGCTAGAAAAAGAGTGCAGTTAGCAGTCTATTCTTATGGACTGGAGGCTCTAACCCAATACATATTCCTTTTTTTTTATTCCAAATTTCTCCTTCTGCAGCCATGATAATGAAGCCACAGGACACAACCATGAATCTGAGCCATCATTCCCTTATTTAATTATGTTAACCCAGCTACCAGAAAGTGTCAGAAGTATAATCATCATCATTTTATGCCAGGATTTTATAAAACTTTAACCTCAGCTAGTGTCTCTGGCTTTCTCTCCCAATCTAACCTAGTCCCCAAATTTCTCTAGCCTGTGTCTAAGTCTGTCTTCCCTAAATATCTGCTATGTTTACTGTATCACTCTCCTGCTCCAGACGTTACTAATACTCCCTATTAGGTATCAAAATGTCCAAGGTCACCTACCTGGCCTTCAGAGCTCTTGAACTGGCCCTCACGTCTAAGTTTTGTTTGGTCTGTTTTGCTTCCCACAATGGAGCTGCTGGTCTAGATATTCACGTCACTGTGTCTCACAGAAACTATTACTGCAGCCTCAATGCCTGCCTGGTATATGGAAAAGACTCCATAAATGATGGCAATGTTTATAAAGCCTTCTCCAAGTCATTCCAGTCTTTTCTTTTTCTTTCTTTCGATTTTCATTACATGATAATCAGCATTGCACCACTTGGGATATACTGACTCTAACTGATTTACTATTTTAGCTACTTCATTTTCCTAAACAGACTAAGTTTCCAGGGACCAGAGACCGTGCCTTCCATTTTCTCTGTGTTTTCAAAAACGCCTGGTACAGATAAATAGAAAGCTGTTCTACAAGCAAATGTTTAATATTTCATTTTTGAGTATAATTTATTATAACATATTTGCTGTGTCTTTATCTCCTACAGTTACATATTTTTATAGGCCCTTATATATATACTGCACGGTTTCATAAAAATGACACAAAATTGTAAGTTCATGTTTGAAGGCAACTCGCATCTTCCTTGTTTTGTTTTGTTTCCTTGTTTTTGTTTTTTGTTTTTGTGGATAAGGAAGATAATGGTCAGCGATATTAATTAATCTGTCAAATGCAAAGTTATAATGCTAGCCGGGAGCCCCACCAAACCAAGTAAAACTGCTAATGTTAAATAAAATGAAGAAATGGGGTTTTTCAAACATCCTAGCATGTAGTCTATTAAGACAGGTGTATATATTTTTCTAATGTCTACAGAGAAAATGTAACACTACCATTTACTTTTTATTATAAGGGGAAAAAAATCTTGCTTCCCCAGAGTTAGAAATACTTTAGCAGAAATGAATTCATTTAATTTCATGGACTCCCTGGAAAGAAATTTGGAGAACATATTAACTCCATATTACACATAAAGATATCGTCCAGAGAGTTGAAGGGAAAGGGATCAAGACTGTTCACTAAAATTGGTGGTTAAGACTCTAATCCCCTCATGAGAAAGCCACATCTGTCCGTGGGACGACATAATGGGTTTATAAATACGATCTGGTATAAAATCATTTTTAGATTAAAAAAAAAATCACATCAACATCTTCCAAAATCGTTCTTTACTAAAACTGTTCAGAAGAACTGATATATAAGAACAAGGAGACAAACAAAGAGGCAAATCTGGATGTCATTTCAAATTGTCTTATTTCTTTGAACCATGTGATTACATAGGGCATCGGATGGTGAAAGATGGAATGATTCGTTTCTTTCTTACCTTCATGAGGTCTGGAATAGTAACTATTTTTTCCCTGGGATAAATTTTTAAATTACTATGGAGAGAAGGGCAATATAAAAGATGAGAGCCACTGCAGAAATTCCCACGTGGTCCTTAGGGGGATGTCCAAGTAACCAGCAAACCTCTCCTCAGAGAAGTGTTTAACTGTTACACGGTTAATCCCTTTGGAACACCTTATTCAAAATGGAGACACAAAAGAGATCCGCTGTCCAGTTTTCTACTTCAACTCCCAAGAAGACAACCATGGATTAGGTGACCAGAGAGACTACTTGGAAACTTCCATGCCTGTGGTTGTTTCTGAATCATGAGATAAAGCTGATTTTGAATGATGTGGCTCATGCTTTAGCAATGTTTTGCTTTAAACAGATGGACCATATGGAAACTATGAACTAGCTTCGTACACAGGACCATGATGAGCCAATGAAGCATTTTTATGTTTTCTGTCTCTATTCAAGTGGCCTAGTGAACAGTATATTATCGAAAGACACGGTATATTATGTGTCTTCGTTTCAGTTCTGAGTAGTGCTTACTTTTTATGTTAAAGACGTTTTCAATACAAGGATCAAAAAAAAAAAAAAAAACAACAAACCTTTCATTTAATGAAAAAGGCCTGAAATATTTTGGATGTTAAATATACTCCAATTCTTCCCTCAAGGTACCAGCTTGCTTTTGATGCATCAGTAAAGACACGGTCCAAACAGGGGTAAACAGTTAAGAAAATCATCGATGTCAAAGATCTTCTTTCCAACAAGATCCAGTGATAAGCTTTTTAAGACTTTTCTGAAAGATTATAATTACTCCCCCCCACCAAAAAAAAAAAAAACCCCAATAAAATTATGATACCAATTTGCTGAGAAGTGGAAGACACGCATAACTCACTAGACAATTAGCCTGGAGGATAGAGAGTTTTCATTCATGGCTTGCTGCTTTAATAATTATTAGAGGAATAACACACATTTCACTTCAAGATTTAAAAAATATACAGTAATTTTTTTTTCCTGGATTGGGCTTAACATTTAATGAAAAACTGGTGGGTGAAAAAAATTACAGTTGTTGGCACAATACCAAAATGGAACAAATGAACAGCACTTATGTGATTGCATGTTTTGTGTAGGACGTGGGAGGGCTGCAGAATAGCTGAAATTAATATGTGGAAAATAACTGCACTGGTTCCTTGGAGGTATTCAGAAACTATCATATGCACTCACTCAGCTTGTAAATCTTTGCAAAGGCTATGATGAAAAGTGATCATGTTTCATTATTATAATTAAAACACAGTGGTCTCAGATGCTTTTCTTAAGAAGTAATTGTCTGAGACATAGATAATATGAGTATAGTTGTTTAAAAAGAAGCAGAATTTAAGGAACTATAATTTTATGCTATTTTTCAAGGAGATTTATTAAAACACAATTAGGTTGTTTGCACTTAGGATGGAATAACAAAGTTTCCCCATATAATAAATGAACCTCTTATTTTACAGATTATAATTCTCAGCATCAGTTTGGGGTTTTTTTCGATCACAGAAAACCTTGTAGGAAATTATAAGAATTATGCATCCCAATTCAGTACGGTAACTATGGGGGTGCCATATTTGTGCTGTTTCACAGCAGGTCAGCAAACCAAGGATCACAATTAACCAACTTTTATTCTTTGCTACAGGTATGTAGGTTTGAATATACTGGTGATCAAAAAGTGAATCTCTAAAATTATTTTTAAAACAACAAACATTGATAGTCATATGAAGCAATCTGGACCCGGACAAAATAGTTTTCTACATACTCTTTCATACTTACCTGGCTTTAAAATTTTGAAAAGGTTTTTTTTACCTGTTAGTTGTGTCTTGGCTAATGGCTATTACCTATCTCTATGAAAGAGATGTTTAGCAATTGAGATCAGAATCCCATTTTTGTGATTCTTAGTCTTTTATTCACTCTAAAAGCCTATATTTAATTTTATAAGTTGTCTGTCCTCACTGGTAAAATCAGCTATACAACTACCCAAACTTGTTTTCTCTTGGAACCACTTCTTCTCTTTTACAAGAACTTAAAAACCAAAAACCAAAAAACACAAGAGCTTTGAGGGCAGGAACACAGTTCTGGGAGATATTTGTCTACTTGAACTTAGTACTTCAGGTCCCATGAGACACCCTACATGTACAGCCCATGTCTAGAACAGCACAGGGAGCAGCAAAATATTTCCCACAAAATGGCATCTTTGTTTGATGTTATGATTTTAAAAGGTGTGTCTTTTTTTTAATGTTTTATTTATTTTTGAGAGAGAGAGAGAGAGAGAGAGACAGAGAGAGAGAGAGAGACAGAGTGTGAGCAGGGGAGAGGCAGAGAGACAAGGAGACACAGACTCTGAAGCAGGCTCCAGGCTCTGAGCTGTCAGCACAGAGCCCGACGTGGGGCTCGAACCCAAAAACTGTGAGATCGTGACCTGAGCCGAAGTTGGTCACTCAACCGACTGAGCCACCCAGGCACCCCTAAAAGGTGTGTCTTTTAAGATGTGCTTTGTTACTTATAAAAATTAAAGGTTTTCTTAGAACCATCATCACATAAATATTTGTATGCTATTTATATGACATAAAGGGGACATGGCCTTCTTAATTATTTCTTGTGCCTCTTTTTTAATTTTGCTAATTGATCCTTCTATTAGCTCAGCTGTCTCTCTGACAAACTTGTTCTTCTTCGTCAACATTCAAGTCACAAGCTCATATGCTGGAGCACGAGATCATTTTTATGCAAAATAAATATGCATCTCTCATCATTTCAATGGGACATGACACATTTTTTCCCACATCAAACTATATGAGTCCACGTCCCACATACAGCCTAAATATCAAGAGTAGACTTGGGGTGCGTGGGTGACTCAGTCGGTTAAGCGTCTGACTTAGGCTCAGGTCATGATCTTACCATCAGTGAGTTCCAGGCCTGTGTCAGGCTCTGTGCCGACAGCTCAGAGCCTGGAGCCTGTTTCCGATTCTGTCTCCCTCTCTCTGCCCCTCCTCAGCTCATGCTTTGTCCCTCTCTCTCTCTCTCTCTGTCTCTCAAAAAGAAAATAAAAACATTAAAAAAAAAAAGAGTAGACTTAAAATGTACTGCACAGTAAACATGGGTTTTAAGGAAACTTACTAATTTTAGCTATAGGGTTTAAATATTTAATATACTGCTGATATCATTGTTTCATTCTGCCTGTTGAGAGAGAATAACTGTCATTCTTCTTAATGGTGCATCACATTCTTCAGGTCATTGGAAGGAGCACCATTCTAAATTTATCTACACACAAGGGCAGCATGAAAGAACTCTGCCTTCTACACACAGTGATGCTACACACACTAAATGCATTTCCAAACACATGTAATTTTTTTTCCCATTAGTGAGATCAAGCTAAATTCCATTTTTAAAGTAGTTATAAAACAACAAGCTAATGCCAAGTGTAACAGATGTGTAAGTAGTGAATCTTTTGCCCTTCTTCTTTTAGCTGTCCTATTCATTTTGCAGGTGATCACTGGGGTCAAAAGGAACATGGTCTTACAGCTTAATTCATACACTGGATGGAGAAGGTGGTTTCAAAAGTTATTGGCCTCTATGATATTTGCACATCTCTTCTAGGTAACAGTGAGGAGAACCACGAGGAAAGCAACTTTATAAATATAAAGGCACAAAGAAAATTGAAAAAAAGCAAACAACAATTCTGGATGTAACACAGGAGATGACAAATGGTGTGAACTTTTCAAAAACGCTCTACAAATAAAACAGCATTATTCAACAAAACGCGACAAAATTGGGAAAAGAAACAACAAGACATGAGACATGGAGTTGTCTGAAAGCAGTCATTACGGACATAAGCCACACAGAGGATTTCTCGTTCTTACTTGCACAAGTATCTTGAGGGGTTTGAAAGGTCTTTCACCATGAAGCACTCGCCTCCATTCACACAGAAAGTTTTCTCCTTCTCTGCACACTTTACAAGATGGCTTGTTCCGGTTGTTGATGTAGATGTAGCTGGATAGAAGATAAAGAAGGGGAAGGTTTACATGTGTCTTTCCCTCTTCTAAACAGCCTTTACTCTTAAATTCTCTTAAAAGGAAGAGTTCGCAGAAAGTGTGACGGACGTCACTTTCAAGTTTAACAAACGACAGCAAAAAAGAAAGGTACTTTCTGGGTGTAATTAAATGGAATAGAATTATCAAAGGGTAACTGCAGTTAATTAATTTAACTAGAATGAAATAGAAAAAATGCTTAACATTTTTTATAACCAATATTTTATCTTCTAAGGAAGTTGGAAGAGAAAAGACCTATCACAAATAAAATATATTTTCCAGGAAGGCTCAAAGGTAATGATATAAAGTCATGTCAGGGCAACTGATGTTCAATATCATTTTTGAATGGCATCTACTTATTTAATTTGGAAATTACATTTTATATGCATATTGACCTTATAGTTTTTAGATATATGTTTCAAAGAAGAATACAAGGTGGTTTATTTGTTTCTAATAAAAAAATTATATGTTATTAGTTGTATGTATATTAATATACAGATTAGGAGCCATTCTATTCAAAGTTTCCATTCCACTCAGAAGAAGACTGTTGAATGTCTGCCGCCATACTTTTAAGGAAATGGAAAGACACTCTAGTATTACTGCAAAGGACAATAATGGCACTACAAAATTTATCCATTTTGAATCAGGAGTAGACACCGTAGTCTTAATTTTTACACAGGTTTACAGCTATGGTAAGCTTGATATCCACCTGTCAAGCTTCAGTTATGTGAAAGCGATGTGAAAATGATGCCACCACCATTTAGCATATGGATTAAATGAAGCCCAAGCTCTTGGTCCTCAGATTCAAGAGCATTTAGTACCAGAACTTCTCCCCACTCACACCATCAGGAACACTACATGCAGTGCTCAGTCTCAACCCCAAACAGTCTAATTTACGTAATGTTCATGACTGACATTATCAGGGTGACAAGCAGAAGCATTATGGTAAGCCAACAAAGATCCTATTGACTCTTTCAGGAAAAAGAAAAAATATATATGTATCTTTAGACAAAATTTTTTCCTTGTCTACTGACTCATTCTCAGTGATTCTTTGACTTCCTTATCACTTTCCATTTTATCATTTGCATGTGAAACTCAGAGGCCCTTATTTGCTTTTATTTCACTTCTCATGTATTAGTTTTCCACTTTCTTTGATTTTTCTTCTTCATTTCCGTTGTAAGTCCCCATTTTGCTTTGTTTTGGTTTTGACTTCTCCAATTCTGATTTTTACTCTATCTGATAGAAATACTCAACGTCTGATTATTCAGTTTCCAAATCATGCAAGGCCTTTGTTCCCCTGCATCCTCCCATCTAGGGCATGTTTTTGGACCATTTCTCTACTGTCAGCATGGTTTTTAGGAGTAAGCAGCAAAGAACAGTCAGATTTGCCCTTTGGAGACAGATCTGGTTCAAATCCCATCTCGTACTAGTTTTGTGTCCTTGACCAAGTCACTTAGCCACCCAGAATGCAATTTTCCCATTTTGAAAACAATGGTAATGGCACTCTTACAGGATTGTCATAGGGATCATAAATAACCTAGGTAGAGGAATTGGCATAGCACGGGCACACAATGAGTAACAGCAGGTATTATTACTGGGTAAGTAGGGAAGGTGTTTATCAATCAGATGAGCATCTCACCAGTGGAAATCTGGGGATTTCAAACATCCATGGTACTCTTGGATCATTATTATGAATAATTAAGAACTGCGTCAGTTTTTTAATTACTCCAACAAAAAGGCCTTTCAAAATGCATTTCAAGGTATCCTTCACCAAACAAAAGGAACCAAGGAGAATGATTTTACCCTGTATTATCAGCTATACTCTCACATCTTTGTCAGGTAGAGGGGGATGTAACTGGCATCATTTTGTCTAGTAAAGTCATAGAGTAGACAACATTTCTATACATCACATAACATAATGTTAATCTAACACTATATCTTCAAGTGAACAACTGTTCACTTGCATGCGACGTATTAACATTTCCATCCATGGCAATTACTTTTAAAAGATACAAGGAGGAAATTTGCCTTAAATGCTAAAGGTTTTGTGCTTAAGACTTTCAACTGCTGACAGGATCCTGTGGGATGACAAATTGGGCCTGGTTTCCTTGCTGCCCCAGGTGACAGTACTCAATGGACCACCCGCAGTCTGCTGTCACCAGTCATTCCCACCGAGAAATTCTGAGCCTCCAGCTGATCCGCGTGGTCCCTGACAGGTTGCTAAGGATTACCCCTCACCCAAGGACCAGGCTCTTGAGGCTTTTATTAACAACAACTAACCCATCATAGCCCCCCAAGAGCAGACACTCCATATTAATTAGAAAACTAACAATAAAGATGAGCAGTGACATAAGCAAGAGACAGATACCTCGTACATATTCCTTGGACTTTAAGATAAATAAGATTAATAAATGTATGTTAAAATCAGAAATAACACCCCTTTTTGTTTTTTCAAAAATATTTCCCCCGTGAAACGATTATCCCGCAGCACCAGGTTATGACAGATTCATTTGAAAAATTCTTAGGTCATTACTTGAAGCTGGGATATTTGATGGTTAAATAATTCTGGGAGAAAATGAAGTAGCAGCTAGCTTATATGATCATGGATTATTATGTTTAGCACTTCTATCCTTTAGCCGAAGCAGGAACAAAAATGATCATGGAATTGTAAAGCAGTAATTAACTCCTGGGTGATGCTAAGTGTCAGCCGACTGGGTACAGCTGTTCTGAACCAACAGCCAAACACAGGAATAAGATGTAATTGTCAGAAGAATCTGGGATGGAGATGGTGATATATGAACCCTTCACATTTTTGCCAGGTTTCCTTCCATTATTTTTAGTTCAATACAGTGCACAGCCAGTCTTAAGCAGATCTATAAATTCTGCAGCGATATCCTTTCTCCTTGGCTCACATACGCTGTATTGCTAAGTCAGTTTCCATTTAGTAATTCTGCCAGAAATTAATGCAACAAAGGAGGTTCTTAAACCTAGCTATGGAAACAACCTTCTTTCTGGGGGAGCTGGGAGGACTGTATCAGAGGTTAAGCTAAAAAAGTTTTGCAGATAGAATGTGTTTTGGTATAAAAAAGAAGACCCTCATAGTTCCTCCTGGAAGTAAATGAAGGTACATCTCACCTATTCGGTACTTAATAAACCCTGCCTCTACTTGTTACTAGGAGCCCTGGGTGTTCTATGCGAGTGATGAGTCACTGAATTCTACTCCTGAAACCAATATTGCACTGTATGTTAACAAGAATTTAAATAAAAAGTTGGAAAAAAAAAAGAAAAAAAAATCCTGCCTCTCACCACTTTGTGACTAGTTTGTTGTAACTGGGAGTTTATCACGATGAACCGCAATTAGGAACACTGCAAAATATGCATCTACTACTTTTATGCTTGCCGTTTATATGAACACTTTATCCCAAACACACTTTGCTTGGGATGTTAGCAACTGCAATACTATAAGGAAGAAAGTATAAATAAAGCAGTAACTTGTTACCAGAGAATGTACTTTGGAGTGTTCCACTCTTGACCTGGTCTCCCCTGGCCTATAGGTCAGGACTAATGACCATCCCCAGGGAGGCTGGACAGTTCTCAGACTTAGCCAAGGATTTGCGGACTAAGATCACCATTTACAGACTCCTCAAATCCTGCCCCTCATAATAGGGCTCCCTTTTTTCTAGCCTGCCTTCCTTCTTCCCTTCTTTCCTCACTTCCTTTCCCCTCTCTCTCTTTCTTCCTTCCTCCCCCCTCCTTCCCTTCCCTTCCCTTCCCTCCCTTCCTTCCTTCCTTCCTTCCTTCCTTCCTTCCTTCCTTCCTTCCTTCCTCTCTCCTTCCTACCTTTCTTCCTTCATCCATTCTACAATTCTTTAATGATTGTCTATTATGCACAAGACATAGAGAGAACAACTAGAGTTACTGGGGTTAAAAACTGTAAGATTGTGAACAATTCTCCCTAAAAGGATACCTTTATAGAGAAAATGAAACGAAACGAACACTGGCGTTAGCTGAGAAGAATCAGATCCCAGGCTCAATTTTACCAGTTACTAGCTGTGTGATTCTTGTCTAGCTAACCTGCCTCAGTAAACTCAGCTGTAAAATGTGCTATCACAGGACTGGTGGGAAGTGTGATAAAGTACTTTGTCAGCTGCAACGCTGCATGCAAATATATGATACTGTTAATATCTATGTGGAAAAACAAAAAGTCCAGACTCAGGATATATAATCAAGCCTCAAATGTTCTTAGTAAATTATTCTTGTACAAAATATGAAGAGAGATTGTCTAATCTGCAGAGGCAACCATTGCATAATTGTAAGGCATTAAGTAAATGTCAATAATCTACTTTAACTGTATAACTGCTTATTAATAACTTATAACCACCAAATTTGCCCATAAATTAAGTTGAAGAACAATTTGAGCTAAAGAAAACCATCTTAAATGTATGATTATTTTAAACTTTTAAGACTCTTAAAATTCTTTAATATTTCTGACCCAACTTCTAAGTTACTGAATTAAATGTACTTATGATATTGTTATTACAACAGTTTAAAGTTATAAAATATAAAAGAAATAGTGTGATGATCATAGTATGAAGGACATGATATAAACTGTTTACAACTTCACATTTTGGAAATCACACATTATTGCACATTTTTATAAATACACAATAAAAATCTGAGGACTAATTAAGTGTTCTCTGTTCATCACTAAATATTTTCCCACAGAATCACACAGTATTTCCTGTAGAACGTCAGGCTCTTTTTGCTCAAGGCAGGCTGAAAAGAAAATAATGCTGGAAAGGATGGCTTACTTTCTTGCTTGTTTTATGTGGTGTTTTCCTTATCAGTGAAGTAGACAGCACCAACAGACCAGGGCCATTACACAAATGCAAATTGCTGATAAGAAGCCACTCTATTCTTCTTTGACAATTAGCAGGGATTAGGGAGATGTAGGGTTTACCCCAAGGAGCAATCATTTAGACCCTGTCTTCCCTGAGTGAATGCATCCTTATTAGCAGATTTTAGGACAATTCTGAATTGTCCTAAAAACTTTACTTGCAGGAAATCAAACTAAATAATTCTATGCAGTTTCCTCAATGAAATACACAAATTTTAACAATTTTTATATTCTAATATGAAACTGTCAATCACTACATTACAGGTTTGTTTTTCTTTTCTTCTTCTTCTTTTTTTTTTTAAAGAAAACCTTACCTGTGATATCTTCAATGTCTCTGAATTTAGAAATCTGCATGCTTTTTGTGCTCTTTGAACTCCCAGTTTTTAAAAAAAAATCCTGGGCGCCTGGGTGGCGCAGTCGGTTAAGCGTCCGACTTCAGCCAGGTCACGATCTCACGGTCTGTGAGTTCGAGCCCCGCGTCAGGCTCTGGGCTGATGGCTCGGAGCCTGGAGCCTGTTTCTGATTCTGTGTCTCCCTCTCTCTCTGCCCCTCCCCCGTTCATGCTCTGTCTGTCTGTCCCAAAAATAAATAAAAACGTTGAAAAAAAATTAAAAAAAAAATAAAGAAAAATCCTGAAAATTATTATTATTCTTGCTCGGAATACAGCTCCTTGCAATTAAGTGCTAGAAGCACTTCAAAGTCCCACTAGGGGAAAAAAGCTTATGTGGGGCTCCTGAAAATGAAGTTCTGGAACAGAAGTGGAGCAGGAAAAGCTGTGCTACCTAATACAGCTTCTGCAGATGACAAGGGAATGAAGGGAGAGTCACTGGTTTTCCAAAGGAAAAGAGGAGAGCCAGACTCAGAACTACTGAAGCACCGTCATTCTGGGTTGGCATGTTTTTCTGGGTAGTAATTCAATCCTTTGCTGAATGGCAAATAAATTCTTGAAAAGGAAAAAATGACAAGAGGAGATAAAAAAAAAACAAAAAACCAAAAAAACCCACCCTGTACTGGCTTGGAGGTTCCCAGAGCCAATACAGTGATTTAAAGTAGCGAACCACGTCCTTGGCCTCTCCTCTACCGAAATCTGCTAAAGAAACAAAAATGGCAGCCAGAGAAGGAGCATCATGAGACCATAAATGAACCCAGAACTTTCTACAGTAGAAGTAGGGCATCTCACTGTATGGACCTGGGAACTTAGCTGATAAGCTAGAAGTACTTAGAGGTTCACAGACTACCCATAAGGTTAAGAGTTTGTCCAAGGAACAAGTTGATGCCAAGGGACAATGGAGATTAATTGTTATAAATGATGAACTTGGGCTTTGGTATCATTTAAACACACACAGAATGGTGGACAAGAAAGAACTTTACCATATCTTATATAATTTATCCCATATTTAAAAAGAGGGTACAAATCAAATCAAAAGAATGGTTCTGTGGTCTTGAATAAAATACCTATAACAAAGAGTTCAGAGGTGGACGGGGGAAGGCTACCCAAGGTCACACAAGTGAATTAGGAAATGCTTCCTTTCTGTTTTGTTAAATGCATACTGAGGCCTAAGTAGGTTAATAAGATTGCCTTTAATTCCTCTCTGTCTTACAAGCTCTCTGAGCAGACCCTAATATTATTTCTTCCTTCTTCAGCAGAATGAAAAGTGACCTTTGGGTGTTTCTCTTCATAAAACAAAATTATAATTTTTGTTGTAACACTGATCTCATTTGTAGCTAAACAGAAAGCAGATTCTAAGTTCCCAGCAGTTGCTGAGCAAATGATTTGGTGTCATGAGATAGTGTTATCCTTAGAAAAATAAAATTGTCAAGAAAGGTTATTTTCAAACATACAAGTTGCTATCTTTTTTTCCTTTTTTCTGACAGTGCCTTTCACTCATGATACAATGTAATCACAGGCTACTACTTCTTAGAGCAACATCTCAATGACAAATACTTTATAGGATGTCATAGATTTTTCTAAAGAAGAGGGAGGGTGAGTCTCTTCCCACAGTGGATCATTGGCTGGTTGGAGTTACAAGGGAGCTACATTTTCTTCCTTACAAAGCCAACAATAATCTCTCCTTAGCTAACAAGTCAACTCCAGAAATATATTTTCTACTAATCACTCATGGTTTTATAGAAGATTTCCATAGCTGGGAGTTGACAAAGCTTTGAACTGTCCCTTGAACGTTTTTCCATCGATACCTATTCTAAAGGAGTAAAATCCATGTAGCCTGCAAAGCAAATATTAGCAGTCCATCTGACTGGCTTAATTTGATACATCTATAGATCTCCTCAGGCTAAATGCAGAAGGCACACATTCTTAACTGTACTCTGCATTTTCTACTAGTATCAACTTGGTTGGGAGAAGGTCATGTCAATATAGAAAATGTTAACCTGTCAATTTTAAAATTAATCAAAGTTTTGAGCGCCAACAAAACAAATCAGAACAAAGAGGACTGATCAAGGATTCGGTTATTCAGTAAGCTGCTGAAATTACCATGTGACATTTAATGACATAGGTTAATTTATTCATCAACTAAAATACATTTAGAAATGAAAGTAGATGAAAGGTCAGAAGATAGAAACTAGGAGGCAAGTTCATTATCGTATTCAACAATTAAAAAAATCATGGCATATCAGAAAATAAAACCCATATGGTCATAGCAATAAGATACTGAATCAACATTTGATGAGATTAACAATCAATTTCTATAGAACTATCAAATATTCTTATTCCCCAAATCAAACCTGAATTTAATCAGTCATCCGCATACAGTTACTAAGTTGCAGGAAGTACACAGGTCAGAGGAACACATTAAAAGATACCATGGCATGCAATTAGCAAAACCCAGACCATGGAGAACTCCACAGGGCAAATAACCCAGTTTCTTCCAAGCTAAACTAAAGGAGCAAAAAGAGACAAAGACAGCTAGAATTAGAGGCAGACCAATAAGGTGAAAAAAAGAAAAATCTAAAATACAGACACATTTAAAAGAGAGTTAAGAGACATATAAACCACTCACCATGCGTGACACTTAAGTGGATCCTGATTCAAACAGTTATAAATGTCTGATATCGAATCAGGAAATCTGATCACTGATTATATAAATAATATTTCTACAGGGTTATCATTAATTGGTATGTGTCAAATATACTGTGGTTATGTTTAAAAACAGTCCTTCTCTCTTACAGATGCATACTGAAATATTTATATATTAAATGATAACATGTCTGGAATTTGCTTTGAAATAACAGGAAGAAAAGTGACTGGGAGCAAAATGAAACAAACCTGAAAACTGATGAAGCAGATGATGGCTACATGGAGATTCATTACACTATTCCTTGTATTTTCATGTTTAGCATATGTTTACATGTATATGTTTAAAGATACATATATATGTTTAAAATTAAAAATGCAAAAAATATCAATTTCAGTCTTTTCGATATATGTCTTCATAAAGCAGAATTGGTATGGTACTCTATATCGTCTACAAATATCTACTTTTTTTTTTAAAGTTTATTATATATTTTGAGAGAGAGTGTGTGCACATGAGCAGGGGAGGGGTACAGAGAGATGGGGGAGAGAGAGAATCCCAAGCAGGCTCTGAACTGCCAGCTCAGAGCCTGAAGCTGGGCTCAAACTCATGAACTGCAAGATCATGACCTGAGCCGATATTAAGAGTTGGACACTTAACTGATCCAGGCACCCCGACAAGTGTCTACTTTTTGCAAACAACTTAAATCATACTAAATGCTGAGACTCTAGGAAAGCTTTCCATTAATGTAAAGTACAAGCTAAGTTTGTTGACTACCAATGGTGTAATTTAACATTGCTCTGAAAGTTCTAACCAATGCAATAAGCCAGGAATAAAAAAAAAATGTAGTATAACTGGAGGACATGAGAAAGTGAAATAATCATTATTCGATAGTCATTGGTAAAGTAAAAAAAGTTGTAGCCAAGAATATAGGAGTGATGCTTTTCTAATCTGACCATACCATATGTCTGTTAATATGAAAGAACCCATTAAGAATAGAGAGTATAACAGCTGGCCTAAAATTATGTTACACAGGGGCACCTGGGTGGCTCAGTCGGTTAAGGTCTGACTTTGGCTCAGGTCGTGATCTCCTGGTTCATGAATTCAAGCCCCGCATTGGGCTCTGCGCTGACAGCTTGGAGCCTGAAGCCTGCTTCGGAGTCTGTCTCCCTCTCTTTCTGCCTCTCCCCAGCTCTCTCTCTCTCTCTCTCTCAAAATTAAATAAACATTAAAAAATTAAAAAAAAATTGTATGTTACACAGATGCACAAGGCAGTAAGGTTCCTCAAAGTTATGGAAGCACCTTCACGATGGGAACGGATTCCTGACAAAAGTTTTAAGTAATCTAAACTTTCAGTTAAAGGAGCCTCCACAAGAGTATAAAAAGAAGATGGGGTCTGGGCTATGCAGACATAACCTTCTAAGTGTTTCAGGTTTGAGCCAGGCCCTTGTGATGAGTGGTTCTGGAACACAAGAAGCCTGGATAATCCCTTAGGTGGCACCTGTGCAGCCTTAAACCCCCGACTGCACATTGCTACATACCATTTAGCCAAATCACAGCCATTCTGCATTTGCGTCATGACTGTAAACACAAATTGCCAGATTCTGTTTCTGTAAGCACCACAGTTTCCTCACCGGGGTTAAAAGGGTGCTGCACATAAAAGAATTAAGCAGTGAATGCATGTTTGAATATATGAATCTTGCTCTGTAACACCTGGCTAATTTCAGTGGATATATTTTCCCAGAATTCCCAGGGGCACCTTGTTCCCAGGTTGGTGATCAGATTAGCAAAACACCCCTCTCTGTAACATGATGTGTTCAACTGTGTAGCTGCAGTGTTTAGGTTCCCAGCACAAATTCTACATAACCAAATAACATACGGAAATCTTAACAATTTTCAATAGTGTTATTGTCATTCATACATGACCAATCTGAAGAGGAATAAAACGTTTTCCAAAAACACATAACTTGAAATGCTTCACCTCAAGAAACCTTTCTGTCCTGAGTCCAAAAGGACTGGCTGGTCCCATAACAGTTCATAGCAGGTCTTGTTTTTCTAAAGAGCATATATTTTTTAGGTTACAGATGGGAGCAGTGAAAGAGCTAATATTACAGGCAAATTCTATGCCTTTATACAAACCGGGCAAAATGATAAATTAACACTGACTCCATTGTGAACTAAAGAGGCTTTCCTGAAAGCCTCAGAAGTTTTTTGTTTTGTTTTTAATTTCTGGGCCTCTACCCTCCAATGTAACAGGTACCTGTTTTTCTACTGCGGGCATTGATTGTTGTTGTTCAATGGAAAGGAAATAGGTGCACACATTGAACTCTTTTTCCAAGGTACATGATATCTCTAAAAACCAGAGCAATGTGTTTAGTGTCTTACTATCATCATCTTGTCTACCTGTTGTATTCACATACACACACATACACATACACATATGACTTTAGATATACATACATACATATATATGTACATATGTATATGTATGTATGTATGTACATACATACATATATGTACATATGTATATGTATGTATGTATGTGTATATGTTATATGTGCATATGTATACATCATTTGGAAAAACTCAGTGGAACTCATCCTGCCTATAGTGAAACCGACAAGGGCATTGTTGAAGCACATCATTAAAAAAAGGTAGAGTAAGAGGTCAGAGTCCTATCTAGGCCTGCTTGGCTATTTCCCTGTACTACCAGAAACAGGGAATTTTAAGAAGGTCCATCCATAGCATCTTAGTTATAATTTATTAGTTTTTCTTGGTGGTGATATCTGTATATATGGCCTAATAAAACACCTCCATATCCTGCAGCTATAATAATTCAGAATGGCTTAGGTCTTCCCCCTTTTAAATCATAAACCATTTTTGTAGATGCTGCAGGTATGTGACTAATATAGATCGTTGTTCTTTCCATCCGTTACTAAGGTGCTTCATACCCCAACACTGCTTAGGAAAACAGCTTAAAGCAGGGAATCATGGCTGTTCCGTGTACCAGCTGTAAGGGAACCACAGCTCTACAAAACCGCCTAAAACTCCACGCGGGCAAACCCAGATCCTAAAGCAGGTCCACTTTGCCAATTTAATCCCTCACATCCGCACACAATTCCTGGAAAGAAGTCAAATGTCTTCAGTGAGATTTGTCACTTACCCAAAAGCTTTCAAGAAGTCCAACACTTAGCAATGCCAAACAGTATGTCTAGCGGGAATCTGCATTGCTAGTTCTGCTCAAACAGGCATTGCTAATACCTAGTGAGTATCGAATTTTCCAGTTCAGTAACGACAGAATCCAGGGACTACCATAATGAGGAGACATGTGCAGGGTTAGTTATGCTTCCGAACCCCACCGAGGGAGAGCTAACTAACAGATGACAGGCTTCTGGTTATATTTCTAAGCACAAAACGAAGCCCTAACAGGCAAAAGAGATCTTGTAAATGAGAAGAAACCACACTTCTGACCTTGTTCTGTTCTGTTATAAAGTTCTGTTTTACTCATGTCTTTCTCCTTAAGAAATCCTTACTTCTGAAGAATTTTGAAATGTAAAACACTTTCATTAATACAGTCAGGGATTTGTCTTCATTATACACCTTTTTGCTGTGCTGGGTGATCAATCCCTAGGATGTAATTATCTCTTAATAGAGATCAGTCACAGGTAGAGCACTTTTCTGTTGAAAGGCTCCCTTCTCTTCATATCTTTCAAAAAAAATTTTTTTTAATGTTTATTGTTTTTGAGAGACAGAGAGAGAAAGACAGAGCATGAGTGGGGGAGGGGGAGAGAGAGGAGACACAGAATCTGAAGCAGGTTCCAGGCTCTGAGCTCTCAGCACAGAGCCAGACGTGGGGGTCGAACTCTCGAGCCGTGAGATCGTGACCTGACCTGAAGTTGGACACTTAACCCACTGACGCACCCACGCGCCCCATCTTCTCCTTGTATCTTAATGCCTAATGTTATATTAAAAATCTCTAGTACTTGAATTTTTCTCAAAGTCTGAAGAACTCAGGGAAGTGAGTCATTGTTCTACAGAAATAGCACAAGTACCTACAATTAAATGTTGATAATATAAATGGATCTTAATCAGCAGACAGCTGTTGTATTTAGCGATCCTTCATTAAGGTATCTCATGATTCTCCCCCATTTTTGTTTCCTAGGCCTTTGTTTTAAGTCTAATCAATTAATATTAGCAGTTAATTCATTACTTATAAAACTACTAGAATATATGATTATTCTTGAAAACTTTTTGAGCTTAATTTTATCCTTTGCCAAATTTAAGCCTCCAAATATCAGGTTGGTTGTTTTGTTTGCCTGCTTTCCTTGCCTTATCTGTATGTTTGTTTGTTTTCAGGATTCAAAGACCATTTTATCTGTGGATTATTTTAGTTGCAAATGATGAATTTTAGCTGTTCAAAGGTGAACAAGCAGCCCACATGGATGAACAGATGGAAATTATAAATGAAAACATAGCATCAAAATATTTCTTCTGAAGTCAGAACTAGGCATTGGCAAGCCCACAGTAAGATCCACAAAAAATGCTGGCCACACACATTTAAAAAAAAAAAAAAGCTTACCCACGTATGTCACAAAGTAAACAGAAAGTAGTTAACTGGTGGATGTATGGGGGTGAAGGAGAGAACAGGAAGGATGTTGGTCTATAAAATCTTGGAACTTCTTGGGACTTAAATGGTCAATCAACTAGGAAGGTCTGAGATTCCAGTTTTGTGATGCAATATCCCTCAGAAATTAGCCTTAGGTGATCGCAGGAGGGTTTTTTGCAACTGGAGAACTTTTGATGCTCAACGTGGTTACATTCCTCAGTTTCTTTTTCTTCCCGTTGAATGTCCCAAATTCCTTGGGCTCACAGGGTGGCAAACTGCAATTTATGGTCAAGTCTAGCTTCAGATCCTGACATGAAACTGGAGTTTCCCATGTAGAACTATACTCCTATCAACATCACAATAAGGAAACTTATAGAAATGGAAAACGTCCAATGACATGGGCAAGATGATCTGTTAAATGGAAAATCACATTCTGGAGACAGCCAAAGCAAGTATATAGGTGAAGGTAAAAAGAGAAAAGGTGAATGAGCTAGAAACTGAGTCATGTTTTCTGGGGCCAGTTCTCCATGCTCTAGATGACATTGATGCCCATTTCAGCAACACTGCGAAAGAAGACATGGAGGACGTAATTCTAGAGATAACGATTATATCTGATTTATTAAAATTATTGCGCTGTTTTAGAGGATACTGTGACTAGGCATAGCAAAAGGTCAGAACAAAGTTCCAACTGCTCTTAGATCAGAGAGCCGTAGGGGCAGAGGTCCAGACAGATGGAATCTATCACTATCATAAGAGATTACAAGAAAGACCAGGGGTGGCACTGAAGTCTTAGCCCTAACTATCCTAAAATGGTCAGGAGCCTTTTATAATCAAAGTAACAACGAGAACGTACCCTCCAGGCTCGGCTAAATCTGATGACTTAATAAGGTAAAATGACATGTTCAAAGTTAGATGAGAAGTCATCATTTTAAGAGGTTGACATGGATCTGTACTGATTCCAAATATAGAACTTGCAATGCGTAGCACTTCCAATTCCCTAGGCATCCTTTAAAATGAGAGGCGAGTGCTTTAAAAAGTATTCAAAAGTTGAAGAATGTGCGCTGTCGCTGTTAACCAGGCAAAGAATGTTAAATTCCCTGTCATGCTTCTCTCATCCCCTACCTCCAATCCCTTTGTCAAAAAATAATAGCAATAATAACAAAAAGACCTGGTTATCATCCGGTATGAGGCTACTAACTCTTTACAGGCAACTGCCACTAAAGATATTATCCAAAAAGGGGAATTAAATTGAAAAATGGAAAAGGTTGCAACAAATTAAATTGGATTGTCATCTTTCCCTGTGACAGACTGGACTGTTCTGTCCTAGGATCATGAAAGTTAGAAATACTGTCTTCAGTCTTTCCCATGCTGCAGCTGAGGTCTACGGAAATCCTGCATGGGATATGATTTCTACAAAATGCAGGAGACTTAGCCATCAGAATCCTGACTGGCTCATAAGGAAATAGACCATGTCTGGCTTACTTATGACTTAGGTGAATTCTCTTGCCCAATATCCAACTTAATGTGAAATCTTAAAAAGTAGCGCCATCCTGGGAATTTAACAACGCTTCTGCTGTCTTTCTTATTACAGAAGATACGCGTCTCCCCATTCTTAACAGTCTACAATACGACACATCATATGTTATATCCCAATGAAGCTAAGAGCTAAACACCAAAAAAGTATATTAAGTAGGCTCACAGCTACCATTTCTACTGGGTATGCTGTTTACCCAATGTCTTGGACTTAAGGTAATCTTCAAGACAGGTAAAGGAAAAGCACAGAAGAAATGAGAGGCAGAGAAGACATTTTATGAATGTAGGCATGGAAGAATTCTAGGCATATTATATTTTTTGGTATTTGGCATTGATAATGTTTGCTGTAGGTTGTAAAGGTGTGTCTTTCACTTCTTTTCTTTCTTTTCCTTCCTTCCTTCCTTCCTTCCTTCCTTCCTTCCTTCCTTCCTTCCTTCCTCCCTCCCTCCCTCCCTTCCTTACTTCCTTCTTTTGGAGGAGAAATAAATGCTGAAGAACCTCAACAGCTATCTGTATGGTAAACGCAATACAACTCCTAGCAAAGCACAAGAAGACTGAGAGTCATTAAATATCTACAGTGGGAGATATTCTAGCCTGTAGTGGTAACAACAACCCTAAGAAATAGGTAACTTTTTACCCTTTCACAGGTGGAGAAACGGAGGCTCTAAGAGGGGGAGCTGCATGCCTGTGTGCTCAGTGTAACACATAATGTGAGAGGGATTCCAAGGCAGGCTGACTGCGAGGCCCCGTGAAGCATCCTATCTCGTGGGTCTTTCATTCCACGGCTGTGTATCTTGTAGTTAAAAGTAAACAGACAACAAAAACCAACATCTTTTCCACAGGCTTTTAGAGAAGGCCAGTTCTTCCACCTTTTGGAAAGCATTACTTTCTGAGTATTTCCCTGTGTTTGTAAACTGAATGTCAGGGAAAGAGATTTAAAATAATTACTTTTAGATCATGCACTCTTAGCAGAAGACTGGAGGCCAATGGCATTCAAATCAATGTGTCTTTAGTCTTAAACTCAGGGAAAAATGCTCAGTCCACATCATCTAGTATTCTGCTGTCCGTTTCAGAATAAAATGGTTATCTTTTCAGCTAAGCTTTCCTAAGAACTAGAAAACTAAATCGATCTTAAACAGTTTAGGGTAGGGGTGCCTGGGTGACTCAGTAGGTTAAGCGTCCGACTTTGGCTCAGGTCATGACCTCATGGTTCGTGGGTTTGAGTCCCATGTCAGGCTCTGTGCTGACAGCTCAGAGCCTGGAGCCTGTTTCAGATTCTGTGTCTCCCTCTCTCTGCCCTCCCCTGCTCATACTCTGTCTCTCAACAATAAATAAATGTTTAAAAAATTTTTTTAAAACAGTTTAATGTAAATTTGGAAGGTTATCAGAAATTCAGTTTTGTGGGGTGTTTGGCTGCCTCAGTTAGTAGAACATATGACTCTTGATCTTGGGGTTGATTGTAAGTTCGAGCCCCATGTTGGGTACAGAGATTACTTTAAAATAAAATCTTAAAAAAAAAAAAAGAAATCCAATTTTGTGCTACAATACTGCAGTGCTGTAATGGATTCTATTTAACCTCCATTCAATTTATCCTTGTCTTCCTTTTCAAAATTATTATTATTATTTTTAAAGTTTTATTTAAGTAATCTCTATACCCAACATGGGGCTCAAACTTACGACCCTGAGATCAAGAGTCAGATGCTCTCCCAACTGAGCCATCCAGGTGCCCCCTCAAAATTATTTTTAGGAAAATGATTTACTTTTCATTTAATAATAATTTCAAAGTTAGAAAAAAACTACTTCATTTATTTCTTTATGAAGCTAAAGTAAGAGAAATTACGCACATACATATTAGAAATGCACATACAAATATAAATATGCTGAGTTATACACATCATTGGGGAGTTATGGCAGCAGGAACTATTCCAAATGAAATGCTAAATTTAGTTATGATGCCTGTACAATATTTAATATTTGCATAGGATCTGTGATTGATCTCGATGCAATATTAATACCACTAGATCATTTAAAAGCTGATTGTACTCAGCAAATAGGGAGGAAAGAAAAAAAAGGTGTATCTAGAAGAGATGCAGATAAGTTATATATAATGAAAAATAATCTCCAGTGACATTTGAAATTAGTCTTATTTTGTTGACTGCTAATTTTTCTTTAACCTCATTTTCACATAACATATAAATCACCTACAAGAAGGTTTTAAAAATGGGTCCTGTGGTAGCACGCCCAGTCGAAAGTCGTGACAATAAAATATTTTAAATGAGCAGCTCATACAGAAATGGACTATTCTAATAAGCTAATGTAGGACAGCTTCCTTTTGGTTAGGTTACATATAAAGATCTACTCAGACTTGTTTAACATACCCGTCCCTAACAAAACTAATGCTACAAATTAGACAGTAGCAGACATAATTAAAGGTTAATCTAATTAATGGCATATGACTGCAAAATCGGAATCAGAATGTATAACATAGAGTTGAGATGCTTAATTTTCATTAGCCTCTTCTCTGTTTAGTATTTCAGTAGATTTTTTTCTTTTTACTAGTTTTTATTCAGTTGACTGCCTTTACTTACTTATTTTTAACCTGAAATATTGGAGGGTAAGTCACAGATTTGTTCAAAATAAATTCAAGCTTTGGAAGACTTCTGAGAATCACAGAATTTTCTATTTCTCTCAGCAGTGCGATAAGACAACTGAGGCACATAACAAAGCCAGTATACAGTTTTTCAAAAGCGTGTAAGAGACATGACTCAGATATTGAACTTTGTACTTTCAAATGCGCCATCAACATTTTTAGCTTAGCATCCTTTGTTTCCTAAAAATAAGCAGTCAATGTTGAGCAGAAATGTCAAGAAATCAATAAAAAGTAATTAGGAAGAGTGTTTGGCGTCCTTGAAAAAAGCTCTTGAGGGCAGAAAGGGAAGCTTCGGCATAGTGAATACTTAACATTCCTATGTTTTCCTCCACAATAAAAAGAAAAAGCAATTAAATTAAATTACTTTATTAAAAAAAAAAACATGTAGGTGTCAAATGTCACCCTGGACCATACTGCAGTTAATGTGGTTGCTTTCCATTATAAAAATGCACAACTGAAAGCTCCTGTAAAGAAGTGACTCCTGTATGCAAGGTTGGATATACCCATGTGTGATAACAGGCAACAGAGATTAAAGCTTCATGTTAACACTTAGTGGCTTCCGCTCACTATTTCTATCATCTCGGAGGAAAGACATGGAGGGAAAGGAAATAACAATTACTGAGTGACTTTAACATGCCAGGGAAAAACTACACATGACCTCATAAAGCTCTCAGAAGAACCTGTAAATTCTGTATTCTCCTATTTAGAAAGTAAAGTTGCAGGAGAGTAAGGAGTTTGCCAAGGTCCCACAGATAAAAAACTGTAGTTAAGATTCAAACTCAGATCTCAAGTCCCTGTGTCTCCAACACACCATTCACGTACTTTGAGTATTTTATTTATTTATTTTAAAGTAGTTTGAGTATTTTAGATGGTGGTTCTTATTATTTTGAGGGCCATAGACTCCTTTCAGAATCTGGGGACTGCTATGGATTTTTGTTTACGTGTTGAAGATAAAAAAAATTGGCATACAATTCTGGGGTTTCATAGACCCCTCCTCTGAAGCCAATTCATAGTTATCCCATAGATCCCCATTTAAGAATTCTTGATATTGGGGCATGTGGGTGGCTCAGTTAGGCATCCTACTCTTGATTTTGGCTCAGGTCATGATCTGAGGGTTGTGAGATCGAGTCCCGCATCTGGCTCTGCACTGAGCGTGGAGCCTGCTTAAGATTCATTCTCCCTCTCTCTCTCTCTCTGTCTCTCTCTCCCTTCTCTCTGCCCCTCCCCCACTAGCATGTATGTGCACGCTCTTTCTCCCTCTCAAAATGAATAAATAAACATTACAAAAAAATAATTTCTGATATGAGGTCTGACTCTGCAAGATCTTTAACTTCTATAATTTAGAATACTCAATATCATGATTCCATTAGAGATGGAATTTCCTTCTATTCATTATTTTTACTTACTTTGTTTCAAAGGCCTTTCTCAATAATCTGTGTTAACCATATTAGAAACAAATATGAGAACATTTAAAATACCTTCAAAATTATAGCAGATCACAATATGATAAAATAATATAAATTAAGAAATGAAATCTTATTTAGGAGGGGTTTTTTTCGGTATAACACAGGTGATTTAACCTTTTGGAGTTTATTACAAATAACGTCACTATGTTGTACAGATTACCTATGATAATGAAAGAATATTTAATTTAAAAGGTGCTCCCACAGAGAAGACATGAACAGACATTTCTCCAAAGAAGACACAGAGACAGCCAAGAGATGCATGAAAAGATGCTCAACATCATTTATATTCAGGGAAATGCGAATCAAAACCACAATGAAGTATCACCTCACACCTGTCAGAATGGCTAAAATCAAAAACATAAGAATCAACAAATGTTAGTTAGGATGTGGAGAAAAAGGAACCCTTGTGCACTGTTGGTGAGAATGCAAACTGGTGCAGCCACTGTGAAAAACGGTATGGAGGTTCCTCAAAAAATTAAAAATAGAACTACCCTATGACCCAGTAATTCCACTGCTGGGTATTAACCCAAAGGATAGAAACACACGAATTCGAAAAGATAAATGGATCCCTATCTTTATTGCAGAATTATTTACAATAGCCAAATTATGGAAGCAGCCCCAGTGTCCAATGATAGATAATGGATAAAGAAAATGTGGAATATACACAATGAAATATTACTTAGCCATACAAAAGAATGAAACCTTGCCATTTGCAACAGCATAAACGGATCTGGAGACTACAATGCTAAGGGAGAGAAGTCAGTCTGAAAAAGACAAATACCATATGATTTCACTCATATGTGGAATTTAAGAAACAAAACAAACAAACAAACAAACAAACAAACAGAGACTAACCAAAAGAGAGACTCTTAATTGCAGAGAACAAACAAACTCCCCCTACCAGAGGGGTGAGGGATGGGAGGACGGATGAGACAGGTGAAGGGGATCCCTAAGAGTACACTTACCATGATGAGCACTGAGATATATATAAAACTGCTGAGTCACTATATTGTACGCTTGAAACTAACATAACACTGTATGTTAAGTACAACGAAATTTTTTAAAAAACTTAAAAAAACTTAAAAATGGTGCCCCCTCCAGCTTAAAAACATACTTTGTACCTATAATTTTAGAAGTTAGTGGTGGGAAGAGGGGCAGAGAGGAAGAGAATCTCCAGCATTTTCCTTTTTACTGAGAGAAAAAAATATTACTAGTCTTAGATACTCTTGCTGTTAAGCATTATTTAATATAGAATCCTCATTTTCTGAAAGGCAGCTGCAGCAACAACTTATTTTAACAAAAATCACATTCCTTCTAAAAGAAACACAACACAACTACCATGCACCTTGCAGACGTATTTTTAATTAATGTGTTTGTTTGTTTTGAAGTACATAGCTTCAAAATACCAGGGGGTTGTACCTAAATCGTTTTTATAATATAATTTTTAACGGAAAATTCAAAGCTGAATTATTTTAATATTTAGCACAGAAATCCAGTGACATCATTCTAAATACTGTTGGCCATGAAATATAAATGTGCATTACTGCCTGCACAAAGGTAACACTTTATTTCACAATAAATTTGATTGAAACGATCTCGGATTAATTTTTTTCATTCTCTTCTGAATTGCTGTGAAAACAATTTTGAGGAAGCACTTTGCTATATATAATGACTTTTGTTTCTCCCATCCTTCTCTTAAGATTATGAAAAAAGATTAGAAACAGACCCTGGTTCAGGGCATCTGAGTAGCTCAGTCGGTTAGGGTCCAACTCTTGGTTTCGGCTCAGGTCATGATCTTGTGGTTCGTGGGTTCAAGCCCCACGTTGAGCTCCATGCTGGCAGTGTGGAGCCTGCTTGGGATTCTCTCTCTCCTTCTTTCTCTGCCCACCCCCCCTCATTCTGTCTCTCTTTCAAAAATAAATACATAAACTTAAAAAATTAAAAAAAAAACAAACAGAAAGAGGACATGGCTCTAAAGTTTCTACAATTTTCTTAGCCTAGGATGTTATTATTACTTATTTTAGGTAATATTTCATTACTACTACTACTTACCAATACAAATATATCAATGCATATGTTTATTTTATAGAAATGGAATGACAAGTCTGCTGTATGTAATAATTGGTTATAAATTACTCTAATTAACTGAATTAAAAATACCATTTATCAAGTGATGAATAAGCATTGCATCCAATTATCCAAAAAAACCTTTTCCTTTAAATTGCATTGCTTTTTATTTTTTTTAGAATTTTCAAATATCATTAGAATAAAAGAAAGAAAGTGTTTTCACAATAGGACTTTGTAAACCTAGCAAATAATTGAAATTATGTTAATTTTGATAATAATTAAGTAACATTTATCTGCAAAGAAACAAAAAAGATTCATTTCTAAAGCTTTCTTCTGTTGAAATTCTGTTCTACAGTATTAATTTTGACTATGAGTTTTAATGACCAACTAAATCAAATTATATAAGACTAACATTTGCTGAAATGTTATCTGAGAAAATTCTAAAAGAAAACCGCCAATCCTTCCTTACAATTTCAATCTCCAGGTTTCATGGACTACCCCAAAAGAATTTTTTGAATCTTTTTGAGGACCTCCAGTGTTTGTCATAACTGAAGGCTAACATTCCCAAGTGAAAATGTTGGTCAAATTTTCCATAAAATAAATTGTTACTTTGTAATTTTATAATCTTGGAAAATGACATACACAGCCACATCTATACATACTCACACACTTAAAGATAATTAATTTTCAAGTTTAACTAAAAAAAAAAAAAAAAGCAAATTGGCCATCGCATAGAAGTCTCTTCCCAGACACTGTGCCAAAATGATTCCATTTGATTTGCTCAGTAGCATATCACCAGTGTCTCAGATAAAATAAGATGGTTCTATGTTTTTTTCCTGTTTGTCTACTCATATCCTTACCAATTCCATTTATCTAGTGGTGGAAAGATATAATATTCAAATACATGTATGCCTACATATGGATCTATTTATAAACACAGTTCACATCTAAGAACTTTGGCAAAGTTTTCATCTAAGATGAGCTTCTTCTTGACAGTCCCAAACCTTTAGTCTTACTACCCTGGTATCAGTTTAGACTCATCAGAGACACAGATTTATTATTGGTGAAGCTGGTAAAGGTTTCCAAATCTTGGTCTGGATCACTTTTATCAGTACAATTTACCTCATTTTGCTAAATCATCTCTCTGCAAGAAAATTCCTCTTAACTTGATTTATATCCTTTACACCCATGGATGTCTACTCCACCCCTGTGCCTTAAAATCAGGCCGTTCTTCTGTCATACTTCCCATCCTGTACATGTTCAGGTTCCTTTTCTCTAATTTATAGCCTATGACTAAACCTTTGTCTTAAATGATAAATGTAATATTCCTGGCTTGGACCACACTCCTACTTATTTTCCTTGACCCTCAGGTTCCTTCCACATTGACCACTTTGTAAAACCCTCTCTCTGACCTAGCCACAGCCCCTAGGCAAGGAGAATCCTAGATGCTGGCCTCTCTGTTTACCCCAGGCTCCCATCAGGGTGGGTTAAACAAGAAGGGAAGGATTCCTGCCATTTAAGAATCAATAGCCCTCACTTCTTAAAAGTTAAAAGATAATCCTCAAAGGCAGGGATCAGTTTCCTTCTCTAGGAGGAGGAATACAGTTCAGTTACTAGATCAAGATTCACTAGCTGTCCTGCCTCACCTGAAAGAAGAGTGTTGGATTTAGTGAACAAAAATATAGGATACCCAAATAAATTTGTATTTCCTATAATGACTCATTTTTAGTGTAAGTATGCCTGATGCACTATTTGGAACCTACTTTAACAAATTATGCATTGTTTATCAGAACTTAAAATTTAATTGGGCATCCTGTAATTTATCAGGCAACTCTAACAATATATGACACTTTAAGCTTTTTTTTTTTTAACGGAGAGGATGTACAATCACACACACACACACACACACACACACACACACACACACAGAGTCATAAAAACAAACCACAGGGCTGTAATTTTTTCATTCAGTCCTAAAACTGGTTTTATCCAATTGGCAAAAAGATGACAACTACACCACTATATTATTGCTGTGCCTTAGGGATTTCCACTCCATTTCTGCTGTGATAGAACCAAAGAGGGTAGAGGAAACTTTCAAATTAAAACTTCCTTCAAGCTAACAAAATCGACCTCCCACTCCTCTCCCACACTCTCTTGCTTCCTTCCTCTGCACCAATAGTCTCAAGATTCAAGTCCAAAGGCAATAATACCTTAGGAGTTAATAAAATTGCCAACAGAAAGGTTTGCTTCTGAGCTCATCGCAGTCCAGGGATAGGTACTGCACAAAACCTTAGAGTCAGGTTTTCAACGATATTCTGCGTGTACAGGTCTCACTACACTGTGGAGGTGAAGCACATCCGGTGTCCCCAAAGTAGGCTGAATTTGCAACAGAACTGCTCTGTTCGCAGCGCGAACGCCACAGGTAGACGACAATTCCTGAGTACTGCGGGTTAATTAAAGGGGAGAAGGTGAAGAGATGCATGGGCAACTTTCAAACTATATGCTACCAATACTCCTAGCAGGCTCCCTGAAGTGGAGGCCCAGAAGACGTAGAACATCCCTGTTTCACTTAGCCACCATGCATGCCGCTGACTCAGTCATGATAAGAAATCATCTTGCCAGAACAGAGTAGAAAGAACGTTGGAAAAATGGAACTTGTTCAGTGTCCAGAAATCTGCTTGGTGAAGAGACCCAAATTTTACCATATTGAAAAGGTAGATGACATTGGTGTTTGTTGCAGAAGAATCCAGAGAAAGGGTATGTCTTCAAATATATCAAAAGTGCATGTATGGAATGTTTACATATTTAAGGGGGCAGAGACTGGCTGCAATAGGAACAGCAATTTTCAGCTGAATATATGAAAAAAATTGGTGGAGCTAAATAATGATAAAATGGGTAAGGTTTGGTAGGTTGGACATTTTCTCGGGTCTGAAGAAAGCACAGACCAGTTGACAGTTGGGACTCATTTCAAGGTGGGTAGGGCTGGTGTTGGAACCATTCAAGATTTCTTCCAACTTGAGGTTCTATGATATGAAGGAGAGAATTAAACAATATATTGGTGATGCTGGTGGTTTGGGTTAAACTCAACAATTTTCACATTTGAGTAAGATCCGACAAGATTTTACAGCCTACAAAATGATCCATATTAATCTTAATCTCAGACATCCTGGTTCTAATTCTTCAATTTGTAACAGGTGCACATTGAGACAGGCAATAAAGAGAGATCAAGAAGGAGATCCCATTACAAAGTGGAAAAATACCTAAAGTTCTTTGCATGTTTTCACTTCCATAAATCTCTAAAGCAAAAAATTTGCTATTTTAGCAGTTTTTGGCAAGTGTAGCAGAAACTAGTTGAAATATGTGGTCACTTATCACACACTGATTGCTATTCCCAAAAGCTATACTTTATTAAATTAAAAAACTTCATTTGGCTATCAAAGAGTATTTTTGTGTTCACATTTTAAGATATATTTAACAACAGAAACAACATTACATTTTATTAAGGCAAGCCAATATTTTCAATGGTCATAAAAAGCATATCCCAAAGATCACAAATCTAGAATGACAGGCATTAATGCATCTCTGTCCCCACAGATTACTAATTTCATTGATGAGACTTCCTATAGCTTTTATTGGCCATCAGTAGATGAACAGGGGTTGGAGTGACTAAATGCTCCAGGACCAATAAAACCTGCCTGTAAATGATAAACATGAGCTTGTTTGTACTATGACTTGACAAGAGCACTGTATTTCAGTGATGTTTTTCAAGCAGAAATACTTGAACATATTCCACTAATTTTGTAACAGTAGTGGCAAAATAGAGCGGGGAATAATCAGATTTATTGTGCAGAAATGCAGGCAACATTGCTCTCAAATCTAAACTGCTTTGGGCCTGGGGAAATAAAACCTTGCCTTCTAATACAGATGTTGAACCACCCCTTTGTGGGGCTGCTCTGCGGCTGTCTCATCATAAAATATGAGACTACTTGTTTCTAATGTTGTAAATGTGACATATAGCTGAATCTTCTAGTCCATTACACAAAAATTCTTTCATTGCATCTCCTGCAAAGCTACTTATACAACTTAGTAAACCTTTAGAAGGCAAGCCTGATAGTATCACTGCTCCTCAAACGAAGATACCGAGATTATAAATAGACCCTTGAAAAAAAGAAATGATCATTTTGAAGATTTACCTCTAAATTGATTTAATCCAGCTTTAAAAAATCACTATAAACATTCACCAGTCACACTTTCTATTTACTATGCTCTCCACCCTCCACCTTTACTGTCTCCCCAGAGGGTAATGGGAGATGGAGAATGGGGAGAAAAAAAGATGAGGAAAACATTCTTTTTAGTGCACCTTGCATATATCATCCTTCTGCTAGGAGGGCTGGTGGGCAATTGGCAATTTGTTAAATTAACTCATTTCCTCTGAATCATTCTTTGTTACTGAAGGGCCAAAGCTCTGTTCTATAAAGAGCCATTAGTTTGTAAGTGCTTGTTCAGCATATTCCATTTTTGCTGATGGTATCTGAAATTAACCAGGGTACCACAATCAGAAAAGGAGTCACAGGGGTGAGGACAATAAAACCATCCTTACCAGAAGTCACTACTGTGAGGGTCTAGCATGTCCTTAGAGAAGGCGTCACTTCTTGAAATGTGCTGAATGTGTTATAACACTACCTCAATGAAAATAATGGGTGTTGAGCCATTAAGCGTCTTTAAAGACCCTCAAATGAAAGAACAGAGCATAAACTAAATTGTGTAAATACCTTTATTCCAAATATTTAGCAAAATTTTCCTGTTTTGGTTCCAAATTTTTAAAACAGCTTGACTTATTACTATTTTTTCAAAAGCCATGTTTTATGTATAAGAACAGATTTTCATTTCTATATTTTCCTCCTGGTGAACACACTGACCAGAAGAAAATAAATTATATTTCTTTACCCATCAATTTACCAAAAGAAAAAAAAATGCATTCAAAACTGGTTCCGACTTGAGTCCCTATCCATCTCCAAAGTCCTGGAAGAAACTATTTTAGAAGAAAAATAGGTAGAAGAGAAAATAGTACAATATAGTCATTTTTGTCTAAGTCATAAGATTTGCTTCTATGTGTTCATGTGGTAGGAAAAATTCTTTTTCTTATTCCAAGAAAAGTATTGGTATTTTATAGATAAACAACTGATATTCAGCTGATGAAAAATTCAGAGTTTTCTTCCACTTCATGTCCCTTCCCATTTTTTTTTTTTTTTTTTGAGACTGGTATCAGACATACAATGAAGAATACTAAACCAAGAAGTTGACCTTGCATGTGCCTTTATAAGCAGAACTGTTTTTTTTTTTTTTTTTATGACTTATGGTTACTGGGGAGGAAACAGACTAATTTTATTTGATCCTGTTACTGATTTTCATTTTTTTAAATTTTTTTAACGTTTATTTATTTTTGAGACAGAGAGAGACAGAGCATGAATGGGGGAGGGACAGAGAGAGAGGGAGACACAGAATCGGAAACAGGCTCCAGGCTCTGAGCCGTCAGCACAGAGCCCGACGCGGGGCTCGAACTCATGGACTGCGAGATCGTGACCTGAGCCGAAGTTGGATGCTCAACCGACTGAGCCACCCAGGTGCCCCTGTTACTGATTTTCAAACTTCCGATTTGATGTCTCAGATCCCACTAGAAAAGTCTAGGAATCATAATAATTCTATATAACTTTGCACATAAGTTACAAATAAAGCATTACATCCCACACCAAATATTTGTGAAAATAATAAAAATTTTAAAAACCTGAAACGGGACAGTTCTACATATCATGAGACCAAAGAGATCAAAGTGCCAGATCACTTGAGAAGTCAAACAGATGAAAGGATGTTTCAAAACTAATAGCATTTATTATAATGTTCAGCCCCGCTCTAAAACTGAGGAGATGAGAAAACCTGAAGACTCCCAAAAGGGGTCAGATCAATCCCCTCCCTGCTCCATACGGTCCTGTTCAGGCTCCAACTGGCTCAGAGCCCTCCAAGGGCTTCTGGGCCAGACAAGAAGGCTAAAGAGGTGGGGAATGTCTCAAAACATTATCTCCAAACTCCCTCCCATCCTTAGAGATACATGCCATTACTTAGGAAATTAAAATATAAAAATATTTCTGTAAACAAATAGAAAATATAATTAGATACTATCCAGTTATTGACTTCTTTAAGGTAATCATCATCAAAATCAAGCAAAATTGTACTTTTCTTTACTTTTTTCTTAAATGTTTATTTATTTTGAGAGAGAGAGAGAGAGAGCTCGTGTGCAAATAGGGGAGGGACAGAGAGAGTGGGAGAGAGAGAATCCCAAGCAGGCTCTTCAGCACAGAGCAGACACGGAGCTCAAACTCAAGAATAGTGAGATCATGACCTGAGCCGAAATCAAGAGTCGTACGATTAACTGACTGAGCCACTCAGGCACCTGCCAAATTGCACTTTTGAGTCCACCTCCTTTTCTTGATTCCTCCTTTCCTCAAGTTCCAAGAGCTGGCTGATAATTTTGCAAGTGAAAATTCACAGTAATTCGTAACATCCACGAATCCATTCTCCTTTGAAAGCTTATCTCTACCAACACAAATGCCCGGATACAAGTTGCTGTTTGTTTGAACAGGATCACTTGATTTTCATCCATGTACGAATACAGGTGTGATCGGTAGGCACATGTGAACTTAGAATGACATGCTTTTCAGAAGTCCACATGTTTTCTCATAAGCTTCCTGAGAGAAGTAAGTGATGGTGATGAACTAGAGTTGTTTTTTAGATGCAGGCAGTATCTGATCAATGCCTTAAAAACAGCACTCGGGACATATTTTCCTTAAACATCCATTTCTTATTGATTTTTTGTTGTTATAAGTTACTTTTATTCCTACCACAGGAAAAGTAATTCAAAGGTTTTCTATTTTTGATATTAGGTGTGCAAGTTGTCTCAAAGATAAGAAATCACTCTTACCAATGAGTCAGCCTAGGAACATACTTGATTTCTGGGCAAAGAGAAAATACAATTCCTAGCACTTGGATTTATCTTGTGATGAAATCTCAAGGAAATGTCACTTATGTGATCTCATGGTCTCGGGATCCCATGTCAGTTTATGGACTTTTAAAATTCACTTGGGAGAGTTTCAATTCAAGCGGGTCCCTCCTCTATCAGGGCACAGCATTCATATTTTCTTTTTGTTCGAGCAAACCAATGTAGACGAATTAGGATACCTTAAGTCCTTCACAGAAGGTAGCAGGGCAAAAATATAGAAATGAGCCAGAAAACAGTTAACTGATAAATTACCTATAATTTTTTTTTTAACATTTGTTTATTTTTGAGACAGAGAGAGACAGAGCATGAGCAGGGGAGGGTCAGAGAGAGAGGGAGACCCAGAATCTGAAGCAGGCTCCAGGCTCTGAGCTGTCAGTCCAGAGCCTGATGCGGGACTCGAACTCATGGACCGCGAGATCATGACCTGAGCCGAAGTCGGATGCCCAACAGACTGAGCCACCCAGGGGCCCCGAAATACCTATAATTTTTGTCAAATTTTTTGTTCATGTTAGCGAAGGGAATCATCTTTTAGTTAAGCACATGCTCTTTAGTTGACAGTTTTAATTAAGTGAGAAATCAGGGATTTAGTGAGATGTAAAACCCTCTGAAAAATTCACAATTACTCAACTAGAAGACCAAAAAAATTAGTATTTTTAAATCACATTGGTGCCACTCTATCACTGAACTGTCATTTTTCTGAGAGACAGATGCTGGAGATTTTAATAGTGAAAGCTGGCTAATTATGACAAGATATCATTCCTGGCATTCTTGCATCTTGTTCTAAACACAGGGAATGAATCTCACAACACTGATGTGTGGAAAAAAAAATAATTCTGAATTCTTAAAAGGAAGTGAGGTCTGACTTAGTGGAAAGTCCAAAGTTTAGATTTTCTAAAAAGATATTGGATCATGAGTAGGGGTGCCTGGTGGGCTTAGTTGGTAGAGCCCGCGATCCTGAATCTTGGGGTTGTTCACATTGGGTATAGAGCTTACTTTAAAAGATTAGATTAAATTAAAAAAAGATATTGGATCATCAGTATACACACACAGTGAGTATGTGTATGCATGTTGTGTTGCACAATTAAACCAGTGCCTCCTGGGGTGCCTGGGTGGCTCAGTCGGTTGGGGATCCAACTTTGGGTCAGGTCATGATCTTGCGGTCCCTGGGTTTGAGCCCCACGTTGGGCTTTGTGCTGGCAGCTCGGAGCCTGGAGCCTGCCTTGGATTCTGTCTGTCTGTCTGTCTGTCTCTCTCTCTCTCTGCCCCTCTCCCGCTCGCACTCTGTCTCTCTCTCAGAAATAAAATAAAATACTAAAAAAAATTCAACCAGTGCCTCTTAGTCTTTCTTCCATCTTGGAAAATAGAGAAGATTAGTATAGGATCACAAACGTTACAAAAATTGGGGTGCTCTGAGAACACGAATGGGGACCTGATTTCACGTGCAAAACTGAAAAGGCTTCCCATGGAGGTGGGATTTGAAGGAGAAGCTAAGTAGGTAAGCAAAGGGCCAGGGGTGGGGTGGGAGGTGGGAGGTGGGAGGATGGGTTTTAGATTTTCAGAGCAGAGGACTTGTTTGAAGATCCAAAGGCAAGAAGGGGCACGGCCTTCTCGAAGTGAAAACAGGCAGTGTGGCAAGGGTCTACAGGGTAGGCATGGGCTGGAGGAGGAGACGGGATAAGAACATGCAGAGTCCCGCATGAGCATGGTGTTTATTATTTAAAATGTGTGTAGTCTTGTGGTGATGAGCACGGGGTGTTGTAGGGAAACGTGGAATCGGTGCATTGCACAGCAGAAACTAATATTACACCCCATGTTAGCTAACTGGAACTTAAATAAAAACTGGAAAAACATAAAATGTGTGTAGTATATTTACTTACATGAATTGCATGTTCCCTTTGTACTCTTAGGTCCCTTATCAAGTAACTTAGCACACCCTCTGGTCACAGACCTACACTTCAACTCAATTCTTTTAGCTGATATGCAGGATTAACTCAAGGTACCAATTAACAGAATAAAGCTTTATTGTAGTTGTGGTAAGAAGGAAGCCGTTGTTAAAAAATTAAAAGGGGATGCAGATTTTTTAAAAGGTAATTCTGATCTAACTTCTATTAATGTGATTATATACAGTTTATAGAAGAGGTTTATATACTAGTGAGAAGGCAATTAATTTATTTCTTTAATAGAATTTATCCTTCACCCACCTAGATAATTTGACTTTCTATTCGTGTCCATTTTGAATTAGATAAAAGTATTCATGTTAGTTCCTTCATTTCATTCAAAGTATTGCCAAAATGATTTCACCAATTGTACATACTGAAATATTTCATTGTTTATTACTTCATTTCATTAAAAATGAAAAAAATTCTAATAATTTACCCATACCTATATATGTGAAATCAATTGTTTGCAATTCCTAACATTTTTAACAGCTACAAACACAAAAGACAGATGTAGCATTTTAATCAGAACACCTGCTTCGAAAATGACTTGCGTGGCTGGGGGGTGTGGGGAAGAGGAAATGAGGAGGGGCTGCTGACGGCTAGGAGATTTGTCTTGGGGTGATGAAATATTCTGGGATTAGACAGTGGTGATGGGTTGCACAACTTTGTGAAACGATACTAAAAATAATGAATTGTAAAGAGGTGATTTTTATGGCAATGTGACTTGTATCACAATAAAATTGTTGGAAAAAAAGTTTTTTTCAATCGCTTGAATTACTAAATCCTTAGAAGAGGCTTATGCGTTTGAATATTGTCTTAAATACTTCTTTGTCCTGTTGATAACCCAAACCCCTATATTACTGAGCAAAGACTTACATATTGACATGAGAGCAAAAGTTGAGCCATTATTAATATTAGCACATCTCCAGAGAAATGACGGCTCCAGACAACAAAAGACAAGAAATGCTAAAAGAATAATCTCAAAACCTACACTAATCACATTTAGACAGTGACATAAAAACAAAAACAAAAACCAGAAAATTTTGTTCTTTTACAAAGTCATCTTCCCATTATTTTTTCAAGTCTCAATATTAAATTACATCTAAATCTAAGTTCAAAGATGATCCATATAACTGGACAACTATCACATAACTCTAATCCATTAAAGGTTCTCTTCTGACTTCTCTAGGAAAGCAGATTTCATCCCTTACAACTGCATTAATCACTAACCCAGGCAAGCTGTTTAACTAATCAGAATCTGGGTCTGACAACTGCTCCAATTTACAGATTCCATTTTTGTGCCACCACGGGCACACCAAGCCCCTCAATCACTGTCAACTACAGAACAGGAGGAAGTAGACAACTTCCATTTTTAATGATTTCTTAATTAAAGGCAAAGTTACATTTGCCTGGCAGTTTTATCCATGCAAAATCACTCATATAGTTTCAAACCAATTAATCATAGGATAAATGCACTCGTATAAAGTGGTAATCCAAATCCAAATCCAAATGGAATAGAGAGAACATGTATCATTTATTTAAGACACCGAAATATACTTGGCAAAATAACTGTGGGTTAGCTTTAGGGTCTTTATCACTGGAAGCATGTATAATGGCAAATGCAGAATTATTTTCCAGGAAGGCTAGTGCCTTATTTGTGAAGAGATGAGGCAGATACTATATTTCCTTGGTTTAATGAAGTCCTGTCTGAAGGCCGTGATTAGGCTCAATGCCCTCTGGAAATGACTCCTGGCCCTAAGATTTTAATATTATGTGAAAAGTCAGACCCACGTATCAGTTATATGAGCTGTTGTTGTTGTTTTTCAATCACCTCACCTCCATGTCCAAAAAAGACAGACTAGAAACTCTGGGACGAGCTTTGGTAAAGTGCAGTAAGCCACAGACGATGCAAACCAGTCTTCTCGCAAAGGCCATCCTGAACTCAGCTGAGGTGGGGGCCTTTGCTTCCTTACCCAGGTTTCCAGCTGACCTTTCCGAGGCCTTTATTTTGTCATTATCACTTGTTATGTGCTCAGGGGTCTTTTATGGGCTCTTATTTCTGAAGACTTTCTACCATCTGGGTTTTCTCTCCAGTGCAATCAGAGACAGATATGGCTGCCACTTTAACACCTTTGGGATGTGCTTATGGCTTATAATGCCCTTGCTGGCATGTGGGCACATTGCCATGCAGCTCCCCGACAGCTAGAAAATCCTGTCTGCCCTCATAACTCTCCTGTAATGAACTTTTCCTACCGTTGAATCACCGATATGTATTTCTTGATGTTGCACTCCTTCTACGCATCTTCCATTTTCCAGCTGTTCCCTGAATGCTATATAAAAAAAGCAATTTTACTCTATGTGCTTTACTTATGTTTACTCATTGAAAATGGCTGTTACCTCTTCAGCACATTGATGTCTAATGGATTGTTCCATATTATACTGAGGAATCATTGATAGCACTGAAATTTGTTTTTCTGATTCTTCATAAGCCTAGGCCGTAATTCAGATGCTATTAAAAGTTAAGAGAGCCATACTTCTCTGATTTATGAAAATCATATAAGCCTTTGAAATTTATTTTTGTAATGCAGTTTTACTCTGATTGCCATGTCTTTTGATTGGTCTCCTAGTGCTATATGCTAACTGGTTCCAGCTCGTACAGATATAGGTTGGAGATAGGTATCTTTTCAGCTCCACATTTAATCCTCCCACCCCCTCTTTCTCGGGGAGTCATGTAACTGAGTTGAAATTCTACTGCAGTGTGCATGTATCCCAGAGAACCACATCAGCCCCAGGAAAGAGTTTTGACACTTGAAAGTAGTTCAATATCATCATACCAGCCAATAAGAAAAATAAATTTTTCAGGCTCTTACATAGAGGTAAGTACTAGGCACAAAGCAATCTCCTGATTTGCTCAAGCCAAAAATAAACAGTGAACTTTGGATATGATGAAGGAAACATTTAATTAAATTGAGACTTCTCTGAATTATCCGTGATGAAAATTATAGGCAGGGCAAAGCTCAGAGGGTTGACCAGTCCAGAACCATCGCCTCTGGTGTCCCTAGTAATTCTTCAGCAGAACAGACTGCCTCAAGCTTAGCCTACTTCAATTTTTCTCAATCCACCTCTATGAAGAACTTGTTCTTTCCGCGCTAATGTTCAATGGAGCAATGAAGTCGGTTCTACAGGTGGAATTGCAGACAACATTCACCCTATCCGACACCTTATAGAACTTCCACTCTATTAACCTACATCAAGTATGCAACTCAGACACATGAAACAATCTTTAAAGATTAATTACATTGCACGTTAAGGTTCTTGGGAAAGACGCACGAGCCTTTACTACCTCCCATCTTCAATGAATTTGTGTAAAAAAATTTTAAAACCAAATATGGGTAAAAGCAGGAAGCATTTTGAGGCTGCTTAATAGAATCGATACTTCTGACATGCTGATAATTTTCAAGGCTCTCGTGGTCTTCAACATGTGGAGCAGCTAGAGGTTACTGTCGATGGAGGAACTACAGTGTCAATGAAAGGCAACTTGAGAAATTGAGGAGGGCTTTCAACTCGAGAGCACTGTGCTCTTGTTTTCCACTAAGGAAAAAGAAATGTAGATTTCTCCCTCTCTAAGGTAATTAAGGAACTTTGAAAGTGAAGAGGATCATGACATTATCTAATATGATCCAACTCTTGGGAAAGCTTTTCTAAGACATGAATAGTCTTTTCATTTTCCCCGTCTCCCCGAGATTGCTGATATTGAAGGCAAGAGTTTCCTTCCTTCACATCACAGTTCAGTGACATAAAGTTCTGTCTTCAAAACAAAACAAACGGAAAAACATCTTCATTTCCACCTGAGGCCGGGGTGCAGAGGGGAAACACAGAAATGGAAAGCTGGCAAACGGTCTTGGAAAGGAGGTTAAGGCATTCTTTTGGGTCAAAATCATCTAATTTTGTGGTCACTTTCGACTAGTCGGGCTGATTTTTAGCATCCAGACGCTGGCTTAAAATACTGTGGACATTCCTTTGCTTCGCTCTTGGGACTGTTGCGAGTTGTTTGATCATATCCTTATTTGGATATTATTCTTTGATAACGATGGCTACACAATATGTTGCTTCCTCCAGTTATTTAGATGCTCCCATTTGCAAGCATCTGATTTTTAATAGATGGCACTTAATCATATTAGCAAAAAGGAGTGGTGCTTTTGATCACGTTACTGAATCTAGAGACCCATGTGGGCCATGCCCATAGGGCTATCACCTAACATCACAGTTGAACATCTCATCGCCCAGCTTCAAATTTTCACAATCCTGTTTTTCAGTCCCACAGGGAACATTTTGCCTATAATCAACTCTTTCCCGACTGCTCTGTGATGTTTCTATTTCCCTGGTACAGAAGGTGCCATTACTTTGCTTTTTATTCATTTCTGTGCTTTCCCGTAAAACTGCAATGATGATACACGGATGTTCTCCAGGTTTGTTTAGCAACCCTTGGGTTCACAACCTTGCTGGTAAATTTTAGAATCTCGAGATCGACAGCCTGAAACATCACCTGCCCTCCCCTGTTGTACCACCAGTAGTTGTGAAGCACCTGACTGTCAGGCAGCCCTCCAGGCCCCATTCAGAGATGGCTTAAAGCACAGAGGGCTGGGCCTGCAGCATACTGAGAGACCTGGGTTGACTGTGCTGTGGGATCTCAGGCAAATCACATATTCCGTCTAGGCTCTCGGGTCCCCGTCTGTCACGTAAATACTAGATACACCCCAAAGCTCTTTTCATTTCGCCACATGGGCACTGAGTGGTTGCAGTCTGAGGAAATATTATTAGCGTCGCGGGCTGTGGGCTACGTGTGAGTACATTCTCTCTCTTTCCCACATGTGCACACACCCACACATTCCGCTTGATTCGCAGGATGATTTCTCAGAGACATGACCTAATTTCATTTAGGCTCAGCATCTTGTCAGTGTGGGTCTTCATAGTTGCTTTATACAATTAAAATCTGGAATCTGAGACCGGAGCTCAGACTTTATTATTATTAGTCATGCTCAAAAGAAAAATAAGGAACTGATCTAGTGCAACGATGGGTCAGCAGGAAAGAAACACAATAAAAAGAGTACTTTTAAAAATGAAGCACCTCATGAGACTAAATATTAGGAATACTACAATCTCGGAAATGTCAGAACAGTTACATATCGAAGAGTCTTGAAAAGAAAACACACTTCAATTGGAACACTCATCTGTGGGAAAGGAAAAAAAAAAAACAAAAACCAAAAAAAAACCCAACCCAACAGACCTGAGAATATTGGCAAAGTCTTAGGATGAACATCTGCAATCTAGAATCTCAAATTATGATAATAATTGATACGAGCAAGTGTTGGATATAATATGGGATATATAGCTTGAAAATGTGAGTTTTGACTGCATAGATTCTGGGGGCGAAAGGCAGAATGGAAGATTAAGTTACAACCCTCAGAACCTTAGTGAAAGGCTCTACCTGGTAGAACGTGCTGCATAACACATTGATGCGTAACAGCTAAGAGAACACAGATGAAGAAGCCAAAAGCTGGCTCCTCAGGCCAGATGGGAAGAAACAAAAGACAAGGGGAAAAGAGACAAGCATGAGGTACGCATCATTACGTACAATTTTTGAAAAATGAATCAAAGAGGAGAGTGGTCTGCTCTAATTCTTCAAATTTAGAGAGTCGATGCAGCTAAGCTTTATTCTACATACTTTTAACAAATATAAGGGATGCATAATGGAAACCAAAGCCTTTCTTGTCCAGGAGAGCATCTCTCCTCATTTCACAATGGCTCTCTAGATTTTGATGTTATAGCATCGAATAGAACAGAACGAACAAAGTACTGTGTACATTACACCGCGTTTGCTCCAAGGGGAATCCAAATTTTGCAGTCATTTTACACCTAGCACCTTGCATCTAACGATTTCTGAACTAGACGCTGCTGGCTGGAAAGGAAAAGCATGCCATGCATGCTATTTTTTTCTTCTTCTATTTGCAATGCCAGGGCCGACTACGCCACTTTAGGAATGGGAATTCTTTGAAAACTAAAGTATTCACTTTAAAATGTCTGCCCCATGTCTAACTCATGAAACTGTGAGATCATGACCTGAGCCAAAACCAAGAGTTGTACACTTAACCGACTGAGCCACCCAGACACCCCTGTTTGAGTTCATTTTTGAGGCTGTCTAATAATAATTCACATTCATAATGATGACCCCAGAGTCAATCAGAAGGTATTAATCATATTCATTTAACTCTTTTAAGAAATGCAAGATAAAGGAAATTCTTTTTTGAAAGGTTTTCATTAAAAAAATTGTATATTTTTAACATCTTCATTGAGGTATAATTTATATACATATTTAAAGTATACACTTGGAGTTTGGACGTAAGTATATATCTGTGAAACCGTCACAACTAAGATAATGAAAATACTTATTAATTCTGAACAATTACGCATGCCCCCTTAGAATGCCCCTTTCTTGTATCTCTGTCCCCATGACCAATCCTAAAACAACTACAGATCTATCTTCTATTTCTGTAGTTTGCATTTTCTACAATTTTATATCAATGAAATCATACCTTACATACCCTTTTTTGTTTGTCATCTTTCACTCAGCATGATTATTTTGAAATTCATATATACTGTGTATATCATTAGTTCAGTCTTTCAAAATTGCTGAATTAAATAAAAAATATAAATAATAAATAAAAATAAAATAAAATAAAATTGCCAAAAAAAAAAAAAATGTCTGCCCCATGGAGAACACAAGTTAGGCCGTCCTTGGAGCCATTAGCTCGAGCAACAACCTTTTTGCATAATGTAGCTTTGTTATCTCTTCCAGGATTATATGTTCCTGCAAACAGCAGAGGCACCCCAATATCTTCCTTAAGAAAAAACATGACATCTTGGGCATTCAAAACAAATCAAGACAGCTACCCCTAGAAGCATGTGGTGATAGGGCTCTGTTCCACAAAGAGGTAATTTGCTAGTATTTTAAAACCCTGACATGTGTGGTGATCTCTTCCTTCCAGGTATGCAACTGGACTCAGACATGTTGGTGAAACGGCCCACGAGAGAGAAATTTCATACATGGTGATTTGGGGGCCGTGGTAGTAGGGAAGATGCACTTATCTTAACTCCTGCCTGGGATCAGTCCCTTGTCCCATTCACCAGGCAGAGTTCCTTAAAATGGGCCACACTGGGGCACCTGGGTGGCTCAGTTGGTTAAGCGTCCGACATCGGCTCAGGTCATGATCTCACAGCTTGTGAGTTCGAGCCCTGCGTCAGGCTCTGTGCTGACAGCTCGGAGTCTGGAGCCTGCTTCGGATTCTGTGTCTCCCTCTCTCTGCCCCTTCCCCGTTCACACTCTGCCTCTCTTTCTCTCTCAAAAATAAAAACACATTAAAAAAAAATTTAAAAAAAATAAAAAGGGGCCACACTGACCTTCAGCACGGGGCTATGACTCAGGTTTATTAGCAAATGGCATTCAGTCCCTTCCAGGTGGACCCTGTTTTCATTATTTTTCTGCAACTTGAAATAGAGCGATTGGGCCTAAAGTCATCAAAAGGCAAATGATGTTGTTCACTGCACGTGCAAATCTTAAGCACATATCCTCACATATGGATATTTTTGTGATCCGCTTTTGAATACGGGTAGGCCTGACTAATTTCTCCAGGAAGTTTCATTACACCATTTTTCCTCCTTAGAAGAGGACTTTCATTCTCTAGAGCAGCCTTCTGGTGCCAAAGCCCAGCTGGAATCTAGGGATGCAGACACAGACTGAACTTGTCACAGTAGTGCCAGGCAAAGACCCTACACGACAGAAAATCGTGTGCTGCTGGACAAATTGACTTTGCTAAGAGGCTGAATGAAACTGACTCACTCATGATCCATTAGGCAACTGGCTGGCATCCAGCAGGCTAGAAAATAGCTACACAGAATAAATCTTAGTGTCTGTTGCCGGCAGCCAACTGTGCTAAATTCTCATAGTGTGTGTGTATGTAAGAGGTAGTGCCGACCTCGTCCCGAGAACACTTAAAAAAAAAAAATTACCTGATTAGATTTGGAATATACTTAAAGTCATTGTGCATATTAGAGTGGGTTTTGGAAGCAAATTAAGTTATGGAAATAAAGAAGGAAGAAGAGACCTCAAAGGTTTATTTATTTGCCTGTCTTTGATTAGAACAGTGCTATGTATACAGTGGGTATTCAATAAAGGCAGTCGCTGCTAGCTATGAAGATGGCGATGTGATAAAATCAGTATCATTTTTTTCTTCAGGGCGAAGAGGGTGTATATATATATATATATATAGCTTTTAATTATGAAGGCAGAAAGCAGCTCAACCATTAATGTAAAAAGCTCAAAGAAGGGTACCACTAAAGTATCTCTTTACACCACAGTTGAATGCAACTCCCTAATTAGCAGGAAGAAAACACAAATTTATAAATGAGTCACACCAACAATTCCCACAACTTCTTTGCTCTTCTTCCTATATTTAACTTTTGCAGAATCTTGCTACTTAAAAGCTACCCTTTTCCAAAGTTTTGATCAGTTGAAACAAAAGTACATAAACACCCTTTAAGAGCTGCTCCACATGTCATACTAATATCTTCATTCACTAGGATATAAAGAAAATGGTGGTTGCACCTGGGATTCTCTTTTCTTCAGGTCATCTTCAGGTTCTGTTCTTAGACAGCGTGTCTAGTGCAAGTTGGAGCAATCCTGTCCTGGGCAAACAGGTATGTTTTGGGGGCTGTTATCAGTAGAGGAAATGGCATGGAGCACAAGGCTGCATGTTATGATGGAGTGAATGTGCATTTCACCTTTTAACTTACATGAAAATGAAGGTTACAGATGGCCTTTTCTTGCGGGATAGAGGGGTTTACGCTCAATGAATGGCTAACCCACAGAGAGACAGAGGTTGAGATACAGAACACCAAAATCCCTATATTTCTATGTAACTTTCGTAAGGATATCCCCCTACAATAGTGGCTAGATACTCCTCCTATTCCTTCTAGGAATAGAAGATAAAATAAAATCACCTCAGATTACTCATTCTTTGGGGATGGCCACCTCAGCCTAAATATCAAGATCTCTGATAAAGGGTCAGTCTGTTCAAGGTTACTATTGACATTAAAAAAAAAAAAAGTCATTGTCTGCCCTCCTCTGCTTTCCTGACATGCCCACAGAGTTCATTTCCCAAGATCTACAGGTGCTGATTTTAATCCTATGGAGCCCTGGGTCTTTACACACTATTACTATTACACACAGAACTTTAGAGTCTAATGACAATCCAACAGGGCCGAAAATATTGGCTTAAATGTCCCACAGTAATGCCACATATGTTCTTGGGAATGCAGCAAGGGCACTTGGCAAAAGTGATGTCTGGGTCTCTATTGTCCTCACTGCACCTATGGCCAGGTGATGCGGTCCCACGTTAAAAGCCCGTCTGGCTGGCGTGGAGCAGACGTTTTCACATGGTGCTGTGTGGGTGACAGGCTGCTGCAGAATGTGAGTGGAACGTGGGGCCAATGGAATTATGGGGTCGTATGGTCCCAAAGTTACTTCAACAAGAGGAAATCAGACTTTATTGTTTTGAAACAAAACAATAGGATTTCACTTGGAGAAAACAGGGACACAGATGCTTTAAGAATTTTGAAAAGCCCTTGGATCTAAGTCAGCAGTGAGTACCTAACTCTACTAGAGTTGGACTCCTTCCGGGATCTCAGAGTTGAGGGTGTATCAAAATTTGCTTCAGGAAGGGCACTGATATCTCAGACCACTTTTCCTCAGACAGACCTTAAGTCCTAGGTAGACCCCAGAACCAAATCAGCTTCCTATTGGTTCTTCTTTCCAAGGTGAGGCCACATAATGATATAATTCAAGTTACTAAGATGAGAACAGAAGCCAAAACATTTCCAGGGGCAAGAGGTAGGACTAAGTCTAAATTGGCTATTATCATGATGTGTATGTGAAATTACACACTCCCTGAAGTTTGATACTCATGACCATGAGCTGTATTAAAAGTTGTGAAAAGAGATGTGAATCAGTCAAGAAGATAATGAAATGAAAATATGATGTAACATTTACCACGTCATTTCTTTGTTAATAGGTACATAAACCAAAAGGTGCCTTCACTACAAAAAGATATAACGTAGCTATTTAAAACAAAACAAAACACTCACTGCTCACTGCAAAACTATAAAAGGCAAACTTCATGAGGGGAAAAACAGAAACAGCCACAAGTACAGATTAGTCACCGCTACCATTTTCTAAGTGTCCTTCTAGAAGCAATCTTTGTTGTTGTTTTTTTGTTTGTTTGTTTTTGTGCTACTTGCAAATATTTGCAAAGAAAGGTAATTTTTATCATGTCACATTTATGGAGACACAATACATAGAGAAACAATACATGAACTCCTCCCTTCTTTGCTGTTTTTGGTTTTCTTGACGTCCCTATAATCCTAGTTTTATCTACAAACTGCCAAGTGCCCAAGTCCACACTAGAGAAGCAGATATTATGAGAACCTGTGAAGCACAAGATCTTATCCGAAAAATTGTTTCAAATTCTGTTTGATCACAAAAACTCCAAACTATACAAATAATAGGCTCACTTTTTCTTGGACAGCTCTACAGTTGGCTGGACGGTTGCTTTTTCAGTCCTATCAATCCCTTTGGGTATTCAAGATACTATCTTGCTTTTCTTGGCTGCAGCACTCGCTCTTGGAAAACATCTGGGCCACAAGGCACATGTTGTGTTTAAGATTATGGTGTGACGACCCCAGGAGGCTGACTAGAGCCTAGACAATACAAGAACAAATGTGATGCCGAGTAATTCAACATTTCAAATGCCTAATAGATGAACCAGCAACAAACTGTGGTCAGGAGTAGAATGAAAACAGGAACAAGAATGCACAGAGAACCCAACTGGCCCAACAGTGGAGAGAATATTTATTTATCTTTATTAATTAGCAATCTAAAGCAGCAACTGTTTTAATAACTTCATAGGTAAGTGAAATCATTGTTGAAAAGCTGTCACTCTTCATTACACGGGGTCTTCTGGGGCTTGGAAAAAGATTTTCTGGGAGTTTTACCAGGGAGTGAAATTCCTTGCCTATATAGATTTGAGATTCATTCCATAGTTCAAAAACAAACATTTTTTTGTGCATTCACTGCACACGGGGTCAGGATTGGGCAGGGGGAGGCACACAGGTGATGATTAAAAATAATAAGTGGTAATGATAACAGGATTTATGTCTTAAGAGAGTTTATTGTCTGATAAGAAAAGTAAGGCAAATTAAAAACTAAGATCTTTATAAAAGCAGCTTTTAGCAAATCCTTGTAGCTGGGAATAAAGGCAGTTTTATCCCATGCTTTGAAATAAGGGTATAATGTTAATTATTGGAAACTGGTTGTAGGGCAAACCCTTCTAGATGGGGTGAGTGGTGTAGGTGAGAAAAGCCACAACATATTTGGAAATTATAACGAATACTGAAAGGCCACATATCTTAGCCCATAGTTGTAAATTTTCTTTTTTTAAAAACGTCTGTTTTTTAATTTTTTATTTTTTGAGAGAGAGAGAGAGAGAGCACACGTGCACAAGTTGGGGAGGGGTAGAGAGAGAGAGAGAGAGGGAGACAGAGGATCTGAAGCAGGCTCTGTACTGACAGCTGAGAGGTCGATGCAGGGCCTGGACTGAACTGTGAGATCATGACCTGAGCCAAAGTCAGACACTTAACCAACTGAGCCATCCAGGCGCCGCATGAGATGTAAATTTTCGATGTATTTTAATGACAATCCTTTCTTTTCTTTTTCTTTCATTAAAAATATCAGTAGCCTGATGCCTTGTTTTTGTGTCTCATGGTTTTCTCTTCTATATACCATCAAAGCTAATTCCTATTTTCTTGGTAAGATCTAGCCAGGATGTTAGGGACGCCCACTCCTCTTCTCCTGCTGCAGCTACGACACTTCTCTATGGATCTTTGCCCACAGGCCCGAGCTATGCTACAGCAAGCGCATGCTCACACGTAGCTCAGAGAATAATAGAAGGAAGCGATGGGAGATAGAGAAAGATTCTGTTTTGGGGGGCGGTGCTTGCTATGTGCCAGATACTGTCAAAGTGCTTTACATGTAATAACTCATCTAAACTTTACCACTCTATGATTCAAGTGCTATTTTTGTCCCCATCTTACGGATGAGGAAACTGAGGCCTCCGAACATTACAACTGTCTGGGGCCACATAGCCAACAAAGAAGTAGAGGCACATACCAAACCGAGGCAGTTTGTGTTCAGCCTGTGCCCTTAAATACTTCACTACGCTATGCCTGATCAAGACGAATCAGGGAGAATGGTAGCATAAATCATGTAAAAATACAATTTCTGAAAGCAATGCCAGCTCTCCTCCTCCCCAAAATACCTGGAATGAATTCTTTTCAAAATAATGTCTTTCATTCACACGTTTTGATCGTGAAAGTCCAGCACAATTACTGCTATTGTACAAAAGGCTAATTTGTATTCCTGAGTACCCCGAGCTGCAGGCTGCCTATCGCAAGGATGATTTCAAATTTAGCAATTTGCTCCATCTTTCATCAGAAAAGTTTGTGGCTCGGACCTAGTGAGGTCCTCATGACTGTCACGTAAGAAGCAATAACCATTCCTAGATGAATTGCGATGGTCTCTCCAGGCACTCAGAAGATTACAATCGCTGCTAATGGTTCTGAGCCTCTTGGCTTCCACTAGTAATGGATCATCTGTCTAGTTTGACAACCTCCTTAATAGTGCTTCCTCCTCACAGTGTGTTGAGGCTCATGCTCAGCTTTTTTAGTCCCATCTGTGGCTTCCGGTTTTTCCTTTGTTCTTTTTCCTTTCAGAATAACTTCAACTGACTTCAGACGATAGTGCTCTATTACACCTTTCAATGTGCATACCCACTTCTGCCTCCGTCCACCCCTGCATCTATTCATCCCTCCATCCATCATCTATCTGCCCACTTTCCTCTTAAAATAGCTTGTCTGAAATTCTCACAGATGATGCCAGAATAATCTTGTTTCACTCCTCACTGAGATGTTGCTAACAATGATGTATTGTAGATATTACCGATTCTTTGTAGTGTCTCTTGTCTCCTTTCCGAGGCTGATGATCCATATCATCTTTTCTATTTTATTAATAAAGACTGGTATGCTGAAGATGGTTGCGTGTTGTTGACGTATAGATCAGGATTTTTAAAAGAAATATCAATAGTCCCAAGACGCCTGAGTCCAGTATTCATTCAAGGGTAAAATCATGAAGAATTTAGCAGCTGGCACCACACGGGTCCTTTGCATCTAGATTCAGACACTGGGTTAATACAGCTCTGTTCCTAACTTCAGTGGTAACTGGCTATATACTCCCCGTCCTCTGTGGTATCACTATATCATTAATACCAAACACTCTGTCTCATGCACCACTCTGAACCTAGCCCGTAAATGGAGCACACTGTCCTCCACCTCCTATGAGTCATCGTTGGCCGCTCCCAAGCACAGAGCTGGCCTGGCCTCACAGTCTCTGGGGCTCTCTCATTTAGACCTTCCTCAGTGCGTTACCAGAGAGCTGGCCACGCATCTCTCAGGACAGCTGTGTTACTCACCTTAGAGAATCAGAGGATCTTAGTGGAAAGCAGGTATCCAGGTTTATATCGCCTTCCCTCAGCCCTTTCTGTCTTTTAACCGTTTCCAGGCGAGTGTGCCACAGGCAATTCTGTGTCTGAGTAAGGGTTTCTTACATCTTCTGAGTCACTCTAAACCTGCAGATTTTCATATATACCATCACTTCCTTTGGCCATTGCTTGTTGCTCTGACTCAGCTCATTTTAGTGTGGGCCCCAAAATCTCATTTAGCTGTCATTTTGGAAAATAGATTCTTGTTTCTGGATTTCCTCAATTTTTTCTTTCATGTGTCATCCCTAATGTAATATAGAAAAAAAAAATCATTTCCTTTTTTTTTCCTTGCCTCTTGGTTTGTTTCTAAGTTCAGACTCATTGTTTTCAACATTCTAATATAAGTTAGGTATATCATTTGTAATCCTAGGTCGTCCCCCCCACCCCCACCCCATATGTTTTCACTCCTTAAGGAAAGAAACAGAAAGGAGTCATATCGGTAACTCGGACCTGTCACAGTCGGGGAGAGAGCACTAACCAGAAGTATAAAAACAGGGAGGTTTACCCGGCTAGTCTGAATCCTGGAAAAAAATATTTAAGACAGCAATTATAATGATAAAAAACACTATATCCTTCTTTTTTATGCTATGATTTTATAATAAATCTTTTTTGGAGAGAAGACATCAAGGTTACAGAGAAAGTTACCGATTTCTAAAATTTAAAATTTAAACCTATCAATTAGGCATCAGGGGTGCCTGGGTGGCTCAGTCGGTTAAGTGTCTGACTTCGGCTGGGGTCATGATCTCGTGGTTCGTGAGTTCGAGCCCTGCACTGCTCTTTCCTATCTCTCTGCCCCTCCCCCACTTGCTCTCTCTCAAAATAAATAAATAAACTTAAAAAAAATTAGACATCAGACAGGGTCAAATCCTTACGCTGAGTGACTCATTTTTTTTCAGTTTGTTGATTTACCAAATTTGATTTCTGTAGGAGTATCCCTATATTTCCTCAAATGTCATTTCTATCACATCCCTTTTGGAGGAGACCTTCCTCATACACCATTCTAAAACTGGTTCCGAAATTCAGCACATTTTTCTCCAGTCCTATGAGTCATCAACTGGGGGTGCTATGAAGCAGAAAGATTTCAATGTTCTTTGTAGAAATTTTTCTCTTATTATTTTCAAGCTGAAAAGTAGCGTGGAGATGCTGGAGACCAGTCATTGGCAAACTGTATCTACAGCCCACGAGTAACATATTTAATTGTTTTCAGAAGCAGTTCTCCATGGAGGATGAGGGAGTCGAAATCTTAGACGTCTGGGAGCCAAAAGCAGAATCTGCATGCGGCGAAGGTGGAGGTGCAGGTAGAGACGTGGACGGAAAGGTGTTTCGCTGGGTCTGAAAAGCCCCCCCAACCCAAGATCCTGACAAGACTTCACAGCAGAAAAAGACATTGCTCTCTTCCTCTCTGGTTGAGAATCACTGACTTAGACCAAGTCCCTACAAAAGAATAAATTCTAGCACGACAAGGCAGTGACTCCCATAAAGTGCTTAAACAGTCTTAGTGGCAGAGCTGAGATAGGAATGCAGGCTTACTGACCTAGCCAAATGATTTTTTTCTCTAAAACCCTGCTGTTAGTGTGTCCAGGTGTCAAAATTTTTAGTACTGAAGAATTTGGAATCGGGAAATCACTCAAAATCTATGTAATTCCTGCTTTATAGTTCTATTCCTTGCGGTGATGGAAATGTTCTACACTTGACGAAATCAACATCAATATCCTGCATGGGGAACATGGCAAGGAATAAATGGGATCTTTCTGTATTATTTCTTACAACTGTATGTAGATCCACAAGTATCTCAAAACAAAACTTAACTTCAATAAAAACTGTAGTTACTTAGCAATTGGATTCAACTCAGACTAGAGTCTGTGTCTGTTTTTTTCTGAAAAGGTCAGTAGTGTCAAAACTGCCCCAAATTTATACCACCTACCTAGTTAGCTCTCTGCTCTCATAATTTACTGGATATTTCACAATAAAATGTTCAAATTGATGAGAGTAGTCAAAAGAAAAATCAATGTTGAGAATCAATGTTGAGAATAACGCGACCTGCTCAAATCTGAGACTATCAAGAAGGTTCTCCCCAAACATATTTGAAGAAAATGTTAATTGTCAAAAAGTGGTGTTTTAGGATCATTTCCTCAAAAAAATACCTCTCATTCCTTTCTTAATAATAGAAAAATATATAAAGAAAGCAAGCAGAATAAAAAAAAGCAAGATGAAGATACCTCAGTTCCATTAAAATGTAAGTCATTTATCCATACAAGTAACTTACCAGTACAAATGAAAAGGTTAGCTCTCCTAAAATACCTCACTCAAGACTCTGTTTAAAAGTGGAATACCTCTTGAGAAAGCAAAAAGAAAATCATGTTATTTTGATGAGACAGATTAAAGGCACAAACTGCAGACACCAAATATTCTCTGAAATAAAACAATTATTTGATTGTGAGTAACATTTAAGGAGAGCTAAGTATAGGCATGAGAAAAATTAAAAAAAAAATGTTATGCATCTTCTGGTTTGTTCCTTTTGTCCCCCTGACCTGGGGATTCTAGAATTCATTTTCATCATGAAGTAAATTAGAAGAGCCCCAGGATTTGAAAAAGGAATGCAGACCGAATTCCTGGCTACAGCACACGGTAAGTCCACAGAAGACACGAATGCTATCTGCACTCAAATATCAAAATGTAGTAGCATTTCACCAGCGTAAAGTACAAAGGTGACAGAAGAGACTGGTCAGAGGGAGTCTTTCCTCCTAACCCTGCAGAGTGAGGAGCATTGGAAGACTTCCCTGTGTAGGAAGGAGGGGAAACATTAGGATGAATTAGAATGAGGTGACCCTTCTCTTGGGGGCATTGCAGGCTCCAATAAAACACAGACTGCAGAATATCCAGTCTGAATATCTATTGTGAATGAGCAAATGGGACCCTATTTTTGTCTTCATGAAATCAACTCTGCCTAAAAGTACGTTCAGCTTGTTGGACGGTTCCTCACTTTCCACCTCTTTTGTTCCAGAGACTGCCAAGTGAAAGCCAATTTGCATTTTTACAGTCAATTTCCAAAACTGACACCGAATCCTTCTGCAAAGGCTTTTCTTAAATTGCGCTGGTCTGTGGTGCGGAGACCCCCTGACAGTTCTATAGCCTGCATTCCCTTGCTTTATGGCAACTTGGATCAACATAAGCCCTGAATACTGTCAACTGATATGACACTAAAACAAGAGTAAATAAACATGAAAACGACTCTGCTGGCTCCTGGTCATAAACGCAGAAATGGTGAGGTTGTCAAGTTTGCCTGCACTTAACAACAATATGTTTCTTCGTGGAACGGATCCAAAAATTTGAAGCTAATCTTAAAAAGCCAGAATTCTTGCACGCATAAACAAAAGCTAAAGCCTTTAACCAACAGATGTAAATTAAAGTTGCCTGCTTGAACTGGCTGTGATAATATTTATTATTATAAAGATAAAAGGTTAAATATAAATTACACTAAATGTATAGCTGACATTGCCATTTTTTCTTTTCGTTCCAGAGTTTATGAATTTCCCTCGATATCTGTCAAGATACGTGCTTTCTAAATCAGTTTAGATAAGGTGTTTATTCTAAGGTTTAAGTTTTTATTCTAAACTCAGTTACTGACTTACTTGGAAATTGACTGTAAAATTGACAAAGGAGAGTTTCTTAAAGAAGAACAGTTATGTTTTGCTACATAAATTTCATATAAATTACAGACAACAGTTTTCATGTCCACAAGCCTTACCGTTAACTATTTATTATTCTAATATTTTGTACACAGAAAAATAAAAACAGTATACACCCGGGAAACACTACGTGCTGCCTTCTCCATGACAAGCGTCAGAGATACTCCAAGTGGCCAAGGGGATTTCCCTATAGTTCTGTAGCATGTGAGATTTTACTTCTAAAAAAGAACTTTTCAGAAAATATATCCTGAAAAGTAAAAGCAGGGAGAAGCATGTATTACAACACTAACGGTATGCTACAGGAATATTTTCCTCACGACTAAGTCTGAATAAACTTACTATATCTTTTTTTTTTTTTCAACGTTTATTTATTTTTGGGACAGAGAGAGACAGAGCATGAACGGGGGAGGGGCAGAGAGAGAGGGAGACACAGAATCGGAAACAGGCTCCAGGCTCCGAGCCATCAGCCCAGAGCCCGACGCGGGGCTCGAACTCACGGACCGCGAGATCGTGACCTGGCTGAAGTCGGACGCTTAACCGACTGCGCCACCCAGGCGCCCCTAAACTTACTATATCTTTTAGGCATCATAAAATCTCTTTTTAGTCCTGTCGTATTGAAAACTATGTGTCGTAAAACTATACCTTGAAAAACAAAATTCCAATACAGTGACTACAACTCTTACTTTGTCCAAACTTAAGGGAAAAAAAAAACCCCACCTTATTCTGAGAGGAACTGAAATAAAATGAACACCCAATTACCATAATTTTTAACACAAGGTATAACAGGTATTTGCTCCCATTATAATACTAGAAATATGGAAGCAAAACAAAGCTTACAAGACTCCTATTTTGGGTATTTTTCTTTTGGTTTATTCATTAGTAGTTAGTCTAATATTTCCATAAGAACTCTATGTCCAAAGTAAGTAGGTATTCAGAGAAAGAAACAAAAACAAAAACAAAAACAACCCACACCACTGGCAAGCTTCTAGAGAAACTGTGGATTTAAAAGTAGGTTATTGTAATTCAGGACTCCTCACTCTTGTATATGCTAAAGTGCTTTGTGAATCTTCAGGAACGTAAAACCAACTCCCACCTAACTCTGCCCATGACAAGACACCCCCCTCACCACCCCCACTCCTGCCCTTCATTCATTTTCTGTAGTAACATCCACTGAATGGCACTGAATTCATTTTTTGAAATCTTTAGATCACAAAATTGCTACTAACTAATGAGGATATTGTGCATTTGGTTGTAATTTTTCATTTGATTCCTCAAATTCATGTTCTGCATTAAATATTTACTACTTGCCCAAATTCAGGACTCAAGGTTGGCTACAGAACATGAGAACCAGAATGAAAACAACAGTGGACTTGAGGGCACAGAACAGCTGAGGGCGAGGTCCTTCCTTCCACTAACAGGCTCGTGTGGCTCCGAGGAAGGCTTTTAATCTCTACAGACAGCAGTTTTCTCATTTAATACAAGGCAGTTAGGCTAAAAATCTCTGTGGCTCTTTCCCATGTAATTCTTGTAATAGCAAAGAGCATATAGATGTTCCCAAGGAGGTATTTATTTATCCAGTCAATGCCTGGCAGTGACTTAATCAGTAGGTGTAGACCGGTAGCTTTTCCATATTACCTAGATTTCTCTGCCAGTATAGAAGTGTCACCAATAGGATGTTCGAAGGCAATAAAGGATAATTCAGTTTCAGAATAAATCATTTCTATAGGTAGTGTTTTTAAAAACAAACCAGTTCTTGACTGGCGCCTGGTGAAAACCTAGGTTTCTTATCCATTTTCACAGCAAGATTACTTTATAATTCTCAACAATATGGATCATACGTGTTTATACATTTTTTTTTTCCTGAGAAGCATAATGGTCACAGTGTCACACAAGTGTTATAAAAAAAAAAAGTGGCATTTTTTTTTCACATTACAAATCAATTCTTTTCTTAAATACACAAGAATATTTCAAGTCTAGGTGCTTAGATTGAACACACAATCATATGTAATAAGGAAAAATAGTTACTCAGAGCGTAGTATCACTAGTCAGTTACACAGTAAGAGGATAACTAGCTGATAAGTAATAAAAGAGAAAAAGGAGAAAAGTTAATTGCTATAAATCTGTGTGACTTTCATTCATTTGACTCACTGAGATCAGGATCTGTGAGTATGATTCTAGATAGAAATTAAACCGGCAAAGGCTATTATGAATTCAGAGGACTCAGTGTCCAACAAATCAATGGATATAACCTGTTAAAACAAGTTGAAAATGAACTGAAAACCAAAAAAGGTTACTTTTCGGAAGATTAAAAAAAAAGCGGATGATGGGCATTAAGGAGGGCACTTTCTGGGATGAGCACTGGGTGTCATATGTAAGAAATGAATCACTGGGTTCTACTCCTGAAGCCAAGACTACACTGTATGTTAACTAACTTGAATTTAAATTAAAAAAAAAAAAGTGGAGACAAGTAAAACAATGGTTCAGATATTAATGTGATAGAGAGATAAAAACATATCTGCTGCTAGAGTGTGCTTAAATTAGGTATTGCTGCTATTACCGAAAATAATAGCAGTGTATCTGCTATTAATCTCTGGACATAAATACAGTATGGCCTGTCAACGCCTGGAGGAAGTATATCTTTTTGTTATGTTGGCATGATAGGTAATTATGATGTTTTTTATATTTAAAACTTTTTAAAAAACACATTGTGAATTCGTAAAAAAAAAAATGAGAGAGAGAGATACAGAGAGAGAGAGAGAGAGCAGGACACTCAATAACGTGGCCATCTGCCGACAACAGACTACTTCAGGACAGCCATCTGACCATGGCTCTCCCTACTCTGAATTCTGTTTACGATGTCAATGCCACAGGTCAAAAGGTAGTAAATGGAAGGCAGAAGAACTCGAGACATTTTGGCACATCATCAAATGCTTCCAGTTACTAACTGGGGCTTCAGGAATTCAGTTCAGTTGAATGTACTATGGTCTTAGTTCTTTATTTAGCATGATTGGAAAGAACCTAGAGATGGTTACAAACAAATCATTTAAAATAAGTTCTTATGGATATTAATGCACTGAATTTTTTTTTCCTGAAAAGAGACAGTAAGTGGAGAACGACTAAGAGCAAGCATATGAAAAACAGTAAACTTCCCATTTAAATGAGAAAGAACTAAAACATAAAGTTCTTCTACCTAGTAGAATGGAGTACAGTATGCAAGTTCGAAGTTCAACATTCTCCTTTGGAGAAGATATATTTATATTTATACTCTCTAAGTATATAATTCTTATACAGCCTGTCCAGTTAATCCTAATAGGCTGAATGCACCAATCTCTCCTGCTAAATATAACATCACAGTGCCTCTGATGCTTACCCAGTCAAGTTCAGATTCTTCAACCTAGCATTTCAAGTCCTTTCCAATGAGACCCAAACTATGACTGCAGTCTTACCTGCCTCTCTCTCCCTACATGTGTTCTTTGCTTGAAATGACCTATGATCCTGCCACATGGAAAGCTGATGGCAGACGTTTCTACCTCCGAAACTTGAATGCTTTTCCTCCTCCTCACTGCTTTTTCCTTTTCAAAACCGTACTGTGCACTCAAGGTCTCCCTTGATTTGTCTCACCAGATATGATACTCTGTGTGCAGAACATTCATTTTTCTCTCTTTCTCTTCCCAAACTGAACTGTAAAGTTGTGAACTACTGAACTACACTGCATTGCATAGAGAACTACAAAGAACTAACTGCTAAGTCCTCTGTGTTCTCTTAAGTCATCTGAAGTGTCTACATCTCTTTCAGCACATGAAGGCGAAATTTTATTATCTTTCCTTGGATTTTTCTGTAACAGCCTAATGTTACAGAGCAGAGGGGCTCTGGAAGGGGACTGCTTGGAATCTACTACTTACTAGTTTGGGTAAATCTCTCTCCTCAACTAAAACAGTAACAGGTTAGTAATAGAACCTAAGTCCTTAGGTGGTTATGAGGATCCGATTGGATGAGAACACTTGGGATTGGGCTGATACATAAATAAACAAGCAGGCGAGATTTATTAAACTGAAAAACTACCTCAAAATAATTTAAGTGTCAAAAGCTCACTTGTTATACATGGTTTAGGTTCAGGTAATCCCTGACTATTTGAGCACTTTATGCTCACATGTGTACTTGTGTTGCAATGGCAAACTTAATACGTATATACTAAATGATGAATGTACTGCACTTAAGCAAGCTAACAGTATGTTCAATTTGGAAGAAAAAGGGCACAACTAAAACAAATGCATAAAAATTATGGAAGTGTATTATAGAATATAGCTTTAAATAGTGAGGCGCAATGGTGGTTTTCAGATGTCTCCTTCTTTGAGATAGAAGTCTACTGTTTGACTTGTCTAGGTTCAGCTTTTAGATCCCTCTTTATATGAATATAGAGTACCACACATTTGTATTTACTGGCCCACCACTAGGGGCCAAACAGGATGCTAGCCTGGATTTCTTCCAGGCTTGTTATACAATTTGACTAAGTAAAACAGATTATACTCATCAGTGTTCTCAGTGCTTGTATTCCTGATGATAATGTGAAGATAGATGAATATAAAAAACGTGTTTTTTCCCTAATATGTAAACAACTAAGACACAGATAAGTAAAGTACTGAAAATTAGATTTAAAAAATTATTTTTAATTAGTGTTTTTTATTTATTTTTGAGAAAGAGAGAGAGAGACAGAGTTGTGAGCAGGGGAAGGGCAGAGAGAGAGGCACAGAATCTGAAGCAGGCTCCAAGCTGACAGCACAGGGCCCGACGTGGGGCTCGAACTCAGGAACCGTGAGATTGTGGCCTGAGCCGAAGTCGATGTTTAACCAACTGAGCCACCCAGGAGCCCCGAAAATTAGATTTTTAAGTTACAGTTTTGAAACTAAATATTTATCAGTATTGCTTAAGGCACATGAATGGGCTTCTTTGTAGATAAAAAGAGCATAATTTCCTAAGATTCCACATCACCTACTAGTTAATGTAATTCTTGTAAAAAAGAATTACATTAGTGTTGCTTATTTTATTTTTATTAATTTTTTTGATGTTTATTTATTGTTGAATGAAAGAGAGAGGCAGAGAGAGAGAGGGAGACGCAGAATCTAAAGCAGGCTCCATCCAGGCTTTTAGCTGTCAGCACAGAGCCCAACTCAGGGCTCAAACCCATGAACCATGAGATCATGACCTGAGCTAAAGTCAGATGCTTAACTGACTGAGCCACCCAGGTGCCCCTAATTTTGCTTATTTTAAAGGCAAAGCTTTCTATTACTTGTCACTCACAACACATTTTATCTATAATCAATTTTTTCCCAAAATGTAAAATATGACAAATTTTATTTCATCTGATCACAATTTTCATTAATATAAATACTCCTGAAATACAGTACCTCCCAATAGTAGGTCCTCCCTATATAGATATCAAATTCGTATCTACTCTGCACACATGTTTATACTGTTTATCTCTTTTTACACTGAGGATTCGATATATTAAACATTTATTTCCTGACAAATATTTTGGGATGTCTTTAAAGTCCCCTCCATATCTGCATAACGGACTTTAATAAATGGGTCACTGTTTTCGTGTCATAGAAACTGCAGTCATTATGTACACTTACTCTCAGGTGGTTAGTTTTTATAAATATCCTGCATCTGCATGAATCACAGCATTCATATGACAACAATACACCAAGAGCTAATTATCATGAAACTTTGTATACAAATATTTTTCAAGAAGCTGGGAAAGCCTTTTTTGTTTTGTTTTGCTTAATAATTAATGCATCCCTGTATAGATTAAAAGGTGGTAGCATAAATATATTCTTCATATAGGTCTATGCTACTTTACTGTACTTTATATATAATATTAGCATTTTATTGTCTTCAGTTCCCAGTTAATACGTAAAACAATGTGATGCAACACATAGGAAAAGATGGAAGAGAAGGAGTGGACACAGTGAATTAGGGGCACTATAGGATTTCTTAAGGGACAGCCACGTCACTGTGCCTTTAAAAATAAAAAAGTTTAATGGTGACCCAAGGGAACAGATAACAGAGCCTTCTGCCTAACTGCAGCATGTATTCTGATTTCCTTATCTAAACATACCAGCACTGGTTGTATTTTTAAAAAATGTTTAATTATTTATTTTGAGAGAGATTGAGAGAGAGAGAAAGAGAGAGAGAATCTCAAGCAGGCTCCATACTGTCAGTGCAGAGCCCAATGCAGTTTGAACTCATGAACCATGAGATCATGATCTGAGCCAAAATCGAAAGTCAGACACTTAACCAACTGAGCCACCCAGGCGTCCCGGCACCGACTGAATTTTAATTTGATCACTTCCTTCCCAAAGCAATTTTGTATAAAATCTACTGTGCAGATTACTAGAAAACCCTCATCAGTATCCATGACAAGACTAACATGGTCTTAGTTTGTACTGCTGATTCCTACTCTCCTCCTTGAAAGGAGGGGATCTCCCAAGTAGCTGTGTCGGTCAGAATTATTTAATACAGAGTAATGGAAAGAACGGGCTTTGCAATTAGATCTGATTTTCCATCTTTGGCTTCATCATTTATTAACATTGTGTTCTCATACTTGTTATGTAACATCTCGGATCTTTGAGTTTCCCATCACTAGAATAAGGATAAGAAATGCCGTATCTTTTATTGTACTATTTTGAAAAGTAGAAAATACATAGGTAATTGATTTATTTATTAAAAACACTAGATGCTAGGCATACGAAGATATATAAAAGGCAGATTCTATCCTCCTATAGAAGCTTGTAGTCTAGTACAGGTTTATCAGCACTATAGTGCTGATAATAGTGAGGTTTATCAGCACTATAATAAATTTTGTTACAAGGCACATTGGCAGTAAAAAAGAAAGTAATGGCAAATTCTTCCTGGGGGGCAAATATCAGGAAAGATTTCAGAGAAAGTTATCTTTAGCTATCTTCACAAAGATTCAGTCCTGTGATCAATAAAGGGTTACCACTGTTGTCATGTTAACATGACATCTGTCTCCATTAAGCAAAATCCTTGATCTCAGTCATTAATGGCTAAATCTACATGTTCATAGAAATCATGTTCTCAAAGGGGCAAATTAAATGATGTCTTGCAAACTGGATTCATTTGAATTACTTTGTGCAGTAAAAGCTGTGTAGGGTGATCCACTCGTGCCACCTGTCTGGGACTTTCATGGTTTTACCACTAAAAGTCCAGCATCTCCAGCAACCCCTCAGTCCCAATTTTAACATGGAAAATCCCTGTGCTGGAAACTCCCTCAGTCCTAGGCAAACAGGAACAACTCATCACTCTAGATCTATGGTAATGGTTAATATGGCTTAAATGAGTGGAGTTATCATTCCACCCACAGTGCATTCATGTTGAAATGTGGAACTGGAGATCATTTCTACTCAACCAACCATCAGACACATTCATAATAACCTGTTACTAAGGATGTGGTATGATGTTAGACCCTATACCAAATTCAACTTTTTACCTTCATATTTAAATGTAACCAAAGGTAAAACTGAAGGATTAACAAAAAGGTGAAATGTCACAGTTTCATTTACAACATGACAGAGATCCTCAATGTCCAAAATAATATAATATTTTATTATTTTGAAAGCAATCAAATTTTCTTTATTTCTAACCAATGAGAGAGGAGTAAGGTAATAAGGATAGTTAGCTCAGAGGAGCAAACATACTTACAAATTCATTAGCAAAAATCCCCTTCATTCTCATCAAAATGAGCGTGTCTCCATTCAGGAATACTCTGAACTTATTATTTTGCTCTCAAGGAAGTGAATATATGAGACCAGAGAAACAGCTTGGGGTTACAATTTAGCCACGGCTCACTACATGTTGAATTAAAGCCATGTTAACTGCCTTGACCCCTCAGCTTCTTAAAAAATAAATACCCGATCATTCTGGTAACAAATGACCAGTCAAATGAATTCTGAATAGTAGTGTGGTATCTTATAATGTAGAGCAACTTTATATTATACTACAATGGCAGGAAGGGGAGGGGACTACATTCGATCTGTCCTCATATTAGGATAAAAAATTAAAGGGGCTTTTTTGAGGGAGCTAAATACTGAATTCTTCTGAGAAAGACAACCAAATTTATCATGCTCAGAGGATTACTGAGCAATAAAAGAATGGTATGGACCTCTTTCCAATTTTGAAAAGTTGTATTTCATTTATAACATTAAAACTACAATCTAGAGAATAAACAGGTACTATATATTGTTAAGAGTTAACTAAACCCTTAATCAATACATTTAAATTATTGGCATTTATAGTTCTGGAATTCTAGAAACTATGATGGGTGCAGAACATTGCATCTTTTATGTACAAAAATAAGTATGAAAAGACAAATTAGTCTTCCTTTACCGATAACAGATAGCTTATAATCTAATAAAGATATTTGTTTTTTACTTTTCTATGCCATTTTCTTCCTTATATTTTTCAATTTTCATCCTACTCAAGCAGTTGTTGGTGTATAATGGCCAACTTTTACCCAGCTTAATTCACCAATCAATTTACACTTTTTAATCCTGTACTTTTAAAATTATGCAAAAATCTCTTGCAATACAGAGATTTAAAAGATACCAGCGATTCAGCATGTAACTTTGCACTAGTCCATTTGCTGCATGTGACAATCACTTCCAAATAAAGTAATGAAAATGGTTATCTACTTCTTATCCCCACCGGTAAAGTAATATTAATTAATTTCACCAAAGCCTGGAAGTCTAATTTAACCTCCTTTATTCTTATGTTAATTGCTTTGAAGAAAGTGATACAATTGATTTCGACAGGAGCTTATTTCAAAAGCCTTGTATATAATGAGAGTATTTCTGAGCTCATTAAAGCTGACCATCATATAAAGCCAGGGATGAGTACTTTAAAGAACTATTAATTGGACTCAAACAGAGTAAGAAAGTCTACACCAGTCATTTAAAACAATGCCAAGAGAAAAAAAAATCTGCTGAATGTAGGCTGTAAGACTAATAGCAAAAATAGTTACTGCTGATAGCAATCTTAGACCACAGGTGACATTTACGTTATTATTGTTTCTGCTTCCTAAGCCCTAAGCACATTCTCTGCTCTCCCCCCACCTCACCCTTTTTAAGTAGTCTCTTTGAGATCAGTGACTTAGAACATTAGCTGAAAAAAATCCCATGAGATTTTCAAGATGTACTGTTGTGAAATGTAAATTTATACTCCACTCGACTTGAAAACAATTTAAACGTAATTTAATCTATAGTTTTTTTTTAATGACCAACATCTCAATAAACAATATACATGATTTACCAACATAGGAGATAAAGTAGTATTTGTTTATATTTATCTATAATATAATGTGATCAATGCAGAAAAGATCAAGAATTTAGAAGGTGTTTGTAAACAGAATCTACGCTGAAAAGATAAGGTGACAGCAAAAGACACAAAATCTGCCTTTCTTACTGACAGGTGTGACTAGGTAGAGTCAAAGAGGAAAAGATTTTTTCATTAGGGGGAAAAAGTTTTGGTCAGTGTTAAAAATGTGCCTATATTAACTTCCTAAGAGTAATTACAGGGTTTGCAGTGAATTTGGGGGAGAAGCTGATACATTCTGCTTTCAGTTACATGGTCTCAATGGTCTATGAGGCAAGTGGAATATACTTGAATATGCTTGAGGCAAGGGAATATGCATCTTTTCTCTCTGGGAGAAATTCCAGAGAATATAAATGATTGAATGAAGATTTTGAAGGAATTAAATATTTTAATGATCATCTGAAGTCTTCATGCTGCAGAGAAATGGTGAGGTTGAACATATTCCTCAAACTATCTAATTTAATTATATGGGTGACCCTTGAACAACATGGATTTTAACTGCATGAGTCCACTAACACAAAAAAATTTTTTTTTATAAATACAGTACAGTATTGCAAATGTATTTTCCTTATGATTTTCTTAACATTCTCTTTTTTCTAGCTTATTTGGTTGCAAGAATACAGTATATAATACATATAACATACAAAATATGCGTCAATCAACTGTTTATGTTATTTTAAGGCTTCCAGCCAACAGTAGGCTATTAGCAGTTAAGCTTTTGGGGAGTCAAAAATAGTATGTGGATTTTAGACTGCATGGGGTCAGCACCCCAAACCCCGTGTTGTTAAAGTATGACCAAAAAGAGAAGCTAGGCAATTTTGGAAAGAGTAAGATTAAATATTTACTAACATTTTTCAAAATTACTCACCTTTGGAAGAGAGTATGATCAATGAACAGCAAACGTTAAAGATTTGGCACATATTTCAAATATAATTCAGTTTCTCTCCATATTATTCAAGTAAACAGAAAGCCATTCATTAAAAAAAATCATTTCTTGAGAATCTAGTACTTGCAAAGCACTATGGATGACAAAAAGATAAGACTAAGTCCCTGCTTTTTACAGAACTTGAAGTAGAGTTACGACCTAAGACTTGTACACTGAAAACTACAAGACATTAATAAAAGATAAAAGAGGACACAAATAATTAGAATGATAATCCATGCTCATGGATTGGAAAAATTAATATTGTTAAGAGGTCCATACTACCCAAAGGAATATATAGATTCAATGCAATTGCTATCAAAATTCCAATGGCATTTTCCATAGAAACAGAATAACTCTAAAATTTGTATGGAACCACCAAAGATAGCCAAAGCAATCCTGAGGAAGAAGAAAAAAAACTGGGGGCATCATGCTCTCTGATTTCAAGCTACATTACAAAGCTATAGTAATCAAAACAATATAGTGTTAGCATAAACACACACACACACACACACACACACACAGAGTAATGGAACAGAGTGGACAGGTCAGAAATAAACCCATGCATCTATGGTCAATAAACTTATGACAAAGGAACCAAAGGAAAAGGACAGTCTCTTCAATAATGGCACCAGAAAACTGGGCAGCCACATCCGAAAGAATGAAACTGTCTTACACTGTCTTAGACCATACACAAAAATTAACTCAAAATGTATTAAAGACTTAAAGGTAACACCTGAAACCCTAAAACTCCCACAAGAAACATAGGCAGTAAACTCCTTGACATTGGTCTTGGCAGTGGTTTTCTGACTCTGACACCAAAAACAAAAGCAACAAAAGCAAAAATAAACAAAAGTCTGGAGGATGGGATTCTAGAACCTACTCTCAAGTCTATACTGCAGAACCAGGCTGTCAAAGGTGCTGCTTAATCCTGCCATGATCAGGAAGCTGCTCATCAAATCAGAACATACATCTATTTTACATCTATAAATATAGAACCACCTCAGTCGGAGCTGCTATATTCACAGTTACTGGTTCCAGAACAGCATCACCGTGCTCCAATCAGGAAAACCCATGTGCAAAATCAGAAAGCTGCCACTACAGCTCCAGGATCCCACCTTTTCTACTATCAGGAAGGCATTTCTGCTAAATCAGCAGGTCTCGGAAATACAGGTTGGCTCCAGAACCGTAACATATTTGCTATAATCCACAATGATAAAATACATGCCCAATATCGCATTTATCTGAGTTCCATTTTCAAGTCTCACTGCAATTGCATCTGATGTGGAACCTGAATCACACTTGGATCACCAGCTATAATGGGCTTGAAGAAATTGTTTTAGCTTTCTACTCTCCACAGGAAAAGGAAGTCACACTAGGATAAAACTAGAACAGACATTCTGAGCCAAAACTCCATTAGACTGCATTAGACTCACTCTTACTTCTCCATGTTCATCTCTGAAAATACCAAACATTTTTCTTTATTGTTATAAAGTAGATTGTAGATTTGGTTCATCGTTGATCACAGCCCCAAAGTCTAGAACATTCCTACTGTAAATAAGTGCTTAATAAATTAAACACTACTCAATGAAAAAAAACCAAACATTTCTTGAGAATCTAGCACTTACAAAGCCTACAGATGATGAGGAGATAAGGAAGATCAAGTGTCTAGAGTCAAGGAGACAATATTAGTAATTAAAGTAATTAATTTAAGTAATATAAAGTGACTTGACCATGCCCAGTTGGATAGACTGACATCAACAAGGGTCCAAATCCCATACTTATATTTTGTTTCCCTTCAGTTGCTGTAAATGGAAGACATTAGGGATGAACTGGAGCAAAGTCAACTGTTCACACTGCTGCTGTTCTTCCTGCCAGAACCACATGACAGTAACAAATTATGATACTGACTGCTCATACTAGACATTCCTCAGGCACACAGAACAAGTCGAGAACAGGGTGGTGGTATAAGCCAATATATGCATATTTGATAAAACCATAGCTAATATTGATTAAATGTCAGCCATTGTTAAAGTTGACAAAATCTCAGGCACATATATCACCTCACTTCACCCTTACAAGAGAACTATATCAATTTCATCAGTGAGAGAAAAAAATGAAAATGGCAAAATTTAAGTAGATGAGTGATTGCCAAAGGACGCAGGGCCAGTAAATGGGAGAGTTGAGAGTAAAACGGAGATTTGTAAGCTTCTATTATATTGAGCAATTTAGAGCTTAACTGTGAGAAAGGCAACTCAAATGACAGCAGGTTTGCCACAGAGAGGAGCCAGTGGAGAGCAAAATGTTCTACAACCCCACCTAGTGAAGTAAACAAAGCCTCATTAGGGTCAACATATGGCCATGTTGTGTCCATGTTGTGGTTCATGATGGCTGACTTATCAGAAACAAGTTCCCAGGTGTCTTTCTCTTGGACTTTTCCCAAACCAATGAGGTCATCCGATAGAAAGAACCGGAGCCACCAACTTTTATATCACCATCAGATGATACCAATTAAGTGGTCATTAAAACACCAGAATGAGACAGATAGGTTTGACTATTGCAATACTGACCTTCACAGCCCCACTCATCTATTATGACTGTTAAAATGATAACAATAATTGCTATTATTATTATTGACTTAATTAACTATTACTACTGTCATGCTTCCAGGTATATAACCCAAACGAGTGAGTGAAAAGAGTTGGCAAAGTATGCAAAAATTCCTGATTCTCTCGGTGTGTAGTCAATTGAAAAGAGAATGACTAGAAGTCCCTTTATATTTGGTAAGTTCAATGAAGTCCAGATTAACATGATAAACTCTTGAGTATTTGACAAACAAGAGAATTCTTATTTAATTTAATGAAATAATTAATAAGCTACCGTATTTTATCCATCATATATTTGCCCTCATTAAAAGCTGTAATTGCCTTTACTGTAATTGCCTTTAGTGTAACATTTCTCTTTCTCTCCCCAACAACTTCCCCCATACACCCACACAAAGCAGGCAATCCCTCCTCTCTATTCTCTCTTCTCAAGCACTTAAAATAGTTTTGGAATATGGCTGATGGTCAATAAAAGGCAGAGATGAAAAATTCAGACAGTCCAAATTTGAATTACATATCTCACTTAAGAATCCCCTGACTACAACCAGGATATCTCTATCTCTCAACAGGTAAACTACCCTCATTCAAATCTGAGCAGTAAGTATTTCTCAGACAAAAAAGGAGTTGTATGAAAGATCCGATTGTCAAAGGCTTGAGTACATCCATAAAAGTCATTCTCTCAATTAATGTGTAAAGGGTGTTAATTAAAATTCACTTCTGATTTAAAAAAATCTTGTGCAAAAAACTAGATGTAATATACTATGGAAGAAGTGTTCTTCTTCCATAGAAGAACAAAAACAAACAAAACAAAACAACCCCAAAACAAAACAAACAAAAAAACCCCAAAAACCAGAAAAATAAAAAATAAACAAAACCCACCATGAAATACTGTGAATTCAAAACTCTCAATAAAAAATACAGCTTGGTTGGTGGGTGACTGAGGAACACTAGAGAGTAATTTTCCACCAGAACATAAGTGGACATGGCCTTGCTCTTTTTAGGGACAGTGACAGAAATGGTACCATACTGCTATAGAGTATCCAACTCAGTATTGTAAAAGCCATTATTTCCTCGTTGCATTTTTTGTGCACTGTCACTCTCACTTTTTTGCTGTTGACATCTCATAGAATACCCAATCTGACTGCTCTATTACTATCATCTATATCTGTTTGGTCCACAGATTATGATTGACAAGTACCTCAATGGAGCAGATACAGCATTGGATTGGGAAACAGACTTGGGCTCAAGCAGGGTAAGTCACCATCTCCTAGTGAGGCCAAGGGCAAGCCACTCAACATCTCAGTCTTAGTTTCCTTACCTTCAAAACACCAGGGGGGAGGGGCAGAGAACAGTTTAAACTGCGAGACACTATTAGTAACTCCTGTAGTTCTAAAAAATGGAAGTAAAATCGTCACCACTTCAAAAACTATATTTGTTGTGAATGAAACAAGAAGGGACCAGTACCACATTCAGACACTTGGCCTTGCCTGGGTCTTTCTGGCATTTAATGCTTGGCTGTTGTATCAGTGGCTCTAAGAGGACCATCAGGCAGGTTGTTAAGGTCTGAGTGAAAGCGTCCCAAACCTTTTTCAGTTGCCATGTGCCAATGTAATGGAGAAGCTTTAAAACAGCACGTTAATAATCACTGCTGTCATTCCTTGTCTATCAATTTCCTTGAAAGTTCTCTAAAATTGCACACTGACCGAAAGGGAGTCAATGCTCATGGTGAGGAGAGATGTGGGTGAAAATTTTCATGAGCTTCCTAGCATGAGTAATGAATTTCACTTATGCTTCCTTGGATTTATTAAACATCACTTTTTACTTTCTGCACATGTCTTGGACTTTGAATGATTACCAGTTTGTTTAATGAAATCACATTTGATAGCACTGGTAACCCCTTGCATGTCAAAACCATAATTTCTCGGTTAAAAAAATATAAAACTGGGCACCCGGGTGGCTCAGTGCTTAAGCATCTGACTTCGGCTCAGGTCATGATCTCATGGTTTGTGAGTTCGAGTCCCACATCGGGTGAACTGGAGCCCTGCTTCTCTCTCTCTCCTCCTCTCTCTCTCTCTCTCTCTCTGCCCCTTGCTCACTTGAGCCCTCTCTCAAAAATAAATAAACAAACAAATAAAACTAAACTGCATTCATAAAACAAACATGCATACAAAATTATATTTAGTTCTTCTAAGACACTTGTACATACAGGGTTAAAAATAGGGACAAATAATAGAAGCTTCCATAGAAATACTTTTGGTTCTAGTATATTCCTGTAAAGTTGGAGTCAGACATGGGTACAATACATTAAAAGGACTTAAAATTGCTTTATTCAATTTTCATCATGATACACTGAATTTCAGCATCATAAAAGGCTTGCTATTGCATTTTTTCCATCCATATAAAGAACCTTACATTTGTAAGTGAAAAGTTTCATTTGCACCCTTATGGCAGTGGACAAAGAACATTCAGCTCAAGTGTCATTCTGGTGCAGTGTCAAATAACCTCAATTTTGAAACAGGATACTTCCAGTTCACTGCCTGATTCATGGGTCCTTAGAAATGATGCAGAGAAATGCAAAGGGTTTTCATAGAGCAGTCACAAACCCACTGCTGCAGTCAGCTGACAGAAAGTGCTTCTCCTGGAGGTATCTGACTTACCGTCTTTCGAAAGGGATGGACCGGACCACATGAGAGAAAATACAGGACTGAATAGCTTTTTAAAAATCCATTTTCCACCGTCAAAGAGCCATAATTTAAGCTTACAACTTGCTATTTATTCTTCTAACCCGTCAAAAGAAAATACAGGACTTGTAAACATAGTAGACAGTGATTTGTAAAACATAACCATTTTTTAATTATTTGTTATGTGCTCTCGTCCATCGTACAAGTATCATTTAATCTATTCAACTGTTGATAAACTAGAAGACTTTAGAACATCAGATTCTATTATAACTCTACTTAAAGAGGTCTTACCTGATAAACCGACAAACTCTATCTATCCCCTCTTAACAACAGTGCCACATCTATATAATAATTAATTTAATTGAAAACTTTATGAAGCTTTGAAAGGGATTTTACTTAACAGAGTAAGATTCATGATCAAACCACATAGACTAGATGGGGTGGTATCTGCTCAGTTTGCTGAAATCATTTGGCTGCTTTAAAATAATCTGCTTTGTGGTCTGACACTAAGCCATTTAAATAAAAGATATGTTTGGGGTTTGTTATTTGTTTTAATTATACGTGTAAATACTATGGTCATATTGGGTGCCTATTCATAAACATAACTCAATTCTGACATTTAAGTTCAGCGAGAAGAATTTGCACATTCTTGTTTTATAAAGCAAATAATTACTTTATCATTTGAGGCTAATTAAAAAAGGGGGAAAAAAGAGCTCTTTCAATCCACAGCTTATAAAGAGGGGGTGACATGGGCATCAGGAATACTTGGATGCTTTGCCAGATCTCTTCTCTAGCTTCTCTGGGCTAACTACCTCAGAGAGCATAATAATCGTAATTACAATAATCATATTAATGGCTGTTATTATGGTTATTATTTGAATGAGAATAACAGAAAAGTGGTGCTGTGAAGGTCAATATTGCAAGATGCTTTTTGATGTTCAGATGAAAGACAATATGTAAGTGAAGTATACATGTTTTTCATAAAAAATGCACTATGCATATGTAAATTAATCTTTTGGCTACATAAATATCCATTCTATAATACAGTGCAACTTATTTAACCAATAAGTGGTGAACATTTGGATTTATTTACGGAGTGCTGCTGTTATAAACAGTAACATAAATGTGGACTAGTTGGTTTGAAGCAGAATTTGGGGGTTCCGGGGTTGCAAGTATCTTTCATGTGAGATATTCTCACAGTGAAGGAAGACACAGAGAATAGCAGACTGATGAGATCAATATTAAGAAAGGGTGTTTTAAGTAGTGAATAAAAAATGTTTGATGATGAAAAAAAAGTAGAAGATGAAAATCACATATTGGATATTGGAAGAGGGTCAGAAAGAATGATTCTGGTTTCAAGGCAAGCAGAGCAGGGGCTGGTTCAGAAGGAAAATGTCAAGACATCTCCATGAAGGACAATTTGGTACCAAAAGGGCATTTGGAAAAGTAAAATGGTAGCCAATCTTTTCTTTCACTTCAAGTGTATATGATGACTTTCTAATCATATAAACATGCTTAAGTCATACTAGTTTGCTTTTTATTGCATTAACTAACCAAATTGTTGCTTAATTGAAAGCGCTTTTTTTATTGAGAGATTTTAGAAAGTCCATCTTAAAACACTCATTCTTTAGGAATCTATAAAATGTTGAAAGTATTAGTGTCTGCTTTCAGAAATTTTTTATATTTAATCAAAACAGAAAAAAGATATTAAGAAACTGGTTATGTGTGTATGCTACTTAACATTTCTAAGCATTTTAAGATGAAAATCATCTTGATTATGAAAACGGCTATATTCCATAGATGCCATTTGAACTTTAATGAATTAAGGCAAGATTTTCCTTATAGTGTAGATTAAAAATTATCCCCAGGAAAGCCCTCATTTGTTATGAAGGCTCTCTGATGCAAGGTACCTGGAACAAAGAAGTCCCTAATCAAATCAGCCTTTGCATTTCCGGATAAGGCCCCATGCATCAATCTTGCTAAGAAGTAGAAAGAATCCTAAAACAGAGTTCTTTGTAACATGATGAGGATGAACAGAGGAACAGGAACGGGAAAGCCCAGTAGTCCCTGGTCACTGAGCTCTCTTCCAAAATCCACTAGTCAAAACAGCTAACCTCGAGCCATTCCAAGCTGATTTTTCTTTTTAATTTACTTAAGAAGAATGCAGCCTAGAAACAAAGCCCAACGCACAGAGTGGTCATGAGAGAAGGAGCAATAATTAAATAACAAGACATCTCTGGGAAGACAACTCTGAGTGCGTTGTCACTGCTAGTCTCCCCAGCTGCCCCAGTTTCTGGGGCTAACATGGAAAGCCTAGCTTGGCTGCTCTCCTCTTGTGCCCTGCATGATCTGATGCCAACCACGGAACCTCTGTGGGCCCCACCCTCTCATGGCTGAAACAGCTTTGGCCAGGGTTCACTTCCTCCGCAAATGCTCCCCGGGCCCTCTCTATATGCTACAAAGGTAACAGATGTCAAAGTACTTCAATATTTTTAAGATGTTACCCATGTAATTAAAATATTTTTTCAATGTCCTTTTTGTTTGTTTGTTTGAGAGAGAGAGACAGAGTGTGAGTGAGGGAGGGGCAGAGAGAGAGGGAAGATAGAATCTGAACCAGGCTCCAGGTTCTGAGCTGTCAGCACAGAGCCTGATGCAGGACTCGAACTCACAAACCCTGAGATCATGACCTGAGCCCAAGTCGGCCGCTCAACCGACTGAGCCACCCAGGCACCCCCAAGATGTCACCCCTGTGATTTTAACTTTGATAAACTCACTGATTGTTCACTCACTCTTTCTGCAGAACATTTACAATTTCTAAAACCTAGATATGTTTTTCTAGCTTCAGAGATGTCATGTTTTGATGGGAATGGAAGGGTAGAGGTGGGGAGGGGTTGGCAGGTAAGAGTGGAATAATTCTAAAAATACCACTAAAAACCCTTACAGCTACTTTCTTAGGAGCATGTAGAGGGAAGGAGAGGCCTGAGGAACTAGCTGAAGAAGAGTAAGGAGAAGCTGTAGGTTTTGTTTGGAAGCATCTTGTTTTTAAGGTTTTATTTAAATTCCAGTTAGTTAATATATAGTGTAAGGTAAGTTTCAGGCATACAATACAGTGATTCAACACTGCCATACAACACCCGGGGCTCATTACAAGTGCCCCCCTTAATCACCATCATCTATTTAACCCATCCCCCCCCACCTCCCTTCTGGTAACCACCAGTTTGTCCCCTATAGTTAAGAGTCCGTTTCTTGGTTTGCGTCTCTCTTTTTCCCCCCTTTGCTCATTTGTTTTGTTTCTTATTCCACAATAAGAAGTGCCATGTATATTATAAATATTATAAATATTATATATATATATATAATGGAATATTGCTAATCCATAAAAAATGATATACATCATAATATATATAATATATTATATATATAATTGAATTTTGCTAAGCCATAAAAAACGAAATTTTGCCATTTGCAATGACATGGGTGGAGCTAGAGAGTATTATGTTAAGCAAAATTAGTCAGAGAAAGAAAAATGTCACATGAAAGCACTTTCTGCTGGCTCAAAATGGAATGAATTTACAGGTTCTAATCCTGCTTCTCTTCTTGCCTAAAGCTGGAACGCAGTCCAACCTCCAAATGCCCTTACCTCACACTTAGCTATACCTGTGCTTGACCACACTGCCGAGGCAGCTCAAGTCTGTGCTGGGGTCCTGTGCTATAATTAGTACAGTGAGGAAGGAGCTTCAAAAATGTTCTAATTAAACAAGAAAATCCTTCAAAATCAACAGGAATACTTGATGCCATAATAAATCAAACAGAAAAGCTCAAATGTTTGGAAATCTAATGACATAAATATGCTTATAACATAATATTTAATTTTTAAAAGGAAGATAGAAAATCAAATAGACAGCTAGATATCATTTTGACAAATACCCAGAACTCCATGGGATAGGAATGAGAGAGAGACACCAGAAAGTATCATGTATCATTTTCTTTCTTTGGCACTTTTCACTTTTCCAACCCACTCAATAAACGTAAGAATAGCCAAAACAAAATAATGATCTTTCTAAATGGCAGGCTTAGGGCTAGCTAGGAAAATCACACTTCACTGTTTTAGCACATGCCATGAGGCAAAACTATGGATTTTGAAAGCCCTGACCTGGTTAAGACCAACTTCAGTCACTTCCCCAAAGTAAGTAATGAAATATTTTTTAACCAAATGTCAAATGACTTGTAATATTTTAAAGGAATCTATTAGAAACCTCTCTATTAACTCAAACGTCAGTACGCGGCAGAGAAAAACTGCTTGACTCTAAATGTTAGACTCCAGTCTGACTTTGCTGATCTGATCTACCTCTTTCTAGAGTCAGCCACTGGGTTTGAAACATCCTGGACAATTCAAAATAAATGCAGCTTTTAGCATTCTTGGTTAGTTTCTTTTTCTGGTGTCCACCTGAAAAGTGTCTCTATTTACAGAACGTGGGATTTACGAATCCATAGAACTCTCTTGTTACTTCCTTTGGGGCCTGGTGGGAGGGTCAGAGTGAACCTCAGCAAGAAGAAAACACCAAAAGATGATTGTCAAATCTTTAACACATTGAGGCATCACCAACAAGTCCAAATCAATTCAACTGACAAAAATACGTCAGACGAGGGACACACGCCTTGTTCTATCTTTTGCTTCCTGCCTTGTTCCCCTAAAATCTTCTTGTTGGCATTCATCACGAATGAGAAATGGATAATGAACCTCTAGAACAATATAAAATAGTATGAGAACCGGGATATTTTGAGGCTTCAGCAAGTAATTCCCAGAAACGATTCTGTTGTCAAAATATCCCTTGAGTTTTTGTATACATCATTGTTACACTCTGCTTTGTAGGCTTTGCATACTTTATTTCCTTATAAATATCTGTATGTAATAGACTTTATCAAAGAACAGTGGGGCACCTGAGTGGCTCAGTCGGTTAAGTGACCAACGCTTGATTTCAGCTCAGGTCACAATCTCAGGGTTCTTGAGTTCAAGCCCCTGGTCAAGATCTGTGCTGACAGTGCAGAGCCTGCTTGGGATTCTCTCTCTCTCTCTCTCTCTCTCTCTCTCTCTCTTTCTCTCTGCCCCTCCCTCGCTCATGTGTGCAAGTGCATGCACGCTCTCTCTCACTCTCTCTCTCTCAAAATAAATAAACTTAAAAAAATAATATTAAGGAAGAATTCTATTCTACACAACCCCTCAAAAACTGTTACTTAAATGAAAGGGGAAAAAAAGAGGACTTCATTGTTGTTAACAGAAGTTGGAACCACACTGATTATAGCAATAAAGGCTACTGAAACCAACAGGCCTTTTTCTTTTTCCGTTTCTAAACTGAAGTGGGAGTTTGTCAGAGTCTGCAATGTCTGCAGAGAAGCAGGTACCTCGTGTTTCCTCAAAAACAACAAGCAGGTACCTCGTATTTCCTTGTATCTTATAGTATAAAAATTAAACAGAAAACGGATCGTTTTGTTCTGGAAACTAAAAAAACTGAAATAAAATAAACAAGCTATGAGAATAACGCTCAGTATACTTAATTATGCCAATATATGATCTGTGTCCCTGGCATGCATAAAGCGAGAAACAATTCCAATACAGCAGGTGAGACAGCGGTGTGGTGCAGCTGGTAATCTAGGAGTCCCGCTAATGAGAATACTCCTTCTACGAGTCAGTCCCAGCTGGCACACAGCCAAGGAGGCCAACCCAACCCTGATACTCCTACCACCTACACTCATGTTTTTCCAACTGAGACCTATTCGTGATCTAAACTGGATTACTTCCCTGAGCTCCACTGGAGAATACACTCTGCTGACAATTCAAAGCCCAAGAAATCTTACCAGGAAATCCTGGCTGGAACTCTTCCCAGGGATTAAATCGTTGAGAAAGGGGAATGTGGACCTTAAACCAAGGCCTCACATGTAAAAAAAAAAAAAAAAATTAATGTTTATTTATTTTTTGAGAGAGAGACAGAGACAGAGTGTGAGCGGGGGAGGGACAGGCAGAGTGGGAGACACAGAATCCGAAGCAAGCTTCAGGCTCTGAGTGGTCAGCCCGATGCGGGGCTCGAACTCATGAACTATTGGATCCTGACCTGAGCCAAAGTCTGATGCTTAACCAACTGAGTCACCCAGCTGCCCCATATTTTTTTAAATAAAAAAAAAAGTTTATTTATTTTTGAGAGAGAGAGAGAGAGAGAGAGAGAGAGAGAGAGAACACACATGGGGGAGGGGAAGAGAGAGAGGGAGATACAGGATCTGAAGCAGGCTCCAGGCTCTAAGCCATCGGTGCAGAGCCCAGCGCAAGGCCTGAACCCACCACCTGTGATGTGAGGTCATGACCCGAGCCGAAGTTGGAGTATTAACCGACTGAACCACCCAGGCGCCCCCTCCCTAATTCCTTTTTACCATCATCATCATCTATGGGAAAATGTCATGAGATCCTTTTTATAGAAAATTCAAAAAGAAGAAACAAAAAAAATAAGATTCAAAGTGGCAATGCAGTTTGGAACTGATAACCTGTTTGAAATAGTCTAACGTGTCAGTCATCAACATCAGTCATCCAATTTTAACAATTAAGGATGAGAGAAGATCTTTAAAATGATCAAACACGTAGGGAAACAAGACCCAAGTGCATTCCAGGTCTTTAGTTCAAAGTATCTGTCCAACTAGCACTTGCTGCTTCTTCACAAAGGCACAGAGCTATGAGAAGCAGGGACGGTTTTAATATGTGGTGAGGAAAATTACATTTATCAGTATGTCTCCCTGGGAAATTCTCCTTTTCACAAATTTGACTACATTCATAAAAAAACATACTGCTATTGTGATTTTCACACTCTTCATGGACAAAAATAGACTAAGTAATAACCACCTAGAGTTTGGGTGGTGTTTCCACAGCTTCTTCTGCTTTAAGTCAGTTCAAGGCAAACTGGAAGTGATATCATAGGGATGGGGAACCATGCTCTCATTTTTTTCCCTTGAAAAATATGAAAAGGTTGCTTCCCTTTGCAAGGTTGAAACCAAAGGCAAAAGTCAACGGACCTGAACTGAATCCTTCCCTGTACTATTCCTAATAGACACTTCTCTAAAGAAGACATCCAGATGGGCAACAGGCACATGAAAAGATGCTCAACGTCGCTCCTCATCAGGGAAATACAAATCAAAACCACACTCAGATACCCCTTTATGCCAGTCAGAGTGGCTAAAATGAACAAATCAGGAGACTATAGTTCTGGAGAGGATGTGGAGAAATGGGAAATGTCTTGCACTGTTGGTGGGAAGGCAAACTGGTGCAGCCACTCTGGAAAACAGTGTGGAGGGTCCTCAAAAAATTAAAAATAGATCTACGCTATGACCCAGCAATAGCACTGCTAGGAATTGACCCAAGGGGTACAGGAGTGCTGATGCATAGGGGCACTTGTACCCCAATGTTTACAGCAGTATTTTCAACAATAGCCAAATTATGGAAAGAGCCTAAATGTCCATCAACTGATGAATGGATAAAGAAATTGTGGTTTATATACACAGTGGAATACTACTTGGTGATGAGGAAGAATGAAATCTGGTCTTTTGTAGCAATGGGGATGGAACTGGAGAGTGTGATGCTAAGTGAAATAAGCCATACAGAGAAAGACAGATACCACATGTTTTCACTCTTATGTAGATCCTGAGAAACTGAACAGAAGACCATGGGGGAGGGGAAGGGGGAAAAAAAGTTAGACAGGGAGGGAGGCAAACCAGAAGAGATTCTTAAAAACTGAGAATAAACTGAGGGCTGATGGGGGGTGGGAGGGAAGGGAGGGTGGGTGATGGGCACTGAGGAGGGCACCTGTTGGGATGAGCACTGGGTGTTGTATGCAAGCCAATTTGACAATACATTTTAGATTAAAAAAAAAAAGGACTTTTCACTTGGAGTTACTGGTGATACACATTTCTTCTGGAAGCGGGGCACAAGAGGGCAGACTTGAAAATGCTAAGGAACAGTCTGTCTTGGATCTCTGTCCCATGTTTACCTGAACACGTGACTTTAAAGTCTTCAGTGGAGGGCTTGTGACTTCACAAACTGTACATGTTTAACATGCATTACAGGGAAGTAAGAAGAACTAATCCTAATTTCTAAGCAAAATAGAGAAATTCAGCTTTCTCTCTCTTTTTTTGGGGGGGGGGAATGTTTATTTTTGAGAGACAGAGAGAGTGCGAGCGGCAGAGAGAGAGGGAGACGCAGAATCTGAAGCAGGCTCCAGGTTCTGAGCTGTCAGCACAAGGCCCGACACGGGGCTCGAACCCATGAACTGTGAGATCATGACCTGAACTGAAGTTGGACACGTAACCGACTGAGCCACCCAGGAGCCCCTTAACTTTCTCTTTAAACTACTGCATTGGACACTATGGAATTTTGGTACAGAAGTAAAAGAACTGTTTACAAAAGAAGTTCTCTTTCAAGAACTCTAAGAACAAGATCAGACAGGAGGCAAAAAGGAATATAAATTGGAATTTTTAAAATCACTGAATTTTAAATTCAAATGGGAATGCATCTTTGAATAGAAACTATTATTATTATTATTTTTTATTTTTGAGGGGGAGAGAGGGGCAGAGGGAGAGGAGGAGACAGAGAATCAAGCAGGCTCCATACCCAGCACGGAGCCCGACACAGAGCTCACTCTCACAATCCTGAGATCATGACCTGAGCCAAAATCAAGAGTAGGATGCTTAACCAACTGAGCCACCCAGGTGTCCAAAAATATTGCATATTTTAATCACATTAAAATAGTATGTTCAACTTATTGCTTGTTATTTTCTTTTTATGCATTGTTTCAATTACCACAAGTATTGTCATTGTAATTTATTTACTCTGATTCTAAAAACACAGTAACTTCTTAATACTAAATTAGGAATCACTGCTTTAAATACACAGCTAAATAAGGAAGTATGTCCAACACTAACTACTTACATCTGTAGTCATGTCATGTTTGATACACCTCCAGTATCAATGGTTTGTTTTTGAACAGTGCTAGTGGAGGGGCGCTTGGATGGCTCAGTCAGTTAAGCGTCCAACTTCGGCTCAGGTCATGATCTCCTGGCTTGTGAGTTCGAGCCCAGCATCGGGCTCTATGCTGACAGCTCAGAGCCTACAGCCCGCTTTGGATTCTGTGTCTCCCTCTCTCTCTGTTCCTCCCCCAATCTCTCTCTCTCTCTCAAAAATAAAGGTTAAAAAATTAAAAAAAAAAAAGTGAACAGTGCTAGTAGAAAACTATATTGCCTCTTTCCATTTAGCAGCTTTGAAAAACTGAATAAAGGCACCAACACATTGATTGCCTCTTTAATCTTGAAATACTTCTTTCCCTAGAACACAGAATATATATCACTAAAATTACATGGATGAAAGAGCTACAAATTGAGAATGTCACTATTAATAGTCTGCCAAAATCTTCTAACAACTGCAGTGCCTCACAGTTCATATTTTGAACAAATTGAACGAACTTCTGAAATTTAATGACTATACACCTTTGCTTGAATATTCCATGGAAACAGAAAAAAACTAACAATGGTTGAGTATTATTTTCTATGGGCTTTTTGTAATAATTGTCTAATTCTATGCTGAAAATTCAACCACAGCATCACTAACATAAAAGAATTTGTTGTGCAAGCAATATGCTATGAATATACTGTGCAGAAACTGTATACTAGATTGGGTAACTACAAATTCAGTATGTAATTCAGTATGTAATTTCCATATCAAAAGAAATCTCAATACATAAATTACTGGCACTTATTAAAGAGGACATATATTCCCAAAGGATTGAATTTATCAGCAACCATGAATAATGTCAGTAAAAAGTAAAATAAAAGTGCCTTTAAGTTCTGTATTCTATCAATTTTATTTTTTTACACAATACTAAAAAAGAACAATTAATATTATTTCATTGAGTGGCTCCGCCAGGAAGAAACAGTAAATGCTTCCTGGAAATTGGAGCGTAAGTCACTTCCTATCATAAATCTATGGATTCTGTGCATTAGTAAAGACTTAACAGGACACAATAAATATTCACTGAATCAATGCATGATCTTGTCATCCAGAAATTCCTGAATTTAACAACCACTAAGTCACTAATGTGTGCAGAATCATTTCCTTCCTTCCTCATACCGATTTAGTCCTGTGGAATTCTTTCTCCATAGTGTCTCTTACACCTATGCTTTCCTTCCTACACACTCTCGCCATTGAGATTATCATCATTGTTCTACTCATTCATTTAATGTCAGGACCATCAGTTTCTTCTGCTCCATCAGTTTCTTCTAAAAGACAGCAGCAGTACCCGGCTTGTGGGTTTTTTTTTGGGGGGGGTGGGTAAAGATTGGATGATACATGGAAAACACTGAGTACACAACTCAAGCTTCATAAATGCTATAGACCAATCCCTTCATACCAAACTGGTCTACTCACTATGTGCCCATCATACCCGTTTTGCTCGTGGCTCTTTTGCTTCAACGCCTTTCCTTTTACGTGAAATACCTGTGCTCATCACATCTGTATGTATCTTTCAATGCTCACCCCTAACATCCATCCTACATGAAGATCCGTCTGATTCCATTCTTTTTTGGCCATTAGCTGCCTTCCACCTCAAACTTCTTAATAAGACCTTGCAGAGTCTTATTTGGGTAAAATTTGGGTGTAAAGGAGGACAGGAATGAAAGGAGACCACAGGCACAGACTGGCAGAGTACTACATATTTGAGAAATGTGTGACCACCACCTTGACCAGTGAAGGGGGTTTCACACTATCTGGAGTGATGGAAAATAAGAAAAATAAAGTGGATCGTCTAGGACTTTTGCTGTTACTTCTCTCTTGAAAATTGCCTTTTGTCCATTTCTCTTCTCCAAAAAGTGAAGTACAGAGCAAGTGTTAAGTGAAACAAGAACCAGTTGATAACTTGGTAGCATAAAGAGAAAATTGAGAAGTAAAATAAGTTTTTTTTTATTATTTGTGTTGTATCTTTTCATAATAAACACAGAAAATTAAGAGTTTAACGGAAAAGCAAAAAAAGAAAAAAAGAGTATACCAGGAACACACAAGCATTTCAATTTAATAATTATATAGCACTTATTATATGTTAAGTGCTGTGTGCAGCACCTATAGACAATAACAAAAGAAATCCTTGACCTTGAGGAGTAGAGGCATGTAAACAAAGCATGTGGGAAATGGGTAGACAGTGCTGTAAAAGCCCAGAGGAGGGTTCAGTTAGCTCAGTCTAGAGATGAAGGAAACATTTCTAAGACGAGTGGGCTCCCGAAATAGTTTAAAAGATCACCAAGAGTGAGCTGTAAGAGGGATAGGGTAATGTGCTCCCAGGAAAAGGGAATAACTTGAACAGAATGTGAACACAGAACAACAAGGTCAGTTAAAAGGAAATCATAAAAAGAGGAATTATCAATTGGTTGGTTAGAAGCCTATCCAACATGCCTCAGGGCTTAATTCCATCACATGTAATGGGTTCTGGATGGGGTTACAGAGCATTCTAGCCAGATGTCACAGATTCCACCGTAACTTTTCCTCTGCATTTATAAGGACCTCTGATAGAACATGATTGTACTGATTTTATAGGAGACTCTCAGGCATGTCTTCTTCTATTGTTACCAGAAGATAAAGTCCACAATTCTCATTCTGGCAAGCACCTTGACTTACTTGACGTGGATAAAAATGGGGAGACTAAGCAAAATGGTCTTCAGTTCTTTCCCACCAGACTTCCTCCTCTCAGCTGATGATAACCTCATCCTTTCAACTGCTTAGTCTGAAATCATCCTTGACTCCTCACACATCCTTTATCCAACCCATGATTAAATATTTCTGTCTTGGAAAGACATTCAGAATCCAATAATCCAATAAAGTCCTTAAACCCCACTGCTAGAACCCCTATAACCAAGTCTGGATTACAGCAACAGTCTCCACATTGGTTTACCTGCTTCCACCATGAAGTTTAAGATTTCCTCAGTGATCTCTTTAAAACCTAAGGCAGGGGCACCTGGGTGGCTCAGGTGGTTAAGCGTCTGGCTCTTGATTTAGGCTCAGGTCATGATCTCACAGTCTATGAGTTCAAGCCCTGAACTAGGCTCTGTGCTGACAATGTGGGTCTGCTTGGGATTCTCTCTCTCCTTCTCTCTCTACCCCTCCCCGGCTCATGCTTGTGCGAGTGCACACGCTCTCTCTCTCTCAAAATAAGTAAATACACATTAAAAAAAAATCCTAAGGCATATTGAGTCCCATTGCTGCTCAAAAGTCGGCAATGATTCCCCATCCCCAGCTGGTGGGAGAGCCACCCTACTTTCAGCTGGCACACCAAGTCTCACCACTTCCCTGAAATCAGCTTTTACTCTCTCAATCACTATGCTCAAGCCACACCGATCTTCTGTTTCTCCTCCCTGCCTCAGGATGCCAGGCTTTTGCACTGGCTTCTTCCTCTGCCTGGAATATTCTCCCCCCGCCCCCCATATCCACATGACACTCTTACTTTTTTCAGTCTTTCATTAACTATTACCTTCTTGTATTTAAAAATGCACCCTTCGCACTTTGACCACTTTACACTGGCTATTTTCCATACAATTTACCTCCTTTAAAAATAGTACAGGATTGGGCTCAGTCAGTTAAGCATCTGAATGGCTCAGTCAGTTAAGCATCTGACTCTTGGTTTCAGCTCAGGTCATGATCTGGTGGTCTCTTGAGTTTAAGCCCTGCATCGGCCGCTGGCAGCACAGAGCCTGCTGGGGGTTTCTCTCTCTCTCTCTCTCTCTCTCTCTTTCTCTCTCTCTCTCTCTCTCTCTCTGCCCCTCCCCCACTCAGACTGTCTCTGTCTCTCTCTCAAAATAAATAAATAAACTTATAAAAAATTAAAAAAATAAAATAGCACAGGATTTCCTTATTTATTATTCTTTTTATTATTCCATTTTATTATTTTACGTATTTATTATTCTTTATTATTTTCTCCCTTTAGCAGTTAAACTGGAACAAAGCTTATTAAGTAAGCATTCAATAAATAATATGAAGACAGGAAAAAAAATGAAGTTCTTCCAGCTCTAAAAAATGATCTAATTTATTAAAAGTGGCAAGAGATTAGAAAAAAGCACAATGAGGTGACATCTCCATTTTTTTAGACCAGTCTCTGTTTCTTATTAACTATGAAAATATGTAAAGCCCAATCATTTAATTCTTTTGGATGTTGGTTTCCTCAGGAGTAGAGTAAAATATCTTGACCAGCTTATCTATAATAGCTCTTACATCTTTAAAATATAAATGATTCTGATTTGATTCTGTTTAATAAAATTCAGATACTTCCAAATCATTATTATCTCATAATGGACAGCACCAATCAGCACATTAATTCATTGACTACTTCTGGATGATCAGTAAAATTCTGCCTTGCTAAAACGATAGCATTATGGAATTCAAAGCTTCTGCAATTGTTCACCAACAACTAAGGGGAGTTCTTTGTCTCCTTGTGGACCTGCACCCAATAAGAAGACACAGCGACACATTTAATTATGCATGCGTATGACTATCCATAGTATTATCAATCGAGGCCATCTTGCTGGTGAGGAGGGTTTTCTCTCTGAAACCATCTAAAACCATGTAGTTCTATTTCTGGCTGACAAGTAGACAGATGATTATCCCTCTCAGCTCTCCTTCTAATTGCTGAAGACAATGCAGAGATGACAATAGCACAAAATACACAAAGGAAAAACCACACGAACAAACCAAACCAAAATGGTAGTGTACCCACATCTTTGTCAAGATGTCCCTGGAAATTCCCGTCCCTTTCGTCAAGCCTATTATAGCAATAGCAAGCTATCAAATTTGGAATTCAAGGAAATGTAATTTAAAGAATTGCATAGTAATGGTGGCTCGTGCTTACACAGTGCTTATGTGCCTGGTACTATTCCAAATGCTTTACGTGCATTAACTGATTTGATCCTCACAAAAACCCACGAGCTAGGTACAATTATTGCCACCATTTCACATACAAGGCAACCGGGACACAGACAGTCTATATAACTTGTACTGTCACACAGCCATACACAGAGCTTGGATTCAAACTCACACAATCGGGATCCAGTGTGTGTTCTTAATCACTACACTATCACGAAATAAAATTCCCTGTAGCCTGAAGTCTCTTACTCCCCATGATGTGAACTTTTCAGGAGAATGTATATGTTGCTATATATGTGCTACACATACAAGCTTTGCAAATCATACAGTAAGATGCCCAGAATCATGTTTCCATAAACTCTGTAACGACTGCAGTCTATATTAAATTCCTCCAAGTTAAGATTTCAGAAATGTAAGGTGTGGTTTCAAATCATTTTCTTTCTTCCTGTGTTGCCATAAGCAAGTCACTCTTGGGGTGCCTCAATTTTTATTCCTGACATATGCAAATGGGACACCTACTTCACATGAAATATTTTTTTTCTAGACATTGTAAAGACCACAAAAATGAACCAGCTATAACTCAGAAACCTTCCAGTATAAGTGATAAGCAAGCATCCAAATAAGAACATCATGAGTGTGAATGGGGTAAATACCTTGATGAGGCACAAACAACGTGCTATGGGGCTCTAGAGGAGGGAGGGTCTACATCTGATCTGGAAGGTGAGTCCTGAGGCCTGAGCAGAACTAGGGAAGGTAGAGACTGTGGGAATGGAACATTTTTGGTAGAGGCAATAGAATGTGCAGACTAGAGGATAGAAATAAAATAATATTCCAGGTAGAATCCCAATTGGCTAGGACATGGTCCATACGGTTTGTGGCGGGGAAGGGGCAGCTGGAGTTGGATCCGTAGGAAGCCTGACATCCTGCTATGAGAGGACCTTGGATACCAGACAAGAATTTATGGGATAATATAAGTGTTTTCTAAATATTGGCTATGGTGAACTCAAGAAATGAAAATGAAGTGAAAGTCATTTCTCTTTTATAAATCATAAGATTTCTCAAATCTATTTTGCAACATATAATAACACACATTGACGCTACAGCTTTATAGAGTTCATATGTTCAAAAAGTAATTTCCTATTAGGTATTATAACCAATGTCTAAAGATTACTAACTCCATTCTACATATTATGAGAGGAGTGACAAGTGACCACATAAGAAATCAGAATTAAACTCGGGCCCTCTAAATCTAAGCTCCCAAAGACCCAAGCAGTTACTCTTCCTCTCCATCTGTCATTCACCTGTCATCCCGAACTCTGCTGATCCAGAACACAGGAAGAGTCAGGTTTGAGAAGCAACATATATGTCACCAAAGCTTATGTATTTCTCAAGGAGAGAACCTCTCTCAGTGACATTTTACCTTTTATACAAATGTTTAATCTGCTGGAAACTTGAGTTACAAACCCCACGAGAGATCAGAACTGTGAATTAAAAGAAGTGTGGAAAACTATTTCATTAATATATACCGATTGCAAACCAGCCTGATAGCAGAAAGCATACAATACATAAAAACACCAACATTTTCTGGTTGTGTGTGATCACTGGCAAGAAGTTGAACATTGTTGAGCCTGTTTCTCTGTGCTAAAAGATTTGGTTTCTACTGTCTCTATGAAACCTAATTGTGATTCTGCAATAAGCTAAGACACATTCAAAATATATACCACTCTAAGGTTAGAGTTTCTAATATAACTCAACATGATCTAATAAGATAACATTATTCAAGAAAGTTGTAATATAACCCACTATATCCTCAAGACATAACAGTACCCAACATTGATAAATCCTATTTAATAAGTAGCTGAGATTATTAAAATATTTCAATCCAAAATGGAGAAAATCAATTTTTCATGGTGATAAATCATTAGCTATTTAGAAAACTCAGCAATCCAGAACAACCAATTTCCCAAAGATTTTTCATAAGCCAAAGACTTAATGTACTGATCGCAATGTTTTTATGTATAGTTCACTAAATAGGTAGGTGTTATATAGGTCCTTGACCTGGGCAGGGGTTAATTTTGATATCTCCCTATGGTCATTGAAGTAGAAAGATAAAATGAGTAAAGTAATTATTTTATATAATGTATTTTCTGTTCTCTTTGAAAAATCACAAGAGTTGTGTGATGGGAAAAACTCTAAAAATGCAGCTTGCTTTAAGGATCATAGTGTGAAAAGATCAGAGTTGTAACACTGAATGTTGCCACTAATCATTCTTAAGATTTGCTTTGTAGGCGAGACTTAGCATCATGTAACAATCAATGGTTACTGATTCCTTTTGCTCCCAGAAGAGCAAGCAATTATGACCCAGGAAGCTTCACCAAGGGATTACAAACAAATGCTAACAAGAGTTCAATTCCACTGTCCTTAGACCATTCCATTTATTTATGGAGCTTTTATTGCATGACACCAACATATTTCATAAAACAAATACTTCCTGTTACTTAGCAAAGGAAGAGGCAACACTGAAAGTCGTCAGGCTAATCATGGTCGAGTCTGCGGTTAAGGTCTCACTTCACTCTCTCCCCCAACTCATCCAGTGAGAAACCACAGGTCTGGGCCATCTGCTCCATAACCTCTGATGCTCTGGGCGGGACACCACCTTCAGAATAGGGTGGGAGAATGGGGACGACCGTGCAGTGAGATTAGTGGAAAAGTAATGGCGGGGTTTGAACAGCAGAGTAAAGAGAAAAGTAACCATGGGATAGCAAGTAAGAAAGAAATACAGGGAGAGAAAAGGGAGAAGAACTGGAGAAATAAAATCATATCAACATTTGACATGGACATAGTTACCTAAGTTAAGACTTGAGGATCCTAGTGACACGTGTTTCCTTACTAATTAAGTTTTATTTCTTGTGGCAACTCTCCTTGTCTTCCATGTTGTTCTTATGTTCCTTCCAAGTAGATCTGAATGAATATTTGGACATCTGGCTTACTTTTGAATTATGAGTTTTTATAATAAGATAAGTTATGGAGGAGAGGTGATTTCTTTTTTTATTAGAAAATTTCTTGAATATAAAATTCTATACTAACTTTTACTTAAAACAAAGTCCATAAATTTCCCCTTTGGTGAGGATAAACGGCACCTCAAGAAAGATGCTTCAAACACTCAAGTGCTTATCACTGAAGATTTGTGCCGTAAATCAACACTCGTCACATCATGTTATTGATGACAAATAGAAGATGTTTTTACCTCGGGATATTTTCCACTATATTTCATCACATTTTCTTGGGTCAGTCAGCTTATTTGCACTGCTCAGTCAGAACAACCTATACCTGGGTAAACTCTGCCCAAGATTGTTATCAAATATTTCCCCCTTAAAAGTGGCTGCCTCATTGCTCTGATATTGATTCAGAGTTCCACTTGTGCAGTTAATCCAATATACTTGAGTTAATAACAATCAAGATGACCAAGCATTAAAGTTTTCACATAATTCTAATTCTACTTAAAGAATAAATGAAAATACATATATTTTGCTAATCACTATACATTTTGTAAATGAAAGGCTCTCATAAATTATAACAAAAAATCAAAGTGCCTTAAGTGCATGTACCCAGAGCAGCACTAATTTTCTTTTTTTTTAGAATTGTGACCAGTAATCCAGCTTATAAAAGTTCATTTGAAAATCACTGTGACAGAATCTCCAGCATATTTTTAAGGTATAATTACTCTCTACTTCTATAACAATATTTTTTTCTTTTTTACTTTTTACAAGCCTCTAGCAATTAAATGTGGAACTAGAATTGTTTTTTTTTCAAACATTGATAACTTTTTCCTCTACACTTTAAAGGTTTTTATTTATCCAATTTTATTAAGTAATCATCAAACCATCTTCCCTTTTATTTGGAATATTATGTGTATATACATATTATGTGTATATATATATGTATATATATATATATAATTCATACCATATATAGTATTTATATTGTAGATATAGTATCTTTAACCAAATTAAAAGAACTTCTGCATTTGATTTCACTCAAAGATTGTATGTAAATTGTTATTTCCATGGGCTTTGTGAAATGGTGAAAATGGCTTAATTCCTATCTTTTGGGGTCTAGAAATCCCAGTTGGCAACAATGAAGAGTTAGGTGAATGTAATTTTCATTTAGATCAAGGATTCATCCCATGCACTACAGCTAAACCATATAGATTCCTTTTCATTATCTCAATCTTCCCACAGAATGTGCTTCTTTGACAAACACAGTTTTAGTCACCTTTCCCCCCTCTTCCAAGTAACTCCTTATCATTGTACCCAGGAGAAAGCCCATTACGTCCTAAATTTTGGACATTACCCTAAGAATAATTATATATTCCAGCCAATTTTGGGGGGAAAATCACTCTTTTTATGGTACTAGGATTCAAGAAATTGTAAAGTTCTATTATCAGTCTAATAGAAACCAAATTAATTCACCTTTTAAGACTACCTATAATTTATTCCTAAGAATGTTAACACTCATGAGTATATGTGTATATGAACCCTGACAGAGAGGAAGAAGAAGAAAGAAGTTAATAATTCTTAAGCTTTGTACTCCTATGAGGTATTTTCCTTACATACAGTAACTTATCTTGTCCTTCACACAATCTCATAAGAGTTGTAAGTATTAATATCCCCATTTGTTTAGATGTAAATTCTAAATCTCAAGTCGTGAAGTGATTTGCTCAAGGTCATATGGCTTCTAAGTGGTACAGCTGGGACTTGATGTCAAGTTTCCAGTACAATTTCCACTTCACCATGATGCCTCTTCCACTCTTAGTTCTAAGTTTTTCATGAGCTTCCCTAAACTCCTAAACTCATTCTCCAAAGTGTTACAAAACCACTTTGTCAAGACCAAAGGAAGAAAAGAACAAAGAATCAAAAGTAGAATGAGGGGGAAAAAATTGGTACTGGTTTCATATTTGGTATGGTTTAGTCCTAGGACTTGGGTGTTACCCAACATCTCATTTAATCCCCTAAACAGGTCCAAGGGATGCATAGTGCTATCCTCAAATACAAATGAGGAAACAGATTCAGAGGGATGATCTACCTTGCTCCAGGCCATGAGAAAGACAGGTATGATTAAAATTCAGGTCTGCCCAACTGGTAAGCTAATGCCCCGGGACAAGAGACTTGAGACAATCCAAGATGTAAGAGGCCTGAGAGATAAATATATCTAATAATCTGCTTGGAACATGAATCTCCCTCAAATGTGTCACTGTTTAAATATTCCCATGAAGAAGAAACTTTCTTTCCAAATACATATTTTATTTGGAATAACTTTGATTATAAAAAAGTTCTCCTGTAGACCATATTGTTGGGAAAGGTATGCCCATCCAACCTCTGCTCAAGAGGGGTGTCCTACACTGATAAAAATTGTACATGTAGAATGGTCTTTTCTAAAGAGGAAGTCTGCAATGGAGTGAGAGAAATTACTCATTAGGACTTACATGATAAACAGGAAAAGCAAAGTCATTGAGAGGAAGATAATACATGTACTGTTTGCATATAAATGCCGAAGGCAGTTTGGAAAAGAAAAGGAAGGTGTAGTGAAAACCGGGAGGATTCCAGTTTCCTCTCAGCACTCATATAATTAGCTGGAGTGACCTTGGTCACTTCACTTTTGCAGATCTGAATTCCTCACTTCGGGAGTGACTCAGATAATTTTTACATATGTTCGACATATAAAATTCTATGATTATAGAATAGCAATTATATTATTTGGAAACAACCCTTGAGTGCTTACAAACACACACACACACACACACACACACACACACACACACACACAATAGTAGATAAAATTCACCTCAGCAAACATGGCAGTGTGGTCTGAGGTGATGAAGATGAACTCTATTCCCGGCTCCTCAATCACTTTTCATGTGAATGGTACACGAACCCAAGTTTTCATTCAGTTTGGGAACCAAACCTTAATGGCAGACGTTAGCCTTTCTCTGCATATTGAAACTAAAAATCCTTGGGAGTGTTTTAATATTCTTTTTCTATAAGCTAAAACAATAAATGGAAAATATGACCAAAAAAAAATAAAACAAAAACATTTATAGCTGTCAGCTTTCTAGAATCTGAAAATAATTTTACCATATTTACATGTTAGAATTAAGTATAGGGGCTCTCAGTCGGTTAAGTGTCCGACTTCGGCTCAGGTCATGATCTCGCAGTTCGTGGGTTCGAGCCCTGCGTTGGGCTCTGTGCTGACAGCTCAGAGCTTGGAGCCTTTTCGGATTCTGTGTCTCCCTCTCTCTCTGACCCTCCCCCATTCATGCTCTGTCTCTCTCTGTCTCAAAAATAAATAAACGTTAAAAAAAATTACAAAAAAAGGAAGGTGACAAGAAGAAATGCTGAATTCAGAGAGTATATGCAGTGTTAAGTAAAGAAATATCTCAGGTTGATTCAAATTGTCTAACTAGATTCTTAAAATTCATTAGAAGATAAGTTCTATGAGGACAAGAAATTTTACTGTTTTTCATTGCCATAATGCCAATCTAGAACAGTGCCTGGTGCACAGGAGGTGTTTAATATGTATTCGCTGAATTAAGAAAAAGAAATAACAGAAGAAAATCATTGACATACAAAAATAATAAAAAGGGAAACATGACCAAAAAAGTAGACATGGTATGGTTTATGGCTTAAAAGAAAGCTCAAACAGATTCAGTCGAGAAGTTATATTCTAGTTCTCAGTTTGATTCTAGTGCTTCAAGTGAAGCTTCTAGCTTAACTTTAGACAAGTCATAACTTTTTTATGCCTCAGTTTCTCAATCTATACAATCTCTCTCTCTTTACACTTTAAAAGGATCCTATGAGGTGACAGTAAAAGGAAAAGGGAAGAAGGAAGAACAAAGATACATGGTTTGGGACATAACGACTTTCTGGGAATGCAGAACTGCTGATTTGTACACACATGTAAAAGTCAGAGAGAGACCAGTATGAATCATACTAAGGAAAAGAAGAGGGGGCAATAAAGAAGAGGGACAAAATTTTGAATGAATTGTGCCAGCCAGAAACCAGGGTATTGTCCTAGAGACGAATTTTTGTATGTGTGTTTGTAATATGTGTAAGTACCACTCAGTTAAAATGCAATACAATTGTATGTGAAAGAAAAGATCAGTGAATGTTTAATATTTTAGAATGCAATGAAATATTGATAAATAAAGCCAAAGTGGCATAATTAGAAAAATAAGGAAGATTCAAGAGATAATTGGGTAGGTGGGGAGGGAGAGGAAGGAAGAAAACCGATTTAGGTATAAAGGAAAAAGGAGACACAGAATGGGCAGGGAAGAGGTGAGCCACAGGGCCATCTGCTATATGTCAGCAAAGAGCCCACCCTAGAAAACCCAAGCTGTTTTCGACAGCAAGCTGAACACTGTATGGATGAGCAAATAAACAGGAAAAAGACTACCACTACTGAGAATTTAATAAAAGCAAAACAAGAAGGTGGGAAGAAAACTGAATACTATGAACTATACATGCTTGACCAGTGGTCCCACTTGACATACGTCCCTGTTAATTGGGTGCCACTTAAACTATCAGAGTTGCTGTCCAGTTCACACTCTCTGGAACAGGGAAAAGCTGACAGGAGAAAAGAGCCATGTGTGGATTTAAATTCAGGGGGACAAGACATGTCTCTGCTTTCTCCTATTTAGGATTTCACTGAACCTTTCAGCATTTTGCGACTTTTAGTAAAAGAATGTCACTAAATCTTTCAGAACCTGGGTTTCCCCCTCATCAGCAAATTAATAAAATTATTTGGTTTCAGTCGAGGATCTTTCCATTTCTCCCAGTTTTTAATGTCTTAGGCGTTAAGCAAGTTTTGGTTAAAGTGGAAAAAAGTTCTTTGAAATCACCACTCTGAAATCACCGACAAGGAATTGTAGGTTGCAAGGAACTGGATGAATCTATTGGGCTTAAAATAAATGCCATTTTTAAATCGAAGGAAAGAAATCTTTTGGTATATTCAGTTAATCACGCTGAGCTTTTGCAAATGGTAGTGATTCCTATCCTCATTGTGGTAACAATGGTTTGCCATGCAACCCAACACAAAGAGATTTAAGACAAAGCAAAACAAATTTGGCCTGAGTTGAAAATACTAATACGTTCTTATACTACAGAGTCTGTTGTCAAGCAGGCTCTCCCATCCAGAAATACATTTGCTTCCAAGATGGCACTATAGTTCCCCGGCTACAATTTAATTAATCACCTCTTTTTTATAGTAGTCTGAGTTTGCAACCTCTCAGAGTCAGTTCTTTCCATATAAATAGAAGGTAAGAAAAATTTTAAAGCCCAGGCAAAGAAACAAAATTAATAGTTCAAGTAGGGGCCCCAGTGAGAAATAAAAATGTAACTATTATCATGGCAAATAAAGATTGTGGTAGTGGAAAACCACCAATCACACACAGAAAAACTTCAGGATTAAAAAAAAACAATGCATATGTATTTTCCAATCCTGTATTAGGTTTCTTAAAGATCTAGATGGATGCATAGATTAGTATTGTGAAAACATGAAATTATATTACCTTATGCAAGAAATACCCATTTGAGAAAACCTGATGCAGCTACTATTCCTTTGGACAATTAAGAATGCTCTGTATTGCCTTTTATTACAATAAAGAATGTTTTAATTTTAAAAAAAGTCCGTGGAAAGGGGAGTAATTCCCCTTTGTATAGAATAACCCTAATACTAGAGGGTAGATTGGTTGGGGAATTACAGAGCAGACACAATTACTAGGATTGTCTCTCTTCCACTCTCTCAGGCTCCAGGATAAAGAAGAATCAATTAGCCCTCAACAGACTATGACCTTGAAGGCTACAGCTCTGTGCATAATATGCTGAATATGCTGAGGCAGATAGAACGGGGAGAGTTACGTCCTGAAACCACCAAAGAGCATGTTTCAGATACGATAACGTCATGTTAAGATTATACCATCACAGCTGAGTTCATGTCAAAAACATGCATGACAGAAGGATAGGTCTGGTTCTTCCTGTGACGAAGCAGTACTTTCTTAGTTGAAGAGAAAAAAGTGAATGAGGTCACAAACGACAGTCTAATTCCAAGCTCTTTTGTGTGTGTGTGGTTTTTTGGGGTTTTTTTAGTCAATGGTTACAAGCTTTTTAAAACAACAAAAGCAACCACTTACGAGTGTCTGAAAACAAAGCTTCCTGGACCAAGCCCCCCCCCCTCCCCCGCCAGTCCCCCTGCGCAAAAACCAGACTCATAAATTTTTAGGATACTCATGCTTTTGCTGTTGTTTTCAGGCACTAGGCTAAAACATTAACACCGAGTTTCCAATACAGAAAGCCTTATAGGTGGCAAAGTGTTAAGCACCGTCTACCCCTAACTTTTCAGGAGAAAACTACTTCCCATACTGCTTTTCCAGGCTTATCTCCGATGCATTTCAGAGTGCTGCAGCTGTGTCTCTGGCCAGAACTGGCCACCGTGATGCTTTTAGGCAGCAGTAAATCTTTTCCACTCAATGCAAATGCCAGAAAATCAATGCCCTGGCTTGAAAACCGAGAGAAGAGAAACTATATGGAATCTGTACCCTCTTAAAACACTTAGTAGAAGAATTTACCTGAAAAAATAATTTCTCAAAAAGTCACTACATACTTTGCGACATGGTCCTAAACCAGAAAAAGGGACTACATGGTTCTCTGCTTCCTGCCCCCCGCCCCCCAAAAAGATGACAAAATTATGGAATTTACCAAAGGAGTTTTTTGTTTGTTTGTTTTTTCTTCATAGGGTCCTCTTTCTTTTTCTGGAAAACTAAACCTATCCAGGCACATTTTAATTAAAGCCAAGTTTCAAATGATAAAGACAAAGAAGTAACCTTGTCTTCATGGGGAATGTTGCTTCTCTTTGCAGGATCTGTACTTGCTTTTTATAGCCTGTCATTTCATCTGGGTATTAGTTCCTGGTCACTTTGCCAGGTGGGAAGAGGCGGTGAATGCAGTGATGTCTGTCAGACCTTTAATGATGCTTCAGGGATTTGATAAAGACACAGAGCAGTGTCTGCAGAAAGGAGGTTCTTTACTAATTACACCTGAAAAACAAGCCTCTCTCTCTCTTCTTCTTCTTCTTCTTCTTCTTTTTTTAAATCTTTGCCAGCAGTTTCTGCTGTGTGTGAAATGAAATGATCTTGAATCACAAGCAGATCAAGTTTTCTGTGTTTCTATACCACACGGCTCTACCCCACACAGAACATCATGTCTGGAAAAGACATTCTTTATTCTTCCTTACCACCCAGAGGGGAAACGAAGGGGTGAGGATTTCATCGCAGAACCCTCGCCCCCAACTCTTAAGAGATTTTACACACGTTATTAAGGACTGGATTCTCTTGTCTTTTACTTTATTCCACGAAGGACATATTCAGTCAGTGGTAAAAAGTGGCAGAAGGCAGAGAAACAAAAATAAATCAGAAACATTTATAAAAAGAAGCCAGAGGCCACTCCTCCCTTCTCTACTGACGTGGGGAGCAACCTGACTAGTCATGGTTTCTGCCTTGTCAACTTTCCATTATAAAGCATTGCAGTGACCCAGTACGAACAGCAGCACATTGTTCTGTATCGTTTTAAGAGCGTGGGCTCTCTTCACTCACAGGTTATTAAACTGCACTGCTCCGGTCTGACGGGCAAAAAAAGACACGTCTGAAAAAAAAACAACGATGTACCTTACTAATGGATCTTGTACTTTTTAATGACTGCCAAGGAAGCTATTTAAACATTTGATTACAGAAGACAAAACTAATTTGGGGAAATCCTTTCATGCGGCATCGTACTGCGCCCTGAATAAAATAAAGCTGTCCCTCGTAAGTGCTCGGTAGCCGAAACTACAATCTGGGCAGGACGGCAATCGCCTGCCACTGGTGAGGGGTGAGCACTGTAAATGCGCTATCAGCAAGAACCAATTAAGACAGAAATGTGGTGAGAGCAGAGAGCAGTTAAGGGAGCAGGAAGAAGGCATGGAGGCAGATAACAGGGAGTGTGGGACCACTGCGTGGCAGAGGGCACCCGAAAGGTGAGGAGAGGTGATGGAAATCCACACGGGAGGAAGACAGACACAGAACCACACTCGCTGCTCTATGGAAGTCACATTTATAGTTTTGTTTTGTTTTGTTTTGTTTTGTTTTAAAAAGGATGCTCTGTCTGATGTGTTCATTTTTAAAAGTGTTAGAAATCAACTGAATTGCAATTAAATTCAAGCATGACTCCCAGATGCTGAAGTTTTGGGTCCCCCACCCCAGACCGAACAGTCTGGCTGGAGGGAACACTGTTTCATACCAGCAGTTTGCAAGATCGTTTTACTCATCTCTTCAACGCCACCCCAAGCGCTCCAGTCACATGATGTGCTTAAACAAAACCATGCAATTAAAATAGAAGAAGACAAGGAAACAGCTCCATGCTCAAGAGAACGCCTTTTAGCGCCTCAAGCCCACCCCTTTCCATGATTCATCATCATCTCTCTCTCTCTACTTACAAAGTTTAGGAGCAGTTTGGAGATTAGTTTCTGTTGTTTGTGGCTGAGTTGCTGACTTGGGTGTTCTCACCTCAGGGTTCCGAGTGGGGAAAGGGAAGGATGCTGCAGTGGACGGCAGGAAAGAAAAAGCAAAAATACGATTCTTCGGGGTCGGGACCGCTGAAGGTTCAGAGGACACAACGGCATTGTCAACTTGCACTGTAACTTGAACCTCAGTTTCAGATTGAGCCCTAGAGACAGGTGAAGTGTATGCCTCAGATGCTACCCACACAGCTGAGGCAGCGGTTGGATCCAGAGAAATAATAGGGTCCTGGCCTAACCCCCCAGGGTCAAGGTGAGTAGGAGAGTCATACTCAAATATCTTGTCCACAAATACCCACTTGAGGCCAGCAATGCAGAGGCAGAGGCTGACTAGGCAAGCCAGAATGGGGACAATGCAGATTTTCTCCGAGTTGAGGCAACCTCTCAGGCGCTCAGCTTCCAGGCAGACACAGCAGGGAGCTGCCAGGCCCATGAGTCCGGAGGTTCGCCCATCTTCAGTCTGGGTCTCTGGCATGTCTTCTGCTGCCGGAAGCCCGTCAAGAGATGGGTCTGCACTCAGCTGAGTGGAGGGGCTGGAGGACCTCTCGGCGGCTCCCTCGGACATGTCTGGGGAATAAATCTCCATCGGCTCACCTCCAGAAGGCCTGGCCTCTCTCACGGTCCATTACCATGCAGAGCTCCCCCCAACCAAATGAGACAGCATCTTACAGGGGGAAATCGATAAGTCTTCCAAGTCCAAGGCCATTATCAAAAGCAAGAGGAGTTCAGGAGGGAGGAAGGAAAAAAAAGCCTCTAGCAACTACCAAATGAAAGTATACTGTAATTCTTTACTGCTGTTTCCGGGTTACTTTTGCAGTTCTTTCAAATGCTTCTCCAAACCATCCCGGCTGGTCAAGAGGGTCGGGGGGGCCGGGAGGGGGGGGGGAGGCAAAATAGAAACCGAGCTGATCGTTGGTCAGTTAAGTAAACCAGTAGCCCAAACTGAAAGGCATGTTTCTCACCTCGAGCATCTGAAGCTGGTGTCTGCTTAGATGGAGAAAACAACTGTCATGCAGGAGAAGTAAAAGCAAAAGCAGGACCAGAGGTGGCGGCGGAGGCGGCAGCAGCGGCGGCGGCAGGAGAGGCAGCAGTGAGAGTAGCAACAGCATCCTGTTGTGTTAACGCGAAGGCTGAAAGAGGCTGAATCATTACACAGCAGCAGGTGCCTGCCCCGGGAGCATCACTGCAAACAGTATCATCACACAGGGATCCGAAGGGAAGAGTGCGGCCCGGAGGGGCGGTGACTCCCCTCCCCGCCCTGCCTCCGCCCCCACCCCCCCAACCACTCCTCTTTGTCCTTCTTGAGCGCTCATTCACTTTCTTCCCCCGCAGCTCTGCCCGGCTTCATAGTCTCTTTCTCTTCCTTTCCCCTCCTCATCCAAAGACGTTCTGTCTCTCTGTCTCTCTCTTTTTCCTCCCTCCTCCCTCTGTCCGCACTCCAGAGCTGCTGGCTGGTCTGAGTAAAATCAGTATACCCAGCGACGCAGGACTGCCAGTGACTTCCTATTTTATCCAATTAGAAGGAATAAAGGCCATCAAATCAAAGAGAAGCAGGCAGGCACCAGTTAAGCTCAGTCCCCATGGCCCCCACCCCTTTTCTTCCCTTTCTCTTTTTCTCTCCACAAAAGCAGCCCCAGTTTTCCACCCCCACCTTGCTTGCTTCTGGTCTTGCCGGCTCTCTTTCCTTCACCCACTGTGGGGTCAGAAAAAGCCAGCGATCGATGCTAGCAATCTAACAAAGCTGGGATGGGGCGGGGGATGTAGGTGGGACCTTATGGGTTGGACCTGAGGCTTGGCAAAGTCTGATATCTGATTCCTCCCTAGAGAGGTAAGCTTTTCAACAGCAATTTCTTCTTGCCTGCCGCTGAGAGATAGCATTCCTTCCCCTGCCCTCTAATAAGTTTTGTTCACCAAGAGGACTGTTATTACCTGATTTTCAACCAACAGTCAGAACGTGTTTTTTTCGAACCTTGGACAGCTCTGCCTTCAGCCCTTTTGGCGATGATTGTGTAAGACTGCAATGCCCAGGGTGAAGTGCTGAGCCTATGCTGAAGGAGGGGTGGGAGGGAAGGGGAGAGGTGTTCATGGATCCCCACTCCGGTCCCATTTGAATGTCCATTTCCTCTTTCCACCCACAGCAGTCCTAGACTAATGTCAAGCTAATAAGAAACACTGGTAAATAGCGCTATGAAGGGAGCAAAAGGCTACCACTTTGTTTTGAAATTAGCCTTCACGGTGACTCCACACTGCAGAGGTCTGAATTCCCCAGGAGCCGTAATATATACCACATGTCCTCCGCTAGAACCACACTGCAAGTATTAAGAAGAGTTTTCCATAAGAGCATGCCTTTTGGGTTAGGTCTCAATAGCTTTACCTTACAGATAGTTTCAATGCTGCTTTTGCCCCCCTTTTAAAACAGCAGCCGTTAAAACACTGGAAGAAATGCCGTCTTTAACAGACAGCACGGGATTCCCTGAACCTCCCTCCTGTTCTTGCACTATATGCATCTGAGCCCTTAGTCCATGCTTTACCATGACTGGACACCCAAATGGTTTCCAAGGAACCATTCTGCTCACCTATGTCAATGGGAGTCTTAAAAGCTCTCTCTAAATCTATACTACATAGCCATCATATGAGTCCCAGCAGCAATAAATTTAGAGCTCAAGCCCTGAGAAATTCTGCTTTAAGCACATTAAATTTTGTATAACACAATCTCCACCGCTTTGAAATAGTTTTAAGCTTTAAGTGCGCAAGTGAGAAGAATATTATCACATCAAAATAAAATCGGTCCATAATTATAAGTGATTTAAAGGATATTAACTCTCAAAACGTGTTTGCAGTACTATAACTAACAACAACGACAAAAGCCTGAGCCAATTGGCCTAACTGCGATTATGACTGTGACAAGCTGATGGGCAAAATGACTTATCCTCCACATAACCTGCACTTATATACCAGTAACCAATATTTTAAAACAAGAATAGTTAAAATAAGATCCTGTGCCTAACTTTCTGGCTTTAGCCATTTGATTTTAAAGCAGTGGGAGTTTTCTGAAAGATTTTAGCAACGGACATGATATTTCATATCATGGAATATCTATGGGGACGCCTTTACAGTATTCATACTGAGAGGTATTCACATTTTGATTGTCAACATTCATGTGAATGTTCAGAACCAATATAAGCAAGTAAGTGTTTACACTAAATTAGGGTAATTTGTAATTACTTTAGAGATTACCCAGTTTAAATACACGGTACCTAACTCCTCACTTTTGCCCCAAACCAATACCACACTCCAATATAATACATTGGCACTTCATTCACAATTATCATCTCAGTTTCAAAACTCAAAATGGGGTTCCAGCAGCCCAAGCCAGGCAGGTAAGAGAAGATGCCAAGAACGGTAACCCAGAGTGAAGAAAAGTGGTCCTCAGCTTACACCAATAACAACTACCCACTTCACCTTAATCACCGAGAACAAACATATTCCGCCGACAAAGAAATTACTGGGCGCTGCTCTAATTGTCATCTTAAAGACCCTTAGAAAGGAAAACAACGTATCACACAAAGGCTACAACAAAACAGCAGAAACAAAATCCTGTGGGCTGCCACAGCTGCCTTTTCCCCGGGGCTATTCAAATCTGTGGGATGTGTACGTGTCCTCCCTGGAGATGTATTCCATGAGCCCTGTGGCACCTCGAAGCTAAGATCAGCTTGCAGAAAGCCAGCATCCTGTAGAGTTCTTTCCCACCAAATCAGAAGGTGAATGTAATTGAGGAAAGGGGGTTGAGGACATAAAGAAAAAAAAGGGAGAGAGAGAGAATTCTTCATGAGTTCTCCCCTTGAGAGTAGGAACCAAAAGTTGCCCTTATCCCTTAACCAAATCCCCTATGGAAATAAAGAAGTGAGAAAGGGTGCTGTGGATGGGTAAGGGATCGGAATTTCCTTTGGATGAAACATGCCTGTCTGTAGGAAGAATTGCAAGGATATGTCGCGTTAACCCTCTAGACTCCACCCCAATAAAGCCCAGGAACACCCACATCTCTGCGTCCCCTTAAAAAAATGAAAAAGAGCAGATTTTTGCTACCTTTCAAAAACCACATTACCACCTCCTTCATCACAACAACAGCTACATTTAAGGAGCTCTGCCTTTGTGCCAGGCACTGAGCTAGGTTCTTAACATATATTATTTCTTGTCTTCACTAATCCCGTACAGTACGTATCATCTTCGAAATAGAGAACTACTCACGCAGCTTAGGTAACTTAGCCATGGACGTAAAGCTATTAAGTGATAGGGCCAAGATTTGAACAAAAGTCTGACTCATGCTGTTTCTGCTGAAAAATACCACTTTTCTTTTTAATCACAATAATGCATCTCAATATGTATTGCTTACCCATCACTTCAATGGGAGAATAAACGGACCAGAAAGTGTAATAATGAAAAAGGCTCAGTACCTTAATGTGGTTTGTAAACAAACTTACAGGTGCCTAGTTTCCAAAATAAGAGCTTTCCAAAATTTTGCCTAGTGATATCTAGAACTTGTAAGGATTAAGCATAGGCTATTTAGGGGTGCCTGGGTGGCTTACTCGGTGAAACAGCCAACTCTCGGTTTCAGCTCAGGTCATGCATGATCTTGTGGTTTGTGACTTTGAGCCCTGCATCAGGCTCTGTGCTGTCACTGCGAGCCTGCTTGGGATTCTCTCTCTCCTTCCCTCCTGCACTCTTTCAATTTCTGTCTCAAAATAAACAAACAAACAAAAAGCATAGGCTATTTAAATGCTACCTATTTATAATTTCAATTGAAGGAGATCTTCCACAGTCTCAGTTCCAGAATTTTCTCTGGAAAGCTTTTCAACTATATGCTTCTGTGAAACAAATTGCCCTGAAATAGCTTAAAACAATCACTGTTGTATTCTGTCTCCCTAGTCTGCGGGTTGACTGGGTTCGGCTGAGTGGTTCTTCTGCTGCATTTGATGTCAGCCGGGGCTGCAATCAGCTAGGATACAACTGAGCTGAAACACTGAGGATGGCACTCACGTGACGGGGAGTCGATGCCAGGTGTCAGCTGGGAGCTCGGCGGGGACTGTGGAAGGGTGCACCAACATGTGGCCGGCCTCTCTGTGAAGCTTGGGCTTCTCACAGCATGGCTGGGTTCTGAGCAGGAGCATCCCAAGAGGGAAGAAGCCCAAGCCGCCAGCCATCCTGAGCCTTGAATGTGGAGGCTGCATGGGTCATTTCCATTGCATCCTACTGGTTAAGCCGTCGCAGCACCAGCTGACATTCAAGAACTGGGGAAATAGGTCTTGACTGGGGACAGTGACAAAGAACTTGCAGCCATTATTAATCCACCGCAGAAGATAAGGAAGTAAATGTTAGTAAGTCGACCTGGGTCAGGAGGGGACAGTAATACAGAACGGGATTTGGCAGAACAATATCAAAATACACTTGTATTTCTGATCCATTTTCACACTATTCCAGCTTCTGTCTAAGCTTGCTTCAATGAAGAAAAAAAATCCTATTATATCATCAAATGTATTCAAATTCCTCTGCTGCTTCAATTCAAGCTAGGTTATTGGGTGCAGCATTTATTTTAGTTATTTTATTATCAGAAGTATTTAGCTCAGCTCCAGCAGATGAAAGAGGATGGCAAATGCCAGTTCATTTTTGACCATATAACCCAAACTTATTCTCTCTTTTACAGTTTTTTTTCCCCTGTATTTTGACTCTTTCTATCTCTGAAAAAGCTTATTCTTGCTCCTAAATTTTAGGGCTAAAAAAGTAGAGTTTACTTTGTGGTATCTCCAAATTACAGTCACCGGAGAGGACTACAGATAAAACATAATGATTTATGTATTTGCTAATGAATTATGAAATCACATTTTTAAAAAAATTTTTAAATGTTTATTTTTGAGAGAGAGAGAGAGACAGAGAGAGAGACAGAGAGAGAGAGAGAGAGAGCGCAGGCACATGAATGGAGGAGGGGCAGAGAGAGAGGGAGACACAGAGAAATCTGAAGCAGGCTCCAGGCTCCCAGCTGTCACCACAGAGCCTGACACGGGGCTCGAACTCAGGAACCGCAAGATCGTGACCTGAGCTGAAGTTGGATACCTAACTGACTGAGCTATTCAGGTACCCCTGAAATCACAGTTTTCATAAGAAAGCTTCATGTTCCAAAGGTGACCTTTAAAACTCACTTCTTTCCATGAGAGGACAAAGCACTCAAATGCATCTGTCAGCCTCTTCCCACTCATTTCAAAGTCACTCGCCAAGTGGCCGCAGCTACTCCACGGAGCCTTCCATGCTTCCACGTCATGGACCCAGCACTTCCTTATCTGTACCACCTACTGGGGCACATCTTCACAGTCCGTTCTATTATTTAACTATGTCATGTATATAGGACTAAAGAATTCAATTTCTTTGAAGACCAGGTCTCTCACTATCTGGCTTCCATTCAGTACATAATTTTGTTTGGTTTTATTTTTAATTGAAATTGAATTATACAGATAATGGCACCTCTAATAAACTAGCAAGCTTTTTCATTCTACCCTCTAAACTCTTGTACATTTTTTCAGATCTTTGAGTGTCCAGAACAGGCACATCCTTATCAAATTTTTCTGATTGTTCCTAAAAATGCCTCTTGTGAATTTATCTTATTCTAGGGAAACTCCATTACCACAACTATACTTAACTCTTCACCACCACAGATCCTTTCAGTGGATGGAAAGCTGGGAATAAACTAAATTTTAACTGTTTTTCCTGTAATTTTTTTCTCTTCAACTCAACAGAAATGTTCTCTGAGGGCAAACCAAATCCATGTACTATCTGATGTTCTTTTACATTATTGTATTATATATACATATGTATATATATATATATACACATACACAAACATATAGAATGTAGATGTTCTTCTACCTTATTCATAAATGCTAAATATGAAACTCATTCTACCTTACTGGGCAGGTATTATCTCCCCACTTTGTAGGTGAGTGCAGACTCATTATACTTTACTCTCACCCAGTGAAAATTTTCTCAGAGAAGACAACTTAATTTTAAGAATTATTTTGTGAGATGCTGTATCAAACATTTGATATGGACTGTGGGTCTGTGTTTTCATTTTTTTAAATGTTTATTTATTTATTTTGAGAGAGAGACAGAGAGCTTGAGTGGAAGAGGGATAGAGAGAGACACACACAGAATTTGAAGCAGGCTGTAGACTTTGAGTTGTCAGCACAGAGCCCGACGCAGGGCTCAAACCCATGAATTGAGAGATCATGACCTGAGCTGAAGTCAGATGCTTAATCAACTGAGCCACACAGGCACCCCTCTGCGTTCTCGTTTTGTAATGAGATGATCATATCATTCTGGCACATTTTGTTCTTTATGAGTTTAGATCCTCCCTAGCTCAAGATATAATACATGGCCTCAAAGATGAGGATGTGAAAATTTTATATAGAAAGGTTATCTTTATTAAATATGATACTTATAATAAGTTTTCTTTACTTTGAGAGGGACTATGAATTTCTCACTCCCTGTAAGTAAAATCATTAGTCATATACAAACACAGTTTATTTTATTTTTAGTTTTACAAGTCACCGTTCTTGTAAAATTACACTGGACATGTTCTGGAAGTAGAGGAGATGGTTGCACAACGTTGAGATAAATACTAATGAATTGCTCACATTAAAATAGTCAGTTTTATGTTATGTGAATTCCAACTCAGTAAAAAAGATAAAAATAAAAAGACTCTGGACACTCATCATGGTTTCAACTTTTCCAACATTTAATTTTAAAAGGAAATGATGTTCTATCTGACCAGTGTTACTAGTGGACTACACTAAAATAATGAGACTTTGGTACGTTTAGGTTGCCCTTTCTTCTACAAAATCTCAGTAGATCACATGGCATTAAATCTTTGACAGTTATTAATTAACTATGAACTCTGAATTTATGTCAATGATGCAATCCCAAGGAACTCAGAAGCATGAAGAAAGCTATAATAAATTGACGTGTCATTGAGCTTTACAATTCAAAAGACGTTTTAGGAGAAAATGAGCAAGGGCTTCTAACTCTATCTCATTTTATATACCTAAAATATTATTTCTCATTGTTCAACTCCATCCCATCCCACTTTTTAGAATATACTAGAAATATGAGCAAAGGTTGGGGTGGGGAAAGTGGCAGTTATTCTGAATCATCTGTATTTTCTATGCAGTGTGCTTTGTTAGGAAACGTGTGATGAACTCACCACTTGAATGTAAATTCCACAAGGGCAAGTATTTGTGTCTGTTTTTATCACTATATTCTTACTTCCTAGAGCATGCCTGGCACACAGAAGGCATTAAGTGTTGTTGAATAAACGCAGCAATATGGAAACTCTACTAAAGAGAGATGAACAAAGTGTGGGAAAACATCTTAGAGGCATGGGTACTCCAGATAAGAGTTGTACTTGTGTGAATAAATGCAAATAATGTTAAAGTACCCGTGTGTGTGTGTGTGTGTGTGTGTGTGTGTGTGTGTAATAAAAAGAAGGAAAATTATAGTGACTACTCTGATATTATGTGGACGGTCATTCATAATATTTACTAAAGCTATATATGTTGGATTAGTTACCTTGAACAAATATCTTTGTTTCATTAATATTCACTACCTATAAGTTAAGATCACATCACAGAGCACCACAGCTAAGAGATAATTTTTGTTTGTTGTATCCACAAGTCTTATGACAAATGTAACAAAAATACAAGAGATAATCTGCATTTTATGAGTATGGACATGTATAATTTATTTAAAGAAAATAATAAAGGCTATACTTCATTGCAGTAAGAGAAATTAAACATAAGGGAGAAACATCTCTGATAATCAATGCTAGTTTAATACAAAGTAAAGTTTCAAAAATGGAAGTAATTAAACTAGATTCATACTTAGTCACTAGCTATTTTTTCAGTTTCTTGTCAGCTGACTCTATAATCCCCAAATCAATCCAGAAATTCAGTGTATAGCACAACAAAACATTTCTACAAATGCTCTGGAATTTGTTACTTTGATTTTTCAATCTTCTGCTTCAGACAGAACCCGTTGGGCATGAGATGGTCCACAAATGAAGGAAGTTATGAATTACTTATAAGAGAGTACCATCTACTCAAGAGACTCGGAAACATCTTTAAAGCCTTATACAAAATAAACCCTCAAAACACACCTGGAATCAAGGAAGCCTGGGGGAAGGGAATTACCTGAAGTGTCCTACTTTTAAATATAGTCTAAATTTGAAAATCTAAGAAGAGTTCATCCAGAGGAAACATTTTAGAATATACATTTTCCTTGGAGTCTACATAGTTCTATCTCCTTGTTGCTGATCAAAATGAAAATACAAAGCTGCACCAAAGGAAAAAAAGGGAGGAATAAAAATATACGTAGTTTCCAGAACTGATTTGGCATTCTGAGTGAACCACCTAACTGGCAATACAGTTGTAAGGTCATAAGCCTTATAACGCTCATAGGAGTAGAAGTATCCTATTTAAAATCAAATGCCAGCCTCGTATTTTTCTGCTGCTTCTCTGTCCAAGGGGTGGACATTTTTTCTGCATTGTTATAGTTCTTATTACTTTAAAAATATGAATTTAACAGTCATAAGATAAAAATATCTTGTCATTTGACCTCCAATTCAAACTCAGCTATCATAAATCACACAATATGTTGCTAGGTCGAGATCTGTTTAAGAATGACTTGTTTCTTCTTCCTATTTCAGAAACTACATGGAGTGAAAGGATTTAGGCTTCCTACAAAGATGAACTGTAATTCCAAGAACAATTAGATCTAAATTTTACTTTTACTGATTGTTGGAGCTGGAATAGGATTTACCCATGAATTTTGTTTTCTACCAGAAGAAAAAAGGTCCAAGGAAGTTAAAAATCATCATCATCATCATCCTCATCGTCATCTTCCTGGAGTCACACCAAAATTAATTTCAGAGTCAAGACTAAATTCAGGACTAATGCTCCTCCCCTTTCAACTCATTTCTACAAAGGAAAGCTCTCTAGTGAAGTACTGTCAGAGACGATACAAAGAAAGAGTAGAATGGACGTTCTGTCACTACTGCCATGGATTATCTCTACAGGAATATCTCACTTTGAGCCTTCACTGTGACTGCTTCTACTTAAAAGTTACTTTTCTTGAATGCTCCCATGACCACTTTTGGTCACAACTCTGCTGAATATTCAGGTTCTCTTTCTGAAAGTTATCTAAGAGACCAATATTTATATTCCGACTCATTTACTCAACCTCATTTTATCACACTAAGAGGACAGACAGACTTTGTGCTGTGGAGCCCAACAGCTTTCATTGAGGATAGGCTGGAGATAAGAAATTGGTTTAACAATGGAAACATTACACCCGAGCTTTATGCTTACGTGGAAAGGTACAGAAGAGACACGCTAGCGGGTGGAAGGGAGCTTATCTTGAGGTAAGGAGACTGTCATGTCAAAAGAGGGATCAGCCTACTATTATTGCAATGGTTCAAAAATATGTGATACCAAGATTACCAATATTTGAGAACTGGCGAGGCAGGGTTATGTCCTCTTTTAATTTGGAGAATCAGAAGGCTGGGACAGGGAAGGAATGACTGTCAGGAAGAGGAGAAAGAAGGCTGTTGATAATGGAGTTAAATCCTGAAACATGATGCCTAGAAAATCCCAGCTCCAAATATGATGACTCATTCCAGAGAAACCTAAATTCTGTTTGTTGGCAATAGTTACAAACAGAGAGGGAGGGAGGAAAACCATAAGAGACTCTTTTTTTTTTTTTTTTTAATTTTTTTTTTCAACGTTTATTTATTTTTGGGACAGAGAGAGACAGAGCACGAACGGGGGAGGGGCAGAGAGAGAGGGAGACACAGAATGGGAAACAGGCTCCAGGCTCTGAGCCATCAGCCCAGAGCCCGACGCGGGGCTCGAACTCACGGACTGCGAGATCGTGACCTGGCTGAAGTCGGACGCTTAACCGACTGCGCCACCCAGGCGCCCCAAGAGACTCTTAAATACAGAGAACAAACTGAGTGTTGATTTGGGGTGGGAAGTGTGGGGGAGGGGGGAAATGAGTGATGGGCATTGAGGAGGGCACTTGTTGGGATGAGCACTGGGTGTTGTATGTAAGTGATGAATCATGGGAATCTACCCCCAAAACCAAGAGCACACTGTATACACTGTATGTTAGCCAACTTGACAATAAATTATATTAAATAAGTAAATAAATAAATAAATAAAATTTAAGTTTATTTTCATAAATAAATAAATAGATACAATTTAAGTTTGTTTTAAAAAATAAAATAAAATATTTACAGAAAAAATAAATTGTTGGCATAATCCATCACTTACATATTCTTTTAAAGACTGTAATAAAACATATATGTCAGGCATACTGGGATATGTGGGAATAAAATACAGGCAGGTATGCAACTTACTTGAAAAGGCATCAAAAATAAGAGTGGGTAGAGAGGTCAAATGGGTATTTGATAAAGCAAATACAGCAAATGTTAACTGTAAAATCTAGACAGTGGGCATAAGTTGTTCACAATACATTAAACTTTTCTGTATGTTTGGAAATTCTGTAATAAAATGCTGGAAAAAATATTTTCAAAGATTTTTTTTCATAACTATTTTTGGCCACAACATATGACAGAGAACCCATCTTAATTTCCTGTAATAAGTTTTATTACAAAAACTCTGTAGTCTATGCCAAACAAACAAAAGAGTCAACCAATTCCACATTCATTAACCTGTATTTGTTCACTTCTTCCACTGCATGCACCCTTCCCACCCACGTTCCCCTACCACTCTCACTTTAAGGAACTGACTTTTAAAATGAATTTCAGGGGTGCCTGGGTGGCTCAGTCGGTTGGGCATCTAACTCTCGGTTTTGGCTCAAGTCATGGTCTCGCAGTTGGTAAATTTGAGCCCCACATCGGGCTCTTAGACTGACAGTGCAGAGCCTGCTTGGGATTCTCTCCCTCTCCCTCTCCCCCTTCCACCCTCTCTCTCTATCTCAGAATAAAAAAATAAATGAACTTAAAACTATATATTAAAAAAACAACATGAATTTCAAAATTATATCAGAAATACAAGATTCATATGACTTTAACTATTAGATAATGGCAATGAAGCATCTTTATATAAATAAACCATTAGTTGCTGTAGAAAATCTAAGAGCTTTTCTTGACCCCTCCCCCACACCATTTCTTTATTGAGAAGGAATTTTTCCTAATGCCATACTTCAGTCACTAGGGAACTGAAACATCTATGAATAATGTGAAGAGGGAAATTACAAAGTTCACTTTACTGACAATCAGAAAGGTTAGACAGTAGCTTCATTTTATTGGAAAAATAGAAACAGAATCCTTTAATTGCTGATGACACTTGCATCTCGAGCATATCGTTTTCAACGGTCAACTGGTCAGGGGACACTATAAGGCCAAGGGCTCTGATGTGCAAGTTGGGCTTCTCCACTGCTGTATTTCCCACCCAGTTATGCATACAGTATTTTATAAAACTGTTAAATATTTATGATGCAGTACAAAGCCCCTCTAAAAGCATCTGTATTTAACTAAATCATGTCACTGACAGCAAGAGGCATGCAAGAGTAATTTAACCTAGCAGGAAAGTACTTCTTTTACATATCACTGCCGTGCAGAGGGTTTCAACCATATGCTGTTTCTACCCCCACATACCTCCCATAAGAAAGAAAAGGCTTTTAAAGAGGTTTCTCGAATGAAACATAAATCTTCTGAAGTGTTTCTCAAAAATTCTTCCCTGTGGCTTTGCCACGACTCTGTCACTAGAGGTGAGACAAATAACCTATCCTTTGGTTGAATCTCCTTGGCCCCAAGCTAAAATACCTGGATATGGCCCAATATTTACCTCTGTCATGTCCTTCCAAATGTTTACTACTATAGTCTACCAGTGACTATACCAAAGGCATCCAAAAGGTATCCATGTACAACTGGATTTCCACTCCCATTCTTCCCTTTCACCCAAAAAGACTCCAGTGAAAAAGTTCTGGATGAGTATATCAAAAGTTAAATTATTCATAATCATTCACAGTCTTAAAACCACAGAATCTGCTGAGAGAAATGCTACTATTTAAGCAGTTTTCCAAGTTACCTAAGGTTGTAGTGATGCAAATGAATAGCAGAGAGAAATTGCTGAAATTAAAAAAAAAAAAGTACAATGAGAAGGTAAGACATTTTTCGGCATCTGCTGGCTCAGAGCTAGCTGTACTCCCGGAGACAAGAGGTTTGAAAATAACCTCTGGCAAGGGAAAAAGTTGTGTAGAATGGGTACAAAAATAATTAGTTCAGTGACTTGTATGCTGTCAAAAACTCAGAGCTAAATGTTTGAGTTGTCCAACTGGAAATGAACTGATATTACTGTAATTCAGCCAACATATAGCAACTGATGAGAAGATTTGCTGATCAGCATTTAAACCAACTTCTTTTCACAGTCTGGAAGGTAAAAATGGAAAAGCTCTGGATGACCTGCTTTTCAAAAGCAGTAGATTTCAGATTTTGAGGTCACTGTATCATATATGGTCAAAATGGCTACCATTTCTAAAGACCAAAGATATACGTTAATTGATCTTGCCATCTATCTGCCCATCCGTCCAAAAACTGTTCACTAAGTGGCTGGCTATGTCCCAGACATCGTGCTGGAGTTTACAGATGTGGAAGCAGGAAGGGAAAAGACACTCCACCCTTCTCTGAAGTAAAAAGTGGGGTTGTCTGACGACAGTGAAGCCATGATTCAAATTTTGAGAGTGGTAATGTCCGAGTCTCCATGGAAAATAGCAGAGAAAGCTGACTATGAGAAACAAAGGCAAGGCAGACATCATGGCAAGTAGTAGATCTACACCAGTCCTTCCTTATTTATCATCCTCACTATCAGGATACTTCTTTCTCCTCTTGAGAATTGTATTTGGAAAGTGCACCAATGAAAGAAGACTTAAAAAAAAGTCATCAATAACAGAAGAAATAACTTCTCTGCTGAGCCCTACCATCCTTGGACCCAAGCAAAACTGAAATTCGGGGAGGAAAGAGGAAGAGAAGAGAACAAGAACACAACAAGTATTTACTTCTCAGCTCAGGGCATCTTTTTCCAACAGCAGAATTTAATTTGCAACATTAGATGGTCCACTTAATCATGCTGTGTGGCTTAACTCTGGCCATGATAAGACCAACCCACTTAAATGATGTTACTGGTAAGTACATGAATCAAAAAGCTTTAACCTACTTAACAGTGTGATGCCCCTCTGTTGCATATTTCTGCTGATACAAACATGATCACTGAGGGAAGAAGATGCACCCTAAACCTGGACTTTTAGCAGGAAAATTTAATTTCTCTATTTCAATTGCTTTTTTAAAAAATTAAGACAGTATTTGAAAACATTGTGCAATTACAGCAAGTAAAAATTATTCATATTAATGTGAAAAGGGAAGATTTGGTCTCCAGTTAATGCCTCTTCAGCTACAAGCTTTACAATTTTTTTCCCAATGTCCAAAAATGTGCCTTTTGTCAGTTTTTCCATATACATCCTAGCTTCATCTTGTCCTTGCTGCCTTTGGTAGCTTCATTCATTCACTCATTCATTCAGTAATTATTTGGTAAGTGCCTAATATGTGCCAGCCCTACCTAAGACTACGAGAATAAAGGAAAGAGATTGCAATGGTTCCTGTTTTCACGGTGTCACATTCTAGGGGAGGACTTAGTTTTCCTAACCTCAGTCTAGCACAAATACAAATATTTCAGAAGTGAGAGTCCACGCCTTCTCATGGATTCTATATGTACAGTAGACATGTTGTGGAAACACTGTTTATTGTACGTGCATGTCTAAGTATCTGAGGTTGTTTTCACTCAGGATTGAGTTATGAAAGTATTTCTTTCCCATAGTGTTTTGACTAATGATAAAAGAAGAATCCAGAGATCCATTCCAGAAATCACCATGCCTAAGCAAGAAGCCTTTGGATTATTGGACAGAGACAGAAAAACTTAATCCCTCTATTTCTACCCTCAGTATCTACCAAAACAAAACACCCATCAAAACATACTGGGCTATAGTAGTTATTTGATGATGGGTTGAGTTTTTAAAAAGTTACCGGCTTGATTGTTTTAGTGGGTGGATTAAAACACATAAATTGAATAAAATATTAATATATTTTATTATTATCTTTTTGGGGAATTGAAGACTTATTTACCAGTCATGCCAATGCACAGTTTTAAAATAGGGTGGGCCAAATTCTCTGAACTAGTAAGGAAATGTTCTAATTACCCAGAAATCCTGACATTTCAAAATAGAAAAAAATTATACTCAAAACCAAAGAGAAAAAATTATATTACATACATACAGATACAGATCTGACGATTTAGTTTAAAACTTGGTTGGTTGTAGAAACTAGTTTAATCAATAAGGAAGTTTAACATGATTCAAAGAAATAAATATTAAACATTTTGACTAACATTAGTTCTGATATCTCCCTAGGCTCTGCAAAATCACTGACATGGCAAAAGCTAAAGATGACCAAAGTAATTGTCACTATTAGTTATAAGTCATCATATTCATAAATACATGAGCCGTTCAGACTTAAACTGATGGTAATTAAAGAAACCAACAATAAAATGAAGATTAACATCCTTTATCTACTTAGAAACATTTTTCCTTGTTTCAATTAATTCTCATGAGAATATACAAGGCTCTAGAGCAACCTGATTCTCATTCGATATCTAAATCAACTTGAATTTTTTCATCCATACGACATAATTTTAATGCTGAACAGTCATTCGTCACTCAGTGAATGTTCAATGATAGCATGTCCAACAAGGAAAAGGATACGTATGGGGGTGGAACTTTGTTATTCTACATTAACATTGTCTGAGGGTGCATTTTAAAGGACATCGCTAAACAAGTTTTGCTTTTAAAAACTGAAAAACTAAAAATTTCTCTTTTTTAAACACTAATATCTCTGTTGGTCAAAGTAACACATTAATTTTTAAGAACATAAGTTTATAAACACTTTGAAGTTCAAAGTATGATATATATTACTTACTTTGCAATTAAGTCATCATCATAGCATTTTTCCTCCTTCATCCTAAATCCAGTGACATGTTATACTGTCAAGCTACCTGAAGGATTATGTATTATTTTTAACCAATATCTCATTCTTGCTCTTAAGAGCAAGTGTGCGCACACCCAAAAAGTCAATGGATCCTGTGCAAAGTAAAAGAGGTTTTAAAAATAAGTAAATTAGATCTAATTATGGGCAATAGAGTTTTAAAAGGTCCTAGGTGAACATTACCAGCACTTTCCATGTTGAATTAAGCATGCAGTTTAGTCAGCAAAGATATTATTTTTATATATCATGTTTATGTCTACTATAAATATCATAAGCATTCCATTAACATTAACCTAGTGAGTAATGCATATATGATGGCGTCAGGTTCTAATCAGTGATAATAACTGCCTACAACTATTTCCCCTACTGTTCATCTCCCCACTCTTTTACCCTGACTAACAAAGACATGCCTACCAAAGTCTAAGGGTTCATGTAGTTACAGGAAACCGGATGCATTATTTATAAGGATGCAGAGGCTAGAAAGTTCGGCTATGCCGCTTATCCTAGCAGTAGTAGGCTCGAAGCTATTGGCAATAGGAACCCTGCCAGTGCATTAGAAGATGAGACAGAGGGATCTCTGCCAAATAAAATAGCTAAGTAATAACAAATGTTAAAGAAGAGCCTTGGGGGTTGGAGGGAGTCCTGAGCTTATGGCTGAAGCACAATTCAGATCACCAAGCTTTTGCAGTCAATGCGGAAAGAATAGTTGTAATTGCAATTAATTCTTTGTGTCTTATCTTTCTTGAGTGCTTGCTTTTTAATTACAGTTATACATTTTTTTAATGTTACTCAGCATCTGTGTACAAATGAGAAAATTACAACTGGTATAAAATAGGTATGGCACATACCTATCAGATTGCAAACTCAGGGGTAATTCATTGTGTGTACTATCCATGTTGTTTAGAAATCCAGCTCACTGTTTTAGTGATCCAGGACAAATTGGTATTTTCTCTCTTTGATTTCAAAGAAAAAGAAATCCAACCATGAAAAAGCCACCATTTCTTACTTTTCATGTGTTCAAAACTGATATATTGCCACAGACAGACACCTGTCATGGCTTTAAGTAGATTTTGAGATATTGCCATTCAAGTTTCATTTTCTGTTTAATCATCCTCAGTCACTTGGAATTTACACCACATTGCAACAAAAGGCCGCATGCTCTAAATGTTAATAGCAGCAGGAGATGAAAATGCCATCTTGCTTGGAAAAAAAAAACCTAAAAACTGACAAAATAAGTCAATCTAAACACAAAAAAGAAAACCTACTGTAAAGACTGTTAAAGTCAAATAACCTTCCATATCAATTTGAAACTTATACAAAAAGCTACGATTTTTATTCTGCATCTCAAAATTGATCTGAAAATTACCATCAGAATGAAGGCTGAGGTAGTTGAGGATACGTATCACCTATGTGTTTATTTATTTGTTTCTTATAATGTGAAGTTTCAGATATTTAATGGACACCCCTTTTTATCGACCATAAAGCACTCATCATTGTCTCTCCAACCCAATACGTGTGCGAGGTTTATGAATTCCTTCTAAATTATCCAAGTACCAAAAAATATGATTTCTTATCTAAAACTTTCTTGTCTGAATGCTTTTTATCATAGTAAATGTGTACGTATATTTCTGTACTTTGCTCAGGAACCTTGATCCATAGAACTGATTTGGTCCAAGTAACTGGGTTAGAGGGAAACAACTATTTTCAAAAGTAGCTGCAATGATCACATGCCCTCACAAGAGGAGCCCTCTGAGGGTTTTTCTTTCATCCTCTATAGTCACTACAGTCAGTGAGTGAAAAGAGCTCAGGATGTGGAGTCAGAGAGGCTGGAAAGCAACTTTGCTTCTGCCATTACTTTTTATCTAACCTTGACAAATACTGACTTGTTTGAGCCTCTTAGGTTTTTCATTGTATAACTTGACTAATAAATATTTGTTCTCAAATGAAAGAATCTGATGTGTGATAGGTGCTCACTAGAAGATATTATTACTACTTTAGTATCATTACTTTTAATGATAATAAAAGAAAAATCAACCTTATTAATGCAATGGTGGCATGCCCTTATTCCCAAAGACTCTTCAGCACCACAGAGAGGAACAGCGACCAACCAGTTAATATGTAGATTTTCAGATAATTTATAATAATCCCATCTAAGGGGAAACAGATTCTTATAAACCACCACGTAAATGAATACTTGTCATAAAATGAAGAAACTTCCCGGATACAGAAGTCAGAAAAATTGAAATAGAAGCATACAAAATGTTAAATACTTCTCAAAATGTTAAAAATTTTCTAATATTATTTCAGCCAATGTTATTTTTTTAAAACATCGATTTTAAAATATTTAAATATCTGGGGTGCCTGGGTGGCTCTGTCAGTTAAGCGTCTGACTTTGGCTCAGGTCATGGTCTTGCAGTTTGTGAGTTCAAGCCCCGCGTCAGGCTCTGTGCTGACAGCTCAGAGCCTGGAGCCTGCTCCGGATTCTGTGTCTCCCTCTCTCTCTGCCCCTCCCCCGCTCATTCTTTCTCTCTCTCTCTCTCTCTCTCTCAAAAATAAACATTAAGAAAATTCTTTTAAATATTTAAATATGTTTCATGATTTTTTAGGTGTCTTCCTATAATTACATATGCATACAACTTTTAAAAAGTATAATAATCTAACTAAAAAAATCACCTCTGGGAAACAGTACAGTGATACGTTATGGGAATGGAAACACAAATAACCCCAAATCCCTTCCTTCCAGACCTTACATTACAGTTTGGGAACCGATGTGCACTTCGTGCCAATAACTAGTAGCAATCTTGTTGCTTGAAGCAAGAGCTATGAGACCATCAGAAGAGTACCCCTGGGGGTGGGAAGACAATCTAACATCTTTGTATATCAATAAACTAATAAAGAGTATGCTTTCTCCCTTGACTGGACAAGGAATGAATATAAGTATATATATAAATATATATATGAATATATATATTTTACAATTTCAGATACAACTTAAATGAATGAATATATTTATATATATGAATATATATATATTTACAATTTCAGATACAATTTAAATGAATGAATATATATATTCATATATATAAAAATATGTATGAATATATATATTTTACAATTTCAGATACAATTTAAATAAATGAATATATATAAATATATATATAAATATATATAAATATATATGAATATATATATATATATATATATATTTACAATTTCAGATACAATTTAAATAAAATATACCCAAGTCTGCACTACTGCTACAAAAGGAGGGAGGTGAGTTAAGATGTTTTGACAACGATTGAGAGAGCAGAGCTGGTCCTATTCTTCATGAAGACCCTCTCCACTAGCAGCTTCTATTAGACTCACTCTTCATGCACTTTGTACATAAAAGGTCACAGCCAATGTTCTAGAAACTTAAAAAAAAAAAAAACAAGCAGAAAGTTTTAGTCATACTTGTTTCTGTATGTATGCATGTAATGATGTTAGGTTTCATTTTTATTTTTTCACAAAGCTGAACAGTTTTAAATCTCAGTCCCCTTCACCTGCATTGTAAAAATGTTTTTAAAGGTTCCAACAAATCCCTTATGTGCCCTTGAGTCACCTATTTCCTTCCTAAAGCTTATCTTGCTTTCACACACAGTCTCATTTGCACATACACGGCAATTCTGCTGCCCCATAATCTATTCATTCTAAAACATACCCAAGGATTCTTTGTATGGTTTATTTTTCTGCAGATAACTTGAGGATCAAGCCTGAACAAGATGCATTTCTGCTTTGGAGTATTAGGGATGTGAAAATAAGAACCTGAGATGAGGATAACAGAGGGGAAAAAACTCTATCTGGATCAACTAAAGGGAAATGTACAAAATTTGTAAAAAACAAAAACAAACCTATTACGGCCACTTAAATAATTTTCCCTCAGATATGTGTGACGCTATTCCTCTTCATATTCCCTCACATCACATCTTATCATAAAAATGTCCTGTGTGTCAAATTCTGCCGGGAACAGTTCATCAGTGGTGGATTGTTAGATTTTGCAACTTTTTAAAAGTAGTTGTAGCAACTTCTTTATTATATCTTTGTAGACTAAGAATTAAAATAACAATGATCTGTTTTCAAAGTTACATTATTTGTGAATGATGTGAATTTTTATAGGTTGATTAAATAGCTAGATCTCTAAGTTAAAATTCATGACATTTATATAAAATATTATAAAATAAATTTAATATATTTCCTCTTACAGATTATGTTTTTGAATATATCTTAATTCCTACATGGGGAATCTACAGTTGAAAACTCAATCAGATGACACAGAAGCTTCTTGTCAATTAATCACTGCTTTCAATAAATGAACTTTAAGAAATAGAGGAATCATTATAAAGGAATATTTTGTTTTCAATACTTAATCATTTTAATTAATTTATTATTTTAATTTACTATACCTATCACTCAGTTACAATATAATTAGACATACATTTTCTAGCTTACTACTTCTTTCACCTTTAGGTCAATTCAATAAATGTTAAAAAATAAAAATTAAAAAAAAAGACAACTAATGAAAATAATATTGTTCAAGAAACTTCAACCTTTCCATATATATTTCCAGGTAACCTAGTCAAAAATATCTCTTTGAATATCTTTTAAGTCCATCTATGTATGATGGGCAAGTTTCTGAAAATCAACAGTAATTCAATTTACCACACTATGATTATGCTCATCTAAAATTTCCAGTTAAGTTTCTAAATCCTTTAAAAGTTCCCAAACTGCTTTCAAAACTACTTAGTGCAAAGTAATTTCTGATTCCTCTTAATCTTATTTGGCCTTTTACTTTTAATGGTAAATCATATTGTCTTTTTAAATAGATAAATTTCAGAATTCTGATTCTTGTTAAAATTATTGAGCTCTAAACATGAAGCAGAAATAATTGGCTACTTAAAAAAGAGACAACAGTAAAAAAAAAATCATTATCTAAATAATATTTCCTTTTAAGTCACATGCCATAGAATGGGTAAGTGTATTCTATCTTAAGCAATATTATTTAAAAAGCAACTTAATTTAAAAATCTATTTCCCATATTCTGCTTTGTATCATGAATATGTGTCATTACACATAATTAGCACAATTAACCACAATTAACCTTTCTATTTTACTGCAAACTACTTCAGCCCAAGGACTAATCTTGACTTCACCTCCCCCAACTTTCTCCCCTTTCAAGAAATACACTTCACAGTTCCTAGCATCATGCTGGAGCCCTATGGGAAATAGATTACTAACCATTCACTTATTTTAATCAAAGAGAGAGAAACCCTCAGTGATCTAAGACTCAAATAGCAAAAACAGGGCCATCAAATTTTAATTTCACATTTACCACTCACTTGCTATTTGACCTTAGTTGTCACTTGGCCTATCCCAATCTATATTTTACAATTTTTACTATTGAAATGAAGAAATTAATAGCCCAAAACTCCTTTTAAAAATTAAAAGGAATACAGAGGAAATTTCTTATCATGGCAAAAAAAAAGTCCTGCAATATTTAACACGGGCTATCTCTGTCTCTCTGTCTCTCCTGTGTGTGTGTGTGTGTGTGTGTGTGTGTCTCCCTCCCACCCTCTCGCCATCTCTCCTCATCCCATTTTTTAAAAAGCTTGATATTCGCTGAAGAAGAGACCATGGAATATCTGAGCAATGAACAAAACAATAGCTTAGATGTAATGAATAAGTTCAACCTAAACGCCAAATCTCTGAAGTAAGAGATAGTCATGGACTTGAATGGAGATGAGCGCAGCTGTAGACTCTAACCCACGTTGGCCATATAATTGGTTTTTAAGATTTTGCTGACTTCTGGTAGACTGAGAGATGAAATGAAAAGTGCCATTCCAGCAGTTCTTTGACAATTAGTTGAACTATGAATACAAAGTTATTAAAAATTGAATTAAATCCTCAAGCACCTTGTATGGTAGATGCATTATAATAAGAGTAGGGCAGGGAAAAGTGGGATTTGCCTACAGATGAACTAGCGGAGACACTATTTCCTCCAGGTTTCAGTGGTGATGTCTATGAGGCTGATAAAGCTTCAGCAAATGTGATGTCACACTTCAACAAGACCTGGTGAGTTTTCTGTACAATATTAAATGGAACGGGCTAAGCATGTTTCTTTTCCTTTTCTTACCGTTAAAAAAGAAAGAAACTAATCAATATGCAATTACTCTGGTGAAAGAAACTAGTAATTTTTCAAAAACTACTTAATCAGAGATTTCTTAATAAAAGAATCTGGATCAAATAGACTTTGACTTCTAACTCCAAAGTCAGAACATTTTACAGATTTCAAAAATGCTTCCTATGCATTCTAATGTGAAAACCGTAGCTAATTTTTTTACTCTTTTCTACCTTCTTCAGAAAAGCATACGTTTCTGGACTTAAAAAAAGAAGGCATTTTTAAGAATGATCATATAGTCAGCTCACAGGTTCTACTAAAGAGTCTTTCAAGATACTTCAATTGTCTTCAGTTTTCTAATTTTCTTTAAAAATCTGGTCTGCCCAATTAAACAATGTTCAGTAACATTTATTTTTAGTTTTCCTTTAAAATCCTGAGATGTGTATCTCCTGACTCTTCTAAAGTTGTCTGCTTATCAGCCATAGAGGACTGCACTGGTTTCGCCTGTCTAGCCCACCCTGCCCTTCCTTAGGTACACAACCTTCCTGCCCGTAATGAACCTACACCATGCAGTTCCCATGGGGCTGAGCCCATCTGCCTCATGAACCCAAACACACACAGCAGTGGACATCTGACCTGGCCCCTGCCGGGCCTGAGTCATTAATCTCCCTGGATACAGTAACCGTTTTAGGAGCAGGCACATGACACAAGTAGAGCCAATCACATTCTTCCTTAAATTTTGCTGTGTGGATGAGGAGTGGACTTTCTCTTCTTTTTAGATTATGCGCTAAGGGGTCACAGGCTTAGAGACACCAGCAGTTCTCTCCTTGTCAGGCAGACAAAACCCACTGAGAATGAAGCTACCATTTGTAGAGAAGCAAGGCATAAAGGCTGAGAGAAGATTCTATTAATAGCAGTGGAGCTCTGGATCAAAATGCACCAGTCACGTACTCCAACATACCCTCTTTATATTAAGCCCTCTGGGGTTAAATTTCTATAGCTTGTAATCAATAAACTCTTAAATCATGATCCATATTTCGTATTTTGCTGCTGCTTTATCATGTTGTTCCCCATCCCTTCCTCTATCTTATTCCTCCCCCTACCCCAGGGAGAGAGCTGTCTCCTAGAACACCCAGGGGCTAATTTAAAGGCTTCTATTCCCATCTTCCTATTTCTCAGATCCCTAGGTAACTTGAAAAAAAAAATAAAGAATTAAAAAAAACACCAAATTTATTTAAACATTGCTAGCTCTGCTCTAGATGCTTTCTTGATATACACTTCTCTGTCTCCATTCTCTTCCCTCTACTTCTCCATTTAAAAAATTAAAACTAGTTTGTGTATAATCCATTTCACTGCTCCATCCCTAATGATTAAAAACACTTAACTATAGTTTTACTACTCTGAAAACAGGGGGAAAAAGATGTCCTTCCCTTTTCCAGCTGATGTACAAAAAGACTGACTAATTTTCTTAATGTTAACGAGACTATTTTAGTAAAAATCTCCCAAAAGAATAAAATACAAAGAAACAAGTCTGATAATTTTCTACTAATGAATTTCGGTACCATACAAATAATTTTCAGGATTTAAGATATCACATAATTAAATAGTAGTTAGCCTGGGATAAGGCAATGCAACTATCTGAAAAAAACTGCTGCTGAGGGAGATATGCCTGTTTGATGAAGATCACACTCCCATTAGCACAATGGCTCTAAGATTATTCCCATCTCTGTAAAATAGCATATTTGGAAGTATACCACATCATTCTCAAAGTAACAAAGCTGAACAGCAAGTCACTGTAATAATTGTGGACTAACAGTCTTGCCTCCTTTTATAGTATTAAGCCCTTGAATTGTATTGCCATTAACTAAGGGCTCACCTGTCCATTTTATTACCTTGTAGTTTGTGGGAAGTGTATTAATTCAATAAAAGCTGGCTTTGGGATAACTGGAACAAATATTGATTATATTCCGGGAATCTTCAGAAAAACCACATCTTGATGCCTTTTTTTTTTTTTTTTTAAGAAGGGCCTCCCTCAAGCTGGCTGTATGGATCCCATAAAACTTTGTATTAAAAGACCATAAGATTTGTTGGGGTGCCTGGGTAACTTAACTGACTGGTTAAGCATCCTACTCTTGAACTCAGGCTCAGGTCATGATCTCGCGGTTCGTGAGTGCAAGCCTTGCATTGGGCTCTGAACTGACAGTACAGAGCCTGCTTGGGATTCTCTCTCTCTGCCCCTACCCACCCACCCCCCAGCCCCCTGCTGTGCATGCTCTCTCTCAAATAAATAAACTTAAAAAAAAAAAGACCATAGGATTTGCAATCAGAAGATTCAGTTTTAAATTTCTGCTATACCACCTACTTAGTTTTTGAATTTGGACATGTCAGAACGTCTGAGCCTCAACCCCTCAACTGACAAATGGGACGAAATCTAGGTCACAGAGTTCTTGTGTGAATAAATGACTCAACATATAAATATGCCTTATAAAATATACAGTATGATGCAAATATCAGTTACTTATATATACACAGCACATACACATATATGGTTTATTCCATGGTTCCAAAGAAAATTCTGTAAAAGTTTAATTTCAACTGAATACATAAGGTTAATTATAATTTCGTTGTAAGCTTGATCAAAAGTTTTGAGATGATCTCACCCAGTAGTGGAATGTAGTGAGAGACAATGAATGACTTTAGAAAGGTCAAAGGCAGGACTGAAGAATGATAGGACAGTTGTAGGCGGTACGTTAAGAAAAACAGTAAGACACACTCACTCACAGAATGAATGAACTGAACACGAAAGCAGTAACTTGCCCGAGCATAGGAATGGCTGTGATATATACATGCCAGTGCTCTTGGCCAAGACACTGTACTGCCCCAAAAATCTGTAAGTGCCTAGGCAATTAGAAAGATGGAAGTAATACCAGTGGGGCAATTTCCTTTTTAAACTATTCTCTTATTGCTATATGGTGCATGGGAATTTGTTTGTCATTCTCCACAACAGAGCCACCACACCCTTGAAAATGTCGTGTTTCTAGAAACCTGGAAACACAATTTGCATTCACTTGGAAGTAGCTCTCCGACGGTGACAGGACAGATTTCATTTTTGCCACCAATAAAGATCTGAAATTGAAATGCCATTTTTCCAGCTGAGAATCATTTAGCAAAGGTTCAGGCAGTTTCCTCCACCATTAAAGCAGGTAAGTCAGTTCCAGCTGAGGATGGAATGTAAATCTCACCAATGGACCATGGACTTGGCCCAATCTGATCAATACATATCACTGCCCCCAAGTGAAAATGCTGTATCTCATTATAACAAAAATGTCCTGCGGACAAAAGAGATTTTCCCCTTCAGTGAGCTCTTTTAGGTGCCAAATTAAGGACTGAATTCTTCATTTCATTCAGAGATTTCAAAGAGGACTTCCTGGATAAGTTCCTTTGAAATGCAGGCTTAGCTGAGAATATATCATATTTTGAAAAGACACAGTGATTTCCGAGCATAGAACTTCCAGCATCATCATTTAGAATGCAAATAATTAGCTCCTTTCCTCCTCCAAAAATAAAGATATTATCCTACATTGTTCAAATAAGACGTAAGGCTGCCTCTAATTACCATTCTCTTTTTAGAGTCACATCGCTTTTCCAGGTACAGCTCTCTCCCACAGAGAGGGGAGACCACCTAAAAGCAAAGATGTGCTAAATGATTCACATTAATTTTCCCACATCAGGCTTCCAGTATAGATTTGAGACAAACAAGATTATACGGACCTTGAAACTGAGTCTCGGGGAGGTTAACAACTCGCCTAAGATTACCCAGTAATTGCAGCACTCATATTTAGACTTACAAGCACGTGTCCACCCAAGATGTGTGTTCTTTCCATTTCGCCTCACTGCCTGCCATGCTTTGATGGGTGACATACAGATCGTAGGGGCTCAGCTGGTCCCAGGCCACACATTTACCTTATTAGGCTACCACTCATACTCCCAATCCACTTCGTGTCAAAGATAACTTTGCAGTCCATTCATAGAATCGCATTCCTTTTAGTATTAAAGGCTTTTTCTTTGAGGCAACAAAATCTCATGTATCATAGCAGACTAGTGTATTGCCTGGGTTTGAATTCTGCTTGTATGACTTCAGACAAGATAGATCAGTATCATCATCTGAAAACTGGATTAAGGTTTTGTGAGAATCATGAGTTATCATCCATACAAATCACCCAGGACAGTGCCTGGTATACAGAAAGTCTTCAATAGATTTACGCTATTATTATTACTTGAAACACTTACTACTATTTAAGACTGTTTTCCAGAAACTTATCTTTATTTTTTTCTAATTACTATTCATTAGACTTCTCATTTTTGTTTCCCTCATTTATATATTAAATTGGAATGGATGGTTCTTAATTCAGTAAAGTGACTGGTATAACAATTGCACTTTTTTTTTTACAGCATTCAATAAAATTGTAGGCAACATAGGGTCACGGGCAGCTGGCACTTCAGAGAAAAATAATTCAGGTTTGTTCTAAGCAGTCCTTTTACTTTCATGCTGATCCTACGTAAAGGAGGAACAAGAGCTTCCTACTAACTATTTTGTTCACATTCTTCTCCTTACACAATATCACATTAGTGTATGTAATAGGACGCTTGTTTAGCAAATAATATGTTTCAAGTCACAGATGTCTCATTTACCAAAAAAAAAGTAAATAAAGTAAAGGAAAATAATGTTAATCTTTACCAGGAGATCATTATAAGACACTTCTTGAAAACTTTATAAATTAGTAACTCTAAAAATAGTGAATACACAATGCAAATTTCAATCCCAATTTCAAAAAGGAAATAGTTAAAATTTTCCTTACAAAGGGTAGGCTTTGTAACTTTGATATTTCACCAGTAATTATGAATTGCTAGGAATAATAAATACACAGGGGGAATAAATGATAAGGTGTTTGTAAATGAAAAATAAATTCTTTTAAACCTCCAGTCAAGAACAACTGCTTTATTGTTATGATGCTCAAAAAATATTTAAAAATTTAAGATTTAAAAAAATATGTGAAAATATTTCTGATCAGTATTTAATAACTAGCATGAGAAAAATGCTTATTATACATTAAGTAGATAGAGGAAGGGTGGATAAATAGAAAGTCAGAATGAAAAACACTGATTGGAGGAATATATATATTAAAATATTAGCAATAGTATTTCAGATAGGTAAGTGGGCAATTCTCATTTTCTTCTTCTTGTTTTTTCTATTCCAATAGGAGTTTGAGACGTCAAAAGCAGAACTTTGAGGGCAGGCATGGTCAGGGAAGGCTTTGGAGAAAAGCAAGAAGTCAGCAGAAAGGACGGAGAGTGCTGAGCAGGGCCAAGGATGTAAACTGACACTGCTGAACCGTCACAAGATTTACTCAGCAGTGACACGCTCTCATCAACAGGACTGGCAGTAAGGGGATGTTTCCCCACAGAGGTGTGCACATTTGTACCTGAAGAATGAACAAGAAACAGGGCTGCCTGACCCCAAAAGCACACCAGGTCATCGTAACGCATAATAGGTTTGCTGAATCCATCCTCTTCAGAAAGGCTTTTTAAAGTGTACATAGAAAACACAAGTGCCAATAGTTCAAAGAACGTAGCCCCACAAAGACATGATTACATCCCAACTGCGTAGTTCAGTTTTCACGTCCGGGGATTTACTGGTGTCTCCTTTCTGGGTGAAACGAAGTGAAAAGAAACCTATTCTTCAGGGCTGATTATTCCTGACCCATGTGAACTTTCCCAAGGACTTCGACTCACAGATATCGTTTGAATGTTTAAGTCCCGCTTATTGCCGTTACTGCTTCCTCAAGTTTCCCCTTCAGCCTTTACTAGATGGAGCTATGCTGACGTCACAGCCTTCTGCAATGCAAGGTTCTATGGGTGCTGCCCATAGGTGAGCTGATGATGCCTCACACTGCTCTCATTGTTCTAACCAAGAATATACTTAGGATCCTGCCACTATTGGTTGCATTTTCAAATTATGGAGCATATTTTCATGAGATTAACAAAAATGTGGGCATTAATCAATCCTACAGCATTTACTGAGAGTCTAGCATGAACGGGGAAGGAGGGATGCATGAAAATGGCACACTGATATATTTTAACATGATATCAAAACACAAAGCCTTCTTTCTTCGTCAAAATCCTTTACCAAACAACAGGAACTAACTCTGCTGAGAGTTGGAGATCAGAGTCAGATTTCAAAATTATTTCTCTCTCAACAGTATTGCAATGAATACAATATGAACCGAGAGATTCATTTCAGTTCCCTAAAGCTCTGGAAAATCCAAAGAAGTATTTCTTCTATTCCAAGACTGCTCGGATATGCTTAAGGATAGCATCCATCGCCCTGTTAATGATAGCATGAGGGTTCCAATTACAAGAGTTTCAATAACTTTATTCAATGAATCATGCAAGGGAGAAACTGTTCCCAGACAAAATGCCAAAAGGAAAAATCCAGTATTTGCCCTTGTATAATAAGCACTCAAAAATCTAAAACAAAGCTCCACATGATGCCTTAATGCTAGTCAGCTAAAATCTATATAATTATACTAATCTTTTTATAAGTAGAATTAAATAACAAATATCCCAAATTCCCCAGAAGGGATTATCATTTCAGACTATGTAATGAGTATCGTTAGAATACAGAAGAAGCCAATTTAAGTCCTCTCTAGCATTTTATTTCCTGTTTGATCTCCCTAGATTGCTGCTATCAATCTAGTTAAATGATGCTTTATCTAGCTAAAATATAGTCAAAACATCATACTTCTTGCAATAAAAGATACGTTTACATCATATCATTACAGTTCTGGTACCATCAGCCCAAAGGGAAAGGCTTTAGGTTCAAACTGGATTTATTTCAACAGCCTGAGAAAACAACTAAAGTTGCCAAATGTACAGACCTTCTTGCAAGTGGTCCCTACCATGCTGACAGCCAAAGGAAATTGTTCCTTAAACACACCCTCTGGGCTGGAATGGAATGATTGGGGACGTCTATTTATTGAAGAGCTTATCAACCTGAGAAATAGCTTTAAATAAAGAGCTAAAATATGGGAGAGAAAGACTGTAATTATAGGCTTTATTTTCAAGGTCTGATAAATTCCCCCGTTGGATATCAAAACTTAATTCTATGCCATTCACAATTCGTAAGTATCAAAACTATTTTTACTAGTCCTTGCTAATTTCTTAAGTTCCCCTGACATGGCACAAAGCACCAATCAATCTAACCGTTGTAGAACTCCATAAGCACAAAGCACATTTCACATTAAACAGATGAAAACCAATCTGAGATCTTGCCTGGGGACTTGCTTCCAAGCATTCTCATAATTAGTCACTTACTATCAAATTTGAATTAAGGGCATCTATATATAGTTTCCTTACTCTGTCACAGCAGACTTTATATGAGAACTGGGGAGCTTTAGAATAGGCCCCAAACAGCTGGGTATCAGGCCTCAGGCAACTGCTCAAGGCATCAAGACACATTAAAAACCACCAACGATGTTCTCTGTTGCTCACCTAGAACCAGGCCTCAGAGGCTCTGTAGTCATTTTTCAACATTCAAAGAGACTGCATTATAAAACTACCACATATGTCGTGTCTTCTCATATCCATATGTGCCTTAGGGGGAGGGGATATCTAGTCCACCCTAAGCATAGCAAGGGGCCATTCCCTTCCAAACAGCAAATACCATCCTGCTCCCGAACTTGATGGACTGTTCCTCAGTCCATCAGTAAGGGCAGAGGATAGGCAGGAACATGATCTTCAGAAGCAGGTACTGTCTTGGGTTAAAAACTAATGAATGGAATATTTAAATATACTTACATGAAGAAGTATTTGCTCCTTCTGTTGATACTGATATTCTAATAGGAGACTCTATAAAACAAAGAAGTGAAATGAGGCTTTATTGAGTCATGCCGCTTGCGCTCTTAAATCAGAACTTTGCCAGGCTTAAAGATCGTCTAGAAAAAGAGGACTAGAAAACAGTGCAACAGAGAAGCTGAAGCGTTTCAAAGCCAGAGGAAGATATATACAACATTCAAAGGCCAACGAGGACCACAGAGTCCAAAGACTCTTTTGAAAGGGATGAAAATGGGAGTCAACCCCCTGTGAGGATACCCCACATACCAACTGGTGTATGAACTTCCTAGAAACATCACTCTGAACAGATCCCTAGTACAAGTGAGATGGATAATTCCTTGTCTCAAGTGTGGCTCTGATTTTAAGAAATATGAAATCAAAGAGAACAATTCCCATATTCAGAAAGAATGAAAGTCAAGTTTCATGCACAGAGGGGAAAAAAGGGAAAGTATTCTCAGGCAACATGGTCTGCATAAACATCCTGACCAAATACGGTGCTAAATAAAGTCCATGCAAGATCCACTAGAGCAATTACGTTAGGATTAAACAACACATGCTAAAGAAATTCATAATACACAATCATTGGAGATGTATGGTAGCAAGAGTCTCTTAGGTACCAAGCATAAGGGAAGGAAAACTGGTATTTAAATACAGACAGAGCATAAAACACAACTCATGCAGGAAAAAAAGCATGGGACCTAAGGGTTTTTATTAGTCAGAAAGAAGAACAACTTAGTATCAAAGAGGGATTGAAATTCAGCAGCCAGAAAGTCATAAAGATTTAAGTCATATATCAGAAAATAAGAGTTATAGTCACTGCAAATTCCCAAGACAAGCACCACACAAACTGAAAAGCCCAGCTTCCTAACGGCATCTACCGGAGTCAGATAGCAAAGTCCCTTCCAGCAAAGAAATGCCTGAATGGAAGGGGAAGAAAATTCAGATAACTTAACAACTTTTCTCTTTTTGTTGCTCTTTTTACCTCTCTGTTTCCTCCTCTCTCTCTCCAGCCTCCCTCCCTCTCACTTTCTCTCTCTTTCTTTCTATTACTCAGAAAAGTACAACCTTCTTAGACTCCAGGATCATCCCACCCTACAACACACATACGTACATCTTTATGAACAACACATAAATATGCCCTAAACGTGGCCAAAGCAGTCTAGGAGAGAGAGAAATTTAGCTCTAATGATCCTGAACAATGGCTTGAAGGGGAGAGGAGGAACTGGTGAAGGTAAGTTAGAAAAAAAAAAAAAAAAAAGGCTGTGTTCGATGATATGGCCTCCTAGAGTTTCAACACGGTACAGGCCATAATGCAGGGAATCAATGACGCCAAAACATTAAACATGGGGTAATGAGAACGAATACTGAGCTGAAAGGGTCTGCTCTCCTACTTACAGAGATATAGGACTTAACATTTCTAATGCTTCAATTTTCTCAACTGTACAAAGAAGAAAAATAATGTCTCGTTTCACACATCTGTTGTGATTACCAAATGAGATGCAAAAATTTTGTAACCTGTGAGGTATCATGCCAAAACATGTTATCGTTATACCTCTGAAGTGAGTTTTGAATCTAGGTCTCTAAAAACTTGCTTCTACTTATATGTGAATTTTTAAATGTTCCAAGGTCCTGTTAACTATAGAATAGTGGGGGATAAGGAAAATAAAAACGAAAAAAAAAATTAAATTCACAGCAGATTAAATTCACAGCTAGTGGAAAAATCAATGAATTACGAGTATACATGCACTAGTATAGTAGTAGAATTGGGTTATAAGTAACTAATGTCTGCTCAGACTCTGCTACCAGCAAATATTACAGGCAAGTAAGAAACAAACAAAAACAAACAAACAAAAAAAAGCAAAACATCTGAAAAACTCAGGCTTATAACAGTGTTTTCTGTAAGTTCAGTGACCCACAACTGATCATTAGGAGTCCAGAGGTCAGAGATTAGACACGGACACATTCTTCAGGATTGAACTGTGATGGATGAAAGAGAACAGAGGCAGCTAAGAGAAGCACCTATAAAGATTATATAAACTGAATGTATAACCCAGATGCCTTCTTTAGTGCTCTAACATCACTGAGTTGTATCTAAACATTTCTTTTTCCCATGCATGCCTTTCAGGCCCAACTTCAGGAATACAGCAAAAACTGTACTCCTTTAGTAAAATCCAAAGAGGCAAACGAACTGGAGAAAATACTGGAGCAGAAAGCAAGAACAGTTGCAATTTGGATGCAGACAGGGTTCTGATTAGTAGAAGACACAGCCAGCAGTTATGTCTGTCGTTCTGGTTAGTAAAATTTGGGGAGCTTATTTTCCTTACCTGAAGACACATATGCTCTTTCAGTTGAGGCTGGCATGCCAGTGATGATCTCTGCAAAAAGAAAAGGTGATAGGATATTATGATGTATAATCAGGAGGCCGGGAGCCACTTCCACAGCCTGCCTTCAAACCAAAAGAGTGTAAAGGAAGAAAGTATTGCAAGAGGGTGATGAAAACCCAGGCTCTATCCGCCCTGAAAGTGAGAAACGCAAAAAAAAAGAAAAAAAAAAAAAAAAAGACTGTTCAGAGAAGTAGTTCTTCTTTCTTGGGCAAAGAGCACAAGATGAGCCGTGCTAGAGTACGTAAGAATTCTCTGCCCCCGCCGGTCTGTGATAGAGACTATAAGGCAAGGAGCCTCCTTCTCAGAAAGGAAGACAGATAGCAGAAGTAAAAAACAAACAAACAAACAAGATGTAGAATCAAAGCTGTGGTCAGAATTTTTAAGTTATGAATCTTTGGAGAATTACATTTTTGTTCAAAAACAAAAGCAAGCGATATTTCTAGTTGGGGTTGGTGAAAGTCATCAAGTTCCGGCATCAAACTCTACAGAAAATTGCCAATGGTAATCAAGAGGGGCGCCCAATGGTAATCAAGAGGGGCGCCTTATCGGACAGACATTGAGCTACTCTGGGCAGGGCACAGAGGAAGTAGGCAGCTCTCAGCCCAAGGGAATGAAGAAGAAACTGTATCCTTCTGGACACACCATTATCATGGGAATCATGAGAGTGTTCAAACTTTGACATGCTTTCAGTTGACTGCCTTTATAATGGAACAAAGGACGATTACATTGTCCAACCAATTCTGTCCTCTTTCTGTCCTTCTGAAAAGGGTTTTAGTTGTCAAGATCTAGTATAGTCAGTAAGGCATGGAGAGATGTAGTGATGCAATAATGAGTACCGTTCAACCTTCACTGTTTGTATAATTCTTGTTAAATGACTTAATGACCTTTCACTATTTACTATTTACTAACCAGGACAAACAGGCAAGTTGAATCTGTTGCGATATATATACATTACAAAAGTTACTAGTAGCTACTAAAATCCTAAAGTCATATATGTTATCATTTTACATTCGAATCTATTAATCATGGAGTTAGAAATGTTCCTGATCAATGCGATCATCTTTAAATATAAATATGGCCATTTAGAATTTCCATGGTGGGACTAGTCCAGGAGGCAAGAGGAATTAATTTTAAGTGGCAATATTTCTTCAACTTCAGAGGCTTCTATAGGGATAAAACGTTTTTGTGGAATGAGAAGGGAAAGAAATTTCATGTGAGATTCAGCAGGGATGTTTAAGAATAAGCACTGGGTGAAATATGAACATATAAAGATCAGAAATGTGGCTCTGATGAGACCAAAAGTGTCTTTCTCATGAAAATAAGTTTGGATGGTCCTCTCTAATCAAACATTAGGACAGACCATTCAAGGTGTGAGATTATTATCAAGCTGCCAAAGTAGCCTACGTTGCCTCTTCTGCCCACGAAAAATGGGATCAAGAGAAAGGAATCAGAATGTGGGGGTGTATGATATCCTTTGGACTTTTTCAAGCAGCAGGAATTAAAGAGGATATTCTGTGTTGGTAATATGGCCATATCTGTATATAACATGGCCACAACTAACTTTCTTGATGTAGGCTGCAGAAAATGAAATTATTCTTCTTTGGGGAAAATTGAATCTGAGAGGAACATTTTAATCAAAGATTCACAACATTTATCTTTCTCTACAAATACATAGAATAAGATCCATGTTTCCAAGCAAGTGCCCATGTTAGGAGAGATGTTTCCTTATTCTGTCCTTTGGGACCCATCAATGACACACCAACCAGATTAAAGTAGTAAGCTCAGGGTCACAAGAATTGGGCAGAAATCCCAAACCCAGCATGAATATCAAGACTCTTCAAATTTATTTTTGACAAACCAAGTAGTTGTCCACTATGACCTTCCAAGAAAAAAAAAGTACTTTTCTAGCTCCAGCATGAAAGATCTCAGATTAGAGGAAAGGTTAACCATAACATTTCCTTTTTTAATTGAATGTTACATAAAAATACCTGAACAGGAGGTTACCACAATAATCTATCTACACAGAGACAACTTAAAATAACCTCACTTTCTAAAAATAATAATAACAATAACAATCTCCCTTCCTAAAATTAGATATTTACCCTGGAGACCTTAAAAATATCTTTAATGATTATGGTTCCAAATAAAAACCTTCTGAATTATCTTGGGGGAAACACAAGTTAGGAAGTTGTATACCTCCACACTAAAAGAGCCTTGCTAATAAGAAAAATTAATCTTTTTAATTAAAACCACTCAGCAAGCATTTTTATGCATGTTTCGGGTAGAATTAATAGATTTACAAAACAATCTTTTGTTATAAGTGATTGAAAATAATTGTTACAATTACAAATTTTAAAAACTTTAAGACCTGCAATCTTCCTGATATTTACTTAAGCAAAATATTTTTCCTACAGTAATTTGGTATATTAAGTTTGTTAATTTATAAAGGACATCCCCTTCATTAGTGCAAATTAATGAGGATTTAGAATTATCAGGAACTGAACACAGCTGAGCAACTTAGGCTGTGTAGGCAAGTAAACATAAGGAACATTAGTGTATTTGTAATGTTTGAATGCTTTTTGAATAAATCAGATCTGGTCTCAAGAAAACGCTGCAGCATTTGAAAAATGACACCTTCTGGAAAGTAGTTTTTCTAATTATTACGTATTCATGACTTGTTTGAGATTTCACCATGAGCACAATATACTGCATATAACTATTAAGCAAAATACACATGTACATATATACAAACATATGTATGATTTGCCTGTATGTATTTAAATATCCATTGCTGTGACTCTTTGTTATTCTAAAACTACAGGTTCTTATTGTGTGCACAAAAAATATGATGAAGTCATCTTTTTACAGATTGACAATGGGCCCACTTATTGGCACTAGTGAAGATGACTTCAGGAACATCCTCAAGTGTCTGCATTCCTGCTCGTAATGAGAGCTTCCTCTTAAGAGGAATAAATGCTGGAGAGACACAATGGATACTATGCATTGGAAAGATATCTCCATTCCACCCATGATGTTCTTCCTTATTAGCCTTCATGGGAATACAATATAATACAACATACATGGGGACTGCTTTACAAATTACAAAACATTTTATATTATTGTCAGTGTAACTACAGCTCGTTTACCAATATCACAACATTTTCAACACCACCATCAATTTGGGAGAGGGGGAAGCTAAGCCTATAACCCACACGAGCCAATTTTTTAAAGGATCCATTGATGTACTAGTCAAATTTTGTGGACATAATATTTTTCGTTCATCTCAGAGGAAACAGCAAATTTATTGCTATGAGCCCAACGTTGCTATGGGATCTTGAATCTCACTCAAATAATTTTTCTCCTGATTAAAAAAAGAAAATCTAGTAGAGGATATGATTGATTAGTATGTATATTCTCTTGTATTAACCTTTTAAAGACTGCAGTACTTAATTAATTTGAAAACCAGTTAGGTCTATTACTCTCTTCCCTAATCTGATGCCCAGGAGTTTTCATGGAGCTCCTCAGCTAAGAATTAATTGTGAAATTAAGGTTTCCTACATAAAGACAAAGCAAAATGAAATGCAAATAAAAATGAACATACAGTGTATAATCTGTATAGGCATAGTATATGTGGCCTTGTAAGCTGCCATATTTGAATTAATGAAAGGAATCTACCCTAACGCATCATGTAATGATGGCTGCCTATGGCATCCTTTTTTTTTTTTTTTTTTTTTTGAGAGAAAGAGAGAGCACACGCAAATGAGCAAGCAAGAGGGGCAGTGAGAGAGAGACAGAGAGAGAGAATCTTAAGCAAGCTCCACGCTCAGCATGGAGCCAGATGTGGGGCTGGATTCCACAACTGTGAGATCACAACCGGAGCCGAAATCAAGAGTCAGACTCTCAAATGACTGAGCCACCCAGGCGCCCTGTGACATTCTTTTTTACAAGAAAGCTCAATGGACTTATTACACTCACAAAATCCAAAAATTAACGAGCAGATGGCACAGGTGTGTGTCTGTCTACAGTATGGCAAATTCTTTTTTCCAAATAAGATAGGACTGAAAAGACAATGGAAAAGGCAGACAACATAAATTTCTAAAACGTAGCTTAACAAAATGATTGGCTACATATATATTCTTTTCTAAATGCTTGAAAATAGTGAAAATATGGTCATTATTTCACTCAAGCTTATAACAATTCAAGGAGAATTTCTTGGGTTTTTGTTGTCATTTCATAGTTGCTAATCTAAGCAAATCTAAACAATGACTTTCACTGCAGAAAGTTCATAATATTGGATGGAAGACTTTTATGGTCTAAGCCAATTTTTTTTCCTGATAGTTATATAGCTGTGTTAATGGAATTAAAAGTAGTATCAGATATCTAGGTCATCCTGCTACATTTTTCACTTTTTTTTTTCTGGGGAGAAAAGAAAACAATGTCTCAGGCAGATCTCCCCCAAACCTCTGCCATCTCCTCTAGAATCTCGTGCCAAAATACATTCTGAACATCTCAGTGTCAAGAAGGTACCCATGTGGGAATTTCAGTAAATCACAAGGAATCTGTTGCATAGGATGAGATTAGGATAATTAGTTCACAGCAGCAAACCAGGATCTTTCAGCAAGACAACCTGTGTAGAAATTACCAGACCATAGTTATGTACTGAAGTACTTAAATACGGGAGAGATGAGTGAGACAACACAAAATCAACAAAATTACTAGTATTTTATAGAAAACATAAATTAAAATCTCAAGGGGAGTTCAATATAATATGATATTTTGACAACATGCTCTTATTTTTTAAACTTTTTTTCTAGGGCCCCAAAGTTAAATGAAATTCTTGAGAATTCCACTCTCTCAGCCCAAGTCAACATAAATACATTTAGGAAGAGATGGTTTAGCCAGGTGGCAGTTTACAACCATAGTAGAGTGCTCTTTTTCTCTCTGAAAGAGTGTTTATGTGCAATGTTTGCCCAGATTTCAAAGGACACAGGGATGTGACAACATAAAGGTTATGTGTCTGAGTCCCAGGGAGCTCCCAACCTGAGCTGAGACTTCTTTGATAACCAGAATTGGTCTGAATATAGCAAATTCAGAGAGCAGAGCAGTAGAAGAGGCTGAAGGATCAGAATGATCACTTATTTTCTTTTTGGTTGTGCTGCCACTAAGCCACTGAGGGGTAGAAGGAAAAGAGAGTCTCCTGATATTGCCGAACACATTGGCCTCGTCTATCATGGTGGCTGCTGGCCCAGAGGCTCTGATGAACAGCACACAGGTCCGCAGCCTCTGAGGAGAGGGGCGTTTCTAGGAAGCCATGTTTCATTTCACTCTCCAGTGGTGAGCCCAGAGCAGACACTTGACCAGAAGGTAGATAATTGGTAAGCTCTCTAGGTCTTTCCATATGGTCTGGCACAGTAAGTTCTGCAAATCAGATGCTGGCAATGGGGAATCTGCTTCGGAACTAAGAAAGCAGTCATAAAATAGGAATTAAAATGGAAAGAATGCCTTAAAAAGAGTCATGAAGAAATGACCAAGTGGGATCACAATCAGGTTAGAGTTCAGAATATAAAGTGGCATAGTTGAAAGCAAGAGAGGTGAGAAGATAAAAGAAGTAGAAGAATCAAGAAGGTATCTGAGGCACATCAAAGGCAGAAATACTAGAGAGAAGATCCGGAAACCCTTGTCACTTAAATTTTTAGATATGCCCTGGGTTCACTTTTCTTCTTGAACCCCAGTAACAATGAAGTTCCAGTTCTTCCCCACAGAACTCCTTGTTCTTTATGTCTCACACCCTTCCATCAGTTTTTGTCCTTCACACACCAAAGAATCTACTTAAACATTCACAAACACACAGGTACAGAGTGAGCCATATTAGACCAGGAATATAAGAAATCTGGTTTGGCGTCCTTCTTTGCTACCAAATATCTCGTGACTCTGAATGTATCTGTTTTCAGACACATGCTAAGTCTACATACCTTTTAAAATGTAATGAGAAGGTTGGATAAGGATGAACTATTTCTAGGCTTCTAAGAAAAAAAAAAAAAAAAGAAAACAAAACAGACCACCCTGCATTGTAATTGAGATTCTTTATTCTCCTTCAGATGCTCTATGTAAGCCAGTAAGACCCCATTCTATAATGAATTTTAGTTGGTTGTTTAAGAATCACTTCCTTACAATATTCTGTGAACTTCTCTTTCCTCTTGTCACGTAAAAAAAAACTGATTATCAAAAACATCCCAACTTTCATTTCTCTACATTATAATTGGTTAATACTAAACATTCAAATTGGCAGCCAATTCTTGAAGGAATTAATATGGAAAAATGAGTCGGATGTCTCTCCTATGAGAGAAATGTAAAAAGCTGTATTATCATTCGGCACCCCAAAATTAATAAGAAACTAAACCCTATGGGCTTTTGCCAGGAATGATATAGCAGTAAATAATTCACTGCTTACTCCTGTAAATCAGAAAACACAGAATAATAGAATCGTACTGTAAGCACTCTGTGAGACCGTGACACTTATTCTAATTGTATTTTCCTGGGAATTTATAGTCTACATTGCTCTACAAATCTAATCCAAGTGTCAAAATCATAATTCAATAGCATTTACCACAAGGAGACACGTTCAACCAAGCCAATGACAAGCTGAGAACAAGCTACTAAACGTGGCACAATAAGAAAAAAAAAAAAAAAAAACAAGAATAAGCCACTGAAATAGGTTTTTAAATTTGTGTTTCAAGTAGCATCCTATAAAATTCCATGTGGGGTAAAATAATGCCAGTGGCATGCTTACTGCTTAACCTGTGCTGATTAAAAAGTAAAGTGATGCTATATTTACCCATATAAATTTTAAATGGCTTTTACATTTTAAACTATAAACGCAGCTCCTAAAAATAGTAATGGAAACTACTTTTCACTGTTGTCCTTTACTCTCTGTGGAGGCAGGTATTTAAGATTTAAGTAATGAACTCTGATTACCCTGCGACAGAGCAGTTCAGTGGGGAATCCAGAGAAGGCTGGGAATTAACTTTCCCAACTCCGCCCCATATTTTTATCTTACTCCCTCTCGCTATCCTACTAAGTCAACGGACACAAACTACATCAGTCTCCTGTGGAGGTGACCCTCGAGTTATTTTTACTCGTCCCTCACATTCTTACCTTACCACTTTAAGAGACGAGGCCTTCACAGCGGACACTCTCTCTCATCTCCTGCCTAGAGCAGAGCAGTGTAATTAGGCTTGGCTTTATGACAGATGACAGGGCTCGTGTGGGCAGTAGTTAAGTGCCATAATGCAAAAAGAAAAAGAAGCACCAAAGGGTTTTTGAAGTCACATTTTATTATTTCAAGAGATTGAGACGCTCCCTGCTAACTCATCAGCTTCTAGAGGTGACTCCATCAAATTGCGGAGTATTGGGGTATCATGAGCAGACAGCCACCAGCTGTGATGCTTTTACTTCTTAGATCACTCGGAGAAGCTGCTGGAGGGGAAGCAGTACCTTCTACCTCCAAGGCCTCCATTTGCTTAACAAATCTCCCTGGCACTGTTCTCAGCGAAGCAGAAGTCGACTAAACATGGTAGCAAATGCTTTGCCTCTAAGTCTCTCCTGTTTTCAGAAGTAACAGGCCTAAAAAAAATTGATAGGCCTAACTTCCTACTACCTAGAGCCAGCTGTATTAAAAACACGCAGGAGAACATTAAAATATCCAGGACTGAGTCAGGATTGTATTCTTTTATGCATACACACACACACACACACACACACATACACTGTACATATATTCATTTGGAATATTCATATGTACATACATATGCATGTAATATACATATCCTGCATATACATATGTATTCTGTATATAAATACTCACACACATATATATACACGTACATATTCTGTTATGGATAGAGCCAAAGACTTGACAGCCGTCCCTGACAAATTTAAAAAGAGGTATAACCTCTTTCTGTTTCTGCCGTTCATGACCTTATTGAAGTCAAAAAATAAAATCTATGTGTATTTCAGGTTTATATGAAATTGGGGAATGAAGAATTTCATGGAAGACACACAAGATACTTGGAGTATATGGTTTTCCTTCCATGTTTTTTATTTGTTCACAGGAAGATTTAACATACAAGTTTATATTACAACTCTTACCACACATCTCGATTACTCCTCTTACAGACTGAGAAACAGGATGTAGTAGGTATCTCTTACCGTTTGAATCCACAATGGTGATATTGGCAGAGGCACTATCATTTCCTAATTTGCTGGTCACTCTGCACATATATTCTCCAGAATCAGCCAGTGATGCTTTGTTAATGCGAAGTTCTGACTTCCTGTAAGATCAGGACAAAAGTGGTGTAAGTATATTTCACAGAAATACAGTGACCATCAAAATCTATTGCTCTGTAGTTTCGGGGTTCTCAAACTCCCCCTCCCCACTCTACAGGGACCATGTTAAAACACAACTTACTAATACATACATGTATGATGTGACCAAGAGTAAAAATGAGATATTATCACATTTAAGTTATACCATGAACATGACCTTAATTTTATCACCAAGATTAGTAATTTAAAGTAAGTCTTCTCTAATTTTTCTTTTTATTCCTCTGCTGCCACCACTAAACACATCATGCCCCAGATATTTTTTTCAAACCAATTGGTAAATTTTCTTCCTTTCTATATCTAAATGTCATCCGCCACTAGGAAGATTAAAAAAGCATAAAATCATTTACAAATCTGGTAAGGACAGACACTTAAGGAAGGCTAGAATAGATTAAAATCCTCTGCACTTTTCTCAGTAGTATCATTAGGAATTATGTTAATTTTGAATGAAGAGGATTTAGTACTTACAAAAGAAAGGGAATTTAAGATTTTCATTGCTAGGAGCATAGAAGGACACAAATCACTCTTAATATTGAAATAAATATACAACAACAGCACACACATTTATAAAACTGCATATAAATCAATATTCAGCACTCTTTCAGCCTGGGCAGCATTGTAATTTGCATCTGTCTGTGTTTTACTGTTGCATATAGCCAATAATTTAAGCAGTCTCCATGATTTAAAAACTCAGAACCACTGGGGTTGGTTGAGTTTACTAAAGACTTTTTATTTATTTATTTTTAATTTTTTAAATGTTTTATTTATTTTTGAGGGAGACAGATGGAATGTGAGTGGGAGAAGGACAGGGAGAGATGGAGACACAGAATCTGAAGTGGGCTCCAAGGTCTGAGCTGTCAGCATAGAGCCCAACGTGGGGCTTGAACACACGGCCCACAAGATCATGACCTGAGCCAAAGTTGGAGGCTTAACCGACTGAGCCACCCAGGTGCCCCCACTAAAGGCTTTTTAAAGTCACACCTCAGACTGACTGCTTGGGCTCTTGGGATGATAACAGGGAGAGAAGACAGCAACTCAAAATTATATGCAAAGCTCGCATAAGTTACAACTTCCTAGTTTTATAGTGAAGTTTCTAGTTCTCTTGGCAGGTAATATTATTACTCAAATTTGATCAATTGTCCTAATTAATGAAAACTGAATTCCTACGATTCTCCTCCAGTCTGTTGAACTGAACCACCCACCCAGTCCCATATGTAAGCCTTACGGCCTTCCATCATGGTGTTTCCCTTGTGCCATTTCTTCTTCCTAGAAAGGGGGTCCCATATTTGTACCCATCAAGATATAAGCTGACCTTTAGGGACCACCTCAAGTGCCAATTCTTTCATCAAAGCTTTCATGATCACGTAGCTGGTGCTGCTCTCTTCATTGTCTAAATTCTGATGGCCTTGAGTACCTCCTGGTCCTCACAGTTCTTTCAGTATATCTTATTTTTCAAGCTAGGACATATGCTTTGGAGGGGGAGTCCATAATTTAAACTTCCGGGTATCCTCAAAGTTCTATGAGGATATGCCACTGTTTTGTCCTTGGTGTATCCTCAAACATTACTGGATGAATGTGTGAACAAATGAAGAAAATATTTGGATGCTCCCACTTAAGCTCTCTCCAAGACCTAATGTTCCTAATGTTGGCTGCAGGAAAGGAGGCTGCGATATTAAGAGGGCGCAGCAGTGGGAGGAGGTCCAGACCAAGGCAGCAATGGTCAAACCAACATGTGGACTAAAAATTGCTGCATTAGTTGTGACTTAGTACAATGTCAACAAGTAAACTTGAGAAAACTTAAAACAAAACAAAGTGTACTGTATTCAAACAAATTTTGAAAACATGGCATTAGTTAAACAAAAACAGGCTTTTTTTTGTCTTGTTAATCCTACAGGAAATCTCCAAATCTTTAATATGCTAATATACTCTGACTCTCCAAGAGGGGAATATATTTAGTGACTAACTTTTTTGAAGATGGAATCCTTGTCATCCACATGGCGTATCTGTTCCCATTTCCTGAATACAATGGTCACAGAACAAAGTCGATAAGAAGGGGACCTAATATAATAACACCCTTGTAGTGGGTAATTTACCCATGTAGTGGGGAGGACCACCAAGGGCCATTTATACAGCAATATTCACATATTAATCACACAGGTTCTCCACAGAAAAGTTTCCCTGAAATATATCCCTGTAAACCAAAACAGAACAATCTGAGGGCATGTATCTTGGCAAATCGATATTAAGATCTAGTAATAAACTATCACAACTTGTAAAATTATGAAAATACAACAATATTAGGACATTATCCCCATCAAGTTCTGCTAACTTTTAAGCCTGGTTTTGGAGTATTCAAATCTAGTGTTTTTCCTAATGAGTTATCAGCTATTTATACAACTTTGTCCATAAACACCAAGTTTCCTTTATGACAGACACCAATGAAGAAGAGTGAGAAACAATGTAATAAACACTATAATAAGCTTGTTCAGCCCAAAGTAACATCACTAGCTGAAAGAATTTTCATGTATGACTATGGAACCACTAACAATAACTGATAGATAAATCATGAAGAATGTCAGGTTGAGGAATAATATCCTGGTTTTCAACACAGAAGAAAGAGTGGATTCCTGGGCACCTGGGTTGCTCATTTGGTTAACCATCCCACTTCAGCTCAGGTCTTGATCTCATGGTTTGTGGGTTTGAGCCCCTCATCGGGCTCTGTGCTGACAGCCTAGATGGCTCAGTTGGTTTAGCATCCGATTCTTGATTTCAGGTCTGGTCATGATCCCAGTGTCATGGGATGGAGCCCTGTGTGGAGCTCTGCACTGAGCATGGAGCGTGCTTAAGATTCTCTGTCTCTGTCTCTGTCTCTCTCCCTCTGCCCCTCCTCCCCACTCGTGCCCTCTTTCTCTCTAAAATAAAAAAAAAATTAAAACATAAAATAAGAAAATGGTAACTTTTCTTGTTAAGCCCCTAAATTCTAAATTATCACAATAACATCCCAAGAATATACAACACACTCTGAGATACAATGATTCCAAGAACACCCCTTCTTTCCTATTTACGTAAGTTAAGGAGGAGTCCTTAATGATACGTGAGGAGTTCTTTCTCAGCCCTGTGCCATTAACATTTTTACTAACGAACTGGATCAAACTATAAGAAACATGGTAATCAAATTTACAATTAAATTGCCTTAAAGGGTTAGTTCTTAAAAATCTTCCTAATAGACCTACACAGTGTTTCCTGGAATATTATTCCAAGTAATGTAATAAATTTTATGCTTGAAAAAGAGAAAGAATAAAAAAAAAAAAAAGAAAAATTTTCTATGCTCAAATAAATACTGCATTGAACAAAGTTAAATAGATTTCTTTACAACAGTACCTCTTAGTGGTTTTTATGCAAATATGTGCTATGAATTTCCAAGGCAAGGGTGACATGTGGCTAAGGTATCCTTTCCATAGAGAACCCGCTGGGATTTCTAGGACTGAACATCAATCGGCCCAGAGCAAGGTTCAGTTTAATCAAGACAAACATAACAAATACATTCCAGTTCAAAAATCAGTAGCAAAATACAGGCTTGGAGAGATGTGCCTTGACAATAATATATACAGAAAAAAGGATTTCAATTAGCCATGAATTTAACATTATTCCATTTTAAACAACTACTAAAAAAAGAAATAAAAAAAAAGAAACATACACTGTTGGGCCATATTAATATTAAAACAGCATAAATCAAACTGGATAAAAGTCTCAATACACTGCTCACAGGCGGGATCACATCTAGAATATTTAATTATGTTTTGAAGTGGCATTTGATAAAAAATATCAATAACTAGAGGACTTTAGAAGAGGTTGATCAGCGTTGAATACAGCTTACAAATCTTATCACTAGAGAAGATTCTGTTAAAGAAACAGAGGTCCTACTGGCAGGCACCTATGAACATGATATGGATAGCTTTTTAAATATATTTCATGGTCACCTGGAAAAGAAAACTATCTGGGGAGGCTCTTGTGGAATTATGTCTTACAGGAAAAAGAAGGCATATTTTGAGTGTAAGGAAGAATTTTTGAACATTCAAAAATGGGGAGGGTGTCTTTCTCTTTGGAAAGATTCAAGTCTGGATAACCACCTGTCAAGAATATCTCTATGCAGAGAAAAGATTAAATTAGATCAGTGGTTTCAAGTATTTTGAAAAAAAAAAATCCTGTTTTAAAGTGAAAGCTTAAAACAGAGCCTTATATTCAAAGCTATCATGAAGAGACAAAGATGTTCAGGTCAAAGTGGCTGGCAGCCCATTTTCAATCTGAAGATTCTTCAGGGACACGATGGGAAAAACATTTATCCAGATGATCATTAAGATCCTTTTGAATTCCAATGATACATTGAACTATGAGAGTCTTCAATCCTTAGGTCCTAGAGTAAGGAACAGGAAGCAGGAAGACAGTAGAAATAGATAATCCTTTCTTGAAAATTATATATTGCAATGATTTGGGGATTTGATAAGTATGGTTACAACAGTTTTGTTTTACTCTCTTTAATTAGGCTACCGTAGGCTCTCCATAGGAAGGAAGTTAACTTGGAAAAAGGGTGACTTCCCTTCCAATCATAAAATGAACCTTTTGCTCTTTAATCAACGAGTTATCCAGAAATCTGGGAGGGGTTGATGTTTTAGTGGATTTTCACTTTCTAAAAGTATTAAAAGAATTAACTCATGTAAAGTGTTTAAATGCACTCCCAATAAGTGTTAACTCTTATTACAGTCACATTCTATATTCCTGCAATATTTAGACTTCTTATGAGCATACATTACTTTTGGATTAAGAAAAACAATACTATGTAAAAATAAAGTAATACAGACTGATTTAAAGACAAAAGTTCTAAATATTAATTTCTCTTTTTTTTTTTTAACGCTTTATTTATTTTTGAGACAGAGAGAGACAAAGCATGAACGGGGGAGGGGCAGAGAGAGAGGGAGACACAGAATGGGAAGCAGGCTCCAGGCTCTGAGCCATCAGCCCAGAGCCCGACGCGGGGCTCGAACTCACCGACCGCGAGATCGTGACCTGGCTGAAGTCGGACGCTTAACCGACTGCGCCACCCAGGCACCCCAATTTCTCTTTTTTTAATATCAAAATGCAAACTCTGTTCTCTCAATAAGTACTTACTGACAAAATGGGCCCAAGGTTCCAATAACTACTATCTCCTTTTTCTTAGTTGGCTTGATTCTTCCACCACAGTTTATAGGCCAAGGCAACTTTAATGCATATGGGAATATCTCATCAGTTGATAGAATTCCATTCCTCTGATCTCTAAGGAATCCTATATGAACTCTGTGAGTGTGTGTGTATGCGAGTATGTGAGTGTGCTTGTGTGTGTGTGTGTGTGTGTGTGTGTGTTCAACACAGCTTCAGACACTGTCGACCTGTCAATAAAGAGAAGGATACAGAGCAGGGAGAAGCAGCTATCATATACAATACTAGGGACTGCACCAAACACCTCACATAAACCCTATGAAATGGGCACTGACTATTCCCATTTACACCCAAGGAATTTGAAATTTCCTTATAATATAAAACTAAAATGATCTGCAAGAACCGTTCAGCTGATAAAAGAAAGGGATGCATGTGAACGTTTTCTATTATACAGTCAAAGACCCGCAACAATTGTCAACAGAAGAAAGCATTCCTTTAAAACTTTTGCAGAAATCTGACCAAACCAATTAGATCCAATTTTAAACAAAAGTAAAATATGTGAGAGTGGAAAAGAAGAGCTGAGGAAACACTATGGGCATCCAAAGGAGCGTGCCACACACACATGACAGGAAGTCGGCCTTTCACGAGGCTAACGTAGAACAGATATTTCAATGAGGCCGGTCTGACAGCCTCAAATATGAATCTGTCACACTCCAAGCTCTTTAACTAGTCTTCTTGGCCAAAACTATCCACCCGGCAGAGGAAACAGAACAAAAGGATAAGCAGACACATAACACTAGGGCATTTTCCATTTTTAAAAAATTGGTTCCACCCGTTGCTTCGCCAAATAAAATAAACAGCCTCAAATGTAAATTTGAAATCATAGGAAGAACATGTAAGAATGTATGTCATTAGTAGGAGCAGGACAGAAGGGCGATAAGACTTCACAAAATAATGGAGATTGCTTATTGCTGTGATGTGTTTTCCTAACGCTAAGGGATTAAAGGGAAATTCTGGCTGCAACGTACCATCTAGATTCTGTGAAAAAGAAAACCTAGACTAAGGATTGGAAAAGAGTCAACATTTTTCTTAAAATAAAGACAATCCCAATGAAACCTAAATCTCACACTACAATTCACCTCTGCTTGGTTGATCAAAGCTGAAGATAAAGTTTGAGTAACAAAGTAACCAAGGCAAAACGTTAACAATTTGAATATGTAGGTGAAACTGAAAAATTAGAGTGCTTTTTTATGAAAGACCATCACCCAATGCCTAAGCATGTCTCTAGCCCTGTGTTGTGGCTTCACTATACGTAGAAAAATCACCAGTAACTGAAAAGACAGCAGGCATTGAGTCAGACCTATTTCAAATCCAAGCTTGAGCATTCATTAACATTGGATATACAGCAAGAAACTAAACTTCCCTCATCTTAGGACACTCATTTTTTTTTTAAATGGATATAACAATAATAGTATCCATTCTCAGGCGCTTAGGTGGCTCAGCCTGTTAAGCATCCAACTCTTGATTTCAGTTCAGGTCATGATCTGACAGTTTGTGGGATCCAGCCCCGCATGGGGCTCTGTGCTGACAACACGGAGCCCGTTTGGGATTCTCTCTCTCCCTCTCTCTCTGCCCCTCCTCCCAATAAATAAGTAAACATTTTTTGAAAATCGTATCCATTCTCTTATATGTATAGGACAAGTTGAAATAATAGGGCACCTTGCAAATGTTAATTAAATTTAGATTGAATTTGGTTCTTTAGCCTTAAAAAAAAGTTGACAACACTAATGGCCCACTTTACACAAAGTGTCTTATTTTTGGAAGATCAAATATGTTAAAATGTTTTGCCAAGAGTAATTTACAGTCACACAACCTGAATAAAACGCCTTTTCTTCCATTTAATTCTTTCCAGCAAGGCTATTGTTTAAAAGAAGTAATTTCTGAATATTGGCCTTTCTGGTATAATGGGATTTTATTAACATGTAGACAGTACTCTTAGCTGTCTGGACCTATGAAGCCAACATGAAAATGCTTTTCTGAATACTGATGACTCTTTTATATGTCATCCAAGCCATGCAACAAATTCCCTCTTTAAACATATACATACTGTTTTCAAAACCACGTTCACCTTATCTACTCAACTTCATTTGCTTCTCCCCAGGCATCCTTAGACTAAATACTTGCAGTCTGAAGATGCTTTGTTCTATTCCCTCAACCTCTTCTCCCTCCCCTCCTCCTCTCCTTCTTTCTTGGAAGCCTCCCCTGTCCCTGACTGGGTCCCCTTGCACTTCCTGCTATGACACCCAATGACTATCGCTACCGTAGAAGTTAAGATGGAATATTTTAACTGTTCAGCAACTCTCTCCCCTCTAGACCACCTGCCTCTTAAGAACAGGGAGCATGTCCTCCATGTCTGGGTACCTGGCATCTAGCCCAGGGTCTGACACACAGCATCTTGTCTCATAAAGGACTGAATTCCCATCGACTCGCCCACTGGCCTCTCTACTGTCCTATAAACAGAACTTGTGGCACGCCTGGGTGGCTGAGTTGGTAAATATCTGACTTTGGCTCAGGTCATGATCTCCTGGTTCGTGAGTTTGAGCCCTGCATCAGAGTCCACTTTGGATCCTCTTTGCTGTCTGCCTCTCCCCCACTCTCTGCCCCTCCCCTGCACACACTCTCTGTCTCTCTCAAAAATAAATAAACATTAAAAAAAATTAAAAACAAAACAAACAAAAACCCAGAACTTGCTACTGACTACCGTTCTGCTCCTTCTCTATAACTTCCCATCCCACCCTACCCACCCAGCCAGAGGGGATTCTCTCCCTTCAGCAGACAAATCCACCTCTTCGTGGCTACTCCTATAGCTCTTGGGGTCTCTCCCTCTTCCCAAGCTCAGTATCAGGAACCTACAATTTGGCACCAGGCTTTACTGTATGTATGATGGGCCAGATCATTCATCAGGAGTATTTTCCCTAATTAAATCTTGACTTAGAGTAGAATTTACCTTAATATAAATAATAATTTTCTAAAAGGTCACTATTTGCAAATGGATGGGCTGCTTGAAAATCCTGAAGTTCCCCAGCCCTAAGAGTGCTTTAGCATACGACCTCGGAAACCACCATGCTTTCAGATAAGGCTGAACTCCAGAATCCCTATATGATCTGTGACCCCCCTGAGTGCAGAGATAACGCCCCATGCTGCTCCCATTTCCTCCCATTCCCAGCATAAAGCCTTCCGTGGGCACCTAAATATTACTGATATCATTTGACAGCCATGTGGAAAGAAATGAGACATTCTCCTGCATGTGAAGATAACTTAGTTTCTTATGAATGTGTCTAATTGATGAAAAACAAAGCAGACTCCAAAATCTAGTATCTAAAAGTTTTTTTTTCTTGTTACACTTGTCAAAGCATCATAGTTATTTTTTTTCAGTTCACTTGCTCTTCCTCCTCCCCTCCCCACATGCACACAGGTTATTACACCTGTATGCTTTCCATTTTTAAAAGAAGGAGTAAGGCATTAAAGGGACCCAAGGAACAGATCTGTGTTCCGGCGTAGTTTCTTACTCGTATGACTCAAAGCCAGGCAGAACATTTTTGTTTTCCATCTAAATTTCTTAATATGCAAAATTAGTCACCATGTACAGTTCAACTTCCCCTACTACCTATGGGAATGTTGCAATAAGTAATATTATGTAAAAAAAAAAAAAAACCCAAAAAACAAAAAAACCACACCATGTCACTTTACAGAGTTAGTTTTTATATCTTTGGAGAAGCATCTGTTGCAAAAGCAATCCCTACTCTTTTGTCCAAGTTAAGAGATCCTGCTGACACACTAAATAAGGAGACTAAGCAGTGTAGTTAATAAAGCCATGGAAACTAGGGGGGAAATTCACTGATTATGGTTATTAGAGCAATTAAACACTTTGGGAAGATTACATTAAATTTCCATTATAATCACTTTGTTTTCTCTTGCTTCATGACTGTGTGACAATTTTTTGGTAGGTGTTCTAGAAAATCAAAGTACAGGAGGAGACTCTTTTGTTGTTGCTGCCAGTATCACATCTGGGATGTCACTGGAATCTGCGGAAGCATGAGTAAAGAAAATGTGATCTTTGGGGCGCCTGGGTGGCTCAGTCAGTTAAGCGTCCAACTTTGGCTCAGGTCACGATCTCACGATTCGTGGGTTCAAGCCCCGCATCGGGCTCTGTGCTGACAGCTCAGAGCCTGGAGCCTGCTTCAGGTTCTGTCTCTCCCTCTCTCTCTGCCCCTTCTCCACTTGCAATCTGTCTCTCTCTCTCTCTCTCTCTCTCTCTCTCTCAAAAATAAACATTAAAAAAAATTTTTTTAAAGATTATAAAAAGAAAATGTGATCTTTGAGTTTGGAAGTCCTATCACACAGGTCACACTGATGAAAGGATTATTTGCAAGCAAAACTCTCACATACTTATCTCTTCCTTAATTTCAAAATGTAGTTTGATGTCAGAAGAGAATCTCTTAACTAAGGAGGTAAATAAAAATGAGGAGAATAGGAATAATAAAGGAGCATCGTTTTAGAGTAGGTATAAACCCCCCTCCAAGAGGTTATAGGAATCACAAGAAGCCTTTCCAAATGTGAACCTCCACAAGGAAGGTGGGATGATTTAAGATTCTTGCTAAAATGCTCTGATGTTTTAATCTGCTACAGTGGGTGATGTAGTTTCACAGAATTGTCAGTTAAAAAAACTTATTGGGGGGAGGTGCCTGGGTGGCTCATCAGTTGAGCATCCAACGCTCGGTTTCGGCTCAAGTCATAATCTCATGGTCCATGGGTTCAGGCCCCGAGTCGGGCTCTGTGCCGACAGTCGGGCTCTGTGCCAATCCTGCTTGGGATTCCCTCTCTCTCTGCCCTTCTCCCACGCGTGCTCACTCTCTCTCTCTCTCAAAAATAATAAATAAACTTAAAAAAACTTATTAGGTATAGCTGTATGTATTAACCTCTTAACTTGAAAATAGTTCAAATTCGAGTGACCGCATTCTCTTTCCACAAATCTAGGTATTTATTGAGCTTTATCACGAAGTTGGGATATTGATTGTAGAAGGCACTGTACTCTCAACAGCATTTGTCTTATTTTTAAGAAGTCAAATTTTAAGAGCTAACATATTCCAATTACAGCAGCTACCACTACCACTAAAGCTACTTCCTTCCTTCTCCCTCCCATCCCCCTCCATGCCCTACAGTTCTCTCCCCACTCGTTTTCTTTCCTCATCCAGAAGCTGCAAGAATCAAAGTTTCAAATTCCTTTCTATATAGTAACGCAATTTCTGGCCACCATAGAATGAAAAAACCTTTTTCATTTACTATAGATCATGCTTTTTGATAGTAAATTTATTTATTGGGGCTGAGAATAATTTTTATTATATTTTATAGCATTCCATTGCTAGACACTGCCTCTGCTATTATATGCATGATACTTACCCTGGCTTTTTTTGTATCTTGATGTTCTGTGGTTTGTTCTTTCGGTTTAATTCGTTCCCATTCTTGAACCACTTGAACTTGAGAGAGGAGTATTCGGAACTGGTCTCACACCGAAGCACTAGTTTAGAGCCTGCAACAGACTCCTGGCTTCTCATCTCTTTCAATCGGGGAGGCAAAGCTAAAAAACAAAAGAGAAGGAAAAAAATTTAGATCATCTTCTAAAGAGAAACATTAATTTTAGGTGAGCTGGATCAAGACACCATTCCCAAATGTTTTACTATCTGAGAGAGAAAGACAGAAGGGGGGAAAAAATGAGTCAACCAAAATGGATCTCAGCTTGGAGAAAAATAAAATGCCCAAATATAAAATATACTTGGGGCAGGGGAGAGCAAGGGGAACCTAGACTATAAAATAGTCTAAATGGTCAATTCCTCAATCTTTACATTTTTCTGATGCCATTAAAAATCCTGAACAGTGGTTATTTCAAAAAGACAAAAAACTATGCTAAAGGAGAATACGCAGCTAGGCCATTATGACTAATATTATTATTATTTTAAATTCCAGTATAGTTAACATACAGTGTTATATTAGTTTCATGTGTACTATATATAGGCCATTATTTTGAAAGTACGTTCACATCTCAGATCACAAATAATCTTCATCATGGCTCTGTAAATACGTACAGCAGGCCTCATACCCATTTTTTAAATGGGGAAGTTTAAATTCAGAGACGGGTAAGTGACTGACTTGTTCACGGTTACAATGTTTCTGGAGAGTCAGAGTTAGACGATGCTATCATCGGAGGTGACCAAAGGACAAAGAGAACTCATAACTCTTAACGACGTTCCTTTCTTCAAGAAAGAAATTCTTTAGCGACATCACTTTTTTTATTGGGCCTCAGGCTGGTGTCCTCCATGCAATGAATGACCATTCCAGATGACAACCATACTCAGATCAAACTGTCAGTTTGATTGGCTTTAGCTCTTCTAAATCTTCTCAACAGAGACTGGAAGTACTTAAGCTGTGCATTACCTGGTAGAATACCTTAAACACCTATATACCAGTCTTATTTTAAGCAACACAGCTTAAAAGAGTATCTGTTCTCTACAGAAATATTTATGGATAAAATGTTATACTATCTGAGATTTGCTTCAAAATAAAATGGTGGCAAGGAATGGATCGGCATAAAAATGAAACAAATTTCCCAAGAAGTTGGTCCATCATTGTAGAAGTCAAGCAACGATTCAATATAGTAGGCCTGTTTTTTTCATAATAAAAGTGGTTTTTTTTTTTTAAATAAAAGCATAATGAGTGGACCTTCCTCTGCACACGCTTCACTTAATAATCAACATCACAGAATTTGAGCTCTCAACACTGTTTCCGCTGAGTCTCAGAGAAGCCAATTACGAAGCCCACTTCTGCTCTAGGTCAGGTATTAACTTAAAACCCCAGCAAATAAGACTGGTCTCCCTGATTCAGGGCATAATGATTCACTGGGTGTGGTGACCAGGACACCAAGGACAGCCATCAGAGCCATATTAGACACAACCAGGAAACCAAGTTCCCTTCCTACTCAGGGTTTGATTGTTTTTCTACATTTCTGCCCTTAACCGAGTAAATCAAATGTCAGGAATAAGCATAGGAAGGTTCCTACAAATTATAGCAAAAACCATTTGAATGCTGTGATTTCTTAGCAGTGCTCCTAAAAATCACGTCCCCTTTTTATTTATTTGGAGCCTAGGAGATGTCGTGGAGAAGTTGGCACTTAATGTGGAGACACAGCGGCAAGGTAGAAAACTCATGTCAGCTGTTCTTAGTCTTTGATACCTGATTATTTTGTCTGGTTCTTATTTTCTGACAGCTTGAGAATAAGATTTACTCTAAGCAGGTTTTACAGGACTCTTCCTTTTTAAGCTGGGGTTCATGCATCTCTGTTTTGGAGGTTTTTAAAGACAGACTAAATTCTCATCTCTCTGGAATAGTGTCTGTATGTTCTTATTAACTCTTTAAGGCATCTTCAATTTTTGTTAAGCCCAGCGAAGGGTGTTAAAAAAAAACAAATCTGCTGTAGCTAAATGGCACCAAAGAAACTGGTTTACACGTATTAAGAAAAATAAATCGTCTCACTATTTTATGTATAAACTAAAATAACTAGCTTGACATTTTTTTGGTTTTCACTGAGTTTTACATTTAACTTGGCATGCCACCCAGACTCTCAAGGTTTAGTCCCTTGCCTTTAAGCAAAATGTTTTCACTGAAATATTCCAGATATCCTTAACTCCCAATAAGCACCAGGTCCCCTCACCCCACAGCTCTAGACAATTGCTTATCAATACAGCCGGAAGAGAAATGTACTAGACTTTATGCTCTTGAGTTTGACTAAACAATTTTTCATAAAATCATGTGCATCTTTTTCCTTTTCTCTCATTCCCTTTCTCTCTCCCACCTCTTCTTCCCCTCCTGTTCGTCTATCAATCAATCTCTTGGTTTCAAATGTGAGAGAACAAATCAGACAAATTCAAAATGGAGGGATATTCTGCAAAACAGGTGGTCTAGGCTTCAGAAGTGTCAGTGTCATGAATGACAAAAGAAGACCGACCATGAGAACCGATGCAAATTCAAAAACATGACAAGTAAATGCAATGTGGAGCTGTCACTGAATCCCGTGTCGTGGAAAACACTCTGAAAGATAGTAATGGGACTACCTGGGCAATTCAAATCTGATATCGTATCAACATGAAATTTCTGTGATCACGCATTGTGGTTACACAGAAGGTCCTTGTTCTTAGGTGGTATCTGCTGAAGAACTGGGGGTGAAATGTCACGATGCCTACAACTAAATCTCAACCGATTCAGCAAGTAAGGAAATACACACTTGCATGTGCACATAAACACACTCACAAAGAAAGAAAAAAAAAGGCATCTTGGTTTCTCTTTGTTTTCCTGCCTCATTCACCTGGTCTTTCTGCAGTTCAATGAAAGGCTCAGGATTTCATTACGTTTCAATGCCTTGGCTAAGTTTGCCGTCATGAAGGAGATTCTTGGGAAGATTTGAGTTTTAATGTACAAGTCTATCTCCTAAAATGATATCCTCCATTCAAATTCTGTGAGTGAGACAGCCCTGAAAGCCTCAGATGGCTCAACCTCATATCCATGACTTTGGGGCTCCAATTTTGCTAGGTCCTTCGGTGCAAGGAAAACAATCACTCATCTGGAATGTCAACATTTATCCTTTCTTTTGGGGTTTCATGTGCAAAGATGTACACATCTGTTGTCTTTAAGAGATAATCTGTGATGTGGGGCGCCTGTGTGGCTCAGTCGGTTGAGTGTCCGACTTCGACTCATGTCATGATCTCGCAGTCCGTGAGTTCGAGCTCCGCGTCGGGCTCTGTGCTGACAGCTCAGAGCCTGGAACCTGTTTCAGATTGTGTGTCTCCCTCTCTCTCTGACCCTCCCCCATTCATGCTCTGTCTCTCTCTGTCTCAAAAATAAATAAACGTTAAAAAAAATTTTTTTTAAAAAGAGATGATCTGTGATGTAGTGCTGCAGAGACCTTCAAATTAGAAGGTCTTTCTTAGCTGAAATATCCACTCCTTTAGCTGACTCTGTGTATAAACATTTCTTAATGATTCAGGTTTCTGGTATACCTCTATCGACTAGCCTGAGTTCCTCCCTCTTGCACACAGTTTCAAGTACGTCAGAAGTGCAGAAGTTCCCAGCTATTCTAACTTTGCAACCTTCAAAGTTTACTTGCAGTAATGGCGCCTTCTGTATCCTTCACGGGTAACAACCTAGGACATGAGGACATTCGCCTTTCAGGGAAGAGCTCTTTGAAGGAGTTAACTCAAAATCCCCCAGAGCGTAAATGGAGAAACACACCTGTACAGCATCAACACACCTACACAACCACATCCTTGGTCCATGGGTGTTCTCTTGTCAGGGGTACCTTCCCCGTATGTGCCATACAAACTTCCTCACTCATTCTTGGTGGAGCCCAAATTCAAGGGTCCTGAAGGCTTGGCAACAACATAAACTCTTCTCTGTCTTCTTACATAACCACACTAATGGAACAGCCCTGGATATTTCACAGACTCCTAACAAAAATGCAAGCGAATACTGAGCACATATGGTTTGTGCAGTTTTTCCCATCTATCCCTAATGAAATAGTTTTCAAGACATTTTCTTTTATTAGATTATAAAATAATAACTATATTTTAATGGAATACATTTTACTCTGTATGCTTCCCAGTCAATGGTTTACTCACATGAAATAATCTTGTTTATTTCATTAACAAAAATCTACTCCACCAAGTACTTTCTAGTACTCAGATGTAACTTTATAAGGCCAGGGGTCACTTCTAAACTGGGAGAGCAATTTTTTAACGATGTACTTGGATTTTAAAACTGGCAAAAAAACATGGTATTTGCCTCTCAGTCCCTGGCTAAGAGTAAATGGTCCGTTAACTAAAAATTGCTTGAAGGCAAAACAATGCTAAGTTAATGCTTTGGATGTAGTAAGTGTTCTGAGAATCTCTGACATGATTTAATTGTATTTGGTCTGCCACAGTTCAAAATTTCACTCTCAGTGTGTTTCTGGACAGGCAGGAGTTCCACACCCTGAAACAATCTAATGATAGAGCAAGTTCTAGACAGTCTTTGCCAACATCTATTTCAAACTTGCTTGACATTAATATGAATGCATCTACACCCTTAGAAATGTATCAACAGAGACAGACAGTAAAGTGCAAAAGAGAATAGCCTTTAAAAACAGAAACTCAAAAACCCTCAGAGCAATGCCACACACTTTACAGGCATTTCTTTTTACTGGCTTTCAGGGTTTTACAGGCTTTTAAAAGATCACAAACACACTCTTCTGACTCTAACTCATGCAAGCCGTCTGTTTTTGCACTTGTGTTTCTTATTTGATATGTCATGCAACGTAGAAAAGAATTGTGGTGGTAATCCCCAAATCTTCATCTTACATCATGACCACACAAAAATTTAGGGCGATATATTCATTTATTCCAACAATTTAGTGTGTGAATGAATATCTATGCTAAAGGTGAAATAGGTAAAATGAACCGTTCATCTAAATGACCCTCTTGTTTCGATCTACTGCGCACGTATTTTTAAAATACATTCAGTGCCGTTATATCAAATATTGCACTGTATTGTTAGAATGGGAAACAAATTTTAGCACGTGTACGGAACCAAGATACGCTGAGGGCATGTGACACTAGATAAGCCGCTGTTTCTGTTTTTTGATGGAGCTGCCAATGCAGAGTTAACTCCTATCACTCCTCTCCACGTTTAACCGTGCAGTTCATCTGAACAGCTTCAACACACTGAACAAATTAAACAGGAAACCTGCAAAATATTATCAAATAACAGTGAGCTTTCTGCTGCGATCCCAGAGAAATCTTCCCTACACACCACCTTTTAAAAGCCTGACATCACACACGTGCAGATTGCACGGTGAAAATTGGTTGTTAGTTAATGAAAGCCACACGAATATCATCAATCAGTCCTCGAAGTAGAAGGATGTCCCTTTTTTGTAGTCACGTTAGAGGTGAATAACTTACTGCAAAAGCCTCCAAAATTCCTTTCCCGATCATATTTCTCCCCCGTTGAACTACCTTACGGAGAAGATTACGGTCAGGCACAGAGTGGATAAAGTTTATGCTTTGCCATCTGGTCTTCTCAGCTGGGCTCACAGATTTAAGCTTAGAAGGGAAAGTGTGTCTTATCAGGTTAAAATTTGTAAATATAGCTGTGTAAAAGGCAGCAAGTTCTGGTGGCAATGACTCCTAGGATTACAACCACTGTTACTGATGCACTGAGTGATCTTAAGTTAGGGGAAGAACCACCCAAGAAGGTCACCATTTGCTGCCGCATATGGGGACACCGTGCTCGCACTGGCCCATGCTCCAGCTGAATCAACCTTCAGAAAGACTGTTCCTGACTCTGGTTAACTAGAGTGCCCTGCGAGCTAAAATGGGCCTGCTACTCATCCCGGTGTATTCAGCAAAGATATCTGGAGGATGAGACAGAACACGTGGATGCTTTCATGTGAGAAGAAGTCACCATAAAATTCAGGGTTTTATTACAAATCATTCTCAAGCTGACTCCATATCATTGGCACAAACCGAACCTACCCAGTGAACACCTGGGGATTTTGCTTCAAACTACAGTTAAGATAACTGGACTCCAGAAATACCATTGCAGCAGGGTCCGTGTCCAACTCCTTAAATGCGCAAGGGTGTGCACGTGCACTACCGAATAATACCATTGAGCACACTGAATAATCCTCATCACAAATGCGTGGGGCGTGTCATTACACAGCATGAAACAATACAATTGGGGGCCATATTTCAACATCTTCTAATATTCACAATGGTGGTATCTGCACCCCCAAACTTGGCTTCTCACTAGTGTTCACTGTGATCTCCCAAGCATATCAGTTTCGTTGGTGGGGACTTTTCCACATGGATGTGCTCAAAGTATCACCTCTCACAGTTAACTGTCACAAGTGATGGATAATGGTATGATTCTTTTAAATGCTCCATTTGAGGGCATGAGCCCCAATCAGCCCCGTCAAAATGTTTGCTTATGCTAAGATCACAGAAAATGATAATTACAGTGTCCATCTGAATACCACACCCATCAGGCTGCACTGAAAAAAAGCACATGTACAGAAAGAGGACCATTTAAGGAATTTATCCCTACCAAATGAAAGGACAGGTAAGAGTAGTTATTAGTAGGGGGCCACAGTCCCTAGTCAAAGGATTAGGCTATCGAGGTGTGCGCGCACGTGCACGCGTGTGTGTGTGTCCATTTGGATTGGCGCTGCAATCAAACATCCAAATGTCTAAATTTATTAGACGGAAGATACACAAGATCTTAGGGGCCTAACACCAAACAGGACCTCAAGTGCTTGCTAAAGGGTAAGGAGGACGAAAGATCTAGAAGATGCTGAGAAAGTAGAGACCCAGGTCCAAAAGTTATTCCAGAGGCCTCATCTACCTTCTCAAAAGACTTTTTATTGTCTGGAATGGAAGGGCCCCGTGACATTATTTTTTGTGTGAATGCATTCCACTGGGCTAGGACTCTTCTGTTCTCTGCCACGTGATGCCAAGGAAAAGGAAATGTTACATCTAACTGGAAAACTATCAAATAAGTAGTAGTCTCTACTTTAAAATGTTCACGTTCTCCTGTATTTCTCTTATCTGATCATCACTGTTTGAGCGTTCTCTGCTTGAACTCTGCCTCAGCGAGGATCCTGGTCATTGTAACCATGTCCCTTCCTGTGACACTCAGTGTCCTATACAGGAGTCTCCCCAGAGGCCAGGTGTTTATCCACTTCAGCAAGAAAGGCACACACATTTAAATATTATCTCCTCCACCTTCCAATCAAAGTTGATTGTCTTCACTGATTGACCCCAATCTACAAGGTCTAAGCTTTCTCCCTTAACTATTAAGTGTGCTTTTTCACTGATGGCCAACACATATCCCCACATTTATCATTTCTCTGCAACAGTTCTAGTATGTATTTCATATAAGGAGGGTAACCGTTTCATTTTGCAAGTGTGGATATAGGGAGTTATACTGGAACTTGACATTGCCCTATGTCACAAGGCTAATAAGATGTACACCAGGATTTAGACCTGGGACTTTTCTGTCCAACAGGGTGCTTCGACACAGCTTGAGGTGGAGGCAGGAAAGGGGAAGAGGAGAGTAGACTAAAAATGGGATTGATTATTCCATTCCATCATAGCCACTATGGTAATTTTCTGTTTCTCATAATAAGCTATATAAACCAGATCACCTCTCCACGTGTGTCTGTGAGAGATTTACAACATTGCAAAATTCTACAGGGGAAAATAAGTGCAGATTTATTAGGTAAGAGAATTTTTCAGCCTGAAAATTGATATTACGCTTGTTGAAATTAGCAATCTTCCTCCTTTATACAGTTCTGTGAGTTCTTTGCCCAGTATTTCATAACTTGAGGGCCAAAAATAAAATTATAAAACTACCATAAGAGTGTTCCAAAAGCCTATGAGATGAATTTAGAATCTGGCCCTCTTTGGGGCATCTGGGTGGTTCAGTCTGTTGAGTATCCAACTCTTGATTTCAGCTCAGGTCACGATCTTGCAGCTTGTGAGTCCGAGGCCTATATCAGTCTCTGTGCTGACAGTGCGGAGCCTACTTGGGATGCTCTCTCTCGCTCTCTCTCTCTGACTCTCCCCCCACTCTCTCTCTCTCTCTCTCTCAAAATAAATAAATAAATGTTAAAATAAAGAAGAAGGCCTTCTTAGTACTTTCAACAATAAACTCCTTTAGAGTAATAACCGCTAACACTTGTTGAGTACCTATTATGTGCCAGGCTCTGCTCTAAGAACTTTATGTCCACTCTTTTAAGTTTTATAACAACTCCAGGAGATAGATACGTTTTACTATCATTATTCCCAATTTACAGGCGAGGAAACAGAAACAGAGAGGTAGAGTAACTTCCCATAGTCACACAGCTGGTGTATTGCAGCACCCATATCTGGACCCCAGAAGTCTGACTCCAGTGTTTCTGCCCTTAATTACTAGGCGATAAACAATTATTTGCTATGTTGTTGATGTTCATAGTTCAAGTGTCAAATTTAATTTATGGATATATTAATAGTGACCATAGTTTCCTGATTAAATCTGGGAGGGTAGCACGTGACAAATCATTTCTACACATACTCCAAGTACCAAAAGCGTCTGCGACAGAAAGTAGACACAGAAATTACTGAATTTTCTAAGCAACTATGACAGTTTCTGGGGAAATACAACCAGACAGAACACTTGAAATTGGCATACCAGAACAATTTTTTTTGAACTGTGTGACTGTCATCTGTCAAATGCCACGAAAGTAAACCGTGCTCCGTGTCACTCCCAGGTTCCCTGAAACTCAATAGCCCTCGTGTGAGAACACAGCAATAAGAGGGTCGTAATAGATTAGTGCTGTTCTTTCAAGGTGTCAAGGCAACACATCGTGACAACGGATGCTGGAGTAAATCACAGCACAGTTGCGGGCAGCTTACGGTAAGCGTTCACCAGGCCTGCCTAATTAAAGCTGTTCCCAATGCTGCCCGCAATTAGAGGAGAACCTCACTCAATGGAGATAATAGAAGAGGTCCCACAAGCTTCATCTAAGGCCATCAATACACAGGGTTAAAATGGATCCATTACAGTTTGACCTAACTGATGGGCAGCAAATTTCATTTGACATCAGTTTGTAAATTTGATCTTTTCTGTTGTCAAAAAGCAAGGCTTTTTCCTTCATTTGTTATACATATCTGCCCTACTCTGCCCCAACATGTCACTTAAAAACAGAGAAATGGAGAAATATCTAGTTACTGAAAATCTGATATTGTATTTATTTATTTTCTTACTGGAATGAGGTTTCTCTCTTCTGGTGCTAAAGTAAATTTAGCACATCAGCATGACCTTGATGTGTTAACATTTATCTTCATAACCCTTATTTCTTTGTTCAAATTAAATTACAATCATTTAATTGTTATCACTAAACTTCTCTTTTTCATTTGAAAGAAGGAATTTATGTAGATAGACGTTCTAAACTAGAGAAAATTCCCAGGTAAAATGAGTTAGCACTTGATTAGAATTAATTTCAAACAGTGACAACTATGTGAAAACTTTCCAGTATGGCATAAAATACGGGCATAAAACCTAAAGCATCGCTTATGAGCAAAGCCCTTTACTGATCTACCAGTGTTAGTTCCCCATGACCTATTTTTCACATAGCCATTTCAAATTTATTCCTTCTGTGAAGAAGAAAAAAATTTAGCAGCCCTAATCATAAAATAAATGCATCCTTCCAGGATGTTGAAAATCTATTTCTTTGCTATGTAGGCAGGTCAACTTTCCCGGCAACCACAGGTTTCTAACTTTTCCTTTTTTATTCACAGACAAGTTATTAAACTGAATGACCCTGAAAGGTACATGATGCCAGGATTGAATGGAACCTTCCTGACTCGCTGAGGCCCACCAGATCAAAGTTAATTTTCTCTCTGCTCTGTTTACTACAGTTTTTATATAACCAGTCTTGCATCCATTCTTACGTAGGGCCCACATTTGACTTTCCGAGGATCTTTAAAGCTTGAGTAGCTCTTTGCATTTTTAAGCAGATCCACAGACAACCTAACAATTGAATCCTTATCATTTTACTTCTACCCCACAGGAAAGACCAGGGAAGACAATTTTCTTATCTTCAGGTTCCCAGGGTCATGAATTTGTTGAAGAGGTGGAAAGTGACCACAGTCAAATTAAACAGACTGTTCGGAGTGAGAAAATCTGTACTGTGTTACATCATCACCGATCATCTAAAGCAATCTCATTTTGTCACCTATCTTGCAGAGCTCCAAGGCTGGGATGCTTTCCTGTACAGTCCTTACAAATCAAACTGTAAGATTAGAGCCAAAGTAGTCTGGTTTCTGACAACATACACACGTGCGCACACACACACATGAAGACATGATTCACAGCTTCCCTTATTTTGTATAAAAAACAAATTCATTAAACCATCTTTTGAAAATAAAAGCGAGCTGCTTCCCACCCATTCTGAGGTAATCCCTTGGTTCCTAAATTGCAGTCACGTTTTCTCAGCACAAAGATTCACAAACACTACACAAAAGGAACTTAAATGAAGCTTTACCTAACATGTCAACACATAGCTTTCATTTCTTCCATAACGACTGACAAACCACTAGAAATGCCTTTCGTTTGTTGTTATTTACAAAGACGTCTAATTAGATTCTTTGCTAATAGTTTCTAGTCTACGAATTTAAATCCCCAACTCCACGCAAAACATCCTGCACTTCTCCCTCTAGCTTTTGAGAATCTCTATTAAGGATAAGAATGGGGAGTCAGCAAACCCGGGGTCCAGAGCTTATTTGGTCTATGGGATTAGGGAACCACATAATTACTCTGAACTTCAATAATCTTGTGCATAGAAAGTTGGGGGTGCGTGGGGAGAGAGTAGCATCTGCCTTATCTATTTCACACAGTTGGGAAAATCTAATTAAAAATGGTTGTGAAAAAAAATGGTAGTGAAAACGCTTTGTATCTTAAAAAAAAAAGTCACCATTATTAGTGCTGATTTGACTACCATTATCCAGAAATCACCTGAAAAGTTAGAAAATATTAGATCCTATGCATGCAGATGGCACAAAATTACATAATTAACCTCTGACAAACTGCATATAGCTTTGGTCATTCCTTAAGACCAAAAAAAAAAAAAAAGGCAGCTGGTAGCTATCAAGAGGGGTCACTATAATGTTCAAAGGTAAGGGCTGCCAGTGCAAAGGAATAGATTCAACATTATAGAATCCTAAAGACTTCCTACAGGAAGGCCAAGGGAGGAAAGCAATGGGTCCTTAAAGTCATCAAAATTTTAAAGTCACAGAATACTACAGTGAGTGGCAAACCCTTGAAGCATGAAGCAAGTAGCCTTAGAATTAAAAAAGGAATGAAGTTTTGCACAGTAAGAAGTATGATTTGGAAAATGCTTATTCTGGGCTGTTGTACAGGAAAGTGACTCAGGAAGCAGCATACAGGATGAAAAGGTGGGCTTTGGAGGCAGGCAGCCCAGCTTCCTGCTCCAACCTGACTCATTTCCTTGGCCCTATGTGAGCCTCAGCCCCTCATGCGCAAGGTGGGTTTTACCTCACACAGGATGGAGGGAGAGAGTTCATGGATGGAACTAAAACAGAGAGAGCTCAGGGCACCTGGGTGGCTCAGTAGACTGAGCATCAGACTTTTGATTTCGACTCAGGTCATGAGATCGAGCCCCAGCTGGGGCTCCACATTGGATATGGAGCCTGCATCAGATTCTCTCTCTCTCTCTCCCTCGCCCACCAGAGCGTGTTCTGTCTCTCTCAAAATAAATAAGCATTAAAATAAAATTGGGGTGTCCAGGTGGCTCAGTCGGTTAAGTGTCCAACTTGAGCTCAGGTCATGATCTCATGGTTCATGAGTTCCAGCCCCACATCGGGCTCTGTGCTGACAGCTTGGAGCCTGGAGCCTGCTTCAGATTCTGTGTCTCCCAGTCTCTCTGCCCCTCCCTTACTTGTGCTCTCTCTCTCTCAAAAATAAGTAAACATTTAAAAAATTTAAAAATAAAATAAAAATAAAACAAAGAGAGCTCATGGCAAGGTTATTAAAGCTGCCTTCAGGGAATGCAACTTTCACCATCAGTGGCCTACACTGGGCAGAGTCTGACGGCATTTTTTGAACTACTAGCGCTTGGCCTACTGTTCACAAAGCACTTTCATACATGATCTCACCTCAGCGTAAAAAGGTGTACTGTGTATAAGATCTGTAGCTAGATACTGGTAGTATACTATACCAATATTAATTTTTAGTTTTGACCAATATCCCAAGAGAATGGGAAACGGGATGAGGGGTATATGGGAACCCTGTCCTATCTTTGCAATTCCTCTATAAATCTAAATTATGTCCAACCCCCTCCCCCCAAGTACACTCAGGATGGTTTCCCCAATTTATGTATTTTTGAATAATAAGTTAAGTGTCCCTCTTTTACTGTGCTCCCATAAAACCATTATGATTCCTTTTAAAACACTGCACTTTTATCTTTATAGGTGCTTGTTTCACCAAGGAGACAGAAGACTCCTTTAAGTCAGGGGCTTTTTTCTTGTAATTCATATTTTACCCTAGTAACCAGAATCCCACTTGGTAGTATTTGCTGAATAGATAAACTAATTAAAAAACAAAGTCAATCTTGAGTCAAGTACTCCATACCAAATGAGTTTCTCTTTAATGCACAAGCTTCTCTGATGCTCAAGGTTTGTTTAAAAATATACTGGCTTTATCAGGGTCATCATCACCTTTCTTATTCCTATTATATTAACCAATTGTATGGTCTCTTTTTAGCCAAACACATTAGAATATACTGAAGACCTTCCAGAATACAAATAGTATCCAGATCCTGGCTCATTCTTACAGGTAACTGGCTTTATTCTCTTAGAGAATAAATATTCTCTTGATTTCTATTCTTGCAACAAATATTAATGTGTCTATTAAATGGATACCACTGTTTTAAGTACTCAAGACACAGACCTAACTGAGAAAAACAACATTACTATCCCCCTGGAGCTTACAGCCTGTGGTGGGGGCAGGAAGAGAGGAACCTATTAACCAATTAGACAGCAGCATGATTTGTGAAATAAATTCTCTAACTTTGCGATCTTTGTGGACTTTTCTATTTAAATAGAATTGACTTTGAGAATTGATCGCCAAACCCATATACAACCAACTGATGTTAATAAGCCAACCCTTACTCAATGGATAAAATGGCATTTTGAAAGTTACATTCATGGTAACAGATTATTTTTCTTATCAGAGCAACTAACTTATTAGGTAGGCTTTCTCTGCATAAATTATATTCTCAATACTTCATTACACTATGTTAAACTTTTACCACATTAGTACTAAATATAAGTGATGAACTATACTTGTTAAAGACCTGAGTCAGGGGCGCCCGGGTAGCTCAGTCAGTTAAGCATCTGACCCTTGATTTCAGCTCGGGCTTTGTGCTGTCAGCACGGAGGCTGCTTGGGATTCTATCTCTCCCTCTCTCCCTGCCTCTCCCTCACTCATGTTTTCTCTTTCTCAAAATAAATAAATAAACTTAAAAGATAAAAAATAAATAAAAGCCTGAGTCAGACCGGAATTCAAATCCTATTCTGCCACATGCTGGTTGTGCAACCTTTAGTAAATTATCAAAATTCTCTAGGCCTCAGTCTCCTAAAATGTAAAGTGAGATTAAAAAGAACCCAGTTCATGGTGCTTCGAGGTGAACAAAACAAGAGGAGACAATTAATGTACTTAATCCCTGGGTGTCACACAACTGTGCAACGATACAGGTGGTATTCTTATTATATCATGACTTGTTGAGTTTTAGCAGTTTATTAAGCTTTCTAAATTAATATAAAGTTTTTAAAATTACTGCCCACCTAGAGCCGACACCAACGAAAGCATGTTCATTCCTGTTATGGGCAAAATAATGACCTACAAACAGGTCTAAATCCTAATCCCTCAAACCTGTGACTATGTTGCCTTTCCATAGCCAAAGAGACTTTGCAGGTGGGATTAAGGTAAGGACCTTGAAATGGGGAGATTATGGCATGGTATTCAGTGCACCCCATGTAATCATGTTCACTCTTAAAAGCAGATAATCTTTCCCTGGTGTAGTCAAAGAATGGCCAAAGATGTGATGTTGCTGGCTTTAAAGTCCGAGGAAGGGGGCCGCAATCCAAAGAAAGTAGGCAGCCTCTGGAAGTTGGAAAAGCCAAGGAAACGGATTCCCTCTGAGAGCCTCTAGAAGGGAATGCAACCTTCCCGACACTGTGACTTAGGCCAGTGCGACCCGTCTTGGAATCCTACCATATGGAACTCTTAAGATACTAAATGTGTGTTGTTTTAAGCCACTCAGTTCATGGTAATTAGTTACGGCCAGCAGTAGAAAACAATTATCGTTCCCAAAGAGAAATCAATTGTGTTGATTTTCCAATATTAAGAACTGTGTAGCTTTATCTCATAACATGGAACATAGGACCTAGTTTATAAAAATAGATACACCATTGGGGTGCCTGAGAGGCTCAGTCGGTTAAGTGGCCAACTTCGGCTCAGGTCATGATCTCACAGCTCGTGAGTTCGAGCCCTGCGTGGGGCTCTGCACTGACAGCTCAGAGCCTGGAGCCTGCTTTGGGTTCTCTGTCTCCCTCTCTCTCTGCCCCTCCCCTGCTCACACTCTGTCTCTCTCCTTCTCTTTCAAAAATAAGTAAACATTAAAAAAAATTTTTTTTTAAATAGATACACCAAGGTGAGTAGAGACAGTAGCTATGCATTATTTCACCCTTAATATCCTCGTATTCAGGGTCTAAGAGAAGGCTCCACACCAAAGGAATCACAGACCCCAAGGCACGGAGATTGGCTCAACCCCAGAGACTGACGCCAACCAGTTGTGGCCCCATCAACCATTCTCTCTCTCTGGCCCCTGTTCCCTGTTCATAAAATGAAGACATTGGATCATCTTTCAGTGCTATTAAACTCCAAAGTGAGTCAGGGAACTCTTTTCTCCTCCTTTTTGTACACTGTGTTTTAAGAATTTAAGAGCAGAGTCACTGACCAAATTTTTATATGTAAGCATGTTTTACGAAGACTAGCATCCCAATGGCAAAAGTATACCAAAAAAAGACAGGACTTTTACAGAACTTTCCAAGGCTTTCAAAAACCCAAACCTAAACACTAGTAGAAATATGCTTAAGTTTGACTGCTAAGGTAATAAAATAAGATAAATTATTTTTCTAATGACTTTACTATTTAGGTAGCGATAATTTTCTTCTCGATTTTTAGAAAATATAATCACTTAGGAATATTATTTAATAAATAACAATTTAAACAAACTCCTCAAAATTAGATGTTAGGGATTAACATTACATTCACTTCTGGATTGATGTCTGATGAAATCCATCACTTGGGAATCCTACGTCTTAGTTCTATGACCTAATTTCTGTTCCTAAGAAGCTATTTCTTGCATGGCTTTGGTGTACCTCAAATATCTTACACAACACAAGGGAAAACTGTGGGATGGGACCAAAAGCAGTGCAGCAAGTCTGCTGAGTAATGATCTATCTACAAAAGGGGAAAGATCACCCTGAAATAAGTTATAAAGTACAGAAATATGACACTTAAGAACCTAGCCTAGATCAAGCTTGTAGACAGGTCATGAAGGCCATTCCTAAATAACTGTATTGTCAGCATTTTCTGAAAACCAAATTCATCAGCAATGCAGTGGACCCCTTTGATTTAATCATTGGAAAGTACCTTCCAGGACTCAAACTTTAAGAATTTTACCAAGATGGTGTCCAAAAAAAAAAAAAAAAAAAAAAAAAAAAGAGGAAGCAAAATTTCTAGAGTATTCTGCTACAGTATGTGTTAATGTAATGAGTAGGAGTAAGTAAGGACACAATATTAGCACATTAATGATCTGAAGCACTAAGGACAAGTTTTCTTCTGAAGGACAAGATTAAAGAGACAGCCTTAGTAATACATGGAGATTTTATGAAAAGAGAGCTGATATTACACGGATGTTCACTGAAAGTCATGGCTGGTTTACTGGCTTCAAGGACTGATACTTTTTCCACTAGGGTAAGCTATCTGGAGAAACTGATGATACAGGTGAGAAGGCTGCAAAAAAGATTCCCCTGGTTTTGTAAGAAGTATAATGATGGCATGTGCCAGTCTTTAAAAAAATTTGATGAATAGGGGTGCCTGGGTGGATCAATCGGTTAAGTGTCTGACTTTGGCTCAGGTCACGATCTCACGGTTCATGGGTTCAAGCCCCATGTGGGGCTCTGGGCTGATGGTGCGGAGCCTGCTTGGGATTCTCTCTCTCACTCTCTCTCTGCCTGTCCCATGCTCATGCTCTCTCTCAAAATAAATAAATAAACTTAAAAAATGTTGATGAATAAGTTAATACTGATCTCTGCCAGAAGAGAATGCCCAAAGACCAAGGTCTGCAAAACAGGTATGGGTCTCAGATTTAAGGGTATAAAGATATAACTAAGTTGTTGAGAAGAAGTATTCTTGGAGCCTTCATTGTGCTATAGTTTCTCATCAGGAGCAACATGATTCTTTTTTTTTTTTAACGTTTATTTATTTTTGAGAGAGAGAGAGAGAGAGAGAGAGAGACAGGGCATGAGCAGGGAGGGGTAGAGAGAGGGAGAGACACAGAATCCGAAGCAGGCTCCAGGCTCTGAGCTGTCAATACAGAACCTGATGCAGAGCTCGAACCCACGAGCTGTGAGATCATGACCTGAGCCAAAGTCAGACACTTAACCTACTGAGCCACCCAGGCGCCGCAGGACCAACGCTATTCTTGTCGATGCTCTACTTCCAGTTCCGTAAGTTTTCCTCTTCACCTTGCACCACTTTTCCCAGAAGCCCTGTTATTTTTAGTGTGTGATTTTGCTAAATAAGTTTTTTCTTTTTTTTTTTTTCAGGGGTGCAAACATGGAGCTACAGCAGAAATATGTGCAAATAAAACAGGGATCTGTCAATGGTCCTGCAGGCTCCTAGCCCCAAGCCAGAGGTTCTCGAAGCTTGTGTGCATACAAGTCACCACGGCAAGTTATCCCAAATGAACATGAAATAGTCATAGACCTCATCAAAAGACTCTTAATCACTAGAGGCAAGAGACAAGCTTACAAATGTGCTCTTCCAAAAAGCATCCCAGATGATTTTGATACAGGTGGTCTGGGCACAACATTTTCAGAAATATCACAAATGCTCTCAGGGTGCCATTCTCTCCAAAAGTTGTTCGGAATTTATAAAAAGTTAATGCCCACGCCATTAAGCCTTTCCAGTAAAAATAGATCCTTTTTTTAAAGTGTTATTTTTTATTTTTGAGAGAGAGAAAGAGAGAGAGTGCAAGCAGGGGAGGGACAGAGAGAGAGGGAGACCAAGGATCTGAAGCAGGTTCTGTGCTGACAGCACAGAGTCCGATGCGGGGCTTAGACTCACGAACTGTGAGATCATGACCTGAGCCGAAGTTGGATGCTTAACTAACTGAGCCACCCAGGCACCCCCAAAATTGATACTTTTTGAATGCTTACAGAGTGCTGGGAAAAATCTGGAATCTCATAGAAAGAGACAAATGTAAATTATTAAGAATTTGTAGGGGCACCTGGGTGGCACAGTTGGTTATGCATCTGACTCTCGATCTTGGCTCAGGTCATGATCTCACAGTTTGTGTTTGAGCCCCGCGTCAGGCTCTGAGCTGATGGTGCAGAGCCTGCTTGCGATTCTGTCTCTCCTCTCTGCCCCTCTCCAGTTTGTGTTCTCTAAGTAAATAAATAAATAAACTTAAAAAAAGTTAAAACAAAAAGAATGTACAAATTCTTTTGATTTATGATTCAAGTATGTATGTAATCGCTACACCCAATGTGGGGCTGGAACCACAACCCTGAGATCGAGTCATGTGCTCTTCCAACTAAGCCAGCCAGGCACTCCGGGAATTTTTACATTCTTATGAGAAGTGTTATAATGGGTGGCATGTGCTTTGTTTCCTACATGGTTTGAATTGTAACCCTTGATATCTAAAATAATAGTTAACTAGGAGGCAGTTCTGGGTCTTAAAAAATATCTTTTTGGAAAAAAAAGAAAGAATATGAAAGCAAGAGAATCAGATATTCCAAAAAAGTTTTCCTGAACTAGAGACCTGCATGCCTCTTTATGTGTTATGAGAGGTAGACCATTCTCTATGCAAGGGGACAGTCCTTTCATAACATACAAGGAACTGACTTAAAGTATATTGTATTAATCAGGAACAGATTTAGCTGGGAGAGTTCATATGGAGGTTTGCTTAGAGATATTTTTTGCCTAATCCTTGAAGCTATGTAACAGAAAGAACTTTAAATTTGTGCTTTCCCTAAGATGAGTATATGTCAGCTCCCAGATTCGATGACTAGATCTAGAAGTGGCACTTGTAAACTAGGAAAGGTATAAAAGCTCATCCTCAGAACTACTTTCACCTTCATTAGAGCATCCAAGCCTTACCTAGTGTCACCCCTGAATCTTTACAAGAGCATTACCTTTACATCTTTTCCCACTTTATACTTCTCTGCTGGCAACCACGAGCATTAATACCTGTGTGGATATAAGTATCTTCAGCTTAGATCTTTCCTTTGAAATTTTAGATCTTTTTTAGTGTTGCTTCTCTGGAAAAATGGCGCAAACATCCATTCAGGTGAGCAAATCTATTTCTCATCTACTTATGACCTATATCAAGTCCACTAAAAAATTCACCCAATTTTACTACCACCCTACCCGCCACCCCAACTCATCCCCAAGCCTTCCTGGAAGGGAAATTCTGAAGTAGAAATTGGGCAATAACCAGAGCCAATGAACTAGAAACTAGTCAACTATAAAGCAATCACAAAAGTAGGGAAGAGGGGAAAGAAGAAGCAGGCAAACCACAAGGGCAATTAAACATCAACTGAACTAAAACACGCATCCTAGAAAAGGGGGAAGTAGCCAGAAAAGAACGCTCTTCATGAACGATGACAATGCCTGTTACAGATACTCATGCCACAGAGGCAGGCACAACCAGTAAGAAAACATGGCGAAGGGTCAGAAGCTGGAGTTAGAAGGAGCGGTATTCCTGGGTGGGGATCCGGGAAAAGGGTTTGTAACCTGCTATTTAGCTTTAGTCTACGTTTAGCTTTAGATTTGTAGGCTCATTTCTGTTCCTCAACGGCCTTTTGAAGGCCTGATGAAAACCGCCTGAGAATCCAGATTCTTCATAAAAAGAAAGAACTGGCTGGAGAATATACGCAATTCCAGTTAAGGAAAATTAGAATAAGAAGTGTTAAAGCAATAATAACTGTAAATAATAACTCTTCCAGGGATATTGTAGAGCAGGGGGAGGCAAAATATGGCCCTCACGCCAAATCCTGCCCACCATCTATTTTTGTGCATAAAGTTTTATTGGAACACAGTCACGTTCATTTGTTAACGACTTGTCTATGGATGCTTTCATGCTGGACTTCAGAACTGACTCTTTATAGAAACGTTTGCGGACTCCTGTTACAGAGTACCAATAAGTCTTCATAAAGTATCTACAGGATTTCATCTAGCAATTAGAATTGGCTGGCTTTGCATGGACAGACTGCAGAATGGGAATAATTTAGGTAGAATCTGCATTTTGAGGTCCAAGAATGAACTGAGTATACAGAGTGGAATGTCCAAAATATTATCTGTGAATGAAAAGGCAAGTAACTCCCCATCCAGGTAAATCGAGAATGCCATGACATGCCTATGATAAATGCTGACATTACCTAGTTCAGGCAAAAAAACCCTGCAAGTAATATATAGGCCTAGAAGTGGTACTTGTAAACTATAAAAAGTATAAGAAAAGGATGGTGAGAAAATCAATCCCAAAGTAAGAAAACAAATTTGTTATGAATTTGTGAATACTTGAATTATTTTATATATATATTTAGTGTATATTAATTCTATTTGATGATGATTTCCTACATAGAAAAAGAGAAGGGACGATTCACCGAAACCCTGACTGCTAGAAACCCCTTGGGTAAGGGGAGTTACCAGAAAGAAGAAATGAGGCCTCTAGAATGTAAAATCAGAAACGCAATCATGAGATGTCTCAACCACTTGGTATCTGAACAACTGCATCACCCAACAGAGCAAATTCTGATATTACTGGAGTAGTAATTTATAAAGTCTTTTATCCTTTTTAAAATATTTTTTAATGTTTATTTTTGAGAAAGAGACAGAGACAGAGTGGGGGAGAGGGAGGGGCAGAGAGAGAGGGAGACACAGAATCCAAAGCAGGCTCCAGGCTCCGCGCTGTCAGCACAGAGCCCAACACGGGGCTTGAAGTCACGAACCGTGAGATCATGACCTGAGCCGAAGTCGGATGCTTAACCAACTGAGCCACCCAGGCACCCCGAGTCTTTATCCTTTTATTTAGCATTGGGCACAAATGCAGGAGAGGTAGATGGCTGACAGGCCCCTAATGGTCTGTCAATGATTTTCAACTAAGTTAAGATGAGTGAGATAAGATGTAATGTAAATGTAAGAAGGAATAATGCATTGTGATTAAGCAGGAACTACTTCAGGGCTGTAACTATTACAATGGATTCTTATTTTGGAAAGAATGGATTTTTGGCTGAATGAATCAAAGCTGGACAGTAACAATATTAGGAGACAACTGATTCTGTACCTTTATGCTGTATGGACATTTTGTCCAATTTGTTCCTGGAAGGGCTCTGCGATCATTTACATTGTCTACGAAATTATGCTGAGGCTTTTTTTTTAAAATGGGGATTAGTACAGAAAAGGTAAGTGACGTTAAAACCAAAAAATCGAGAAGCTGAGGAAAACAGATTTTAGAAAGACTCAGGAAGTGCGACATGTGTTGTAAATATTTCTACAATGTGTCGCAATTATTTCTTTGAAAGGGGGAAATGAGAATTATAGAAATCAATTGGAATGAAATACTTTGAGTAACATGTCAGAAGACAAATTTTAAAATTCAGGCAACATAATAATATACCGACGATAGAAATAAAAATGAACATAAAGAAAAAGGGTTAGTAATGAACTGCATATAAAAATTGCATGGGGTTTGGAATCAAATAGTTGGATTGAATTCCAACTCAGTATCTATTTTTATTGCCATATGTATTTTTGTGATTTTTTTCTAAATACGTGTTTATTTTAAGAGAGAGAGCGCACTCATGTGTGTGCACGTGAGAAGGGCAGGCACAGAGAGAGAGAGAGAAGGAGAGAGAGAATCCTAAGCAGCCTCCACACTTAGCGTGGAACCTGGTGTGGGGTTCAATTTCAGGACCGCGAGATCACAATCCAAACTTATATGAAGAGTTGGACGCTTAACTAACTGAGCCACTATATTTGTGACTTTAAAAAGATATATATGATTACTGCCTATAATTATTTATTAACTGTGAGTTGTATCAGTATAGAATTTATTTCTACCTAACCCTTCTGAGTAACTCTACCGAATCTAAGACTTGTATACGATGGCTGAACTGAGAAGGTGGGGAGACACTGAGGCAGGACCCAAACAGAAAGAAGACACAGTCAAAACCTTGAAGACAGAACCTGAGAGTTAACACCTCCTCACCTGTGCTATCAAATCATGATGGCCCTGACAACTTGGATACAAGGCCAGACCTTAAGTGAGGGAGGGATGATGCTGAAAATCTCCTTGTACACACATTGTTTAGAACAGAGCAAAATGAGTTTATAGGCATCTCACACTGCAAAGGAACAGAGACCCTAAAATACCTCTAGTGAATAAGGGATGCTAATTAGAAATTAATAATAGAGCCCAGCATCCATTGTTACTAATAGATGTCCCTGTTTTATCTTTAATTAGGAACACTGTCTTTATTGTTTTATTTTATTATCTATAAAAATATTTAGAAAGGCTATGACAAGTTTACTCCTACCTCTTACCTTCAATTCTCTTGACCCAACTTTCCTACCACAGGTTTTTCCAGTACCTCACCAGGCACAGATCACACGTCCATCTATATATGCACCGCCCATACATTCACTCATAAACTATACTCATCTCCCATATGCAATAAGCAATAACAAACGTCCTTCTCAGGGATTTCGTTCAAAGATTAACTTTCCGGGGATGATGAACTCAACGCATATTGGTATCAATCTTATGCACTCCTGTCCATTACCAATACTTGTAATCATAATTCATATTAGCTTAACTACCTTATCATTGATTACTAGAGCATCCAAAATCATCAATAATTCAGTTATGTATGTGATCTTAAAGAAAGCTTTCTTTCAAAACAAGGGCTGATAGCCAGGACTTCCTAGCTAATTCTTAAGTTAACTGAAAAATTTAATGAGCAATGCTGTCATATTTGAAAGTATTCTGGTTGAGATGTATTCATCTTAAAAAGCTTAATAGAGTAGAACAAAATAAACTTATTTAAACATTTCTAAGTTTTTTTCTGATGAGCTGAATAAAGTTCAAGTAGTGGGTAAACACAAAAAAGGGTAAAGGCAAGACCTGCTCTTCTTGGAGTTTATGTGTATAACTAAGAATTTTGTTAAAAAGCACTCCATGGCATCATTAGAATATAAATTACTGACTCTGCATGGGTAAGAATCATGTCTACTCCATTCATTGTTCATTTCCAGCAGGCAGCAGAATGCAAGGGACATATTAAGTGCTTACTAATTATTTGTTGAACAAAGCAGTGCACAAACTTCCTATGATAAATCAGTGATTGGACACAAGCTTGTCTTCCTGAAGAATTAGGAAGGAAAGTCATAAAAACATTAACCTGAAAACTGTATCAAAGAGTAGATGAGAAAAGGAAAGGTAAGTGCTTCCCCTGAAATAATAACAGTTTTCGCACAATTTTTCTGACAGATATTGAATGTGGTGAGAGTTCAGTAAAAGGTTTTCTTTTGTAAAGGGGATAACAGGAAGTACAACAAATAATAAGATTATAGTTTTCTACTGAGGCAGTCTTGACTAGATACACTCACTATTCCTTTAACTACAGCGTTGCTAAAGTAAATGGGCTGCGAGAAACACACAGGCACGCACACACGTGCACGCATATGCACATACACACTTAAAGCACATTTTGGTCTTTATATATAATTTTATTGCCTCCATAGGGTACTGAAAAAGGCTTGGCTTTTTTTTCTTTGTCAAGAACTTTCACCTCTGGTTCTGTGTCACATTGTTCTTGGATGGATTACTCGGGTACATATTCATCATCTCTTTTTTTTTTTTAATTTAATTCCCCATACTAAAAAGACATGCACTAAATTGCCTGCACATGACTATTTGTTTGGACTCGCTGAAACTATGTAATCATAGTAGTCTCTAGACGTGGATATTATTTTCCAAAAACCCTTCTGACTTAGTCATGCAGACTTTTATATCGGACAGGGTTTCCGTAAGTGCAATCCTTAAGCTTTGGTGAGCATCAGAATCACCTGAAGGGCTTGTTAAAACACAAATTCCTAGACCCCAACTCAGACTTTCTGATTCAGGAGGTCTGGGGTGAGGCCAGAAGATCTACATTGCCAACAAGTCTCCAGGTGATGCTGCTGCTGGTCTGGAGACCGCACTGGGTTTTATACTCCCAGAGAGATAAGACAACATTTCAGAGAGCTGATGGGAACCTGTGAAAAATAACTGATACTAAAAATACATCAGATTAGTAACAGAATAATGACTAGTCTTAACCTCCTAAAGCTACAGAAGAGTAAGGATAATGCCTAAAGATTGAAGGCTATTCCTTTGACCAAAACTTGGATGCAAACAGACAAACCAAGAATTCTATTTGACATATATTTCCTTACCAGGAGAAATCTTGCATTCTGCAGAAGAAGAGGGGCTTTTCAGATGACCTTTATGTCGACCTTACTTTGAATTTATTACTGTAATATGAACAATCGGCTATAAATGGCAATAGAGTGGACTGCATGAATAACCGTCAAGGTTAACTTCTAGGGGAAGATATTGGCCATGGGTTCCACAAAGTAACCAGTACTTACATACTTCTATGCTTTCAACTTTTATGGGGAGCTTTGTGCATTGCTGATACTGTGTTTGGATACTAAAATATCTCATCAGGCGAGGGATGAGGGAATACATTGTTTAAAACTTCAGGGAAAAGCGATCATGAGGGGGCTAGAGAGGAGACAGCACTATGGAAGCACAAGGGAAGATGTAAATAATTGTGCAGAATTCTAGAAAAGTGCTGAAGAGGAAGGACATCCGCTGAATGTTAAGAAAAAGGAAGAACTGGAAAGGCAGAGAATACAAGAACATTCCAGGCAGAGGCAACCACATGATCACAGGCACAGAACTATGAGCCCACAATGCTGCTGGAGGGCACAGTGCGATCCATGTGGCTAAGGCACAACTGTGTGGTTAGAGGGAAAGAGTGGCAGGGAAAAAGCCTGAAAATGCCTAGGTGTCAATCATGATGTGCCAACCTTAAATGGGTGAAAATCTGTAGGGAAAGGGAGTTGAGAATGCTTTTAAAGCAAACGGCTGTCACGGTCCAATTCAACTTTTAGACAGTAACTGTCCCAGCAGCAGAGAATGAACTAGACTAGGGGATGGGAAAAAGGGAAATCCTGGAGAAATTTCGCCAATTTTTCATAAGCCAAGCAAGCGCCAAGATAGAGGTGGTGAGGGCAGAGAGCAGAGGTCCTCCTTATTCTAAGGTGTTTCTGGAGTCCCATAGGAAGGACTTGGTCCACAGGCTGGCGTGGGGTGGGAGGGGGCAAGAAGAACTGGAGGTCACTTCCCTTTACTACTCTAGCTTTATCCATGTAGTGTATCCAATCAGGCAATCCATCGTCGTGTTTGGTATGTACTGAGCTCTAATTATATATAAGGCACAGGTTTAAATAAGTACAATTGTGTAAGATACACTCTCTGCCAATTTCACTGTAGCCTATAGTCCTGCTTTTGCCCAGAAGCACATTCCCAGAAAAAAAATTCTCTAAAATACTGGAAGCTACCCCCAAAGGGCATTCTCCAGAGATGAATACAAAGTTTAACATAGTATCTCCTCCCTTGATTTTATGTTTGGGCAGGGGTAAGGAGAAACAAAAGCATGACATGGATGAGAAAGAGGTAGATGGTACAGTAACGGGCATTTCCAGACTGCACCACCTCCCCCTGCAATGTAGCAATTCCATGCCAAAGAAAGATACCACGACCCTCCAGTAATAAGGTAAAGAATGCTTCCTAACCCCTATATGGATTAAGAACGGCTTCTTCCTACACACATGAAGTTAATACGTAGACTAAGCTTCAACCAACTCTTCCAGACATTAGAGATTAAAAATAATAATAATAATCCTGGAAAATTCTACAGCACTGGGTTAAGAAAACATAAGTAGAGGTTATAAGGAAACACCCATTTTGCATGGCACTATCAATTACCCTTCATCTTTTTTTCCCCCTAGTTGCAAATTCCAAGCCATCATTCCAACCATCAGAAGCATCCATTATGAAATTCTCCTGGTGCTTTAACTTCTATATTTAGTACTTGGACATATTTCTATGGCAGAGTACTATCACCTGTCATTTGGTAATACTTGAGATTTTTATTTTTTTATTTAAATATTTTTTAATATTTATTTATTTTTGAGAAAGACAGAGACAGATTGCAAGTGGTTAGGGGCAGAGAGACAGAGAGAGAGAGACACAGAATCAGAAGCAGGCTCCAGGCTCCGAGCCGTCAGCACAGAGCCTGATGCGGGGCTTGAATTCACAAGGCGTGAGATCATGACCTGAGCCGAAGTCGGAGGCTCAACCGATTGAGCCACCCAGGCGCCGCTTGAGATTTATAAAATAGGCATAGAGGTTTAAAATTTCCTCATCTCAAATTTAACTCAGGAACTGATGGGATATGCCAATGCAAAGTCCAAATTCTGCAGCCTAAAGCATAAAAAGCTCGAAGAGGTTCATTTGAGTGAGCATTCTCTTGAAGACCAAAGTGTTAACAGCTCACTTAGAGGAAACTTAAGTTATTGAAACAAGCACTGAAAATTTATGCTGCATTTTAACCATGTGGGAGCAACTGTGAGGAGAGAACAGGCCTTATTATAATAGGTGATTCTAGAACGGTTGGTGACCAATTCCTTACCCTTCATATCCTTAAACACATTATTGTGTGCTTTAATAATACTTAGGCATTAAGAATAACGGAAACACCTGGAGTGGATTTTAACACTACTCCGCTAGCCCAGGGTACGGTCCAAAGCTCGTCAGGCTAAATCTCACCCTTGACCTGCCAAATACAATGACCAGAATCCAGTCACTTCCCCACGTCCTGCAGCTGTTCTCCTTCCCTACCCTCCCTTCATAAACGTCACTTCTACTTTCTGCCTAGAACTTGAATAGCAGCAGTGAGAGCACACGTTGCCAGTTCGAGTGGAATAACAATTTCTTCACTTGGCATTCAAAAGCCAAAGTGCCTGTGTTTACTTCTGCTGACTATTGGTCTGCAATGCACATGCCTTGGGAACTTTATAGGGCACTTTCGTCGGTGATGGCCTGAGGCAGTGACTGTAACTTCAGAGCACCACAGCGATAGAACCCGATCATGGGGAGCGGGTAGAGGGGATGAAGGTTTTAAGTCCCACGCAAGGCAGGAAGTGAAGCTTCAGGCCCAACCTATGGAGACATGTGATGACATCCAGATGATGGGCTACCAGGCTGCCCTTTACTCCAGGACCTTGGTCAAGTCACCTACCTTCTGTCGCTTTTCTCTTAAATACTAAGGGTACCGTATCAGAAAGCTGGGTTTTTTGTTTTTGTTTTTGTTTAGATCGGATTCTGTGCGTTGGCAAAGTCTTGCCCCTTCTCTTGTTAACTTGGTAGTGACCACAGCAATTACATTCAGTGAGATCTATACCTTGTCTGATTATATGCTGAGCCACATTATCCCTTCTTTCATTCAAAATTTCAGGATCAACCCACTAACCTTTTAGTTCGTAAAGTCCATTCCTAACTGCACTTGAGGCATCTATTTAGAGATTTCCTTAACTCAACAATTAACCAGATATAAGCTTGCTTAGAGCCTAAAGGTAAACAAAACCAGTCAATTCATCCTCAAAATGTTACCTTCTGAAAATCCCTAACTTGACTACTTTTCACGTCAACACATCTCTTGCTGAGGCATTATTATTGCCCTAAAGTTTTTAGTTTCTTCCTGATTAATGACTTCTCTTCCAGTAATAGAGGGTAAGTGTTTCAAAGTAACCCTCTGCTGCAAACATCTAAAATGGTGAGTTAATTATAATAAACATTATCTTCAAACAGCTTGACAAAATAGGGAACTTTCAGGACAAATGCTGAGGAAAATCTTGAACCCAGAAATAATATAAGCCAAATACCTGGGCAATACAATCACATCTTCTTTAAGAATATTTGTCTATCCTGAGGAAGTCAGTGGCAATCAAGGCCCCAGGGTCTGCCCAAAGTGGAGACTCTTATGGTAGCCCCTCTTCAGACTAAGGTGGGAATCCAAGGGGCTAAACTGATAAAGAACCCTCCCCCCCCAAAAAGCTATACCTACAGTTACCAAGACAAAACCTACCCCTCCTCCAACCCCAAAGAACTAAGGGACAGTGCCTTGACCTTGAGTGAAGCTATAGGGAGAAGCTGAATCTAAAGACAGATTCATGACGCCCAGGGAAACAGAGCAACAGGCCTCAGAACCCAGGCCACGAACTTGGTAGGGTCCCAGGTATCCAGCAGGAACAAACTTTTCTGGCAGGCAGGCGTGCACTTTTGTCCTATGCCTTGAGAAATGCCACAGATCATTTTTCCCGAGCCAGAACAGCAGAGTCGGAGACAACTGAGCACAGGAAGGAACAAGGCACTGAGTGAGAACCAGCACGTACGGAAATCATCACACACAAATTAGGAAATGAGTGTGCTTACTCTGCTAAAAGAAATAGATAACAAACTTGAAATGTCTTTAGGGACCAGGAAAATACAAAATGCAGCATAGGAGATCTGAAAAGGGACCAAATCGAACAGCTAGAAATAAAACATGAATTACAATGCAAAGCTGCGTGGGCGGTCTTTGTGGCAGACTGTCCACAGCAGAAGAGACGGCGAGTGAAGCAGAAGATACGTGAGAAGAGACACAGCCGCAGAGGGAGGCAAACATTGGGAACTCTGACAGGTGAACAGAACTGGGTCATGAGAGGGAGAAGTTCCAAAATACTTTTCTTTTTTTAATTTTTTTAATGTTTATTTATATATGAGAGAGAGAGAGAGAGACAGACAGAGCGTGAACAGTGGAGGGGCAGAAGAGAGGGAGACACAGAATCCCAAGCAGGCTCCAGGCTCTGAGCTGTCGGCAGAGTCCAACGCGGGGCTCAAACCCACGAGACATGAGATCATGAGCTGACCCGGAGTCAGACGCTCAACGGACTGAGCCACCCAGGCACCCCCCCTCCCCCAACACACTTTTAAGTAAAGTTCCAGGAGGGAAGGAAATGGGTCAAGGACATCTTTGAAAAAATATGGGTAAGGATGTCCCAGAAGAAAGCAAATTATACAGGTTCAGGAAACCCAGAGTCCTGCGCAGGATAAAAAGGAATCCATACCTGAGTACATCATAGTGAAACTGGAAAAGAGAAAAAGAGACAGAGAGAGAGGGAGACAGAGAGAGAGAGACTAAGTCTTAAAAGGATCCAGAGAAGAAAGGCAGATTATCTTCAAAGGTGTGGCACTCACACTGACAACTAACATCTCAAGGGTTCTCCGTTGATGAAAGTACAGACAGCTAGCTGCATCTTGGTTGCAGAGCAAACTGGATATTTTATCTAATACTATAATTGCATGCTGACTAAGCCCTTCCTCTGAACTCGTTCTCAAGGTAATGGGAATAAAGAGCATGCAAATTTCTGAAAATAATTCTGAAACATTTGGCAGCTTTTAGCTTTATTATCCAATAATGTGGTAAAGCCACTGTACTGGAAATAATGTCACTTGGCTTAGAAGTTTTGTCTGTGTTAAAATCTTCCCACCAATCAATTAAAATACCTTCCTGGAGCCGTGCCACAGAAAAAGAGAAGAATTAAGTGGAATTGATCCTTTCCTGGTAATAAATGAAGCTCTAGGTGATACACTTAAATACCTCTCTAAGCCACTGATGAAGTGCCTGGTGCCTGCCTCCTCACTATTTCTTCTTCTTCAGGGTTAAGTTTTTGAGAAATAAAGTTCTTCTTTCACGCACTTCTCAGGATTTTTATCTGTACGTTATTTGTCAATAAATGCTTAATGACAGTTGCGACATGGCAGAAAGTGCTTCCTGTTTCTGCGCCTGGGCTTCAGTGATTTTGATGTTGAAAAGGCAACCAAAATGACCTACCACAGGTTCACAATAACAATCGTGGCAGCTTAACCACATCACTTAAATAGCAGTCTGCTGCTTTCCTAGTACATACTTGTTTCATCAAGAGGAGAACAGATACACTTGGGAATCTTAGTCCTGGGACATTTAAGACGTATCCTTCCAGTTAATAACTTGATGAAAAGTCAGACTTAAACACAGAAAATATACAGTATGATAAATTAACTTAGTATTATGATCTTTGTTAGGATGATCAACAGGGTTAAAGGAGCCCTCCTGAGGGGTGCCTGGGTGGCTCAGCTGGTTAAGCACTGGACTTGGGCTCAGGTCATGATCTCGCGGTTTGTGAGTTCGAGCCCCACGTCGGGCTCTGGGCTGACAGCTCAGAGCCTGGAGCCTGCTTCAGATTCTGTGTCCTGACCCCCAGTCTCTCTCCGCCCCACCCCTGCTTGTGCTCTCTCTCTGTCTTTGAAAAGTGAATAAACATTAAAAAAAATTTTTTTTTAAAGAGTCTTCCTGAGAACGTTAGTGTAGGATAGCATCTCTAGAAAATAAACAGAGCCTACAGAAAATAAAAGGAACACTCTTATATAGGAAGTTAACCGTGGAGCGGCGCCTGGGTGGCTCAGTGGGTTAAGTGTCTGACTTCGGCTCAGGTCATGATCTCACAGTTTGTGGGTTCAAGCCCCGCATGGGGCTCTGTGCTGATGGCTCAGAGTCAGAAGCCTGCTTCAGATTCTGTATCTCCCTCCCTCTCTCTCTGCCCCTCCCCTGCTTGCACTCTCTCTCTCTCTCTCTCTCAAAAATAAACAAAAAATTTTTTAAAGTTAACAGTGGCAAAAAACCAAAACTAAATTTGAAACAACATAAGCCCCAGGAAAAAATTAGATAATTTTATAATATTTTAAAACAAGTATGTCAAGAATTCCTCAAAGGCTGTGTCTACTTTGCACCTCTTTCTTTTTTAACTGCTTCACACACTTCAGGTTCTCAGTACTGGTTAAATCCTGTATTGTATCCTATGCTTTTAAGGAACCAGTGCATTATGAGTATCTGAGACATCACATTCATAGCCAATACCCAGTTTCTATTCAGAATTCATATAAAAAGCTTCTGTATTAGCAACTTATAAATATATCCATTTATCATGTTCTATACTTTCACTAAATAATCACATACCTAAACAAATCTTGGTGTTTGCAAGACAAATTAACCACATTCCTAGGTTAGCTATCAAAAATTTTATAGAAGATGAACTGTTGGCTACAAAAAAATAAAAATTGTTACCTGCCTAGAGTTTACAAGGCTATTATTTTTTCAAATACCTTAGGATTTTTGAAAAGATATTCGCTACTAAAGCCTCTGAGTAAAAACGTACCAGGAAAGTATTACACAGTGTTTTGCAGGACAGCCTTGTGGAGACCACCGACCTAATAAAATACAGACTTTGAATCATAGTTTTCTTTTAGATCTAATTTTTTTCACCTAATCTAAATCTACCTTCTTAATCATTAGACAAGGATATAAAGCCCAGACATTTTATTTATATATTTTTAAGTTTACTTATTTATTTTGAGAGAGACAGAGATAGCGCCAAGTGGGGGAGGGGCGGAGAGAGAGAGAGAGAGAGAGAGAGAGAGAGAGAGAGAGAGAGAAAATCCCACAAGCCATGAGATCATGACCTGAGCTGAAACATAACAGTAGGACGCTCAACCAACTGAGCCACCCAGGCACCCCAAGCGCAGCCATTTTCAATGATGGCCCAAACCATGTGAATTTAGTACTCCTTCCTCTTAACTGTCTGCCTGAACAGTTCCCTTTCCACACCAGCACATTGGTGCGCCTTCTTCCCTCTTCCTCGCAGGAGATGACTGCTTATTATACAGTTTTATAGGCTCAAACACACACACAACGAAGCCAGGCTTTCCCCTCCAGCCCTCCTAGCTCTGGCCCGAGGGTACTTCCTGGTTATAACTCAGAAGAGCTTTTCAACCCGAGACTGGCTGGGAATCAGCACATGTCTGTCCTCCCAGCTCCCTGGACGGGTTCCAAATGAACTTTTCAGTCTCCTTCGAGCCACTATTTAAGTCCCTCATTAATGTGCGAATATGAATCAGCAAACTATGAGTTTCTACCACCCTCAAAGGATCTGCATTTTCCTCAAGGCAAAGCTCCTCCCTGCTACAACCTGTAGGGTGTCATTTTTTTGTAAAGGTCTGGTTTGATGACAGTTCCCAGGAATTTTAGGACATTCCATGTTAGTCCTGGACAAAAAACACCATGTGTTAAATCTTTGGGATCTTCCTTTCTTTTAGGATGTTACCCTAATCCTACAAATAAAGAGACTAAAACTAATCCTATAAGAGTGAAACAATAACAACTACATCTCTCATTCCTCCTACTTCCCTCCTCCACTCCAAAAAAGTTAAATAAGGGGCGCCTGGGTGGCTCAGTCGGTTAAGCATCCAATGTGGGTTCAGGTCATGATCTCACGGTTCATGAGTTGGAGCCCCGCATGGGGCTCTGTGCCGACAGCTCAGAAGAGCCTGCTTCCGATTCTGTGTCTCCCTCTCTCTCCGCCCCTCCCTTGCTCATGCTCTGTCTCTATCTCTCTCTCTCAAAAATAAATAAACTTAAAAAAAAATAAGTAAAAATAAAAAAGTTAAATAAATAGATATAAATAAACTTCCTCATGCAAACTGAACTGCCACTCAGCAAATGTAATAATGGACTAAGAGACCTTTGACCCCTAGGTCTCTGGGTCAAAGATAATTCAGGTTGTTAGTGATAAAATGTCACAGTGCTTAGTGGTCAGTGGCTCACAGATGCAAGTGAGTGACTTGGTCTCAGAGCAGCTGCGAAGACAAAGGTGTTCACAATTCTCTTCTGCACGTTCATCATTTCCACAAAGATGTCCAGAAGGCCCACACAGATCATTCTTGTTAGAACCTCTTGCATTAAGGCGTCAGTGCCAGGAAAGTTTCAGAGCACTGAGACAGATAACACACACACACACACACACACACACACACACACACACACACACCCATTACCCTCCTCTCCCATATTACTCTACTGTTCATCTTGTCAGTCAATATTTATTGAACCCCCTTGGGTACAAGTTACCGTAACAAGGAACAAATAGATATAAAGGTTTGGCTTATTTAAATTTACTGCAACCCTCAAAATAATTAAAATCATACCACTGATGTACTCCAAACGGCTATCTGATGCCACAAAAAGATCTCTTTCTCATCCAGAAGCATAATCACACCCAAAACAGTATAAAAGTACCGTTCAATTCACATACAAGGCCAATTTTAGACTTAAAAGTAAGGCATTACAGTGATGAAAATTCCTACCCTCGTCCGGATGCCTGGGTTCTAATGCCAGGAGTGAGTCTCCTGTTGGCCTTTGGTGTTTCCCTCATCTAAAAAGACGTGAGTCAAGCAGATGATCTCTAAAATAACCTCTTCAGTTCTAACATTCAATGATTCTTCCCAGGACTAATATAGTTGTATTTAAGATTTGACTGTTGGGGCGCCTGGGTGGCTCAGTTGGTTGAGCGTCCGACTTCGGCTCAGGTCATGATCTCACGGTTTGTGAGTTTGAGCCCCGCGTTGGGCTCTGTGCTAACAGCTCAGAGCCTGGAGCCTGCTTCAGATTCTGTGTCTCCCTCTCTCTCTTCCCCTCCCCTGCTCATGCTCTGTCTCGCTGTGTCTCAAAAATAAATGAAAACATTAAAAAATTTTTTTTAATAAAAAAAAATTTTTAAAAAGATTTGACTGTTTAGGCAGTACTAATATTGTTGAAGATTGTTTTCATTACTTCCCCAGAATAATGGTTATTTATTTATATAGCAAACTCTAACATAGCAAGCAATAGGTTCCAGGCGATAGTCTCAGTATTTACAAACAGTAACTCCTTAAACCGCATCAGCTAACTTAATTTCCTCACTGCCTGTATGTACTTAAGAGAAAAAGGTAACAAAAACATTTTATGTTAGCAAGAACTGTAGACTGAATAAACCTCTAATTTCTATTCACTAGTCTGAATAATTTAAGCACTGATTGTTCCTTACTGAGAGCCTTAAAATAGATTGTGCAAATTGAACCCAGAAAAATAATGAATGGTCAATTTAGGAATAAATCCATGGAGCACTGGTACCGTTGATTTGCGCTCATACTTTCTTCTTGACTGATAGAAACATAATAACTAAACTGCTACCCATAAACTCCACAACTCATTGTTTTAAGCAAATTAGCAATACTGCCTCATTCATTCAATCATTGTATAAATTAAGAGCAACAACTATGCTTCTAGCACTGTGCTGGCCCCCGGTGATGTGCTAATACATGAGGCAGATGTGACCTTATGGGGTTTAAGGTCTAAAGATGTAAAATGCTAAGATGTGCATCTATGACCACTCAATTAAAAACCTCCTGGGTGAAAGCAGTGGTTTATTTTCTAAAAATTAAAATATATTAATGACACGGGGCACCTGGGTGACTCAGTCAGTTAAGTGTCTGACTCTTGACTTCGGCTCATGTCATGACCTTACAGTTTCGCGGGTTTGAGCCCTGCATCGGGCTCTGTGCTGACAGCGCAGAGCCTGGAGCCTATTTCAGATTTTGTGTCTCCCTCTCTCTCTGCCCCTCCCTGGCTCATGCTCTGTCTCTCTCTGTCTCTCAAAAGTCAATAAATGTTAAAAAATTAAAAAAAAAAAGATTATAGGCTTTTACTTACAAACGTACCATGAAACATGGCAATTCTAAGGATGTCCATTATTCACTTAATTTGTCTAGGGTCTCAACAAAGAACTGCTGTGTTCATAACCCAAAACTAGATTCTTATAAGTTCTGAGCAGGAAATATTCTTTACATTTTATAGTGAGTTGATACACCAATACAAGCAAAACACTGTGAATCTTCCAAAGAGTTATTTTTCTCTGTGAGTTAATGTGAGAATGGTAACACCACTGGGGATGAATAAATTGTTCTCCTGATGCAGTTGTAACTTATCTTGCTCAAGAGCAACAGCATTATTCAGGAGCTATGCCATCCAGCTGCTGATAAGTTTCACAGAAACAAATCCCAAAAGGGCATCTGTGTTAAGGTCAGCAGTAACTTTGTAAAATCACGTATCTAAAATGACAAAAAGGGCATTCAGATCTTCTGCGGCTGCCTCTCTCGTGGAATCCAATGATGTCAGAGGCACAGGCGCCTAGAAGTTCTCCCAACTGGTATGTCTAGATCATGTCCCTGTAGGACAATCGCTACTATCCTTCTGGCTCCCGGGAGCGTTATTCCCATACTGGTGCACTCAGGGCAAAACTGAGGTTGGCTGTGTCCTGCCTTTTTGTCACAATTTCCAGAGGTAGGATGGAGTAAACCTAACATACAGTGGAGGGAAGCACTGAGACATATCTTTACCTTACAAAGTGTGACTGCAGTCGCCAAAATGGGATGTGAAAAGCTTTCACCAAAGCGTTCACTGAGCTTTTTAAGTTTTGTGAATATTTATTCTCTAATCACTACGATATTGTAAGTGGTGACAGTTTTTTCACCGTGCATGGTCCAATTTAGAAGTTCCCTTGGTAGATGGAGTCCTGCGTAGATTTGATCTGAGACAAGAATAAATGCATAGAGGTCTTGGGGACTATGTTGCCTATATTGTTAATTCCTGGGGAAAGATAACAAATGGCCTTTGTCTTGCCTGCCTTCCAGAAGTGAACCCCAGTCCTTTTTGATGGGTGTAAATAATGTACACAACATTTAAAATTCTCATGGTGCTTTCCAAATATCAAAAATATAAAATAACTATCTCCATTGACATTTTTCCTTTCTTTCAGGTTAAGGGCAACTGAGAACATACAATATAGTCGGCATGTAAAAAATGACAAAAACAAAACACAATCCTTAAGACATACATCTCCCATTTCTATTCAATTTAATATATGGAAAATTATGTATTTCATTTCCCATTCAACTCAGCATTCAAATAATTGGTTTCCTCTTGACAAACCCACCAGCTCATTTCCATAATTCCTGTATATATAACTCTTCCCCAAAATGGATAATGCATGAGCAGTTCCCTCCCACCCCCCACCCCCAGGGAAGACTTCAAGTATATAGCAAGGTGACCTCACTAAAACGAATTATAATCACAATCTATTTTCTGTATTTGAACTAATCCTTCTGGGACAGTACACCAGCCTTCAATATTTTTCTCAGAAACAGATGACAATAATTTTCAATATTACTGCTGTTATAACTGTTTATAAAAATCTACCGTTTCTTGGGTTTCACAGCAGGCTCCCTGTTTTTATTTATTTAAAAATAACTTAAAGTGGAGAATATCGGGAATACTATCATTTTAAATAGTGAAATAGTGTGCTTAGCAAAAATACTGTCACTCTGTTGGCAGAGAAGAGAGAAAATACCAAAAGAATATAAAAGCAAGTTGTGATACCTACATACAAAATAATGTCTACTCAATAGACAAATGAAAAATTTTGTGAGATAATAAACTTAATATAGCTTACAACACAATGTGCTCCAATTAAATCAATTTATAAATACAATTATCTATCCTTCAGCTCAGGAAACAAAATAGCAAACGTATACAGAAAATGATTCTCACTCATTTATTCTATAAATTAATATGTAAAGTACTCTACTAGGCACTATGTGCAATACAAGTTACCCTTGACCATGAAGACATAAGAGATAAGGTATGAGAACATTACCTCTAAAGAATTAATTGCTATATACTTTAAAAGAATAAGAGTGTGTGTACTATTTAAAATATAAGCACACATAGCCTATTATTGTACCAATTCACTAAAATATCACCACTAGTGGGGCAGCTGGCTAGCTCGGTCGGTTGGGTGTCCAACCTAAACTCAGGTCACGATCTCACGGTTCGTGGGTTCGCGCCCCGCATCAGGCTCTGTGCTGACAGCTCAGAGCCTGGATCCTGCTTCAGATTCTGTGTCTCCCTCTCTGTCTGCTCCTCCCCCACTCACACTCTGTCTTTCTCTCTCTCAAAAATAAATAAAAATTAAAAAAAAACTTTTTAATAAAAAAATTAAAAAATAAATCATCACTAGTGTTATTCTGTTCTCCAAAAATGAGTTTGTCTATAGGTCAAAGTTCAAGCTAAACCTCAGGTTAAGAATATCCGCTCATCTTTTTATGAACATGTTGCACATTTGGCATTTAACTCTCACCAATGGTCCAAAGCTACAGAATCTATGCCAAATAAATACTTGATGTGTACTACCAACAACATGATCATTTACAAGGGACCTCTGTGTATACGACCCCAGGAAAAGATGTAGAGCATGTATTTATAAAGTTGTCTTCTGAGGTCTTAAAATTCAGACATTGATTCGGACATACAGAACAAGAGGATACCATGAGATGAAAAGTACACTAAAAAAAATGCCTAGATTTTGTTAATATGCAAACCCTATAAAACCCATCACTTAGTCCTGACTCTCTACCGAGCACAACACCCAACACTACTCCTCAGAACTGCGTGAATTACATACTATTTTCCACACTGGGGACACATGCAAACTAAGGCTAAAGAGCTTCGACCCCACCGGGGATGCGTGACAGGGAGGCCGTGGCTCCCGGCTGCACAGTCGGAGCACACAACCCTTTCAGCCAGGCTCTGATGGAACTGACCCGGCACCGCTCAGCCACGGGAGGAGGGACGCACCAGTCACTAAGCCAGGCCAACATTCAGGTGTCCCAGAAACTTCCACTTGGTGCTGCTCACGGTCAAATTGTCCTGCTGCTGTGTCCTGAGCCGCACTGTATTAGAATACAGGAATTCTCAGTTGGCCTGCTAATTAGGAAAAAAACAGAGCCAATTTCCTTCTCAGTGGCCACACTCAGAAAAGGGATTTTCACTTTTGAGGCGAACGGCCAGATACTTTTTGGAGAACGCAACATGAGTGCTGGGCCAAGTCAGGATAGTGCTGGTGCGGGGGGGGAAGGGAGGATCACTGAAGGGGCAGCAGTGGTGCCACGTCCACGAGGGCGTGGGCCCAGGAGTGTCCCTTTTAGGGGGACTTTGTTTCGTCCCATCCCCTGTGGAATATACGGGTGCAGATCTAAAATGCTGTCCCTACTTTGTACATCCTTCACTCCAGTGTGTTTGGAGAAAAGATACCAGAATTATCAAAATGATGACTTAAAATGTTGACTTGAGCTTCACTTAACCGCTGGCTACACAGGTACACGTTTTTGTCTGGGCCAACCCTAACAGAGGTTACAAATGGATAGGGCATCGCCTCCATCCAAAAAAGTCTCACGCTATCCTCACATATTACGTGAATATACAAAACGAACACAAAACAACCCTTTCATTTAGATATCCATAACCTTTAATATAGTTTAAACTCATAACTGGAAAGAACACTTCCCATGTTTGAGCGGGAAGGGGGGGAAGGGAAGGTACACACACATACACACTTTTTCATACACTAAGCCATGTTAAACATGATACCAATGTTCACACTGTAGACACAAAACTACAGCGTGCTGTGTCCAAAATGACTTCCCTTATCCTCGAGCCTCCTTTACATCAACTACTATTAGAGCAAGTTACCAACCCCCTCCTCCTCCCCTAAATGTCCTCCAACACAACAGAAAGTCCAAGGAATAAGATGCAGACAGGGGAGAAGAGGCAAATTCAGGGACAATCAGAAACCTGTGTAAGTCTTGCTAAACTTAAGAACAGAAAGAACATTTGGGGCAGCTGGGTGGCTCAGTCGGTTAAGTGTCCGACTTCGGCTCAGGTCACGATCTCACGGTCCCTGGGTTTGAGCCCCGAACTGGGCTCTGTGCTGACCGCTCAGAGCCTGGAGCCTTCTTTGGATTCTGTGTCTCCCTCTCTCTGCCCCTCCCTCTCCCTCTCTCCCTCTCTCTCTCTCTTTCTCTCTCCCCCCCGCCCAAAATAAATAAAACATTAAATTTTTTTTTTAACTTTAAAAAAGAACAGAAAGAACATCTGATTCACAAAACACATATTTCTAAACACTAAATAGCAACACATACATTTATCCCCATAAAAGAAAGCTCTCTTTCTCATGAGCATTTTGTTTTCTTTTAAACATCTATGTCCCTCACTTCTTTCTTCTTTGATTTTTGGATGCATTCCTTATCAGCTCACATGTAAGTGTGATTTCCTATTATTATATATGAATAAAAATTCCAAAATAAATGACATACTACACAGCTAAGAAATAAACTTTCAGTTATAAAATCTTAGGGCATTAAGGGACACCTGGGAGGCTCAGTCAGTTAAGTGTCCGACTTTGGCTCAGATCACGATCTCACAGTTCATGGGTCCAAGGCCTTCACTGGGCTCTGTGGTGACGGTGGGAACTTACTTTTGGGATCATGTCTCTCCCTCTCTCTCTGTCCCTCCCCCACTCATGCTCTCTCCCTCAAAATAAACAAACAACTTAAAAAAAACCCTCAGGGCATTAATAGAGACATGTTTCTATGCGTAATTAATATTAAAACTTTTTTACATAAGGTTGGAATATATTTTTGAAGTATAAAATATAAATCACAAAATGTGTAGGAATTTCAGCTTTCAATCCTGGAGTCCTTAGATATAAGACCTTCAGTATTTAAAACATTTCACTAGAAGATTTATGTATTCTGAAAAAAAAAAAATCATTCCAAATTGGAATCTAGACATTTCCTTTTAAAGATTGGTTTTAGATTCACTATGGAATAGCTAAAGAGACTGTCATAACCTTAAAAAATGCAATTTGTCTCTGCAATTACGAGATTATATGTAACAAACATGACTTACAGTCACAAACGTGAATATACACACTTTTTAAAACCTAGCTCTATCTAAATTTAACTTTATTTATAAAGCAATATAGGCCAATCATAATGAGATGCATTTCCACTTGACAATAAATTTCACAGTTATTAATATACTAGAAAACTTGTGTTGCTGTAGCACTGTGAAACTGGGCAAAGGTATTTTTTTCCCTATTATCTCATAAAATAAAACCAGGATTACTCATCATTCACCACTATTTCCTTCTCATATCTCTGTAATCTCTGCAGAAATATGGTGGGTAAGAGAAAGCAAGATAACGGTTTTCTAAGGTCAAATAAAAATAAAAGTTCTATGTTGTGGTAGAAATACACCACTTTTCTCTCCAAGGGGAAATACTCCTTGCCCTGACACTCTATGCTGAATTTGTTTTATATGGATATCATATGACCTGATCCATTTATTGGAGAAAATGTCACTGGTTCAATGATATCCTATGCTGGGTTCCTTTATATATTACTTTTAGCCTCTTTTGATTACCAAAACTTATAAGAATTTTCTCGATGTTGTCCCTACAATATTATTTAAAATAATATGTAAAGCACAAAGCCAAAGTACTCAAGAGACTCCAAACATTAAACCATAGGACATTGACAAGACTCAGTCATGTATGACCTACAAAATTGACTATTTCATGTGGTTCAACCCAATAAAGCATTCCCTAACTCTCACATCATTGAAACTAAAACTCAACAGCTGCCCAAGGAGCCAGCTGCCTGCCTGATGAAGTTGTGGCATGAAAGATTTGGGACACGGAAGCAGAGCAAAGGCTACTTTCCATCAGTAATACCTTTCTTGTCTAGGAAACACAGCAAACTACACTGCATTTCAAAAAGAGAAGGGGACTCATATAATGGGAGCAACTCACGAATGAAGATGGCTAATACCAGGTGGAATAAGTCAGGAGCAAATGACAAGGACGAGGTGACAATATTACAATACTAGCCCATGTCCAATGGATTTAGTCTTTCATACCCATTTTCAAAAATGTGTACCTCTATCAAGTAGGGTTCTTGGGGTGCTTGGGTGGCTCAATTGGTTAAGTGTCTGACTCTTGGTTTTGGCTCACGTCATGATCTCACAGGTTTGTAAGTTTGAGCCCTACATTGGGCTCTGCACTGACAGTTTGGAGTCTGTTTGGGATTTTCTCTCTCTCTCTCTCTCTCTCTCTCGCTCTCTCCCTGCCCCTACCCTGCTTGCTCACTCGCTCAAAAAAAAAAAAAAAAAAAAAAGAGTAGGGTTCTTAAACAATTTAAGCTAGGGGTTGAAGAAACTGTGTGAAGAAATGAAAGCAAATGTGTTAGTAAAAATCCTTTGTTCAATTACATAATGCAACTTTTAAATGTGACTAAATCTCTTCGAAGGCTCTGAACTTATTCAAAAGGAATAGCTCTAAAGGGCAACTAAAAGGTGCTTATGAGATATTAGGTTCTCTGAGGAAAAAGTGCCGGTGAAAATTAATTTCACGGACACCCCCTTGCAAGTGACAACTGCATGGTCATCATCAGGATGATGTATCAGAATGTTCCCATTCAGAATTCTTAGTGAATTCAGGCTATTTGGTCTAGCTGGGAAATGAACTCCAGTTGAGGCAGCTAACTCTGATCAAATCAGGACCCTCCTCTTCCCCATAGATTGCCCAGAACATGCAAGTAACTTAAGAAAAGTTAAAAAGGAGTCATTCTTTGGGGAATAGCAGTGTGATGCTCTTGGAGCACCCTCTGGAGGCCACAGAAAAGTGACACTGGTAACTCGGACAAAGAAGAAAATTCTGGTTATCTCTGGCCTTCCAGATCTGCAGTCCACGGATCTCCCTTGCGTTGGACTCAAAAGTGTACTTGTTCAATCTTAATCAAGATGATATACAACACATGCATAATTAATTTATTGTTTGAAAATGCAAAAGAAATACAAGACGTAACCACATTCTCACACAATTGGGTCTTCATTTTAAAAAAGAAAAAAAAAATGTGCTGATTAGTGTATTTTCAGCCTACATTCTGAATTCTTTCAGGAATTTATTGCAGAGGCATCTTTTAATATTTAGAGGAGAGGAATGTGAAAATATAGCATTCTCATTAACAAAGTGTAAGCACACGAGGTTATACAGGGTCCTAATAGTTATCAAACTTCTCAGAGTAGCCAGCCTTAGGTTAGTAAAATGGAGAGCAAATTAAGTTCTGTTTTTTCCCCTAACACCTTGCTTTTTCTCAAGCAACAAACACTGACATCTATTGGCATTTTGGTAGCTCACTTTTTAAAGAATCTATTAAAACTCATACAAGGACACAACCACACAATTCGGATGCGAAGCATTACAGTGGATCCAAAACATCACTTGTGCCTTTGGGAAATTTCATTTTCTGTACCTTATAGCATATTCAATAGACACTATTGTCTTCTGGTTAAAATAAATCAGTTTTTAAACCAAAACTATCTGATTTATTTTTTTGCATTTTCTGTTTATGCAGAGGAAAGTCCTAGGATTAACCAAAATACGAGAAGTCCATTTATTTGTCTCTTTGAGCAAACAGAATCACTCACCCAGTTTGTTTTCCTCTGTCCTAATAGAACACGATAAACTATCAGGACTGTGAAAGCCAAATTTAGCTTGTTACTCCGAGAAGGTTAATAAAATACCGATTTGGTATGTGTCATACTCCCAGAACTTTAAACACTACGTACAACCATTCTAGTGGTTCTAGAGGGGAGAGCACAAAGAGTGAGAAGTATGGATTTCCTATATTCATCATTTATTTATATTTAGAAACACCTGCACTCAATTCTGGGCTCCTTGCTGGCAATATACTATTACATTTGATAAAAAGATAACAAAGAAAATGTTCATACACACTCTTTCCCTTTCAATTGCTGCAATTTGTACTAGTCCCCAAAGAGAAGATTATGCATTCTATATAATAAAGTGAGGTTTGAGAGTCATCTCTTAAGTGTTGCCAGCAAAGGAGTCGTGTTTCAAAATCTTCTCATAGCTTGAAACCTCAACGTCTTTCTGCCAGAGATAAAATTATGTTGCACCTCACTCTATTTTCAATATTTAGACTGAATTCGGGACCGTTTTCATAATACATATATGCAGCTATGGTGTTTGACATATTTATCCACTTTTCTCTATATATACAGGTAGTAGATACTAATATTTATACTCATTCTAATCTAAAGCCAGTTTGGGATTATTTTTTTTACCATAAAAGGTAAGTTTTGAAAATGATATCAAATACCTTTGTAAAGACCTGGACGATTTGCTTCTTAAGTAATTTTATGAACAGAGTTACCATGTATCGGGCACTTACTACATGTTAGGCGATGGTCAGTACGCCTCCGTGGATTATCTCATTAAGCCTCGTAATAACTTCATGATAATAACAACATTTTACTATGCAGTTTTTACAAATAAGGAAACTTAGGCATAGAGAGATTAGGCAACTTTCTCATGATATCTTTAAGGAGCAGGAACACTAGGATTTAGACCCAGGCAATCTGGCTAAAGAGCTAAGAACCAGGCACCCTGCTTTTTGCCGACTGGCAGTGAGGCATTTTTGTACTTCCCAAAGGACAAGTGACAAAATACACAAAGCATCTGTTACACTGCCTGGAACATGCTAAGATATTCAATAAATATTAGCTCCCTTATTGATAATATAACGAGTGCCTGGGTGGTTCAGTCGATTGAGCATCCGACTTCAGCTCAGGTCATGATCTCGTGGTTTGTGGGTTCAAGCCCCACGTCAGGCTCTGTGCTGACAGCTCGGAGCCTGGAGCCTGCTTCGGATCCTGTGTCTCCCTCTCTCTTTGCCCCTCCCCTGCTGGTGCTCTGTCTCTCTCTGTCTCTCAAAAATAAATAAACGTTAAAAACATTCTAATGAATATAAAAGCATCCAGTACAGTGCCTGGCATGTAGTAAGGTATTCCTTAGTCTCATACTAGTTCAATATTTTCTGATTATATATATATATTTTTTCCTCATCAGTATTACTTTCTCATCTTGCAGATATGAGAATAGTATCCCAAGTTTCTCTCTTTCTGCTTCAAAATAATTTTTCAAAATAAATCCTATTTCATCTTATCAATGATATTTAGTGTTTTGAATAATTACATAAGGTAAGTGGCCAGAAGTAACCAGGTTGAAACATCGCTGGACATTCCTCTGGCTCTGTAAACACACAGTGCCCTGTTAGTGACAGCACACTTTATATCCAAGAATGTTTACAAGCACTTCAGTCTGGGGAACCACTTCAAGAAACACGTGGGTGATGTCATCGAGGGAGCACACAGACCACTTCTACCCGTTTGGTATACTAAGATTCTCAATTTATCCACCACTTGTACTCACAAATGCCTCCTTCTGCCAAGATTAAGAGGACTCACAATAGTTCTAGAACTCGGCTTAGCTTGGTCACGGATTTGTTTCAGGTCACTTGAAAGGAAAAAGAGAGAGAGAGACAGAGAGAGAGAGAGAGAGAGAGAGACAGAGAGAGAAAAGAATCCTTTGTGGTGTTTTATGAAAGAAAAACATATCAGCCAATGGAGATTCATAAGGGAAGCTCAGAGCCAAAGACCAGATAGCAAAACAAAACAAAGCAAAACAAAAACTCTGGGTTTGTAACCGGTGCTTCAATAGGAAGAGTTTGTCGGGCTAAATCAATAAGAAGAGGCTGGAATGGGAGGTCTAGAATCTAGGAGGCCCAGGATGTTACAGGGCCCCTGGTACAACATGGATCTGGGTTACAAAGCCCAGGATTTGCTGAGGTTGCTTATTTTGAGCAAAGAAGAGGAACCAATGACACCAAGGGCTTGGGACCTATTAGAGCCACTATTATGGAATAGATAATTCTGTTGAACATCTGCAGCCCCAACAGTGTGCAATTCAATATTCAGTTAATTGTATAAAAATGTGGATGCTATGAAACATAGCCATGTATGTATCACATATCAGTCACACATGTCATATGAAAGTTAAAGAAGCCCTTCTCCCCTGAAAATTTCCCTCCAACAGATGTGTTTATGCCTCTGCATATAATACAGCACACAGCGGGGCTGAGAGGCCATTATCTCAGCATTACATCTCCCCCGACTGTCGTGAAGTAATGTTATAACAGCCAAAGAGAGGCTGGGCAGTTCATGTGTGTCATGTAGCGTGTGCAGTTGCAGTGGCCACTTTAAGAAAGGGGTCAAGTGTGGGGCTGACAGACTCTTATGCAGGAGCTATTTAACGGATGGGTGTGGTCCGTAGGTCCTCATCTGGGCTGGCTTGTCAAGGGGCAACACTACAGTGATGACACCAGAAGTCGCTCTTTTGAGGACACCTGGAGAACTTGAGTGCAAAGGAAGTTAAGGAAGGCACCTGAGTTTCTCCCACAAACCATTACGGCTATAGGTTATTTATTCCCCCAAGATAAGGAAATGTAACTGGCACTCACCATTGTAAGGAAAACGACAAGGAGAGAAACGCTGATTTCAAAGCAATACTATTAATGCCATGTGCTTTTACAGAGAGCTGGTTTCAAGTTGACCATTCTTTTCAAATCGAATGAAGAATCAATATTCTTAAGTGGTTTATGTGATTTATATGACTTTTTACCTCCTCCAAGGTGCCCTGGAGGAGGTAAAAAGTTCCTCCCCAAAGATGACGACTCCCTGATGGAAAAGGGAGATAAACATACTAAAAACCAACCCGAGCCAAGTTCACCTCAATTTTCAGGAAGATAATAGGGAGAATGTCACTTAAAGATGCCAATCTATCTGGTTTAGAGGGACTCGCAACGTGGACTGGAAAGCAGAATGAGAGCCACCAAGGAAGCTCTGGAACTCTGTGTCAAGGGAGAACCTTTGGTAGTCACAACACAGCTGCTACCTAGAAGATAAGATCTGTAGGACACAGAAATGCCTGCTTGCTCTTAAATCTCCCCCCCACGGAACTACCTGATTATCTGAAATGTCTATGTTATGGCACTGCCACTATAAACCCTTGACAAAATGCAAACCTGTTACCTGAGAGGGATGCCACTTCAAACCAATGCCCTGTTTAATTCATCAGACCACCTACAGAGGAACACAGAAACTTGTGAAGGCAGAGTTCACAGGCAGGACAGGGAAAGACCTAAGGCCCCCACAAATAACTCTACAACTTTACAGTTCTGGCTACATCTAAGGTCTCTTTAATTTACCATGATGACTTTTGAAAGGACAATAGATAAAGTCACATAGAGGTTGCTAATTCAGCTCCCCATTTCAGACCTTGTCTCCAAAACACAAGGTAAAAGTAAACAAAATTTCAATATACCCTCATGAAGTAACTAAGGTGAATCTGATCAGCAGTATCTTATTATACAAGCATGCACAGGAATGGTCAGTGGCCAAACAATTACTCTTTGTTCAATTTCTGTTTTGCTCAAAACCTGCCGAAGGTCCCTGCCAGTAAGTCAGGTTCTGAAATGCTATCAGTGATGCCAATAAGAAGACTAAGCAAATCTTGTTTTCTTCCTACAAGGAACAAATATTTCTGCTTATCTTCTCAGCCACAGTATTACCAAGTGCTATTGAATTAATTCTTCAGGAGTGCTGGGGGATGCTTTAAGTGACTTTAAGTGACTTAATGAATCTGGATCAATTAACAATTGGGAATGGACGAGACAGAAAAGAAAAAGACCTTATACGTCTCCCTCTCTTCTCCTTTTTTAAGCATCTTCTTCAATCGCTCATAAGCAAGTATTTATGTGGGATGCTTGCTCTATTCAAGACAATGTGTATCTAAAGGATCAGCTCTTCCTTGGGAAATCTAAGGTGAAACTGTCATTCACATCCGTGTGCTAATGATCAAAAGCAAGATTTGTCTCTAGAAAGCCTCGACTGCCATTTCATCCTATTATATAACCAGCAGGCACCTGGGTTCAAACATTTAGACAAACTTTTGCTTTTTGGAACCTCTTGGGAGCATAAATTAAGCATATTTATCAAGGAGGTCCTGAAAACCAGAACTGGTAAGCTGGAAGTCTGAGAACGTATTTGGAGCAGACCTGGTTCCTGGCACTGGCTAGATTTTTATCTGCTTCGCTGACCTCTAGGAATCCCTCTCAACTGATCTGAGTTCCAGTATCTCAGGGCTGAATCAGGGTGAACGTACGCACACACCGCGACCCTACAGGGCTTCCCCTCGGCCAAACCCAGCCGCGCACCCGCTCCAGCTCCTGGGGCCTCTCTCCCGACCACCCAGCTCTGCCCAACCAGGCGCGCCAAGTGGAGACCCGTTCCCGCTTTTCTCGCTAGAGGGCAGACGGGGCCCGCGCAAAGCCCTCCTAGCGCCGGACGAGCGCGCACCCAGCCTCGGTTCCCGCACTTCGGTCCGGCTCCCGGGCTGGGTTCAGCTGCGGGGCGCTAGGAAAAGGCCGTGCCAGGGAGTGCTGCGCGACCCGGACCCCCGGAGGGCGCGGGCCGCGGATGCCGCCCCCAACCGTACGCGCGGGGTGCGGACGTCCGGGTGGGGCTGGGCGCCCAGGTGAGGGGCGGCCCCACCGAAGGCGAGAACCGCCCGGTTCCGCGGACGCGCGGGAGCAGCGCCAGGCGCCAGGAGCGCAGGGCGCGGGCAGGCGAGGGAGAGGCGACGCCAGCGGAGGAGGAGGAGGAAGAGGATCGCGGAGTCGGGCCGTGCTGCGCACTCACCTGGGCTCGGGCCGCCCGCTGGGAGCGCGGGCTTCTTGCCGGAGCCTCGGTCCTTCTTGCCCTTCCCCTTGCCTCTGCCTTCTTTGCGCTCGGACATCTCGCCCGAGAAATGCACGCTCTACGCGGACGGCTCCCGGCGAAGGCGACGCGCCCCAAGTTTGGTCCGAGGGCTTGGATCGGGTTCGGGAAAAGTTTGTCCCTCGAGGAGGGAGAGCGCGTGGCCCGGCTGAGGCACTCGCGGTGCGCGGGGGCGTCTCCTGTCGCCCGCGGGGAGCGGCGCGGACGCGGCGTGCGGTCCGGGCCACCTGGGGCTGGCGGTCGCTCTCGCTCTCGGAGCTGTTCGTGTCGCTCAGGGAAGTCCTCGGTTCCCGCCGCGCTGGGTCCAGCCGCTGTCGGCTCCGGTGGTGGCGTCCGTCCGGCGCGCTCGCAGCCCGATGAGGGAGAGGCGTTCACCGTCCTGCCCCGCGCTCGCTTCGCCCAGGCAGCCGCCGCCGCTCTGCTCCTGACCTCCGCGCGAGCCCGGAGTTCCGACAAGTTTTGGGGAAACTCCTCGCCGGCTCTTTTTCAATTGCCCCACAGCCACCCACCTCCCGCTCGCAGGTTGGAGGCTGGCGCCTCCTTCTCCCCCTCCCCTTGCCTCGCCCCCTCCCTCTTCCCCACCACACCCCCACCCGGAGGCGAGGACACGCCACCGGGAGGAGCCTGGGCTCGGCGCTCCCGGGCGCAGCCCCTTTCCCTCCCCGAGCCAGGCCGGGCGGGGGGCGGCGGCGCGCAGTGCGGCTGCCGGGAACCCCCGACAGGGGTCGCTGGAAGCCGCGCGGAGACGTCGCCCGCGCCCGCGCCGCCGCGCTCGCGGGAACCAAACCCAGTGGCCCCGGGAGCTTCAAAGACAGAGGAAAGGACCCAGAGGCTCCTCGCTCTCCTCCGCTGCCAAGCAGCCCCGAAGGGAAGGTCCGTGCCCAACAATGCGGAGAGACGTTGGAGAAAAAAGTTTGGAACTCTGACACCTGCCCCCCAAAAGAAGGCTCTGTGCAGCCATCGGGAAGGAGCGAAACTTTGGTTGTTTTTGCATGAGAGTGTGGAGTTCATTCCTTTCTTACTTCAGTGAGTGCCCCACGCGCGCGTAGGGCAAAGACAAACTGTGTGCAAGGGAATCTGAGTGTGAGGCTGTTCCGGGTGCACAGAAGGGCTCCGAGAACCTTAAAGATGGTCGATGGCGCTATCTTCCTGGATCTGCCCCTTGAATGCGTGCGTACCCCGCCTTCACGTGGGTAACCACGTGCCTGTCATAATTCTCATCTTTAGCTTTTCACAAAATAAATAATAATCATCTAGCCTCTTCAAAGAGGGTGTCTTAAACTGTATCTCTCACTCCAACTTAATTTTCAAAGGAACTGCTCAAACCCTGGTTAAAAGACGACCATCAATCAAGTTACTATAGTAGCTGAGGGTCACTCAGTTCTGCTGAGAGGGACAGCAAGTAGGGAGAGGTAGAGTTGGGAAGACAGTCCTAGAGATCTTTAATACATTAACGCTAGCTTTCTCAGATTCAAACTTTCCTCAGAATTGCGGATGAACTCCTTCTTCCCTTGCCCTCCCTCTGGTGGAGAATTCTAAAGAGCAATGAAATCCAGAAAACATGGGCACCCTGCTGCAAAGGACACAAGTTAAAGGCCAGGGTAATCCACACCGTGGAATGACCCAGAACCATGTAGAGGTCACGTCCTCATAGTTCTATGACAGCCGTGGCTAACTTAGAAAGTTAATTTACAGGGTAGACTCCTGTTGTGGTCAGGAAGAGGTGAGTATGAACAGCAATGTGTGAAATGGACTTCCTCCTCTTTACAGGTGATTTGCTCCTGATTTTCCATTCTCCGGGGCACGTGCTAACTGAACCATTACCTGCAGACAGCCTTTAGGTATATATTGTAATTGCCAATTAAATAAAGGTGAAATATGGGAAGGGGAGGGCAAAATCATTCATTTTAAATAGTCCTAAAAGAAGAATGATTTTATTCTCGTTTAATTTGCAGGGTAATAAGAACTGTTAAGAGATACCTTAGCAGTAATGCCATCATTATTTACTTTGAAAAAGTTTGATGTCCAAATATCTTCTGATTACCCTTCAACAAACACCAAATGTAAGTGTACTAGGCCATAAAAACAGCAAAATCAGGGGAAAGATTATGAATACACCCAAATAGCACTGTAATATTCCACAGAGTCTAATGTAAAATGAAATCTGAATGTTGCCTGAAATAGCTCTGTTTTCCCAGGAGGGGCCACTGCTCAACAAGCAGGAAGCAGCAAAATTCAGAAAAGGGGAGCCCTTTCCTTTTTTTTTTTTTTTTTTTTTTTTTTTCCGAAAAGACATTTATTACCGAGCTATAAATTAGAGGTGGTGGGCAGGGTGCAGGAGGACGGGCTGAGTGGTTACGTTTTGGGCATCTGCTCCTCTCTGTCCTCCTGGGCCTGGATTCTGAGCTCCTCCTGCAGGCACTCCCTGGCTCGGACCACCTTGGACTGCAGGTAGAAGCAGCCACCCACGGATTTGTCGTTCGCCTCGAATACGTGTTCGTAGTTCTTCTGGATCTCCTCGGTGCTCAGCTTGGAGACATTGAGAATCTGCTGTGCCTCGTGGAGGCTGAGGCCGGACAGGTTGGAGGCAGCTGCAGACTGGTGTACAGCACGTCCCCGAGCGTCAGCTGCTGCCCGGCTGCAAACTCCTGCCGCAGGGCTCGGGCAAAGGCCCTGCCCACCACCTGCACCCCCATCACAATGATCTGGGCCAGGTATTTAGCCATGGTGGCCGCTCTGCCTCGGGGTCTTGGACTGCTGCTTCCTGGCCCCGCGGCCGTAGGCTCAAGGGCGGCCGACGCGTCAGAGGTCAAGGGCGAGGGCGCCTGCGTGACTCCGCGCTAGGCATGCGTACTTTATCTCCAGGATATGAGACCCTTTACAGGCTTGGTATACAATAGATAAATGTTATCAAATATATCGTTGTTTTAGAATTGAGGAATATCAAGCAAACATGTATGTTGGGATGAAAAGTTTCAGGTCTTTCCAAACAAAACGGGAAGGCATTAGTGAAACCCATACCTATAGAAATACTAGAATTCATTTTGGAATGGATTTGGTTTGGGTCTAGATGTTTTACTTCTCAAAACAGCTTATTAATTCCCCATTACGGTAATTTTTCCGTGAGGATAACGGAAGAACCTACAATTTTGTGATAATTTTCCATTTAAACAAATCTATAGTACTAGTTGACAGTTTTCCCAAACTAAGCATGAAGGACCACGGAAAAGATCATTGACCTTGCTGATTTTGTTGTCTTTTGTTTGTTTGTTTGTTTCATTGTCTTTTTTTTTGTTTATTTTTGAGAGAGAGAGACAGAGCGCAGCGGGGGAGGCACAGAGAGAGAGAGGGAGACACAGAATCCTAAGCAGGCTCCAGGTTCTGAGCTGTCAGCACAGAGCCCCAGGCGGGGCTTGAACCCACGAACCATGAGATCGTGACCTGAGCCAAAGTCGGACACTTAACCGACTGAGCCACCCAGGCACCAGGACATTGCTGTGTCTTTATAATAAAACATAGTGGCCACCAAGTAATAGCATGATTCCTGTGGAAAGACTCAGGCCTGGGGAATGAGTGAATGTGAAGGCAGGAAGTTGGGTATTAGTGAGCATTCGATCATTGTTCTTTTTTGGTTTGATGTGCTAGAGAGACAGAGAGAGAGAGAGAAAAAAAAAAGGACAAAATTTGCAATGATAAACGTTGAAAGAACATCTAAGAAAGATGATGAAGAGGCAATTGGATGACAGGGCTTCCTGGGCCTATGTTTGGATTCTGGAGTCATATTTTAGTTGTCAATGCAGCTGAAGTGTCAGAAGATTTATGACAAAGTCCAAAATTTTTTTTCTACCAATATATCATTTAAATATGTCTTTATCTTTTATATTATTTAATGTTAATTTTTCGAGGGTTGTTTTATTCCATTATTTATGATTAGGTAAAAGAATAACCAAATAAAAGTCCATTTCTTTAATAATGAAAACACGAGATTTTTCAAGGGTTTGAGATTATCCTTAAATTATTCATCTCTATGGTCAGAAAGCGGCCAATGATTTTGAGGTTTCCGTCCCCCTCCTTTTTTTTAAACCTTGGAAATGATCAGAAGAAGGGATGGAGAAGGGAAGAAGAGTATTTTTGCTTCCTTGAAAACCAAAATATGAACCTGAATTATATAATTTAGAAATGGTGACATATCTTCATGGTATGTATAATTTTCCTAAGTTGTTATATATTGTTTACCGTTTAGAGTACGTATCATAGAAGGTATATCAGCTCTCAAGTAACATATGTCAATCTGTCAACATTTGTCAACTCCTGAAAAATAGAGTGGCGATTTATAAATAAGTAACTTGAGAAATAAAGACAAAATGGAGATCTTATATTAAATGACAGCTTAAAATCAGTGCAATCCAGTACCAGAACATTTTTCTTTGGCAAGGCTTTCCTTTTAAAGTACTCTTAGAATCTACAAAGCTGGCCAAGTATGCCCTTTATCGCAGCAATTCCCATTTGGAAAATACCCCAAGAAAATTTTTTAAAGAAAAAATATAAATAAAATGAAAGAACATTAACATATGAAGATAGATTGCATTTTTTGCAAAATATTACGGATACTGACAGTAATGGGAATTTAATTTAGAATTCTGCAAATACTTTGAACTTTTTAAAAGTAACTTAAGATAATTACTTTTTTAAAACACTTTGCAACAAAGTTGGCATTAATGAAGATGCATGAATGCAAAAGAAAATCTCAGTCACCAGAGCCAACTTCAAAACAACCACTAAATGTGCATTACTTATTCATTCATTCATCAAGCATTTACTGAACTAAATGCTAGATAGTAGAGAAAAAAAAAATGCCCCTACTCTCATGAAGTTAAAATACTGTGAGAAAGGCATAAAAGCAAATTATTATAATACAAATGAAAAAGCAGGCCAGATAAGTTTTCCAGGGCCTGAAACTCATAAAATTTGAGGGTTATTTTTAGAGGAAAAAACCCCACAAAATTAAAAATATAAATCTAAGTACAAGAACAGTAAAGGACCCTTGGATGTGAGAAATCTTAAAGAGTAAGTGATTACAAACATACTCCACCTTCTGCACAATTATAGTAACACTAAATGACAATTACATACTATTTTAGAGATTAGATAATACAATCCCTATAAACAGGAGACATTAACAAGCGATCAAAAGGAATACACACAAAACTGAAACAAGCAAAGACTATCGTGTGAGAAAATGAGATGAAAGGAGCCTTAAGAACTCACAGATGAGCGATTGTCCTGTATGTTTGGTTGGACTCTTAGAATCAACATGCAAGTTGAGTCTGTTAAACAAAGGACTTCTGACCCACAAAATGCCCTGGGGAGACTGGAAAGGTGTTCTCCATTACATTTGGCAAATACTTGACAGAATTGCTCATGAATCATATTCTGTCTGCTGTGGAGAGAAGCAGTTTGATAACAAAACTGTGAGTTCAGAATCTCCTCCAGAAAAAACAAACATAAAAACTAAAAAGATAAGTTTCAAGCAACATTAAATAGAACCTATGTTTACATTGTTCTGCTTATTATGTGATCTTTTAAAATTACTATACATGGATGATTACTGGTGTTATTATTTATCATTATTATTAGTGATAATATTATGCCCATGATTACCATAATACATCATATATTAAAATGGATCATATAGCTGAATACTAGTGCGTAAATTTCTTTTTATGGACTGTATTTGGTAAATAGGGCCAGTGTCATAAATCTCTTCTGTAATAAGGTGGAACTAGAAGACTTCATGGTTTTTGAAACATTTTAATTTCTTTTAAGAACAAAGTCTCATGCAACGTTTTGGTTTCTCTTCCTTACCTCCACAGTAATTATTTATGTATATCTTCCACAATCCCCTTGAAACAAGTGCTTAATTCAGGTGTGCATGTGATACAAGTACCTAAAATTTATATGTACCTATATGTACTCATACACATATACACACATCCATGTGTATACATCTGCATGTGTGAGTACACATATGTATGTGGGTATGTAGTTTTATTTCTCTTTCCACTAATGAGAAACATTGTATTTGAATGTGAGCATATAAAAGAGATCATATATCCTTTTGTACACTTTTTTCATATTGCTATCCATTAGATTCCCAGCACCATGCTTTGTATCTGGTAAGCACTGAATACTTTTGCATAGAATGGATTTACATAGAATAGAATGAATATAAAAAGCCTGGTTCTGATATTACCATTTTCTATCAATCAATTACTAATCACCTACTCTGACAATCATCTTTGACGCCCTTTCTGCATCCAACCCACTCCCATGTGCTCTCTTTTTGACTTCCGTCTCTTTTTATCCCTTTTCAGTAAGTACCACCCCAATCCATGCCTTCATCCTTTCTTTGCTTTGACCACAGTAAAGCTTTTCTACCTGGACTCTTGCTCCCTCTAGTTATTTTGTCAAATACAGTAGTCAGAGAAGTCTTCTGGAAATGCAAATCTAGCCCATAGATTCATAGAATCATATCTAATGTCCTTGAAGGGCTAGGTCATGCCTGACTCCAGCCTCTCTCACTATGCTTCATCCCTCCCTCCCTCTGCTTCAGTCACGGAGACCTCTTTGCAACATGCCTCTAAAGCTTGCCATTGTTTCTGGCCTCAGTGCCTTTGCACTTGCTGTTTCCTATGCCTGAATTTTTCCACAACCAACCCACTTTGCCTAATCCCACTTATCTCTCAGCCTTGGAAAAGCTTGCTTGGAAAAGCTTTCACTTGCTTGGAAAAGCTGTCCACTGCCTTTGAAAACTGTTTTAATCTCCTAAGACACTTTTGTATCTCCTTCATAACATTTCTTTTTGTCTATTATTATATCATTGTTTTTGTGATTTTTTTTAAACAATGAATGATCTGTTCTCATTGTATATTAACCTCTTTGAAGGCAAAGACTGACAATTTCATGTTCTCTTTTATATCTCTAGCTCTGTGTCTGTCTCATCATAGCCAATTTACATGCATTTTGTTAATTGATGAATAAGAATAAACAGAATTACTTTCACATGTAGATAAGGCTATACATACACATATATATGTGTGTGTACTTTATTTGATCAAATTTTTAAATGATATGATGATGATGATGATGATGATACTAGACATAACACTGTGGGATAATTTCTATTGAAATAAGCCTTTCCAAGAACAAACACATAAAATACAAATCTTGACTAATCAGTAAAAATCTCAATACTTTAGGAGATGTGGTGATAACTTTTGCAAAATGGTAAAACCCCAAGAAGGATGGCTTCTTTTCCCAAATTGCCTCTGTAAGTTTCACCTGTAGATTACATTTATTGGATCCATTTCCCCGCTTGGATTCTTGTGAGGTGCCAGACCCATAAAAGAGCTAGATCTCAGCAAGGATGTTCTAACAAAACGATAATGGATGAAAACCTGCACACACAGCATTATTAACAGGGTTAAAAAACCCCTTTCTAGCTGGGCCTAATATAAGATTGCTCTCCCCATAAGATTATATTTCACTTTGTAGACCCATGGTAAGACCCGATTTGGTCCTTGCAGCAAGTTGCTGTCCGTACCTACCTTAGACTTAGCTTTGAGTCTGGTTTTAATCCTCTAACATTTTGCTCTCTTCCCAGCATCTATAACCATGCAACAAATGCAAAGGGATTTCTCCATGCATACTTGGGATTCAGTTTGTGTGCACATCTCATCTACAGCCAAGAGAGACTCAGATGCATCGCGTCTTTTAGGAGCTGCCCCGTAAGATCCGCTCCAAGGTTAACATAATTTCCTTTCAAGAGACACTTTACTCGTTGTTGTGAAAAGATTCACCTCTGTGAAATTTATAACGATGTTAAAAGATAAATTTAATGTCATGAGTGATGAATTAGTACTTCAAATATTTGAGCAGTAAGAGTAATTTAACACATCAACTCCTTCCTTCAGTGTGTCCCATAAGAGACACCTGGGGGAAAGCATTTCCAAAACAGATTATAGTATATTGGAGATTACTTCATAATGTCATCATGATACTGGGGGATGTATGAAATGAAACAATGACCCACAAATTCTGTACCTGGCTCAGGAATATAATAACATCATAATTATTCTTTTTCCTTCTTTCCCACATAATTTCTTCTAACCTCCTTATTAATCTTTATGAATTCCCTCCCTACCTCCCCCCAGACTTCTTTTTTTTTTTTTTTCCGTTTTCTCCTCATGTTAGAGCCTGATGCTTCATATATCTGATTTGACTAGGGATTTCTAGTTTTCAGTTAAGAGCCAAGAGTGAAGTTCTCAGTGGAATGTTTTAGTCCTCCCCACCCCTGGACCCAGGCCTAGAATTCAAGTTACTTTGCAACAGACCCACTTTCAACACACTATATGTTTGGGAACTTTGGTGTATGTTTGTGTTAAAAATATATATATGTATATATATCTTTCAATTCTCGTTCATTTGGGAAAAGAATTTCACAAGTATTAACAACTCAAGAAGGCAACTCATCTTTAAAGATGATTTAGCAAAACAATTAGCTAATGTGACAGAAACCAAATGACCATCCAAAAAATAACTGGTGACCAACCATGCAGAAGATTACATTCTTATGGAAAATGTTGTCTTTTCTGCTTAATCATAAAGATTGGGTATGTTCCAACTCTTTCCCATAGATGCAAGATAGAAACCACCTAATTCAAACGATGCAGGGAACTCTGATCTTGCCCACAGTCTTATCCAGTATGCAGGATTCTTTTGGGGCCCAGAGAAATTCTGGGGTATCCTGAACCCTAGATATCCAACTGAAAATCTAAGAATATGCTTGGTTTAGCATTTTTGAGTCGTCTTTTTTTTTTTTTTTTTTTTTGGTCCCTGAGTTGACAGAAATCTCTGAGATCCCATAAAGCAGATATATTGTGGCACAAAAAATTTTGTCAGTCCAGTTGAGACTCATGTCTTTGAGACTGACCCAAACCAGTGCTGGTTTTGTAGATAGGAAGAGAAAGATGACATTTATCTTGCTTTGGAATTGCACAATCTTTTTTTTTTTTTTTTCTGTTGCTATTTCTAAAAGATGGTCTCATAGAACGAGGTAGAGATCCACTCTCCCTATTATTTTGATGATAATAAGTAGACCCCTGAGCACCAGCAATACGGTAGGATTTATGTCCGTGGGTGTTTACTGTGGATGCTAAAACCTCAGTTCCCTCTCACAAGCACAATGGAAAGAACTTAGGACATGCTTTCTCAACTCACTTTTTTTTAATTTACTTTTTTCCCTCTTACCTAGGAAACTTTAATTAAAGTGTTCTCAATTCTTTCCCTCCCTTGTCCTAGTGCTGTACCTGCCCTGCCCATCTCCAATGCCAGGCCACCACAACTGCCCGGTTTTCTTTTTCCATGAACATTACCTTTCCCTATTCCAACAAAGAAACTAAAACAGAAGGCTTTCTTTTGACGTGGCCTTTCCTTTTAGTACCAAACGTCCTCAGTTCCTTTTCATTTACCAGCTAAAGGAATCCTCTCCTTCCCCAACTCACCACCAATTTAATGAAACTGCTCAAAAATTCACTAAGCCTTCCTAATCGGCCTATGAAGTGTTCTCTTTTTAGCCCTCATGCCTAGGGAATCCTGATGCACACGTCATCTTGAAAGCTTTTCCTGCGACTCAGAATAATATCTCAGTGGCAGAACTTTCTGTCTTTTCTGAAATCTTTTTTTCTACCTGTCTCTTAAATGCTGGCTCATGGCCCAATATCGAAAACCATTTTCTTCTTAAATACATGCTAATCCTATAAAAACATAATTCACTGCCGGCTATCTCAAATGTTGATAATTCACAAAGTGTGTATATATGTATATGTATATGTATTCCAACTACCTCAAACTGAACAGTTTATTAATCCCCATCTCTCCCCCAACTTAAAAACAAAACAAAAACAAAAACAGCTGAAGCTTATGAACAGATACTAGGCATCGCCCTTCATTTTTCTCCTCCGGTCTTCTTTACCTCCCCTGATTCCAGCCATTTGGTGTCCCCAACCCCAGTGCATTCAACACTCATCACTGCCACCTTGGCTTCTCCCTGAATCTAGGTCCACTGTCACTCTGTCACTCGACTTTTCTAAGTCTTCCTCTTCTTTTTTCTATTTTTTAATTTTAGGGTTTTTTTTTTAAATTTTTAAGGTTTATTTAAAAGAAAGAGAGAGCACAAGCAGGGGAGGGGCAGAGAGAGAGGGAGACACAGAATCCAAAGCAGGCTCCAGGCTCTGTGCGGAGCTCAAACTCACAAACCTCAAGATCATGACCTGAGCCAAAGTTGGATGTTCAACCAATGGAGCCACCCAGGCGCCCCTTAAGTCTTCCTCTTCTGTTTCTGCGCTCACACCCAGTCACCCTCCCTCCTGCTAACAGACTTAATCCTCTAAAATATAGCTATTACCTTGTCATTCCTTTTGTAATATCTTTATTGGATTCTTGCTGCTGTGAAGTGGAAACTTCTCTTTAGAGGGCAGCCAGGTCCTTCCCAGTCGAGGTACTGCATAAATTTTCAACCTCTCTCCTATCTTCTCCCATGCCTCTGGTCACAGTGAGCTTTACCTTTTCTTATTTCTATGGCTTTAACTCTGTTTCTCATCCTTCTCAGCCTAGTAAACTTCTACTCTTCTTTCCAGATCCAAGTTAAAACTCACCTCTTCTGTCTATTTTTCCCTGATCCTCCAAATAGAACCAATGGCTGTATCTTCCTTATGCATAAATATCTTCAGTTTAGCACCTACATTATTATAATGATTTGTTTTCAGGTGTCTCTGATCTGCAGGAATGACGCCTCAGGAATGATCTCTATGTCTCTTTAAAGTACACATTCAACGTTTGTATATGTATATTAAAATGAGTAGACTATACATGTACTCAAAGACTTCTCAATTGACATTGAACTCAACTTCAAAGTGAGCAGCAGTGGAAGGGTTTTTTAAATTTTGCAAATTTAACTTTTGACTCAAATGCAAACTGGGCTTTTACAAGGTAACCACAAATTTTCCAAGCTCTCTATTAGTTATATCTTAATTGATCTGTTCAACCAAAGTTACAGCTGGCAGGATTCAAGAACAAGCCTATTTGGTTTCTATCACTATATTTAAAAAAATTTTTTTACGTTTATTTTTATTTATTTTAAGAGAGAGAGAGAGAAAGCAGGGGAGGGACAGAGAGACAGGGAGACAGAATCCTAAGCAGACTCTGCACTGTCAGCACAGAGCCCAGGGCGGGGCTTGAACCCACAAACTGTGAGATCATGACCTGAGCCGAAATCAAGAGTCAGACGCTTAACCAACAGAGACACCCAGATGCCTCTATCACTACATTTTTATAGACTTAAATCTACTTTAGTCCCTTGCCTACCTCCTCAATGTCTTATGTCCCATATTTAAAAAAAAACCAAACAAACCCAAAAACTGGTGTGATAATATCAACACTGGTTACTCATTAACCATCATAATGAGGTATTATAAAGATCAAGTAATCCCTTATTTGTAAATTCCTGTGCTAAAGGAAAACGAATTTATTTATGTATAGTGTTCTTTGAGATTTCTGGAAAATTTAATTATAACTCTGGAAGGGAGAAATAAAAAGTCCCTTTGTATAGTTGGTATGTTTTGATTGCCTGATCTCCCTCTCAGAAGGTGCTTGTCACTCAGCGGCCACATCTACCATCCCCCAATCTCTGCCCATATGTCCTGAGAGCCTCTGAGGGTCACAGTCTCTGCTGTGGGCCTGGACAGAAGCCTGAGGAAGAGAAGCCTGTCTTCGAGAAAGCACCAGTGACTCAGACAGACCTCTGAATGCCGATCCTGCTTCACAGCTGTCTGCTTCTCAGTAAAATGCGGGTTATGATACCTATGGTTGGTAACAGGTCACTGTTGTAAGGATCAACTGAGCTCATGGGAGTCAAGTGTCCAGCCTCGAGTTGGCACTGTACTTGTCACTGTCCCCTGACTCCCAGCTGCTGCTCCTACCAACCCAGCCTCCACTTCCCCAAGCATCTCTGGGTCCAAGACAACTTTACTAAAAGGAGCTTTTATGCCAGAAGAATGAGTCGTTTATTTTACTCTTCGACAGTTACTGAAGAGACAGTTCTGAATTATCCCAGGGCCATTGGCACTTAAGGCTACAAAGAATAAATAAAACCGATAAGAATCACATATAGTTTTATGGATTTGAAGTTTTCACCACACTGTTCTCAACTTACCTCCTGTCATCATCCCTTTTTTGGATTTTCTACAGGAAAGGTAATTCTGAAGTGGCCCAATGGGAGGCAGCAGAGGGGAAAGGAGGCAGAAATGAAAACTAGTTCTTAAATGAGTAGAATATTACCAATTTTGGCAAACAGAATTCTAATACTAATTACAAGATTCCTGGGCACTGGTGTATACATCCTGTGCGATGCCCTTCCCTTGAGTATGGGTGGGACCTACTGATATTATGGAACGCCACTTCCATGATTGGGTTACCAACCAGTTGATTTTGAGTGCTAATCAAGAGGGAGATTATCCTGGGTGGGTCCGATCTAATCAGGGGAGTCCCTAAAAGAAGGGCTGGGCCTTTTGTGAAGAGAAAGATCACCCTGCAGGCTTTGGAGTAGTGTCTGCCACGCACCGGGAGGATCACTTGCCTAAGAATGGAGGGTGGCTCCTAGGAGCTTAGAGCCATCCTTAGCTGATGGCCAGCAGAACAGGGACATCAGTACCACCACAACAAGCACCTGAATCCTGCCGACAACCTGACTGAGGCTGGAGGAAGACCTAAGCTCCATGTTGGAACACAGCCCAGTCAATACCGTGACTTCAGCATTGTAAGACTCCAAGCAGAGGACCCAGTTGTGCCAACAAAACTGGGAGCTAATAAACGAGTGTTGTTTTCCGACGCTAAGATTGGGGTTACTTGTTACAGAGCAATAAAAAGCTCCTGCAGTTATAAAGACATTTTAATGTACATAGTGTCTCAGACAGCAAGGTATGGGTCAGGGAGGACAGGTAGGAAGACAGTTTGGTGTCTGCAGTGACTCTCCCAGCTCTGTCACTTCCCAGCTCTATGGATCTAGGGAGTCACTTCACTCCCCCAGTCTTGATTCACTTCCTTCATCTGTAAACTGAGGAGGTGAATGATTGACAAGACGCCTGCAAGGTGCTTTCCAGGCTCTGAATGTCCTCTTACATTGTATTTTACCTCCTTTGGTTATACAACTTAGATTTTGAAAGGATAAAACAAAGCATGCAGGGAAGTAATTTGGAAATGTTCACAGAGAGCAGAGAATGAAACCGACTCAGCAATCCTAGGTCTTTATAGACTCTCCTGTTTCCAACCCTTCCTCTGAGCTTCAGCCAGACTCACAGACATCAAATGGACTCCAAGGAGGTTTATAAGCCTCATCCACAGGTCCAAGGGGAACCTAAAGAGTTGCGGCTTTTTTCTATTTTTAGAGGGTGAAGCTTTGTTTTTACTTCTCACAGGGATATTTTTGGTAAATGTTTCTGCCAAAATAATCTGTAAGATAAAGCACCTGCCATAGGGATGGATGCTGTATAAACTTTGATGTGCGTTCATGGCAGACATAAAGAACTTTTCTATAAATAACAACAATTTAACTCAAAAATATATCACAGCCTAAGGATTCATCAGGGAAATGTGTACTTGTTCCTAAGGAAGGTCCATGGTCCTGAAGCAGAAAATTTTTTGGCATGGGTAAGAAATGTGTTGAACTCTGCTGTTTTTGCTCTAGTCCATAAGTTTTTATCTTTTGATATGTACAAATAACCCAAGTGGAAATTTCTTTTCAGAGACAGGAAAGCGGAGTAACATGTTTCAAGTTCCCAAAATCATCTGGAATGAAATGATAGCTTTGCTGCTTAGAAGAAATTCCTCTTAGCAAGATTTACTATGTTACTATGACTAGATGAATTTATCTCCTTTTCCCAACCTCATTAAAACATACAACACTTCCCTAAAGCCATTTTGGCTCAAATGTTTTTCTGTGAAAGTTGTGGTATGCATTAACTAATTCCAAGAAACCAAAATTATCTAAACCTTTTCAAATCCTAGAACAATCTGAGCATGCTCAATAAAATGCTTTAAATCAGCCCATAGATGACCTGTATAGGCAAAGTAAATGGGTGATAAAAGAATGGGGAGACAGTTTTGACAAATTGCGCATGACTCTGAAAGAAATGTTGGAATTGAGATCCAAACTATTTGGATTGGACTGTACGTTGGTGAAATTGTCTATACATTCAGACATCCACATTTCCAAAGACAGAGCCTCAGAACAATAAAAGCCACTCATGGGCTATCCCTAAATGTTTTAACGTCGCCGTTCTGTGATGATGGGACCAATACTAATTAGACACATATGTCTTCAATCACACTTCCCATGTTTTGAAAATATCTGAACTAAGATGGAATTATGGTAAAACCAATAAAACTTAAGCTTCAGAGCTCCACACTTGCAAGAGTCCCATCCAAGTCCTGTAACTAATTTTGGATTAGTAATTTTTTTTTAAATCCTCCAAAATTTACTCCTATTTGAGGAGATATAAATATGGTTTGAGAAATATAGTAAAAATGCAGACAAGTTTACCAGTTTGAGTTTGCTATATTATCTGGCCAAATAGGTTTTTTAAAATTTTTAAATACTTTAAATTTTTCTTGGTTTTTGTATTACCAACCCTGAATGATTCAGACCAGCCTCCCATTGTCATCACAGAGAACATCCCCACCTTACCATGCTATGAGCACATAGGTTTGCAAAGCTTCTCCAAGTTTCTGGGTAAGGGGCAAATGGCTGGTAAAGAGAATGTCCTCTTGCTGTGCTCGTGAGTATGACATCTGCTTGTTCAAAGGCACAGTCACTCAAACTGCCAAAAGTAGAGTTCTGTTTGCATACATTTCTTACAAAAATGGTCTGGAGTACAAAAGTACTTAGGAGTTTTAAGATTACTCTTAGGCCTTACCTTTCTGTCTCACATTTTGCAAATCATAGAAAACAAGGACCATGCCTGATTATTTTGTTCAAATGACACTGATCAAAGATCTATCTGCTTTCCTGACGATGAATGAATGCATATTAATTTATACATAAAAAGGTGTTAATTACTTTGAGGGCAGATTCTGTGTTATTGGAATTTTATGGCTTCCATGGTACTGAATATGGTACTTTTAGCCTGTTAGGTATATTGAACATATTTGATGGATAATAAATGAGTCTATTTTACAAGGTGTTCAGTTAATTAACAGTGTTCAATTTTGATACATCCTAATAATTTATCTTTAAAACTGCTAAATGTATTGTTTTTAAGGTAATTATTTGGGGATAGAGTTAAGATAATCATTTTGGGTTAGAGTTAAGAATATTTTATTTTATTCTTTTCTTTTCTTTTCTTTAATTTTTAGAGAGAGGAGAGCGTGTAGGCCAGGGAGAGGGAGAGAGGGAGAGAGAGAGAATCCTAAGCACACTCCGTGCTCAGCACGGAGCCCGATCCGGGGCTGGATCCCATGACCATGAGATCATGACCTGACCTGAAATCGAGAGTCAGACACTCAACTGACTTAGTTACCCAAGTGCCCAGAGTTAAAATTTTTAATGGTAATAACACAATACTAATTCAAAAGAGATTATCTCAGTGTCTACGTGATTCTAAAAGTCTGTCCTGTAAGTGTATCAGAGGAGGAAAATAACACAGAGTTAAGTTAATTATTCAAGTTAAATTCACTAGAATCAATCCAATCAAAACATTTAGCTGTCCAATGCAGACCTAGCCTAAAATTAAGATCTAGAGGTCTCTTATAGCTACCTAAGTAATCCAAATCACTTATGCTACTTAAATTTCTAGCGTTTCATATCCTGGTTACACGCTGTTTGTAAACAGAGGAGTTTAGGATTATACTTTCAAGGTCAAGCTCTTAACAGCAGTAATGGTTTTTGTTGATGGTGGTGGTGGTAATGACGTCTTCAAATGTTATTAACCTAGGAAATTGCGTATTTCTACTATTGTTTGTATATATGTATTATATATACACAAGAAAATATTTGTTATTTTTCTCAGTGTCATGGACCTAAACTATGAAAGATCAGACAAAATGCTAAATGTGAAAATGGAAGCATTCTTTTTTTTTTTTTTTAGGTTTTAGAAAACCATCAGGAAGTCATGCGACCATGTAGTAAACTAAGACAGGTCATACTTATGAAATGCCAAAACATACAATTGAACATGGAAAAAAATTAGCAACACACAGAATTTTTTTTTTCTAGACTGTGGAAATTATTTGCATTTTTGCCTTTTGGGAACATTTTTTAAATGTATGCAGAAATTATTTCTTTCTTAAGGCATTTTAAAAATTAAAATATTACCATAATCATGAATAAATCATATCTAGTCATGAACTGAAATTTTTGTTGTGAAACTTTCTACATATACATCTTTATAAATAACTCTTCATGAAATTTCTATTAATACATGATCAGTGTTTAAAATTTTTTTTTTCAACGTTTATTTATTTTTGGGACAGAGAGAGACAGAGCATGAACGGGGGAGGGGCAGAGAGAGAGGGAGACACAGAATCCGAAACAGGCTCCAGGCTCCGAGCCATCAGCCCAGAGCCCGACGCGGGGCTCGAACTCACGGACCGCGAGATCGTGACCTGGCTGAAGTCGGACGCTTAACCGACTGCGCCACCCAGGCGCCCCAATGATCAGTGTTTTAAAGAAACAACATGACTCAGGGCGCCTGGATGGTTCAGTCGGTTGAGTGTCTGACTTTGGCTCAGGTCATGATCTCAAAGCTTCTGAGTTCGAGCCCCACGTCGGGCTCTGTGCTGACAGCTCAGAGCCTGGAGCCTGCTTCAAATTGTGTCTCCCTCTCTCACTGCCCCTCCCCTGCTCATACTCTGTCTCTCTCTCTCTCTCAAACATTAAAATTAAAATAATAATAATAATAATAATAATAATAAAGAAACAACGTGACTGAAAAGAAATTGTAACAAAAATAGCATTACCTATAATGCCAATTATACTTTAGGAAATGATATATCTTTTTTTTTTAAATTTTTTTTTTTCAACGTTTATTTATTTTTGGGACAGAGAGAGACAGAGCATGAACGGGGGAGGGGCAGAGAGAGAGGGAGACACAGAATCGGAAACAGGCTCCAGGCTCCGAGCCATCAGCCCAGAGCCTGACGCGGGGCTCGAAATCCCGGACCGCGAGATTGTGACCTGGCTGAAGTCGGACGCTTAACCGACTGCGCCACCCAGGCGCCCCAGGAAATGATATATCTTAAAGCAAATGTTTCTGAGAGATATTCTAATATCATTAAAGAGCAGCCTGATAAACACAGCTATTTGTGCCTTGCTTAGAAACACCCTGTTTCTCCAAGTTGGTTTAATTGCATCTCAAGTGAAAACATGTTTTGTTCTCATCAAGTGCCATTTTAATTTCTGATTGGAAGTCATAGGCACTTTGAAATAACAGCACCTTAACTGCATGGACGTTTCTGAGAAGAAAAAAACAAACATTTTGAAAACATTTGGATCCCATTTGGATTTCAATCAGGCAGACAGTAAAATCTTGGGGAATTTTCTGATTTATAGGAAAAGTGACAGAAGCCAAGTGAGCTTGTGGACGTATTAGAAGAATCTTGGGTGATTTTTACTATAGTAAACACAACCTCTGATTAAATCATAAACCTGACAAACATTAGTTTTTGACATTTTGGTGAATTATTGGTATACAGTTGAATCAAGGCTCTGCTCGTCTTGTGTAAGTGTGATCTCAGAAAAAGAGAATGCTTATTGTTTGCCATGATAGTAGATTATTGATAGAAAAACCACACATTCTGGCACGCCCAGGACCATCCAGCTTTACACCTGTGCTCCAGGTGTAATTACTAATAGCACCTTTCTTCACTCTCCAATGTACTTGTATTGGTCCATAAATTATCACTCCATTACAATATAATTTTGTTTGTTTTTGCTTATCACTTATTTATCATTGACCTGTATCCCAGACATTGTGCTGTACATGCAGAACATCATATGTTGTAATGCCATTTACCCTTTACAATAACGTTAGGAGGGAGATACTATTTTTCCCTTTTCATTTTATAAATGCACAAATTAAAGTTAGGAGTTTCAAAATCCTGTGCCTTAAAGAGTTACCTAAGACTTTGTCTACATGATACCCTAAGCACTACTAAAACCATCTCAAAATTTCAAATGTTTTCAGGTATTTGATCACTCAGGATCATTTTACACTGTCCCGATAACATTTGCAAATGGCTTTTTTAAATATTTATTTATTTATTTATTTATTTATTTATTTATTTATTTTGAGAGAGAGAGAGAGAGAGAGTGTGAGAGAGAGAGAGAGAGAGAAAGCACACGTAGGAGCAGGGGAGGGACAAGAGGGGAAGAGAGAGAAACCACACAGTCAGCCCTGAGCCCAATGCGGGGCTTGATCCCATGAACCATGAGATCAAGACCCGAGCCAAAATCCAGAGTCAGACACTTAACCGACTGAGCCACTCAGGTGCCCCACAAATGGATTTTTTTTTAATTCAACTTGCATAGTTTCCCTTTCTTAGATTCTTCTTTTAATAACTTTGGCTGAAATGTTTGGCAAAGAAACAGTAAGAAACTTCACTTTTCTCGACTAAATTATCAGAGCAATCTCTCCTCTAAAACTAATTAAGCATGATGCTTAATTACTTTTTAGGGGAAAAAGTAGGAAGAAACATATAATGGGAAGAATACGATGGTTTTCTTGGATGTACTTATAAGTGTCTGGGGTTTTATTCCTCTTAAGTAGGAAATTTTTTCAGTAGACAATACGATATGCTCGATCTACTACTTTTTCTCCTTTTTTCTAGGTTTGCTTTTCAGAAATTTCATGAGGATTCCATGGCACTAAATTTCCACTACATCACAGACAGTATCTCCCAAATACAACTTTTAAGTCCCAAATATTCAATGGCTTAATAGGTAGTTTGTTTAGGGGATATGGAAATAATTACTCACTAGAATAAAATGCCTAACTCTTTCTAGAACAACTTTATACAAGCATTGATTTGTGGATCTGGTTATCAAAAATCTTCATCTATGAAGCAGGGATGGATGTAAGGGGAGGTAGGAAGGAATGCAGACGTAAATCAATTCCAGTTGAAAGGCCTATAATTCATTTAAATTCAAGTACTTGATTATCAAAATCACTGTTAGTCTACAATGTAAAGATCTTAATTTATTATTGAAAATGGTGTTTAAAAATGTATGCCCTGGATTATTTCAGAAAGCTACAGTTGTCCAAAGTAAGTGTCAATCAATTATTCAGTGGATGGTTCTGGCTGCCATGTTTTGATTAAAGGTGCCAACTGAGGCCAGGATTGGAGTGAGCCACCCAGTTCTCCACAATACAGATTTCGGTGAAAGTTACACAGGAACTAGTCATGTGGTGAATTAAAGCCTTGGTATTTTACAGCTCCTTGATTATCTACTCAGTGCTGGGGGAGAAGGAACAACAACAACAACAACAACAACACAACAAAACCGCATGGCAACCTATGCATAGAGTTTCTGTCACTAATTCAAGTTTTAAAAACTCAATTTTTATTACATCTATCTACCTGTCTATGTATCTATCAGTCTATCTGTTGTTATACTTTACAATAAATTGGATTCTTGCCTCCAAGTTTGCTTAAGAAAGCTGATCATACAAGTTCAATCTTATCTAACAACTTGTTCACATATTCAACACTTAATTGCATGCCTAGCATGTACTATGCTTTGTTCTGGGTTACAGGAATACAGTGGTAAGTGAAACAAAGTATTACACTCATAAAGTTCATACTCAGGCAGTAAACAACTACACTAAATGTATAACCACAAACAACACTTTCAAATGGTCATAGGTGAAAAATAAAACAACGGAAGAGGATAAAGAATAACAGAGGGTTGGCTATTTGACACAGAGTAGTCAAGGAAGGCTTCCTTAAATAGGGAATGGTTAAGCAAAGAATTCAATGATGTAAAGGAATGAGTCATGCTGAGATCACAAGGAAGAATCCCAAGTAGAAAGGACAGCATATGTAAAATTTCTGAGGCAGGAATAAGCTTGGTGCAACAGAGGAACAGCAAATGTGCCAGTGAGGCTAGAGGGGTAGGAACAAAGGAATGACAGTAGAAGATGAGGACACAGGAGACAGAAAGGCAGGGCCAGATGTCATGGACCTTGAAAGCCATGGTAAGAACTTTGAATTGAATTCTAAGTGTGCGTGATGTCATCGGGGAGTTTTGTAAAGGAGAGTGACGTGATCTGACTTATATTTTAAAAGACCACTCTGACTACAATATGGACAACAGATTGTAGCGGGGAAAGACTGGAAGCTGGAAGAGTAGTTAGAAGTGAATATAATTACCCCCTTGAGCCACAGTGGTGAGTGAGCCTGAGTGACAGCAGCCTGGGGAGAAGTGATTCAAGGATGGATATACATTAAAGGTGGGGCTGGCAAGACATGCTGAGTGAGAATTGCATAGGGGTAAAGAAAAGAAGAGATCTAAAGAAAGACTGCTAGATTTTCACCTGAGCAACTAGGTGAAGGTAGTGATATGTATTGAAATGGGAACCAATTTGGGAAGAGTGGGATGAGGGGAGGAAAAATAAGAAAATCGAGAACCCTGCACTAAATTTGAGATGTCTGTGTGCCCAGGTGCAGATGCAAATGGGGCATTGCCTGGAGCTCAGGAGAAAGTTTGGAGCTAGAGACACACATTAGGAAGTAACCAATATAAAGATGGAATCTAAAGTTATGAGACTTGATTTCTTAAGTAGAGTGTGTCATTACAGAAAAGTAAAGGACTAAAAGTGGAGCCCTGCAGCCCTCCAACATATAGAGGTCAGGAGGAAAGGAGAAAAAGAGCAAAGGAGCCTGAGACTCAGAGGCAAGTGATAGAAGCGGAGAAACAGAGAACTGAGGTATCCCAAATCCAAGGGAATAAAATGCTTCAAGAAGACAGTAGGTCAATTGCTGCTGGTTATTTGAGTATGGTGACGTCTTGAGACAGTTCATTGGCTTTTGCAAGGTGGAGGTCACTTTTGACCTTAGGAGGAGCAGATTTATTGGAGTGATAGGGGTGTACACTTGATGGAAGAGAGAATGGGGACTTCCAGTTTGACGTGGAGATTTGAACACATGTGTTAATCACCTATGCCTCCTATGCCAGGCCAACTCTAAAAGAGCCCCCACTCTACCTTTTAGTATTTACACCCCTCGTATAATGCCCTTACTTTGAGACTATGCTTCCAACCTATAGAATGTAGCAAAAGTGATGTCATTTCTGTGTTAGTTTCCATAAAATAGTGACTTCCAATCTTGCTAACCAGCTCTTGATCGGTGACTTTGATGAAGCATACGGACATATGGAGAGGACAATGTGGCAAGGGACCAAGAGTGACTTCTGGTCAACAGTCACTAAAGGAACTGAGACTCTCAGTTCAACAGTTCAGAAGGAACTGAGACTTCCAATTGTTACAGGAGCACGAAACCTGATGCTTCCTCCTTTGAGCCTTCACATGAAGACCCCAGCCATGGCAGGTACCTTGATTGTAGTCTTATAAGAGATCATAAAGAAGAGGGTGCAGCTAAGCCCCACCCAGACTCAGACCCACAGTGATTCTGAGATCATTCGTGTGTGTCATTTTAACCTGCCAAGTTCGTAGTAATTTGTTACAAAGCAATAGTTAACTAATACACCTCTTGAGATGCCACTAAAATGAAGTTGAAGAAAGGAATAACATGGGTACTAACCCACAAGGAAAAGAAGAAAACCAAGAAAAGATAAAAATAGTGGATACGATATATTCCAATTTTGTAAGATGGGGAGCTCACAGATTTGTAGTGACTAACTTGGTAAAGCCATAAAAGGTGAAACCTATGTCCCTATAAAAGAGGAAACCAACAAGAACAAAGTTGACTCTTGCTACAGAGACTCAAGAATTGGAAACACCAGGGGGCGCCTGACTGGATCACTCAGTAGAGCATGCAACTCTCCATCTCAGGGTCCTGGGTTCAAGACCCATAATGGGGGTAGAGTTCACTTTAAAAATAAAAAATAAAAAGAATTGGAAGCATCAGGTAAATGGAAAGCTAGGGGGAAAGGACTGAATGGATGGAAGTTTAAGTGGAAAGCACTTAGGCACACAGATCCACTCCAGTACCTTGGAAAGCAGAGGATGGAGCCTTCTCTCATGTGACAAGGGGACAGGAGGTTTATCCTCTGAAGAAACTGAAGCATAGCCATTTTGAGCTTGGGGACATTAGGTAAGGGGGTGCAAATATGAAGTCTCAGATCGCAAACAGGGAAATTAGGGGTGCCTTGGTGGCTCAGTCAGTTAAGCGTCTGGATTTCAGCTGAGGTCGTGATCTCATGGTTCGTGAGTTCCAGTCCCACATGGTGCTCTGCGCTGACAGAGCCTGCTTGGGATTCTCTCTTTTTCCCTTTCCCTCTGCCTCTCTCTCTCTCTCAAAATAAATAAACTTAAAAAAAGAAGGAAAATAGGGAAATTAAGTGAAGGCCTAATCTGGAATGATGGTGACCTCTACTTTCTAGCTCTCCCAGTTCCCAAAAGCTGGCAATCTGTGTCACTATCTCTGTCTCTCTCTCTGTCTCTGTCTCTGTCTCTCTCTCTCTCTCTCTCTCTCTCTCACACACACACACACACACACACACACACCACCCACGCTTAAGATGAGAATAGTCTTGTCTAGAAAAATTGACTTGGGACAAGAGACAACAGCTCCATGGAGGCAGCTTCAGACCAAGGCTGAGTGGGTATGGCTCTGGGCTCTCCATCAACTTCGAAGAGGGCAGTATTGCCCGTCTTTCTCTCGAAAGAAACTCCTTAGCTTTGGCTTCCTCCTCCACTGGGGGAAGCCCAGGACAACCAGGAAAACAGTCTCTCTGATGGCCACCTCCGTGATTTCCTTCCTCTGTTGGGAAACAACCTACACAGCCTAGAAGCTTCAAACAGTTCTTCCATCCAGTTTTCTGTGGCAAATCCACCTGCATAGTCTAGGTTGCTAAATATCAGGTTTGGGTGTTTGTGTTGGTTTTTCTTTTTCTTTTTCTTTCTTTTTTGTTTTTTTTTTTTGGTGGAGAGCGTGTTTCCTGGTTAAAAAAAATAAAAGTTGAAAACCAGTGATTTCAATGGAAAATCAGATGGAACTTAATTGGGCAAGTGACGTTCTCTGGGCGTGGAAGGGGAAGACCATTAAGAAGGGACTCTTGAAGTAGCCTGGGTTTGTGATGATAAACTGCCAGACATATGTTGTCTGACGGACTGGAGAAGCACAGAAGGGCAACCAGAATGCATGCAGGTGAGGTGGTAGGAGAAGGAGCAAAAAAAATCTCTCTGGAGTTTTAACATCTGGTAACTAAGAGAATCGAACTTCTATAATAGCAGTGGTCACCAAAGTAATCAGCACTATTGGAGGAAAAGCTGTTCCGTTTGGCTTTACACCCAAACGATATCCTGAGATACAGGATATTCAGCTGGCAATTAGAATGCTTTTTGTTTGATACCCTGGGAAAGCCTTCAGATCTAGAAAGAAAGCTGGAGAAAGGAATAGGAAAGATAGCTTTAAGGGCAACCAGGTGCAGATAACTGAGAGGGGGAAAAAGTCTTAGGGAATAGGAACCAAGAGAGAGAAAGAGGGGAAATCAGGAAGGTGGGGAGCAAATCAGAGGGCTGTGCTGTTGTAGAAGAAAAAGTGTTAAGAAGAATAGAGAGGTAAACACTGTTAATCATCGCTGAGAAACCAGGAAGAAGGAAAGACTATGGACAACACTTTAACGGGAGAATAACTTTGAGAAATCTGATACGGGATACTGGTGGGCCAGTTCTCTGGTCAGAGATAAAAGAAGGAGAGGAGAGTAGTGAGGAAGGAACCAGGGACATAGACAGTTCCCAAACCTTTTCATCTCAAAACTGCTTCTCACTCCTAAAACGACTGAGAATCCCCAGAAAGCTTTGGATTTTGTGGGCTACCCCTCCAGTAGTTAGTGTCCTAAGAATTACAATTAAGGAAGCAAGACATTTTTTAGAATGTATTAAATCATTTCAAAATAATACTAACTCCCCTAGAAGTTCAAATAAATAGCATCTTTTTTTAAGTGAAAAATAACTCTATACCTTCCCAAACAAAAATCATTTTAGTGAGAAGAAAGCATTGGTTTACATTTTTGTAAATCCCTTTAATGTCTGGCTTAATAGAAGACAGCTGGATCCTCATATCTGCTTCTGCATTCTATCTGTTGCAATATGTTGTTTTGGGTGAAGTATATGTAGCAAATCTGGCATCAAACAATTGGGTAGTTGCAAAAGGGACTTCCTGAGGACTCTCAGGACCCCTAGCGGTCCTCCAAGCATGTGTTGAGGATTCTGATGTAGGGCGCTCCCTTGAGAACTTTAACAATGAAAATAGACAAATTGGGTGGCAACTCAAGAAACGGTAAGGTTTGAGGGGAAGATTCAAGTTCATTTGATTTTAAGAATAACAAGACGGGCGCCTGGGTGGCTCAGATGGTTAAGCGTCCCGACTCCTGATTTCGGCTCAGGTCCTGATTTCATGGCTTGTGGTTTCGAGCCCCACATTGGGCTCCATGCTGGCAGTGTGGAGACTGCTTGGGATTCTCTCTCTCTCCTCTCTCTGCCTCTCCCCAACTCATGCACATGCATGCATACACACACACGCTCACTCTGTCTCTCTCAAAATAAATAAGCAAACACAAAATAAGGAATAAGGAGAACCTAGGGATGCATGTAAGTCCATGTAACATCCAAATGTTGGATGAAGGTCCCCATGGAGGGCAGAAGGGAGGGAGAGGTGAAAGGTTAGCCTCTAAAGAGGGAGTGCTAACTTCTCCTGTTGCCACAAAAGCGGAAGGAGGATAGGTAGTCACACAGAGCAAATCAAAGGCAGGGAGAACAGGGCGATTAAGACGAGAAAAGGTGAGGCGCCTTCAGTCTTTTCGGTCAAGAATGAAGACGCAGTCAGTTGTGGACTGTGAGCAATGAGGAGCAATGTTGAAACTTGAGGACACACGGCTGTGGGGGATCGAAACAGAAACATCAAAACACCGATTCAATGAGCAGTACTTGTAGGATGCACAGCACAGAGCTTGGACCATAATGGGGGCCCATGAAATGCTCTTTTCACGTAAATGACAGGGCATGGAAGAGGAGCTCTCACTGGAGGACACCAAGCAACATAGCCTGGCTGTCCAGGAAACTGTGTGGGTGGCTGACACACTTCTGCTTCCCTGGGGTGACTTCGCAGACTTCCGAGGGACTGCTTGTCCCTTTGAAACGGAGCAAGCCCAAGTCACACGGGAAATATTCATAATGGAGATGGACCCTTGGACTTGGTCGCCAAAATGTGAATCCTGCAGAGTATCATCACCCTCTTCTGAACATAATTCAAGCGAGCACTGTACTTCTTTATACTTATCATCTGGTCCTTATTTCAGGAAATCTCTTTCCAACTGTCTGCCATGTATTTATTAATAGCTCTCATATTCACATAAAAATCAACCAAAAGAAGGAGAAAGATAGAGGTGAACTGAAGTTTTTCTTGCGGGATTTTAGTTAGGCACACCTGGGACCACTCTTAACTAATGAGGTTAAAGGAGCCCTTTTCATCCCATAGCTTCTTTAGAAAGCTACACTTATTTTCCTTTAAGAATAGCCTAAACTCTTTCTCCAGAAATGCGTTCACTCAATTTGAATCTTTGTATCTTTTCTTCAACACCAGCCTTAGGTGGAGATCATTAATTCATAATATTAAAAACAATATTTTAAAGTTAATCTTTCAGGGGGTGCCTGGGTGGCTCAGTTGGTTAAGTGCCTGACTCTTGGTTTCAGCTCAGGTCAAGATCTCATGGTTTGGGAGTTCAAACCCTGCATTGGGGTTCATGCTGACAGTTTGGAGCCTGCTTGGGATTCTCTCTCTCTCCCTCTCTGCCTCTCCCCTGCTCATGTGCTTTCTCTCTCTCTCTCAAAATAAATAAATAAATGTAAAAACAATAAACTCAATTTTTTATTATTTCTCTCATGGAAATGAATATTAATTATATACTTTGTCTTTGATTTTTATTTTCCCAATTTATTTTCTTTCTTACACAAACACTTTAAAGTATCTTTTCTTTTTGAGAGAGAGGGAGGGAGAGCCTGACTTGGAGCTCGACCTCATGACCTGAGCTCAGATCATGACCTGAGATCAAGAGTCTGACGCTTAACAGACTGAGCCACCCAGGTGCCCCTAAAACCTTCTTTATTAATTTCTTCCATGAGGGCAATGAAGGAATATTGAACTTGGTTTGATTAGCACACTATTATTGTCCCACCATGGACTTGTTCCATAATCACGAGTAACTCCAATCTCAATGCCTAAACTTCTGCATTTATGGGAATTAAGTATTGGGAAACTATGCCCTAAAAAAGCAGAATGTAATAGATTTATCTGATGCCTGAACTGACCAATCATTTAGACTTTCCTCATTTTTAAAAATTTTAGGATTATATGGACAAAACTAACAAACACAAAGGAATTATGTATCCATTTGTCTTTATTATCAGATAGGTACAGCCTATAATAATATTTGCACTATAACTTAATATTACATAAAAAGAGAACTAAGACCAAACACCATGTATCAGTCCTTACTAGATTGCCAGCGTTGTAGTGAGAGCTTTACATACATTATTTTACTTTGATTTCACAATAAACCTATGATGTTACTATTCTTACTTCCATTTTACAAGCGAAGAGCTTCAGTTAAGTAAGTTCTCCAAACTCATTCCAAAACTGAGTAGCAAAGCAGGTTTCAAGCCCCCTCTACTAACACACTCTGCTACAGTTCCACTTTTATTCTTTAGACTATAGATGCTGAGGACTGAAGAGCTGTGTGTGTGTGTGTGTGTGTGTGTGTGTGTGTGTGTGTGTCTGAGTGTGTGCTATACATATGTGTACTGCAAACACTGAATAAGAGGAACAGAACAGTTCTAAAAATGTGAAAATTAGACGTAAAAATCTACCCCTTTTGTATTTTGCTTACGTGTCTCTAACATACAAGAAATCCTGGTAGCACAAAGAAGGAAATAAAGTTTTGGTAACTTCTGACAAAGTTACTTTGATCAAATAAAATGACTGACAAGTTCAAGCTTATCCGTCACAGCTTTCACATCTCTTTGAGTGACACTATTCTGCTTGGCTTGCTTTTGATTTGATCTTGGAAGTCTCTTGTGTTATTGGACACAAAACAATAGGTGTCCTTTCTGTCACCACATCAGATATTTCAATTTTTTTAAATTTAGTAAACAGGGGCACCTGAGTGGCTCAGTCTGTTAAGCATCCGACTTCAGCTCAGGTCACGATCTCCTGGTTTGTGGGTTCGAGCCCCGCGACGGGCTCTGTGCTGACAGTTTGGAGCCTGGAACCTGCTTTGGATTCTGTGTCTCCCTCTCTCTCTGCCCCTGCCCTGCTCGCGCTCTGTCTCCCTCTCTCCTTCTCAAAAATAAATAAATATTAAAATTTTTTTTTCTTAATTTAGTAAATAAAGGGTGCCTGGGTGACTTACTCGTTTAAGCATCTGTGTTGATTTTGGCTCAGGTCATGATCTCATGGTTCATGAGACTGAGACCCATCTCGGGCTCCGTGCTAGCATAGAGCCTGCTTGGGATTCTCTTTCTCCTGTTCTCTCTCTCCCTCTCCCGTTGTGTTCTCTCTCTCAAAAATAAGCAAACAAATATTTTAAAATTTAGTAAATAAAATAACACGCATGTGTACCACATTATTGTTAGTTTATTTCATGATCCTCCAGTGGAAATCTGGTTTATGTAAATCTCTACCCAAGTCTGAAAATGTTTCAAATCCCACATGAAATCACATTATGATGATGATTTTCATAGCTATTATCTGAAGCCACTTCTACAAGGTAATGCCTACTTCCTCAAAACAAATCATTTATAAGTGATACATTTGCTTAATGAAATATCAGCCTCTAATTTGTAGCAAGAGACATCCATCAAATATATACATTTAAGGAGTTTTTAATGTTTAAGCTTTTTTTAGTCTTTATTTATTTTGAGAGAGAGACAGAGAGAGACAGAGCATGAACAGGGGAGGGGCAGAGAAAGAGGGAGACACAGAATCTGAAGCAGGCTCCAGACTCCGAGCTGTCAGCACAGAGCTTGACGGGGGGTTCGAACTCACGTAAGTGAGATCATGACCTGAGTCGAAGTCAGACGCTTAGCCAACTGAGCCAGCCAGGTGCCCTGGGAGCTTTTAATGTTTAAAGTAAAAGTGTCATTTGAGCAAACTAGTTCTAATTACAAAGCTACACCAGGTTTTTTTCCAAGAGTTCCTGCTTTCCTTTATAAGATTTCAATATGCTCTAGTTACCTCAAGGAGCTTAGTAATTCTCAAAACTAAATTAACTTTAATTCACTCTAAAAGAATAACCACATTATATGGAAAATTTCAAGGGTCTTTAAGTATAGGTCTATTTCATATCTAGAAAATATTTTCAAAATCTAAAAACGTCTCGGGGCGCGTGGGTGGCTCAGTCAGTTAAACATCCAACTCTTGATTCCAGCTCAGGTCATGATCTCACGTTCGTGAGTTCAAGCCCCGCATCAGACTGTGTGCTGACAGTGCAGAAGCTGCTTGGGATTCTCTCTCTCCCTTTCTCTGCCCCTCCCTAACTTGCGCTGTCTCTGTCTCTCAAAGTAAAAAAGTAAAACTTTTTTAAAAACTCTAAGAATGTCTCAAGAGAAAAAACAATACAATGTTATTATAATAACTTACTTTTATGACACTACTCATCATTTAAAATGCCACAGCATTAAAAAGGCTCATATGAAAACTTACTTATGATTTACTTCCTAATGTACCTGTATTCAGTAGTCTACTAGTTAATACATCTGACAATAAACTCTCTGTGAGGTCAGCCAGATTTTTCACTATGAACTAAATTACTATGGTCACCAAATCCTATTCATTCTGTTTGTCTGGTTTTGTTCCCCCTCATTTCCTTATCCAGCCATTACACCAAATCAGATGCTATTCTTTTAACAAGTGGAGGCACATTTCCCCCCGGTCTGGCTTTCCCACGAAACCCTCTGTGAATTATTTTCTCTCTGCATCTTTATGGTAATAACCACTGGGAAACAGTGCTCAGCAGAGTTGTAGGGTTGCAAACTGCTCTCATCCCTGTGCGTCTTGGGATCTCTCCAGTCCCTTCTTTTATAGTGTCTTGTGCTGCTCTTTGTGCAAGTCACCTTTCTGTGGAAATGAAAACAACAGGAATGGAAACTCTGAGCCTCACTCCTAGCCACACTCCAAATTTTATCATAGGTCAGTTTGTCACCCCCTCACTTGAGACCAGATATTGCAAGGACTTATGAGATTCTTTATAGGTTGAGAATAGAAGATCCCCCTCCATCTGGACTTTGTCTCGGAGGCTCTGGGAAGTCTGCTTGGCAGGTTCTGGTGATGGAAGTAACAAGCATCCTAGCGACAGGTGCCAGTGCAGTCATTTTACTCTGCTTCTAGATGCTCTTTGAACAGGGAGCATGATGGGGATCAAAATAACGAGCATGGGAAGGATGTGAAGAATGAGTACTCAAAAAAGGACCTGAAAATCTGTCACCAGCACTGGCCCAGGACAGAATTGTGAAATATGAAAATACATATTTATATCTGGTGCTAGCAGCCTCCTTTCCCTTTTCATCTTTTCCTTATATCTTGACATCCAGGCTTTTTATATACCACACACTGTTTCCTCGTCCTGAGTCTCATTTCTAGATAGCCCCTATTTTCTTCCCTTGTTCTCTGTCCCAGATTTGATCTTTACTACAAGAAATTTAAACCAATTTGTGTTTATAGGGTAATCTATTAACATATTTCTGCTTTAGGGGTGCGTGGGTGGCTCAGACGGTTGAGCGTTCGACTTCAGCTCAGATCATGATCTCATGGTTTGTGAGTTCAAGCCCTGCATCGGGCTCTGTGCTGACAGCTCAGAGCCTGGAGCCTGTTTTGGATTATGTCTCCCTCTCTCTCTGCCCCTCCCCTACTCAGGCTCTGTCTCTCTTTCTCAAAAAAAAAAAAATATATATATATATATATATATATATATATTTCTCTTTTATCTATTTTATGGACAATTCAGTAAGTATAAAGTAATAACCCAAGTGAATACTGTGGAAAAGTACTAGAAGTTAAAGAGAGCTCGTCTTCGCTCTCCAGTGATCCCATACAGGCCGGCTATTGTATGGTCTAGCACCTCACTGTATTATTCTGGATAGAAGATGAATTCTCGATAGGATATTTCTAGATAACATCTAGCCATCTCCTCAAATAAATCTGCAACTCAAGAAGGCTGTGCCCCTAACCTTGTTGTATATGCCACAGAGCTAGGCATGTGCACGCGCATGTGCAGAGCTACGCATGATGCACGCGCATCAGGAACACAATACGTGTTGATGCAGTTTTCACCCCCCAGAATAAATCAATAAAATAAAGGTCTTTGAGAAACATATATAAACACATCCTTTATTTTCTTTTGAGGAAGCTTCTTACACACAGTCCCCTTCCTTCCAAATATGGCAGCCAACACAGAGTCTCCCTCTTCTAGCTCCACACGTGCACAGCATGGGGGTTCTGTCCTTGGCTGTGTCTAGCAGGAGAAATAAGCTTATTTAGTTATAAAGGAGGAATTTGTCAAGGAAGTGAATTTAAATGGAGACCTTAGTAGCTTAGTAAGAGTATGGAGAAAATACTCCAGACAGAAAACTGCAAAGGGGGTTGGGACATTCAAAGACAAGAAAATAAAGCAACACGGCTGGAGAACAACGAACTCACTTCGGACTCGAGCCATATTACTACATAGGGTAACCACCCAGGCAGACCATGCCTCACCTCAAACAGGCGGGAGCAGGCAGATGCGGGGAGCATGACAGCTTTTAGCCAAATGTCATGATCTTATTCTGACCTAGAATTACCCACCTTTACTTATAGAACTATTCAAATATACTCCTGTTTTCTCAGATCTTCAATATAGTCTTCTCTGAAGTCTCTTGAGTCCTCTAGAGAATTTGTCTTGCATCCCTGGGGGGTAGTGGTCACTTACCAAACAAAATTATGAGTTGCTATTCTTGATAAATTCTTTATTCACAGTTAATCATAACTGAGAAACCTGGCCTTATAGAATGGTAATAAAGTCTGAGCAACCCAACATGCAGTTTTATTTGAAGCAAGGGGTTTATTAGTTACTTATATGTTTTATTTTATTTTATTAAAAAAAAGTTTTTAAGAGAGAGCAAGCGAGCAGGGGAGAGGGGCAGAGGGAGAGAGAAAGAATCTTAAGCCGACTCCACGCTCAGTGCACAGCCCTACGCGGGGTCAATCTTACGACCCTGGGATCGTGACCTGAGGAGAAATCAAGAGTCGGACGCTCAACCGACTGAGCACCCAGGCGTCCCAAGTTACCTATGTGTTAGCGATGAAGCTCTCAGTGTATCAAATTTTTAAGCCTTACTAAATCTTTAGTAATAATTCACCTGACCCAGATACTTCATTATTTCCTACATACTGGCACAAGCAACCATCTATTTTTTTGCATTAAAAAAAAATACCCAGGTGTATTTGGTAGTGTTTGAAAATCCAGTTCATAGGCCAGTAAAAACGGACGATGGCTTACTTTGCCAAATATGCATAACCTACATTTTGGGGCATAATAAACATTTCCATACAACAGTAATCAAAACATTTGTTGTGTGATGCATGCACCCTATAAATTTAAGCATCAAATGTTTTTGAACATGAAGTACATTAGAAACAGCGGCTCTCAGAAAAGATCAAATGATACTCACATATGCAAGTGCTTTGAAAATGGTAAAGCACTATAAAATCTATCAAGTTAGGTATGAAAGTAATACATACATACAATAGCAGAACCCAAATGTAACTGCATGCTGCAAATGACTGCATGTAATGATTCTTATTTGTCTCATTTGCATTTTCAGAAAAGACCGTTCATATGTTACAACAGCAGCTAAGTTTACAACAATTTTTCTTTGTTCTTGGCAAACAAAAAAAGGTTAAGAATGTGCAGACAAGTCTTGGCAAAGAGATATTCTGATTCAGCCCTGCCAATCCCTGAGAGCTACAGTATACAGCTGGAAAACGTTTGGAGGTTATGGACGTGTTAGAAAAACTTTGTTACTGTTGCTAATCAGTACAGCAACATCTTCAGGTCATATTTGGGTCTTGAGGAGTGTTACAATACGTCTAGAGCCTTTTACACACTGGTTGGCTCTTCCCAGTCTCATTTAGATGGTCTCATTTTTACGTGCAAACATCATTTGAGTTGAAATAGTAAAATGGTATAACCAATAAGTTCCCTGGCTCATCTAAATATGCAGCTTGACTTGGAATACAGCATTTTGTACCATCAGAGACCGACCAACTGGACTATGTCCCTTATCACAAAGTTTTGTTTTCTCACCCAGAGTTTCACTGATACACATGAAAACAAGCTGTTTGTTCTAACCTCAAAGAAGATACAAACTTTTTTTTGTATCCAATAATACTTCTGGCTGGACATGTGTATCCACAGACCAGACCAAGAGATTGAGAGGAAGGTGGAAGTAGAAGGGAGTTTTTAGATAATGTCATTGATTCCACTGACTCATTACCCCATTTGACAGACAGAGACTGAGCCCCAGGGAGGCATTTCTAGTCTATCTGTGTTTCTAGGCCTTTTATTGAAAGTGACAAATCAATTTATGTTGGCGAAATAAATGGCCACTTTTTTTTTTTCTAAAGAGCTACACGTTGCAAGAATTTTTACTCTCTTTCCCTATTTCTTGCTTGTTCAGACAGGATGCATTTCCTCTTGTCAGCCTGTTTCAGGCCCCACATTCTTTTGCCCCTTATATGGAAGGACTCCACTTGCTTAAACATGTTGAGAAGCACAAATAAAAAGGAGCCACTAAAAAGATTTAAATATATATCATTTACATAAATACCTATACAACGTTCAGTAAACTAGTGAATACAAAGAATTACCTAAAATAAACTATTTTACCAAACATGAGTATTTTGCCCATGACCTGACATTATTTCAGTGTCATGAAAATGGCCTTATTTACATACTTCTCGGTCTTTATAGAAAGGTCACAATTTTACTGTCCCAAATTTTCATATATATTTGTCATTTTGGATCATTTGATCATTTTAAATTTGGATCATTTTTTTTTTTATTTTATTTTTCAACGTTTATTTATTTTTGGGACAGAGAGAGACAGAGCATGAATAGGGGAGGGGCAGAGAGAGAGGGAAACACAGAATCGGAAACAGGCTCCAGGCTCTGAGCCATCAGCCCAGAGCCTGACGCGGGGCTCGAACTCACGGACCGCGAGATCGTGACCTGGCTGAAGTCGGACGCTCAACCGACTGCGCCACCCAGGCGCCCCAAATTTGGATCATTTTAAAACTAAAACAGATAAAAAGGAAAGAAAAAAAAAACCTAGACCGAAATAGATACCCCAACACTATTTTTCAAAGAATAAGTTGTTTTTCTATTTCTTTTTGTTGTTTTCAAGTTATAAAATAAATGCACACTTACTATAAACAAATTCAAATAGTATATGACTGAAAAAATGTATATTCTTTCCTCTAATCCACCCTACTAATCTTCTTCCAGAAGCATCCATCATATACAAGAGGCAAATGGTAGTGTGTTTAAGACTGTAAATGCTGAAATCAACCTGTCTGGCTTCAAATTTTGGCAAGTCACTTCTTAGCTGCGTGGTCTTGAACAAGTTAACCAGCTTTTCTGTGCTTCATTCACATCATCAACAAAAGGCACTAACAAAAGCACTTACCATCTAAGGCTGTTGTGTGGGACAAATGAGATAAAGGCACCTAGAAGAATGTCAGGCATAAAATAAATACTCCATGAATGTTAGCTGTTATTATTAAGTCCTTTTGAAATGCAAAGAAAAGTATAAGCTATAGTGAATTACATAGCTATATGAATAAGCTACGTATTTCAAAAAAACTGGAACAAACAGCCACCACCACTGCCACCAACAACAAAAAGCTATAAAAAATAACAAGAAATTCTTGGATCATAAAGCTATGATTGAGTTTATAGTTCATTGTTCTGTTAATTCAATGTCAAATTTATTTAATAAATTATGAGGAGTATTGCCGACTGGCTAAACTATAAGACCTACGTCAGAACCTTTTGAGAAGTAGACATGGTTTTTGACATAACTTGAATACATTTTATTTAAAAGTAATTCAAAGTAATCCAGAAGTAATTCAAAATATATTGACTGAATATGTATGTTTATGCTAGTATCAAACAGAAATATCTTTCCATCTAAATCCCAGTTCCTCTAGAAGTTTCTCCCCTCCCCACGTTCTCCCATAATGCAATGCCCTCTCTCCCATTTCTTTCTCCTTATTGCTGAATTATGAAGAAGGCCAGCTCAGGAGCTAGAAACTTGTGGCACAGAACAACCTCTCATCATGTTGCAGCTGCCTGCTCGTTGTGTCCTTGGCCATGAGGAAACCAAGACAATGTCCAGCACGAGACCGAAGCGTCTATGACAGTCCCACCCTACTGGTCCTGGTTCTGCCCAGTGAATCTAGCTTCCTAGCAGCCATAACATCACAGCATCCCCAGGCTGTACTCTGCATTCAGGGTCACAGCTGCACACTCCTAACCTGATGGCCACCCATCTACTCACCTGCTCTGAACGTCCCTCTAAAACACACCTTTGCCTTTACGTAGAGTATTTAATGTTACCAGAGTCTTGCCTCATTTGAGAGTTCTTAGTTTTTATCAGTGAGTACGTCTGACTGACTCAAATACAAACCATGCAAGTCAATTGACAAATAGTAACTTGGATACGCTTTGAAAAAGTTCTCAACACCAACCGAACTAAAGAGACTTAAAATAATCTAACTACTCCTGTTCCTTTCAATTTAAGTATGAAACACCTGTGCATAATCAGGGCTATTAAACTGGTTAGAAGGGTCTATAATGGTCTAGGAAAATAGTGAGAAAAAGGGTATTCGTTTACATATTAAAGAAGAGGTCTTCTACAGAACTTCAGGACTACATGCAGTTTGTACTCACTCCTGATATATATGTTTCTAAGGAGTCTCTGTATTCCACAGAATCATGTGCATGTGTATGTGTGGTGTGTACATCTTGATGAGAACCAAGAACGATGAGGCAAGGTCATAAGTTTGCTTACTGATGTATTTGTTGATAAAAATCTGTTATATGTTTTTCATAATTGTTTGAACATGTGAGTCTGGTTGCTCTGTGATTTGGAACAGTTTCTACCTTATCTGGTCTAGCTGGTAAAAACCTCAGTCCATAGTTCAAATATTTCAAAAATAGACCTTCATTTCCTCAAAGTTGATTTCAAATCCTTAATCTTTGGGATTGGTGAGAAAATTAACCACAGTCTTTTGGATCCTGTCCCCAGCAATTTTTTCCAGATACTGGGGGGGATGAACAGAAGCAGAATTGAGGAGAACCCCTGGTCCTAAAGTATCCATCTTCCTTGATTGCTGACAAGAGGCTATGTCTCAGTTTGCATGGCCCTTAGGAGGTGGTGATCCTGAATGCTTTGGGGCAACAATTTAAGCCTTTTGTGTGGCTATACACGAAGCCATTGGTCTCAACATGAACATAGTCATTTCTTCTCTGGAGTCATTCTTCCTGCACTCATCTGTCCCTCCATCCCTCTTCCTCCACCCTTCCTGCAAATGAGGTACAGGTGGTACTCATTAGGATCCTACAACCTCCTCTGGGTGTCTTTTTTTCCCCCAAAGTTTATTTATTTTGAGAGAGAAAGCATGCCTGCATGAGGGGCAGAGAGATAGAGTGAGAGAGGGAAAGAGAATCGCAAGGAGGCTCCACACTGTCAGTGCAGAGCCCAATGCAGGGCTCAAACTCATGTACTATGAGATCATGACCTGAGCCAAAAACAAGAGTCAGTTGCTTAACTGACTGGGCCCCACAGGCACCTCCCTCCACTGGCTGTCTTACTATCTCCTTAGCAACATCGCCCAGGAAGTGGAGTGTGAGTCCCCTTTGCTGTCCCCAGGAACCTGTAAACACTCCTCTTTCTTCTCTTCTTCTCCAACTTATTAGAATCTTAAAAAAAAAGTGTCTACGATAGATAGCCATGTTATTTCACCTGTTCTGACCAAAATATTTTTCCTACAGTTAAGAATCTTCTCTCTCTTATGGGGCTAAAGTTGAAGTGAAAAATAAACCAAAAAATACATCCTCACAGCCCATGCCACATTCCTTCCCTCCAGCAATAATTTCAGGGTCTGAATGAAAGGACAGTAAAAGGATCAAGACAGATAAAAATGTCAATCTCTAAAAATATTAACTCCTACCCTCCCAAACCATGCGCACACATCAACCTGCTAAGACATCATAAATATTAATGACTTGCTGGAAAGTAACATGGTTCAAGGCAAGTGTATAGATGCCTTGTCAGGACCTTAAAAATGAACTCACAAAGTCATCTTGCTCAATTAAATTCTCCTCTGCCTTTTCTTTTTTTAAAAAAAATTTTTTTTCAACGTTTATTTATTTTTTGGGACAGAGAGAGACAGAGCATGAACGGGGGAGGGGCAGAGAGAGAGAGAGACACAGAATCGGAAACAGGCTCCAGGCTCTGAGCCATCAGCCCAGAGCCTGACGCGGGGCTCGAACTCACGGACCGCGAGATCGTGACCTGGCTGAAGTCGGACGCTTAACCGACTGCGCCACCCAGGCGCCCCATCTCCTCTGCCTTTTCTTTTCTCTATTTCTATTAATAGAATCAACAACCAACATACCAAGCTAGAAATGTTGGTGTCACCTTCAACTTTTTCCCCTTTCCCTTCATCTCTTCTATCCCTCAAATAACAAATCATCTCTCATCTAAATTGGTGACAGCTTCCAGGCAATCCTCTCCCTCCTGATGCCACTCTGCCTTAATCCAGCATTCTCTCTCTGTTTTAAAAGTCTTATGTATTCTTTTAGATTACAAATTAATATTTGAATATTACAAGCAATTCAAACTGTATAGAAGTATAAAAAATACACAGTGAGAGCCTCCTAATAATTTTATATACCAGAAAGAAAACTGCTACCATTTTGGTATATATATTTTTCATATGACTACAGCCAAATAGAAAAGTTTGTTTTTCTTTTCACAAGTTTAATATTATATATCTATATCTATATCTATATCTATATCTATATCTATATCTGTATCTATATCTATATCTATATATCTCACTTTGCAATTCTCCCCCTCATTTTATGGAGTTGTAATTGACATACAGCACTCTGTACATTTAAGTTGTACAGAATAATGACCTGACTTCCATATACCGTGAAATGAATACAACAGTAGGTTTAATCCATCATCTCAAAAGATACAATAAAAAGGGGGGGTACCTGGGCAGCTCAGTCAGTGAAGCATCCGATTCTTGACTTTGGCTCAAGTCATATCTCACAGTTCACGGGTTCAAGTCCCACAGTGGGCTCTGCACTGACAATGCAGAGCCTGCTTGGGATTCTCTCTCTCCACCTAGCTCTTTGCCACCCCCCCTCTGTCTCTCAAAATAAATAAACTTACAGAAAAGTTTTTTCCTTGTGATTAGAATACTTCGTATTTACTTTCTTTTTTACCCTCATTTTATTTATCCTCATTTATCCTCATTTTCTCAAGGTTGATTTCAAATCCATATTGGGATTGGTGAGAAAATTAACCTCACTCGTCTTAGGATCCTTTTTAAACATGCCATATCTTCTCAAATATATCATACAACAGTGTTAACTATAACCATCATGTCTACATTACATCTCTAGTATTTATTTGCCTTGTAACTGGAAATTTGTATCTTTTGACCACCTTTATCCAATTTCCCGTTGTTTTGCAACTTAAAAAAAAACACACCTTATCTTGTGGACATTTTTTCATGGTAGAGCATTTATGTCTACAATTCTTTCTGATGGTTGAAAAGTATTACTTTGTTTAGCCATATCACACCTTCTCTGCAGTTGCTACTGCACTGAACACCCCTCTACCTATTATCATTGTGCCCTTGATTACCTTCCCCAAACAGTGTATATTCCCACGGAAATGGCATGAAGGTGCCCCTTTTGACTAGACTATTGCAACATAATTGTTAACTGCTTTCTTTGCCAACAAATTCTGTCCCCTCTGGTTTATCATTGTCATGGCCACCAAAGTTGTTTTCCTAAAAGGAGCAAAGCAGATCATAACATTTCCTAACTTAGATGCTTCTGTCAGATCTCTGTAGTCAAAAGATTCAACTAATCCCTGAAATGTTCCAATAGACTGGAACATAGACTGGCCTCAACTACCACCTTAGTTTCTTCAGTGGACATTGCCTCCTGCAAACCACACTCGGGACATGAAGAATGTGTTCATTCTTCAAAGATCTTACATATGCTCTACCACTAACCTGTCCCACCCTCTCCTTCCAAAAACTCTCTCCCTCAATCTGAACTCTTACTTGGCTTCAGGATTCAGTTCCTGGGTCACCTCTTTAATAAGCTGCATTGTCCATTCCTTATTCTTCCACAGTCCTTTTTTGTTTCACTGTACTGACTTAGTACTTGCCATGAACATGTTCTCTCACTCTCACCATTGGGTAAGAACTTTGAGTACAAAAAATGATAATAATAAATTTTTAAAAATTATTATTTTTTTTTTTTTGAGTACAAGAACTGGGCCAAATTCATTCTGGGGTTGGTTGGGTCCCTAAGTAGAGTCTTTATAAGAAAGTGGTTTAAAAAAATTTTTTTAATGGTAATTTATTTTTGAGAGAGAGAGAAAGAAAGAGAGACAGAGGGAGCAAGCAGGGGAGGGGCAGAGAGAGAGGGAGACACAGAATCTGAAGCAGGCTCCAGGCTCTGAGCTGTCAGCACACAGCCCCACGTGGGGCTCAAACTCACCAGCCGTGAGATCATGACCTGAGCTGAAGTCAGACACTTAACTGACTGAGCCACTCAGGTGCCCCATGCAAACACTGTTCTAACTGCCTTGCCAACAAAGGTCTTTGCCATCTTTCTCTTTGGCTCTCTTAGGGAGTAACTGTGGATCAGTGGGGCTGCATCTTCTGTACCCTCCTCGGGATGACTCTTGTATCCATGATTAAACCATAAAAAGGTTTGCTGGTTTTGCATCATATTTTGGAACAGGAATACTTTCACAGGTCCTAAATCATCAATGGCCAAAAGGCAGTCTTTGGATTTGGAAAAGTTTTTATATTTAGAAGAATTTTTAAAGAATTCTCACCCTAAATAAATGCCCTATTGGTACCTATAGGAGGATCAATTGAAAGAAGAAAAAAAAAAAAAAAAAAAAAAACGAATCCCATGGCTAGCCTAAAAGACTCCCTTAACAAAACTAAAGAGCAGAAATCAGATTTAGAACAAACTTAAGATCCCACCATAAACACCTCCTACCCTCACTGTTTTTTGTGATGCCTGCTTAAGAAAGCTTAACCTGTCAGAAGAATTCACTGTTTGTTCCAGAAAAAAACAAAACAAAAACAAAAACAAAAAAACCTGGAAATAGGCAAATATGCCCCTAAACTCCTTCTTAGAACTACTTGAAAGCTTGTGCCCTCTTTCTCCTGCTTTGAGATGTAAATCTCCTACCACCCCGGACTGTCTTCTCAAGGACAGGACACTTCTCCTTGAAACGTAAGCCTCTAAAGGAGTAACTTTGGCTCCCAGTCCAAAGAGCACCTTGCTGTAACTTCTCAGTAGACCACAACAATCACCTGGGATTAAAGCCACAGTCTCCATCAAACTACGAGTCAAAGAAAAATCTTTAGAGTCTCCTCTACAAACACTGGTAAAAAGTTTTAGCTTTTTTGTTGGGCATATAGAGCAGGTGACTGGCTTGGTCCATCTGCCATAAATATAACTAGGATTTTTTAAAAAGACAAAAAATGAGAACTAACGTGTATATAAATTAGTGAGTTTTGTGTCTATTTATACCTGACCTATGGCTAAAGTCTTAAAACACACACACACATACACACACAAAATCCCATTAAATCTCTATTGTGTCTATATGTATATGTATGAATGTATGTATGCATGGTGTGTCTAATGTAAATATGTAATATTTTCTTATCTCTGAATGGTATTACCAAGATTGATAAAGGAGCACTATTCTAAATAGGCTTAGAAAAAGTAGGCACTTATAAAGTAAATGTTCTTAAAACTCTCAGAAATATAGGAGCTAACCCAAATGCTTTTCAAGTTCATGTGATCTGAAATAATCTTTCTTGAATAAAACTAGTTTATTAGAATTGATTTAATAAAATCGGCACATCTTCAGAGTTGCCAACATTAAATATAATACCCATTCACATCTTATTCTACTTGGGTTTACTAGTCAAATAAGCTAACATAAACTACCAGATATTTAAGATTATAAAAGTTATAGATTTGATTTTAATCAAAGTGAGTCATTGTTCTGACAAATTGTATTTCAACAGTAATTGTGTTTTATAATATATCAGTTTAAAAGTAACTTCCAAAATCTTTTTTGCTGACTTGAAAACTTCAGGTTATAGTAAGTTAAATGATAGATATTCACTGAATATCCAGATCATTACCAAATAAGATAAAATACTGAAATATTAATTACTAAGCATAACTTCAAGTTGATGTACTTTTGGCTTCTAAATTTTACAGAAAGACTAAAATATGTTAGTAAACATGCTCTTTTGCCACATTGATAAACTCTACTATGAGGAAACATATCTTTAGACACTATGAAATTGTATACTGATGAATTTGTTCATCTAGTATAGAATATAGAATATGACAGTTCCCATTGTCTACTTATTAGTTCTTGGAAATTAAGGCTACTACAAGTTAAGAATTCTAATCAATATATGCAAATGAACTATAGGAACAATAAGAATGAAGAAGGGGCACCTGGGTGGCTCAGTGGTTGCACGACCAACTTAGGCTCAGGTCATGATCCATTGGCCATGAGTTGGAACCCTGCCTTGGGCTCTGTGAAGACAGCTCAGAGCCTGGAGCTGCTTTGGATTCTCTGTCTCTCCCACTCTCTCTGCCCCTTCCCTGCTCATGCTCTGTCTGTCTCTCTCTCAAGAATAAATAAACATCAAAAAATTTTTGAAAAAAAGGAAGAAAAAAAACCTCTCTCTGTATGCAGTGTGCACAAGGAAAATAAGATGTGTTTTCCTTAAGAAAAAAGGAGAGTGATTTTTTCCTAAAGTAGGTTAGAGAAAATTTAAAGCCTATTCCAGAAAGTGAAAGAGGAAAATGGACAAAAATCTGAAAAGATGAAGAAAACTGTAAAGGATCTATGAAAAAAAGAAAAAAAAAAAGAGAGAGAAAGAGAAGAAGTATATCTCGTATGGTCAAGCTGGCTAAGATTGAATGGATTTATTTACAAGGTGTCAAAAAAATGAGCCCAATAGTGTACTGGTGTAAAACTCCAGTTTTGCTTTCTTTCTTTGGTAAAACAATAAAATTGTGTTGGATTATTGGTCTATTTTTAAAAATTTTTTGAGTATTGGTCTATTCTTAATAAAAGATTGTGAAATTTCTTCACTTCTTGAGTGATCCACCTAGAAAACAAAGATTCTGTGGTTCTTCACATCACCTTTATCATAATGTCTTTGATTATTTAAGTAAACTGAGTCTTTTCAATATTGAAATAGTTAAGTTCTTTTTGTTTGTTGTTGTTTGACAATCATGATATCTTCTATGTTTATCTTTAAAATATTTTATTTTCATTTTGGTTAAATAATTGGAAACTTAGCATTGCTTCATAGTGATCTGCGGATCCCATTTAATAGAATGTTCAAATCTTTTGACATTTTAGACAACTTCTCAAAATCAAATTCTAAATGAAGTCTTCATAACCCTGAACTGACATTGGCATTTCCTTGGGGGGGGGGGTGGTCCCTGGAAAACTGACCTTTGGCCAATTTTAATGAAATTAGACTTATTTTGCAAAGAAAAATAGTCTTACTTTGATTACCTTTGGTCAAAATGAAGGCGATTGTGGAGGAAAATTTTGTGTTTCAGTGGAAAACAATGACCCACTTTTGTGGGTGTTCATTATCATTGAACTACTTTCATTCTTTTGTAAACTGGATCCTGCCATCTTGCAATTAATGTCTCTAATTTTCTCCCACCCTCTCGACTTAGCATCACTGAGGACTAAAAGTGCCCTTTTCCTGAAGCTCTGCATGTTCAAAGAATTTATCACCTCATAGTTTGGGACACTCAGGAAGCTTACCAGAGCCTGGTCCTTGGGGCTCCAGGACATAACTATGACTGTGAGACTACCATTACTATCCTCATCTAAGGACACTTTGAGCCCAACATCTAGAAATCTTCTAGACTGCCCTCAGGACTCAAAAAACTGGGTTTATGCTCTGCTCCAACCATTAATCTTTATTTTTGCTTTTGTTTCCATAGAAATGCCCCTCATTGAATGCCTGGTTGCTCACACCATTTAAAGGTCCAACTTCAGAGGATACTCTACTCCCACCTGCACCACTGCCTCCTGCAATGAGACACAATTGTTTTACTGAACTGACCTATTCCCAGCCCTGGGAGACTGGTTTAATTCAAATACAGGAAACGTGTTAGTATTTGTTCTACCTGCTTATTTATTCTTTTTCTAATCTCCATTCTTCTTCCCCTTTGCAGATCTCTTACCTCTCAGCTACTAACCCAAATCTTTTCTCTATAGCTACCGACTAGGCTTTTGGTGTGTGAAATTCCCCAAAAGTTTCAGATGGGGTAGATGAAGGGGATCAAAGTACGCCATCCCAAAATGCCAAAATATTCCAATTTGGCATAAGGATTATTTTGAGCTGAAGGCAACTGAATATCAACAGATGCAGAACTTCTCTGCCCTCCCCCTCTCTACCTGAAAGAAGTAAGGCATAAATATCCCTCTGAGGAAGATGCTTCTTACCAGCTTATCCCTCAGCCCCCACCCCGGTACCAAGAAGAAAAAAGGGACCCTTATCATCAAAGATATGGAGAGTCAAGAAGAGTTTTCATAAAAAGATCTTACTAAAATAGTCCTCATCTTCTATTAGTTTCCACTACATATTTCCTAGTCACTTCCCCACAACCTGTCCTCTCTTTAGGTCTAAACCTCTTTTCCTTTGTTAAGAATGGTATTCAAACCCCCACATCTAACCACTTCTTTGAGTTTGACTACTTTTCTGTGAACTCCTGTACACACAAATATTCTTTTGTTTAATAAAGGAATAATAGGAGACCTGCGTGGCTCAGCTGGTTAAGCGTCCTGCTCAGGTCACGGTCTCGCAGTTCATGGGTTTGAACACTGCATCGGGCTCTGTGCTGACAGCTCAGAGCCTGGAGCCTCCTTCAGATTCCATGTCTCCCTCTCTCTGCCCCTCCCTCCTCAAACTCTGTCCCTCTCTCAAAAAGAAATAAACATTAAAAAAATTTAATAAAGGAATAATGAAAATTGTATGCCTTTACTTTTGTTAATCTGCTTTTTGTTATTCTTTTCTTTCATGTTTAGTTTTGAGAGAAACAGAGAGAGAGAGAGATGGAAAGCTAGAGAGAGGGGGCAGAGGATCTGAAGAGAGCTCTGAGATGACAGTGGAGAGCCCGCCAGATGCAGGGCTCAAACTCAAGGACCTTAAGATCATGACCAGAGAGGAAGCTGGATGCTCAACCCACTGAGCCACCCAGGCGCAGGTGCCTTTTGTTATCCTAATTCGCAGGCCCCCACAAACTGCATCCAAGAGTGCAGAGGAAAATTTTTTTCCTTTCCAACTGCACTCTTGCATAATCCTTCATACCCATACCAAAAGTATAGATTTGTTAGTTCACTGGTCAGCTGTGTGCATAGCTTATGATGTGAACCAGAACAAAGTCAACTGTTTGGTACTGGAAGTTGCCTGAACGTGGCTCTTTATGGCCCCAAAGCCTTTGAAAACCCTAGTAGAAATATAGCAATGCATAAGTTAAGAAATTATAATTATGCTGAATTCAAATTCTCCAACATTTTAGGTGTTAGAGATTTAGATATTTCTGTTAAATTCCTTATGGTGAGACTCACAGATCAATCAGAAAAATTAAAAATTACATGGGCATCTGGATGTGAAACCATATTTGAATCAGAGTACCAAGATTCTGATAGAATCAATAGATTCAATAGAACCAAGATTTCATTCTTAATTCTGACTCTTCCTAACTATGTGATTTTGGGCAATTTATTAAAAGTCTCTGAATTTATTTCCTTATGCAAAAAAAAAAAAAAAGAAAGAATACAAATTTGTATCTGCTTTTCCTATGTTACAGAATTACAGTAAGGGTCAAATTACAAATTATTAGTACATTAGTAATATTAGTAGTCAAGTACTTAAAGAGGACTTTGTTTTTCAATATAGAGAGGAAAGGCAGTCTAGGCCTTGTTGAATTTAACTTAGTAATTAAAATAATAACAATAATAAGGCAAGTAGGTCCTAATAACGCATGGTCAGACGTTTAAAACAGAGGGGGAACTCAAATGAGAGACAGACCCTACTTGAGTCCCTGTACCTTAGTTAACCACCTTGCCACACACCATCCTTTCTAATTTTAGATGAAAATCTCCTGAGCAATTTCTAAAGCGTTCAGGGGCTTTCCAGGGCAGGCTTATCAGATAAAAGTCAGCCCAGACAGAATAACAAAGCGATTGCTTTTCTAACATCTAGTACTTCATTAACCACTACTTAGGGGAAGAGCTAAAACAATAGAAACCTGCTGAGAAATTTGCTAAAATCTTTAGGGCTTTTCTGAAAAAGCTAACCAACTTTGGTGGAGGATTTCATTTCCCTATTATCTGGTACAATTTTTTTTTCCAGTTTAATATCACATATCTTTATAAAACTCCTGGAGAAATCTTTTAAGATTGTTATAAATCTATGCATTTGGCCAGACCGCTGCGGAGTGGCGATTGTCTTCTGAAATAACTGGTCGGATGCAGTTCACCAAAAAAGGCTTGCCTGATGAATCAAAGATAGTAATCTGAGAACTAGGAATGACCGCACTGGGAAGGTCCCCTTTCCCTGTGCTGCTGTGAAAATACAGAACCCCGCCCCCCCCCCCCCCCCCCCCCCCGTCACTGCCAGCTACAATTATTAGTATTACCCAGTGACTGTTTCAGTGTTGGAGCAAAGAACCAAAGGGAAAGAGATCAGAACCACAGATGCAATGGAAAAGTTTGTATTTTCTTCCATGCTCTTTGTTATAGTTCACTCTATGTTTACAACTCGTAAGGAATGATTAATATGTCTGCAAGCCGTTGACTGACTGAGAATTATATACAGAACCAGAATTACATAGTTTGTAATTTTACCCGTTATTTTTTGCAGCTTTGGAAACAGGAAACTTTGGAAGACTTCCTACTAAGGACAATGAAGTTTGACGTTCAGGCACAAAAAAGAGCTAAAGAATTATTCAATAACTGCCCAGGTGAAAGATCAGTCTGAGAAAATCTGGACATGTTTTCGGAGCTCTGATTTTCATTAACAGATGTATTTTTAGGGGCTCCTGGGTGGCTCAGTTGGTTGAGTGTCTGGCTTGGGCTCAGGTCATGATCTCACAGTTCCTGGGTTCCAACCCGGTGTCGGGCTCTGTGCTGACACCTCGGAGCCTGGAGCCTGCTTCGGATTCTGGGTCTCCCTTTCTCTCTGCCCCTCCCTTGCTGGTGCTCTGTCTCTCTCTCTCAAAGATAAATAAACATTAAAAAAAATGTATTTTTAAATTTTTTGTATTAATTTTTGTTTTCATTTACCTTTTATACATAGCCACTAACTGAAATTTTTTGCATCAATCTGGCCATTTACGCTTTTGTTTTGTTTTTTTTTTTGGCGATTTATGCTTTTAATCAAGGCTGATCACTACCTAATTGATCAAGTGAACAGAATAACTCCTTGATCCCCTTCCCCATAGATGTGCTTCTTTTTGTTGATTTCATCCAGGTAGGATTTTTTAAATATCAACAAATGAGCCACTTCAGCTCTGTTTTGAGATACAATTCTGTTTAAATGTGCAATTATATCAGGAAGTTTAAAGAGCAGGTTAAAATAGGATACATAAAATGAAAAATTAATATGAATGTGAACTTGAATGTGTATGGAAGAAATGCACCAAAATAGTAAAAATATTGAAAATGATCTTCTCTAGTGGGGCAATTATGGGTTATTTATAGTTCTTGGTAGCTTCCAAATGTCTTGCAATAAACATATATTACTTTTATCCTCAGAAAAAGAAGTCAATTTTACAAGGAGAGCCTATAAATAAGCTTCTTAAGGGCAACAACCACTTCTATTCATCTTTGAATTCTTCACGCTGCAGTTTAATTGGAGAAGTGTTTTATTATTGTAAAAGCCACTTGATTACAACACAGCATTTGCCGCAAACAAACAGGCAATTAAAAAAATATATTGCAAAACGAGGTGATTGCTTATCAACATCTAAACTTCCCCCTCTGCATTTTCCCTTCCATTATTCTCTTAGTTCCCTGCAAACACCTTTAAAAGTTCTTCTTTTACTAACATGATAGATTTACAACCACAGGATCTCAGGATTAGAAGGGACCTTCAAGATCGGATATTCCAACATCATCTGGAATGATCCAGCCAAAACCCGAAATCCTCCAACAGTGGGGAATTCATTACCTTTCAAAGCCGTTCATCCTTGCAACTTTAGCAAAGGTAACAGCAAAATTGTTTGGTCTATTTATATTTCTTAAACAATTTTTTTTTTCCCTGACAGAGAATAAAGATGCTTGGAGTGGGTTTAGTTTCATTTTCACGAACAACCACTCTACTGTACCGAACCAGCTCAGGGATGGAAATACCCACACGGAGCACTGCAATTTCCAAGGAAGCATTTACAGGGATGTAACCATGCCTATTTCAAATGCCTTACCCTACTGCTTACTTGGTTTTTCAACCGACGTCCAAGAGGACGCAGTCCTCCATTTGAAAGTCACAAAATCGCTTGCATTTTTTAATGTTAAGCAAAGAAGAAATAATTCACCTACAAGTATAAAATGTAGCAGTTGTTGGACACTCAAGAGTTTGTTATTTTTTGAGACACGAGCGCGGGGGAGCCTGGAGAGAGCCCTGCCCAGTGAGTGGTCTTCTAAGCAGGGCTAATCCAGACTCTGTTTTTACTTCTCTGTGGGCCTCAGAACCTTTCATTGAGTTTCTTAGTTCAGCTGTTCTAATGGGTTGAGAGTCACCAGTCTGCTGTCTGACACGATTTTTAGAGCGTGATGAACAAGAAAAGAGGTTTCGGCTCACAATAAACATCGGAAGCTTCCCCGCCTCCTCTGTAGATACCTAATTTAACACACAGAAGGACTCTTAATTACCTCTATTTGGGTAGAATGGTAAGTTGCTACTGGAAGTCACTTGCAGTAGAGTTTATTTTCAAAATGAAGCAGCGAGAGAGGTTTTTCTTCCTTGGATAGAAAAGAGGTGTTTTAATTAGGACCCTGTCTCCACCTTATTCTTAGTTTTGTTTTTTGGGGTTTTTTTTTGGTTTTGTTTTTTTTTGTTTTTGTTTTTGGTTAGGCTGCCATCATGTTATCAGAAACACTCAGACACTTCTTGTTAATATTGTTGGCTAAAAACACGATGCATCTTAACCCCCTGTCTCCCCTCTCCCCACCGGACACTCAAACCTTACGGGATGAAAATTTGTTTAATGAGACGACTGCCTAGCCCAGGACAGGCAGTTCTAAGAAACCTGGGTTGACAGTATGAAACATCCTGAGGGGGACATCAATAAGCGAAAACACAGGGGCGAATACACAAGCTGGACCACAAGGACGGAGAACAAGCCCTGTTTAAAACACTTCTTGGGGCCATGCGCTTTGTTTTTTGCTTCCGAAGTCCTCATATTTCAGAATTTATTTTCTTGAAAAAGAAAGGATTGGCTCTGAAAGTTTTAAGGATGTTTATCTATAGCGTGATATCAACGAGTTCTCTGGCATGTTTCATAGGCTAAGCTAGGTGCTGCAATTCAGTTCCAGAAGGTCCTGGCAGACACTGTGTAGGGGTGCTTTCTACAAATAAAAATAAATTAAAAACAAATTAAAACAAAAAAGAGGAAAAGAAAAATTCCAGGAGTATTGGTGGTTAGAAAGAAAACTGAAAAGAAGGCGGCAAAACCAAATGTCAGGCAGGTCAACTGGAAATAAATCTAGCAAGGACTCAGCTTCCTACTGCAATGCTGTGGCCGAGTAATTAATGTTCCTACGACTTAATTCCACTAGGATTTGTTGGACATCTCGAGTATATGCTCATCACTGGGCTAGGCCCTGATGAATCATAGAGATAATCTGATCCCCATGACTGTTTGAGGGAGAAAATTGCTTTTTTTACATCGTGACTCAGGTTTTTATGTCTCAGCTGGATACATGTCTCTGATGAGTGAAATAATTATAGGGAGCACATACAAAAATGTAGATTTATGCAGAATAAACCCTATTATATACTGATACTTCTTGGTTATATAGCACAATTGACTTGACACTTTCCAGAATTTAGTCTAATTTTCTACCTTTTCAGAGAACAAGCTGTGGTAAAATATACATATTTTTTTATGTTTATTTTTGAAAGAGAGAGAGAGAGAGACAGCAGGGGAGGGGCAAAGAGAGAGTGAGACAGAGGATCCCAAGCAGGCTCTTGCTGTCAGCGCAGAGCTGGATGCGGGACTCAAACTCAGAAACCGCAAGATCATGACCTGAGCTGAAGTCAGAGGCTCAACTGACTGAGCCACCCCAGGTGCCCCCGTGGCAAAAGTTTTCTAGCACCGAGGGAGAGTGATAGGTCACCCTACTCTCAGAGAATCAAAAACAAAAGCACTCCCTGTGTGTATCCCTTTGGCCTCATAAACCCTAGAGGAGGTGGCTTAAGTTCAGGAAGGTGATCTCTGTAGACCCAAGTATGTTATGACTGATCTTCCATTGTGCACGTGGGCACTCCACACTATTTGCCTTGAATATGATATATAATTCCCAGAGACATTCCTGGAGTCAGTGGAGAGAGACAGCCTTTTCCTCTAGCAGCTGTGCATGAGCCTGGGGATGGGCCTGGGGATCCATTCTAAGCCAGGCTACCTGGGGAGAAAATCTTTAGAACGTGGTTATATATCTAATAATATGAAGTTGACTGAACTAAAGGGAAAAGGAGTTTCTATTTTGTTTGCGCAAGAGAACATTCCGGCCCTATCCTCCTGGCCTCAAAAATAAGTTCATCTGCTTCTTCTGTAGTCTCCTATTATAATAATGAAGGAATAAAGTATCTTATTCTACATGATAGGACTGATTAGGAAATTTATTTTATTTTATTTTTAAGTTTATTTATTTTGAGAGAGAGAGAAAGAGAGTGTGAGCAGGAAAGAGAAAGAGGGAGAGAGAGAGACAGAGAGAGAGACAGAGAGAGAATCCCAAGAATGGGGCTTGATCCCACAACCATGAGATCATGACCTGAGCCCAAAGCAAGAGTCCGATGCCCAACCGACTGAGGCACCCAGGCACCCCAGGAAATTTATTTAAATACTAATTTTTAACAAACATGCCAGGATAATAGATTCAAATACTTATCTCCTTAAATATGTCACAGGCACTACGTGCTTTCATAAAATAAGACCAATTTTCTTGTGAATTGGTTCTTTACGATTAGTTCCAAAGGTGGTATTTGAGAGAAACTAAAAGAAGCTTCAAAGTAAACAAAATAATTGTGTTGACATCAAATAATTGATCATCTGTATGGGTCTGACATTATGGTAGGCCTGTTAGGGATCTTTTCTACCTTATCTTCCCAAGATTTCTGTAGGGTAAGTATGGCTACTCCTATTATACAGATTACTTAGGAACTATACTATGGTTAGGCAGTGACTCCCCAAGAATAAGGAAGAAAACCAAATTAGTCCCCCTAAAGCATTTGTAAACATTGATGCTTGATTTGCAGTGTAATTCTTCTGATACCAGCAACACAGCATACCAAGAAGTACCGAGGATACAAAATCGAAGACTGGAACCTTTAGTGTGAAGTCACAACAGTAGGGCTGAGTGGTCCCACAACAAGATGGACACACAACAAGATGGACAAGCCCCCTTCCCTGAGGACAGAATGGGTGTCCTTGGGCTCTGACATTCCCACCTTTCTCCATGTGACCATGAGTGACAGGAACCACACTCCTGCTCTGTATTTAGTACCAATGATACCAATGGAATGCTTTGACCCTAACAGGTACTGAAATAACACCGATCCACTATTATCTACTTCAAGAATCACAAAGACTGACTCAAGAACAGTCCTTCAAGTCATAACGCCCTAGTACCTATTCATTCCCATGAGACACAATTCTAAAACTTGAGAGCACATCAGAATCACCCAGAGGACCTATTAAAACAAAGGCAGGTCCACGCCCCCAAGCTTCTGATTCAGTAGGTCTGTGGTCAGGCCTAAGAACTGGCATTTTTAACAAGTTCCCAGGTGATGTTCATTCTGCTGATCCAGGAACTGCATTTTGAGTTCCCGATAGGCATATACGATTTAACTGTATTTAGAACATCCGAAGTCAGAAATTAACAAAGAATGAAGGGAAGCAGAGAAGTCTTTCAATCAGACTCCAAATACAATTTTTTTGGAAGAGTCTTGAAACATTAATCTCTTAAATATTAAAGTGGTAGTGATGACAACGTGTTGGATGAGCCAAAGTTTGGCTGTATTTTCCACTGGTAATATCTGCCAACTATTGTTCACTGAAAGCCTTTTACAGACATGTAGAGAACTAATATGAGTTATTAATTTAAATGTTTACCTTCTACTACTTAATATCTTTGACTGTCTTCAGCCCTGGGATCATGCAGTCTTGGTCCTTCACCAGGAACAAGCCTGGAAGGCTCCTTAGAAGAAGCGTGCCTGTCATGCCAGCCCTGGGCCAGGTTCTGGCCATTACCTTCAACTTTTTGAAGTGTCATTCTCACCCAGGTGCTACAGATTTCTGTGGCATCTGAGGCTCCTCCCATCCACCCATCGTCTTTCCACTTCTGCCTCCTTATTCCACAGATCATATGGTTAAGAGAACATTACTGAACAATTCATGGTCCTTCAAACAATTTCCTGGGGGTGCTTCCCAAATGGTCAGAAGTATAATGATCTCTCTCTTCAATGGTCTCATTTGCTCCTACATTTCACTTCACGTGTTATGAATACAACTTCAAGAAGAAGATTACTTTAACATCCCCAGTCTTCCATGAATTCCTCTGATTTTCTTTGGCAATGCACTTGCTCAAATAGAACTTCTAGGCAAAAGACACTGCTGCATATTTTATCATGAAATCGAATTCTTCATTATTTAGTAATGTTCACATGGGGTGTTGAAATAAATGAAAACCAAATTAATCACACTGTATGTTCTTACACAGGACTTTTAAAAACAGGGTGAAATCCATCTCCCAAGAATCACGGAGTTTCACCATACTGAAAAATGAGACGAGAGCTTGAATTAAAAAAAAAATATCTCCCCCTCTATTGCAGATGATAATAATGAAAAGTAAGACGAAAGCAATGAAATCAGAGTGAGTGGTGGATTGAAACTGTTCATCATAAAATATTTGGGTGAAATAATAGAAGGCTCCCTCAGTCCTACTACAAACAGGGTCTGGGATTAAAACAAAAAAGTCAGGACACAATGGAAAAGGAAAGTGTGCAAGTTAATTAGCCAGCAGGATACTTTTCATTTGGGGGTAGACTGTGGTGCTGTAAGAAACCATGGGTCTCCAGAAAGATCCCTTCTAATGGAGCCCAACAATTAGAATCACGAGCTGCCTTTGTACCCGGCTACACAACCTCATGCCTTTAAAATAGATCTGTCACTAATGACTGAAGGCTGCATGCAATTTACCTCACTTCACAACCATCTGCTGAGTATTCTTCGTTCTGACTCTGGTTGAAAGGGACCTGTAAGGAGGTTTCTGGGTAGACCCCCTCTCTTTAAAAGTCCGTTAGACTCTAAAGTTTAGAGAAATGCTTCTGATCCACAGAAACCAGATTGTGTTCCCCAGCAGATACTGCGTGCTTTTCAGGGTCCGGTGGCACCAAATGCTCCACGAGGGGTCTCTACTCCAGGGGATGGGAAGATGGACAAGCAGTCTTGAGGAGCTGCAAGGATAAAATGGTGCACATTTCATTTGTCCTGGGATTTCTAAGATCTCATCTGGCTCTCATCTCTGGAATGGCAGCACACAAAGACATTTATCACCCCTTCTGGAGTCAAATACTTCCTCTACTTGGGAAGGAAACGTAGGGGATTGGAAGGGACCTGAAGAGATCATCAAACCCTGCCTTACAGCAAGAAGAAAGGAAACGAAACAAAACGAAACGTAGTCTCCAAAAGTTTATCTTTTCAGATCAATTTCTCTCTCTGAAAACCTGAGAAGTCAAATGACTAAAAGTTAACATTCTGTGCCCCTCTGGCGTGTCTTTACACACCCTGCCAAAGTAGAAATGGAGTTATAGGCAGATTTAAATCCGGTCCTTAAGTCTAATCTCGTTTACGCGCTCAGGGGCACATTTGAGGCAATACCATAACTGATTTTCAAAACTGATTTTGGTTTTACTCTTTTTTTCAAGTGTGAGAAAAAACATAATCCAATAGTTGGCAGGGGACATCACAGACTCTTACATGTTATTATTGGCAAGAATGGAAACTCAGAAATTTAAAAGATGAGATTTTTTTTTTCTTTGCCGATTATGTTCATTTGACAAAAATGTGTTCTATATGTTTTTAATAAAAAAATGACTTTTTCATTTACTCCAGATTTTTCAGTCACTTTATTAATGTGTATCAAGCACCTGCTATCCACTAAATCTAGACAAAGGAAAGATGGTCTAGACTTAGCATTAAATTTTGGCAATTTGGTAGCTGCTTGAGCAAATTAGGGTGCCTTAAATAAAACTGCTTTTATATTCTTTTGAGACTAAAAGGTAAGAGTGGCAAAGAACAAAAATAATTTCCTAAAAATAGACAGAGTATAATATTTCCCATCGTAAGTTAGCACACCAGAAAAAGGCAAAAGGCAACCCCTAAGTCTCTAGCAGGACTTCATTCATTAATGTTATCCCCTTTCATTGGTGATCTGTTCTTGAAACTTCTGTCAATTCTGACTCCCTTCTCTCACATTTTCTCCATATAAGCCTCTTCCTAAATCGTGCTAATTCACATTTTGTCATTGTCTATTTCTTCTGCCTACTGATAGCCATCGTAGAGAGATGTCCGATACCTTGTATCTGAGCACTTGAGCAGCCTGACTTTGTTTGTCCACTTCTCTCTCATTTTCACTGTGTTTTGCACAGAAGCCAGATGGTTTCCTTGGTGCACTAGACTGTTTTTGTTCTGTTTACCACCTGAATCAAATACTCAAAGGGCTTCTCCTGAAGCTCTATGGTTCTGCCCACGCTTTCTTATGGGCAGAGGACATTTGGGGCAGTCATAAAAAACCGTGAAAGGGATGAAGTTGTTTCTGGAGGCCCCTGCCCACCTTTTCTCCCCTTCACAGCAGCGAGAGGAAATTGACATGACAGCGATGCCATCCACCTGAGAGACCAGACATTCAGCCCTCCATGCCTGTGCTTAAGTCAGAAATACAGAGAAGACTAGCCAGAGTCCCCGACCCTGCCTTCAAGGAGCTTCACAAGAGATCACTATAAGTTTGCAGATGGAGAGAAGCTCATTCTAGAAAAGGCTTATAAGGAGCAGGATGGGGGCCTCAGACATAAGCAACTGCGGGGCATACTGAGCACGGGAAGTAGAAATAGACACTTGGCTCTGAATCCAGGGTAAGGGACAAGAGGGGAATGTGAACATGACATTCGTGGTGGGAGAAGAGGTTGGAAATGGAGGCAGAGGTCGGATTACTTGAAATCCTTGCTAGCGCGATAATTCTTTTGGTTTACTATGAGACTGTCTTTTTGGAGGCAAGAGGCGTGGAGAATCTGTGGGAGTCTTCCTAAAATATGTTCTAATCTCAGGGAGTAAACTGTTATCCCTCTGTGAATAAAGGGCACCTCCAGCCAGGCTGCAAATGAGGAAAAGCAAGATTTAGCCAGAAATGTATGGAAGATAATGGGACAGTGAATTATAAAAACTGGAATCTCTGAGGAAAAAAATGCTCTCTCATCTCCCTAGTCAACACACACACACACACACACACACACACACACACACACATTCATACACAGTTACAGGCTCCCTTGGAGCTACCTCACTGTCATCCAGACATGAACTGAGTGTACCACATGCAAGGCAGGGGGCTGCAGGATGATGCCACTGAGACAGCCTAAGTCTCGCATTGCGCACCCTCCTCTCCCCTTAGATCAAGCACTTTCCCCAAATTAGTCGTTTTGCCCCTTTGCCTTGCTGTAAATGGCAAGGGTCGCGTGCTAACACCGACCTGGCTTAGAGAACTCCTGATTGAGAAGAGGAATGTTTTTGGAGCTTTAGTTCAGCCCATCTGTCTGCAGCTGTTCCCGGCCCCCCGCTTCCATCCTCCTGTCTCAAGGCTCTAAAGAAGCTTGGGACCTTGATCTCACTTTTCCTGTTCCTTCTGCCTGCTCATGCATTTCCTCTTGTCAGGACTCTGCCCCTGCTCCTTGCTAGTGGATGAGGAAGGGACTGGGTTGTGGGACAGAATGACCCACAGCACCGGAGCTGTCCCTTCCTAATCACAGCAGAACAACAGAGGAAGGTCCAGACAGGCTGGTTCTGGCAAGCAGGGCCCTCGGGGTGCAGGGCCCTCAGCCTCCACCTGTTTAGGAGGATATGGGAGCTTTTGATTTTTGGCATGTGTCATCCATGTGCAAAGACTAAACAGGGGACACTCCAACACGGATGCTATTTACAGATACTGGAAGCAAATAAAGAAAACAAACCCAGGATTTGGGTGGGCTATCTGAAGGCAATGCCAGTCACAACCATTTTCCAGATCTGTATTTGTACATGTGAGTATGTATCTACACATGATTTGTCATCTACACACATATACATACATATAGTATAACTATTAGGTGCCTAGTGCGAGGCATGTGTGGATAAGGTGTAGTCACTGCTTTCAAGGAGCTCATCCTATGCGTGTGGAGACCAAGCGCAGTGCGGAGGCTTGCTCCTGCCAGCCGGCACCCGCTCACGCCTGCTCAGGAGAGCGGACGATATGCCAGCTTCTCTTCCCAACTCCCTGTTCAGTGACGTCACGTTGATAGTTTCGGCTGACCACGAGAAGAGTATTTATATACATCAGGATTCTTCCTCCGGAGACCTGGTTATTATTTGACTATGCATATCATTAATGTGATAAATCAATTTTGTTGTGAATTTTATTTGATCACAGGTGCTTAATTCTGTTCACAGTCATACCCAGTCATCTGTTACTCACACAGCACCGTTTTTTGCCTTCAAAGGAAGAGAGACGTGGAAAACTCTCGTAGAGAATAAAAAAGAAACTCCCTGTCTTAGTATTCAGGGGTCTTGATGGCCTGATCCCAGCTCTCACACTCACTAGAACATTCAGACTCAGTTAGAGGTCTTCTTGATCCTCCCCTCCTTGTCCCAGGCAGGCCAGGCATTTCTCCTTCCTTGTGTTCCCACCGACACTGACACCTCTCACTGATGAGTGAGATGTGCCTCCCTATCCTCGTCCAACTCAGTCTTCAGGACAACTGGAAGACAACATCAAGACAATTTCCTGATGCAGCAGAAAGTCCACCAGACCCTGTTCTAAGCCCTTTGTATCAATTTACTTAATCCTTACAGCAACTATTCCCGACTGCTCTCAGCTCCATAGTAAAGATGACAAATGAAAGCAGAGAAAGTCACGCAGCTGTTAGTGGTAAAGCTGAGATGGGTATCGGTGCAGCCTGACTCCAGGCTCCGTAAACCGAACCACTTTGCAAACGGCCTCTCAGACGGACGGGGCCTTGGGTGTGCCATCTTGGAGACCACAATCGTGCCTCCTTTTTATGACTCCCCACATTGCCTTGCGTTCATAGTAATCGCTTCTGCCATCTTGCCCCATCGCCTCAAAGGCTGGGATTTGGGGGTCTGTTTCCCCCAGATGTATCCTCCTTCCATTGCGGGCCCTAATGGGATTTTGTTCACTGATTCGGGTAATGACCTTCTTAAATCTTCCTCATCCTTTTTTCACCTCCTCTCTAAACTCACCAGAATTTTGGACATATATTGGACAGATCTCATGCATCCTTGATGGACCTTACAGAGATATCAAAATTTGTATTTTTCTTTTACCAAAAACCAAATAATAATTAGAAAAAAAAATAAGTGAAGAGCTATAAAAGGCAACAATCCTCTGACCTCCGAGTGTGCCGCCCCTCGTTTGCACCACATCCCTGACTCTCCTCCCCTTTAAACTGTGACAAATAAATTGAGTTCAGTTTGTTCAATTTCAATGACTCCATTGCTTCCACAAGTTACAGAGACTGGGAACCTGCCTGAGATTCCCTGGCACCCAGCCAGGATCTGTCTCTCAAGTATTTCCCTTAAAATTATGTTTTATGTGAATTAAGTACAGATTTACAATTTATCTCAGTACCTTAGAGCATGTGGGCACGGCCCCTTGGTAAACAGATACCATCATGAGAACTCTTTCCAGTAGAATTCAGTACAACAGTACAACAGGGAGCTGAAATCACAGGTCTGAACAGGTAGCATTGGAGATAATTTCCAAACTCAATTACATTCTTTGCTGACGTGAATACACATACCCCTAAAAGGTAGTTTCAGTTGTGGGTGTCAAATGAAACCTAAAGTATATTGAGCATTGCTGATTTCCTTCTTTAATGTGAACTCATGAATATTTTGTATCATTTTAAGGTCAAAAGACAGTTTGGATGGTCCAAAGCTTGGCTCTCAATTACTGCTTCATTTGCCTGTGTTTAGCCATCACCATGTCTCTATTCTTGTCTTCTTTTGTATATAAGCTACGTCTTTACTCATCTCGTGGCCCATGGTTGACTGTTACTGAGCTTCACTTTATATAGGGCCACTTGATTTTAGGGTATGATGATCTCGAGTAAACTTTGGGAAACTTTTGGTTTTGGTTTGTTTAATTTCCACTGATGGCATCAAATAAATAATACCTAAAAAAACAGCAGCCATGACCTCCTGGCATAGAGGAGGTCCTGCCCTACATAATAGTTTTTATGGTATTATATTGGTGTCCTAAAACATTCTGAATGCTGCATGGACCTTAAAGTGATAATTGAACACAGTTAGCTCACTGCAAAAGGCCTTGGCCTGCAGAGACCGCTCCTGCTGAGAGTCACCTAAAAGGGCCCCCAGGCTGCAAAAAGGCCCCCCACACAGAAGGAGCCCACTGGGCAAATGCCTCCTTGCCTCAGGGCCAATCCTAGCCTGGCAGCTCATAAACACCATTAGCAAAGCCTACTGCTGAGTTATTATGCAGCACAAGGATGCTTGAAACTGCTGGTTGGTATTGTTGTTTTATTTCTTGCTTGCCTGGGTCAAAGTGGCAACATTCACTTGAAAAGATCAGGCAATTTCAACTCCTCAATTGTTGTGGAGGGTAAGAATTATACACAGATTTATTACATGTTGTGATTTTCCAAATCTCCAATGTGTCTATTGTATTGGACGGTGTCGTTGGTCAGGATAACTCAGCAAGCTAAGCAAAAAGGAATAGAGTGGAAGAAAGTTATCTCTATTAGGATTTTTTACAAGATTCAAACCAACAACTAAACTGAAACATTTTTATTCCCTACACTGTACAGGGAGTTAAACCACATACTATAAGAGACCAAAGGCTAAATTAATCAATCTTAACCATCCAGCCCTACTTTTAGGATTCAGTGTTTCTTTTTATCCTTTCTTCCTCTATCACTGTCCCACCTCACCTACTCCTAACAGTCATTAAAAGTTGAGATGTTTAAATGGCAACTGAGAGACACAGATGGTAACATTAAGCCAACAGTTTTTTTTAAACATAGACATCTAGTGTTTTGTAATCATAATATTATGATTATGCTCTTGAAATAAGACACTATCTTCCAGGGTCTTTCCTGTTAATCTACCTTTCTATCACCTGATCCATGACATTCATATGTGAAAATCTAAATGGAACATTTAGGACATGAGTTTCAGTTCTGTTTTATTTCTAGGGAGAAAAAAAGTTTCTGAGGAAATGACCCAATAATCCTACATTGTCACATTCATTAGGGCTCAGTGGTGTTGATGACGCTAAACCACTCCTGCAGAACTGGAGTTTGAGACTTATTCTTTATGGGTCGAATGCGATGAACTCTCAGTGGTAGTTGCTGACCTCTGATTCATGCCATCTTGCAGCCGGCTTTCCGGAATGAGAGCATCCTTCACGGCTTTGTTCTTTCCTTGTGTAGACCTTGAAAAGCTGAGGAAACTTCGCGGAGGGATGGGTCTCAGTGAGGCGATCGGACTTGTTGCTGGAATGAATATTTAACTTGATTGGCTTTCTGCTTCCATAATCATCAATCCTCCCCTGGAATTGTATTCACATTTTATGAACTCTCTGTCTCTTCGGCTCCTTTGATCTACAGACATTGTCTTCCAGTTGGGCATTTGCCTGCCTCCCAACTCATCAGCCCCGGAATCCATCTAAATAATGTGCTACATAAGAACTTAGTGTTTCCCAAATAACAAAAGATGGATCTGAATGCTTCAGTGCACCGTGAAAGGCTGTTGAAACCATCAATCTTGCTGGCTCTTGTAGAGGTCAAGAGACGGCAGGGCCAGCTGGCCAATCAATTAACCACGAAATGCAGTTTGGAGCTTAAGAAAAGCTGCCCTGTGTTATTTTTTCCAACAACATAACTGTCAATATTTACAGCAGGTCATATATAAAGACTGAAGGAAATGAGGGGAGTTACTATAGAGAGTAGCAAAAGCCATAATCACTGGTAATTCTCATGTGTTGCCAAAAAAGTCAGTCCTACAGAACAGATAGCTTCTTGCATCAAAATGAACATGGAAAATATCTTATAGACCCTCTAGAAAAGAAATGGCCTGGTGCCCACCCATAAAAGTTTATGCTCATCTTTGTCCACAGTCATCATGGATGCCTCAATATAAGTCAGAAGGAAACGTCCCCTTTGCCCTCCTGGAATGAAACTTTTCTGTAATTGTATGGGATCCATGGTATTCTTAGTGCCTGTGAGCACATAAAGGAGAAAACGTAATTCATTACCTGATAGCTTATGAAAGAAGATAGCACCAGCAGAGAAGACCCTGGCAGAATGAATTATTTCTTTCATACATGACCCTCTGCTCTCTTAGGTTCAATTCTAAAATTCTGCACATGCCTCGCTCTTATTCTCCATGCAGTTGGTTCTTCATTTTTCCATTTGTCCTCGATTGCACAGAGAGAAAGAGGGATCTTTTTCAGCAGACTTTCCTTTTTCCACAATTTTGGTCACATACGTTTTTCAAATCAATTTCCATTTCCCTGATTTCCACACGCTGGGGCACAGAATACGTTTTCCACTCTTCAGGATCCTGATGGTACCCGTTCAATTTTTACCACTCCTCAACAATAGCTGCATGTTTGTCTTCATTTTTGAAAACAGAGATTAAAAACCAGAGAGCAGATTGAGGTAACCCACTTAAATCACCTAACTTAATGCCTCGTCTATAACAATCAGTAAGTGTTCTGTGACATTAATGATTATTATTGTCAAATGATTTAACTGGCCTAAGATCGTGCCAACTGTGACAGAACCAAGATTTGAGCTTAGATTTATTTAACACCTAAGTCTCATTTTCCCCCAACTGCCACACTTTCTCAGTCAGCAGTACATTTCTTCTTAAACCAGGAACGAATTACAAGTAAAAAGATGGAGGTATTAGAAGAAACTTTCTAAGGAAGAGGTCAAGCAGTGGTGCCCAGGGACCTTTGGAGAGATGGCAGGGGCGGAGGAAGCAGCTGACGACCCTTGGGGTTTTTAACAAGGTGACCAGGAAGGTCCCAGAAGCAGGGAGGGAGAATTACTGCCAAAAAATTAAAGATGCTGGATTTCTAGGGAGGGAAACATTGTCATCCATAAGTCTTCTCAGTGCTAATACTCTGTGCCACTAGAGAGCAATTTTGTGTGCTTTGCATGCATAAACCAATAATCCTCACAAAAATCAAATGAGACAACATTTGTAGAGCACCTAGTATCATCCCTGACACACAGGACCTGTTCTGTAATGTAACACTGCAGCCATGGAAGCAGGAAGAGCACTGAAAACAGTTACTGGGAAGAACCAGAATAGGGATCATTGGCACCTGGTAGGGAGGGGAATATTTTGGGGAGTATCTTTGTGACTCTAGAATAGAGACTTCGTGAGAGAGAGTGTGAACTTAGGATTCTGGAATCTGCTTTCTAATGTTATCAGTCTCTTTACCTCCCGAAAAAGCTCTTCTTCTCATCATAGTCATTCCTCAAGCCAGAGAATGCAAGGAGTTCCCAGAATATTTTGAGGGATGAGCAAGACTGTTAGATTAAGTGTACAGATACTCAAGATTACTCTTTTAAATAAAATTTTTATTTTAATTTCACATGATTCTTTTACCTAGAATATGAGAGAACATGTCTGTGTTCATCAGAACTGTCCTCTGTTACAAATGTACAGGAATATATTACTATAAATGCATTTGGTAAGTAACTAAAACATATATACATATATAACGAAAAGGCATCTCAGTAGGGTTGTGTCCAGGGTAGGATGCCAAAAAAGAACATATATGAATGGAAGGCCAGGGTGTTATAAGGCTGAGGAAACCATTGAAGATGGACTGACCAAGCTTCTCAGTAATCAGGTACATGAGGGTCAGAGGACAACAGGTAGATTTGGTTGGGTCTAGAATCCAGGATGAAACCAGAAAATGAAAGACCGAGCATTATTAAATACTATATTATCATGGAAAGAGTCTGATCGTGACTTTGGCTTTCTAGTCCAAGATTTGGGGTTACTTATATATTTTAAAGGAAAAGGATGACTTTTAGTTCTAGGGCTTTAGTTTCCTCATCTGTAAAATTAACAACCAAATTCGATGTCACTTGCTAGATTGCCTCTAAAGACCATTCCTGTTCTAAAAGCCCATCTCTGTACACTAAGGAAAATAAAATTCAGTGAGTATCCTGTGTGCGGAAAATACTGTCTTTTTTTTCAAATAGTGATAGTAATAAGCAGGTGGGTACTAACCACCCATTTATCCAGCCCTTCTCTGTACTAGGGTACACATGTAATGTGTCATCTCTAATCCCTTCAACAACTCAGTGTGACAAAAAAGGTTCAGTCATGATGTAGCTTGTTTAAGGTCAAAGTGGATTCAAACTCATCTTCAAAGACTTCATTCTTTCTCCTTTATCCTATAGCCTAAATTCCCCCACCCATTTGTCATTAATAGACTTGTATCTCCCAAGCAGCAGAGGGACAAAACGCACAGAGGGAACACTCTCAGAAGTCCAAGGAGAAACTGGTAAGTAGCAGAAATGAAAAGGAGAAGTCATTTGACAAATATGGACTTCATGTGTCATCCTCACCAGATGGCTCTCACTTCCTCCCACGCAGCCTCAGCATTTCTCTATGGCGCTTGGGGGGGGGGCGGGGTGGAGGAAGAAGGGAGGCCAAAACAAAACAAACAACAATAAAAATCCTACTAAGGTGCATATTGCAAAGTACAAAACATGCCCCCAGACGTTCCATTTGAGCCTCCAGAGTAGCTATGATTATGTTCACCTAGAAGTGAAGAAACCTTGGCCAGAAAAATCAACTCTCACTCAAGGTCACAAAAACAGACCTCCAGAGAACACAATCTTCCAACTCTTTTTGGTGTCCTTTACACTATTTCAGCAAAGAAAACTGCATTAAAAGAAGATGAATGTGTACTAAATATATTTCATTGAGGACTGGTATGAGAGGAAATCAAGGATAAAGGCCGAGACCTCAAGGTCAGAATTTTAGGAAATAACCTCCTACTTCTTTCTCTCTACACCACAATTTATCCCTTGGTAAGCCATGTGGAAATTACAGTGACTTTTTAAAGCAGTGGAGATACCTGATGGGATGTTACCTGGACAAATTCAATCATGTGCCTGTAAGGGAAAGCATGAGAGTGTGTTCATGGGCACTTACGACCAATTTCTCCATTCCTTCTCATTGGTAGCTTTCTGTTCATATCTAGTCTCCAAGTTTTGAGCATCATCCCTAAAGCTGGCCATAAAATAGTCAAATAACTATCTAGAACTTAAAAGTGTTAATAAAATCATCCCCCCACACACGCTTTTTGGAGCTGAGAAGGTAGGTTGACTCAAGAGAAGACTTTAAGCAACACAATCTTTTTTTACCCCCAATACGATCAATGTTAACTATTTAACAGTACAGAATCTGTCTGATAGGATGTTTTTTCGATTAAAAAAGAATAAGCCTTTGTTTTCAAATGTTTTTTGCTTGTTTGTTTTCTCTTACTAAACCCAAGTAGATTCTAGTTGGATCACCTCTTTTGAGTAAAAAATGAGCACTTCTGGGGTGCCTGGGTGGCTCAGTCGGTTGAGCGTCGGATTTCAGCTCAGGTCACGATCTCACAGTTCGTGAGTTCGAGCCCCGCCGTCGGGCTCTGGGCTGATGGCTCAGAGCCTGGAGCCCATTTCAGATTCTGTGTCTCCCTCTCTCTCTGCCCCTCCCCCATTCATGCTCTGTCTCTCTCTGTCTCAAAAATAAATAAACATTAAAAAAAAATTTAAAAAAATGGGCATTTCTAAATGCAGTCAAGAAAGAAGGGTACTTTTCACTGGCCTGGTACCATAACTGATGGTGACTGATCAATAACCACAACCTTCTTATCAGAAAACTCAACTCAAAACAATCCACCAAAAATGCAAATGGTGACAAATTATAAAATGTAGGGAAAAAACACCCACTTGGGTACAAGGAAAAGTGATTAGAAAATGGGTTTTCTGAAATAAAAGAAGCATCAGGTCAAGACAGTGTGCCCTTTCATCCACTATGTCTCAGAGATGAAGAATTCTATTGTTTCTAAAAAAGATAATTGAATAGAAGCAAAGATAAGCCTATCGATCGGAGTCAAACTAAAACAGCTTGCAGAGAAACAGCTGTCTGCCTGTCTATAGGCAGCAATGCCTCTAAGTGTTGGTGACATCTGTAAAGATCTAATGAGGGCAAGGAGACAGGTTATAAAAGATTCCTAAAAGCGATTCCTAAAAGCAAAAAAAGAGATTCCTAGAAGCAATATGGTGGCAAGTTAAATAGTGTGTCAATCAACAAAGCAAAATTTCTAAAATAATTCAAACTATACTTGAGTTCATCTCTTTAAAATCCAGCTCATTAAAAATCAAGACTCATTCTTACTGCAGTTGGTAGATCTTTCCAAAGGGTGGTGAGAACTATTTTTAAAGCAAAGAAAAATAAAAAAAAAAAAAAAAGAAAAGAAAAAGAAAAAAAAAACGAAAAGAAAAAGAAAAAAAGAAAAGAAAGGAAAAACATTTAAAGCAAATGGCTAAATGCAAAAGGAGGCAATTCTCTGTTTTGTGGTTTGTGTGATAGAACCAAGAGTAAGTTTTAGAAAGAATTTTACCATTGGAATGGCAAACTATTTCATTAACTAGGGATCACTGGCAATGTGAGGTGAATATGGCACTTGTTGTTTCCTTAAACTGTGGAGTATTTTCTTTGCTGAGGAGAGATCCAGTAAGGTACATCTCACAAATATTAGGACAAGGTTGGTACCCTCAAACACAAGTAGTGTGTTTCCAACCTTCCCGCCCTCTCTCAGACTCCCATCCCAAAGGAATTCTAGTTTTTATATTCTGTTGGGAGGGGGAAAGTACTTATGACCGAAAAAAAAAAAAAAGAAAAGAAAAGAAAAAAATAATGAAAAGGTTGAATCAGGTTAGACATGAGAAAAATGGGTTAGAGTCAATTTTCCACACTGAGGGGGTTGAACATTTTCTAATTCTTTGCTCTTATCCTTTCATTTATGTGTCTTCATGACTCTCTAAATCTTGTGTACCTCCACTTTACTTAGCATCCTTGACCCCTCAAAGATTAGCATCTCGAGGGTCTCATTTCATTCCCCAACAACTTACAATATCTGCAAACTTTTATTGATACTTACTATATGAACCAGGCATTCAGTGAAGAACTTTATAGGCACAATCTTCATATAATCCTCACTAAAATGAGATCAGACCCCGGGGGGTGCCTGGGTGGCTCAGTCGGTTAAGCATCTGACTTTGGCTCAGGTCTTGATCTCGTAGTTTGTGAGTTTGAGCCCCGCATCAGGTTCTGTGCTGACAGTGAGGAGCCTGCTTGGGATTCCCTCTCTCCCTCTCTTTCTGCCTGTCCCTCACTCTCTCTCAAAATAAACTTAAGAAATTTGAAATGAGATCACATTGGTACAATTATGATCTCTGTTTTAAATTTTTTTAATGTTTTATTTATTTTTGAGAGAGACCGAGAGACAGAGTACAAGTGGGGGAGGGGCAGAGAGAATGGCAGACACAGAATCCCGAAGCAAGCTCCAGGCTGAGCTGTCAGCACAGAGCTCAATGTGGGGCTAAAACTCACAAACCGCAAGAACATGACCTGAGCCAAAGTCGGACACTTAACTGACTGAGCTACCCAGGTGTCCCTGGTCTCTGTTTTACACACAAGGACACTGAGGCTTATAGAGTTTAGATGCCTCACCTACACCCTGCAGCTGGTGCGTGATGGTGTGGTCACCTGAGCTCCTTCAGTTGGACTTTGGCCTTTGGAATGTTAATAACATTGCATCTTGCAGCCTGTGCATGATAACCAACAAGAACAGCACAAGTTTTCATCTTCCTGTGGCCCCAAACTTGGCCCAACATCCATGGCATTCTGCACTTAGAGCCCTATGGTCAGAGCGTGGGGATTTTTGTGGTTGTGTCTTTCCTCACCCACTTTACCACCCTCTCTTTTCTCCTTCCAATGCTTTGTGAATAGACACTTTTTCTGTAAAGATATCTTCCATGTCTTCATCATTATGGAAAATGGACTCTCCAGATGATACCACGTATCTATCACATCACTTCTTGGCCTATATCCATCTAAATTTCCCAAAGATGTGAGAAGTTAGGGCTGAGTTTTCCCTGTGCCATGCTTAGACTTCTATATCACCTCCACCATTAGCCTGGTTAGTTATCTGAAGAGGACTACGTACAGGATCATCTCTGATAATTTCACTCCCTGTTGGTTTCGGCTGCTGTGCTAGAATAGGGATCTACTCCGCCTTCACCACTCTGTCCGTATGTCCTAGCACGGTGCTCTGAAGGTATCCGCAAATGAATGAATGAATGAATGAATGAATGAATGATTTTCTCAGTGGCTTCAACACCTCATTCATAGTCTGTCCTGGTACTTAGTCTCCCAGGTAATTCTTTGGAAAAGAAACTTCAGGGGCGCCTGGGTGGCTCAGTCAGTTAAGCGTCCAACTTCGGCTCAGGTCATGATCTCATGGTTTGTGGATTCGAGCCCCATGTCCCACTCTGTGCTGACAGCTTGGAGCCTGGAGCCTGCTTCAGATTCTGTGTCTCCCTCTCTCTCTGCCCCTCCCCCGCTCACGCTCTGTCTCTCTCTCTGTCTCAAAAATAAACATTATATATATGAAATAAAAATAAATATCGTTGGTGTGAAGATAGTAGACCCTCTCCTGGGTTCTCAGTACAAGAATGTACTTCGTGTCATAAACAAAATCATGTACTAGATTGCTCTAATACAGATGTTAGTGAGTGACAGCTCAGAGAACAGGGTAGATAGAATAACAAGTGGAAAAGAGAAAGGTCATTTTCTGATGTGACTCAAAGTGGTTGGAAAGGTACCTAAGAAGAAATTCTCTAGAAAGAATATATACTTTTTTTTTTAGGGAAATAAGAGACATTCAAGTTGTTCAAAGAAATGCTAACAACAGAGGTGGAAGTTAAGCTAACTTGAATAGTTAGGCCAAAATTGTAGGAAGAGTAATGTCTGTCTGGGTGATAAGAAAACAATGAGAAGGCACCTATAAGTTAAAGGGGGTCAAGTAACTGTTCTGAGGGCTTTTTTTTTTAAGTTGGAATCAAGATTTGTGCCTAAAAATACAGACTGAAAGAGTTTTCTCAAGCACCAACGAAAAGAATTAACTTCAGTTGACCTTAGGTTACAAACAGACAAAGCTAGGAAGAAAAACAAGATTTATCCCTTAAAGCACTGGACCCTAATTACCCTGTGTCCCTGTAACTTTCTATCTCCAAGAGTGAGTATCCCCAGCAGACCCCCACCCGGCCCCCTTGCAGGAAAGTCATTTCTTTTGCTCTAATGGTTGGCTAAGTGTGATGCGAAGGCTAAATGTGTGACTAGTCAGTCAATAAAGGGAGAAAGGACTGAGGGATTAGGAGGCAGGGGGCTGCAATCCCCAGAGTGTTCCATGCTATTTAGTGTGTTTTCTTTATTGCTTGCTCTAAGATGGGCCAACAAGACAGCTTCCTGGAAGCTTTTGTGTTGAGTCCATATTTATCGCTGGGATTTTCAAAGTACCTAGAAAGTACTGTGGAAGCTCTATGCACTAGACAATTTCATGTAGAAAAGAGAGAGAATTGGCAATCTGAAAGTCTAGCATGTATGCAGAGCTGGGGTGGAAGGAGTCAGACCATAAATTCTTTCAGGCCCTTTCTAATGCCATTGACCTTTCACACAACACTGCTTCTGGCTTCCACAGCCCTCGAACTGGGTCTCTCCTGTGCCTCGTACCCACTTGTATTTATGCAGAGTGTGTGATTTACCCCTACACTGTTCTCTGAAAAAAGGATTTTGATTTGGCTCATCTTTCTCTCTACCCTAGCACAATATACGGCCCCTACTAGGAACTCAGCAATTGCTTTTTGAATGAATAAGTGATTTCCATAAATTGAGCTGTATGAAAAAATTTCCCATGCTTAGGAAGAAATTGTCTCATGCAGCAGCTGTGTGTTGGACGAGGTGTGCGTTGTATTCTGTTCGGCATCTATGGAAAGATCTAGTCCAGGACAGACCTGTAAGACATGCACACTAGCAGAGTCTGTGCAAGAACTCTGGTCTACAGCACACACGCGTCTGGGCTCCAGGACTAGGAAGAAGGCTGTGAAAGGGGCTGGAGGAGACAACTTTGTTTCTTTCTCAGCTAGCTGACTGCTTTGCCAAATAACCACTAAAATTCCAGTTTACCTAGTTTACTTTCCTTTTGAGGAAATGGGAGCCTGGAGTAGTTACTTCCTGTAACAAGACTAGTGTCAATGTTGTCATCAGAAGTCAGGTATACATTCACAGGCCATTTCAGATGCCATGAATAATCATCCAGCCATTGGATATATGTTTTTATTCTTTATTAAAAAAATTTTTTTTGGATGTTTATTTTTGTTTTTGAGAGACAGAGCATGAGTGGGGGAGGGGCAGAGAGAGACAGGGAGACACAGAATCCGAAGCAGGCTCCAGGTTCTGAGCTGTCAGCAAAGAGTCGGACATGGGGCTCAAACCCATGAATGGCAAGATCACGACCTGAGCCGAACTTGGGGATTTAACCGACTGAGCCACCCAGGTGCCCCAAACTAAAGTAATAGTTATTATCACCAGAGAAAATTTGGAATATACAGAAGTAGAGAAACAGTGATAATAAAAATTACTGGAAGGCTTATCACCCTAACATGGTCATTGTTAATCATTCTTTCTTATATGTATTTGTTTTGCTAATACACTTTTTAACTTTTCAAATATTTTTAATTATACTTTTTAATATTGTGTTTTGTTGTTTTGACAATCTATCAGAACTATTTCCTTTCTTTTTTTTTTTTTTTTTTTTTTTTTTTTAAATTTTTTTTTAACGTTTATTTATTTTTGAGACAGAGAGAGACAGAGCATGAACGGGGGAGGGGCAGAGAGAGAGGGAGACACAGAATCTGAAACAGGCTCCAGGCTCTGAGCTGTCAGCCCAGAGCCCGACGCGGGGCTCGAACTCATGGACCGTGAGATCGTGACCTGAGCCGAAGTCGGACGCTTAACCGACTGAGCCACCCAGGCGCCCCGAACTATTTCCTTTCTTGATTACATGACCACATAATATCAAAGGAGAATGTATGTTATATTTTACATAACTATTTCCATAATGATGGGCATTATTTCCATCTATTTTTGTTCATAAATAATACTGTCCTGAACATCACTGTCCAGAAAATGCTTTGTATAAAAAGATATTCTTGAAGTCGTTTTTCAGAATAGCAATTGCTAGGTCAGCGCTTTGGAAAATTGTAATACATATTTCCAAAAAGCTCACTGTTTTTTTTTTTTTTTTTTTAATTGTCTTTGTTATAGTCATATCCTCTCAGAGAAACTGTTTTAAAAAAAAATAGTCCCTCCTTGGGGCGCCTGGGTGGTTCAGTCGGTGGAGCGTCCAACCTTCGGCTCAGGCCATGATCTCACAGTTGGTGCATTCAAGCCCCACATCAGGCTGTGTGCTGATGGCTTGCTCAGAGCCTGGAGCCTGCTTCAGATTCTGTGTCTCCTTCTCTCTCTGCCCCTCCCCCGCTCACGCTTTGTCTCACTCTGTTTCTCAAAAATAAATAAATGTAAAAAAAAATAAATAAAAGCAAATAGTCTCTCCTTGATGGCCTGCTCACCACTTTGAGAAAGTCAACTGTCAGCAAAGGCCGGGAATATACCCAACAACCTTTTTCCTTGAAGAAGTGCATTTGTTCAAAGGCACATTCAGTTTGTTGGCCCCTAGGCTGAATCCTGCAGCTACCACACAGGCATGAGAGCCTCTCTCTCTGTCTCTCTCTCTCTCAAAACAAAAACAAAAACCCAGAGAGAGAGAGAGAGAGAGAGAGAGAGAGAGAGAGAAAGGAATGGTTTTAGGTGTGACGGCAGACACGATGGCAAGGACGATCCTGCAAAACTGTTATTAATTACAGAGAGGCTATTGGTGGGCCAGGTGAACACCCTTTCCTTGCATATGGCAGACTTTTCATTGTTAAAGTTGCCATCTCCCCTGGTATCACTTGGTTTGATAAAAAGAAAAATAGGGGTGCCTGGGTGGCTTGGCGGGTTCTGCACCCAACTCTTGGTTTCCGCTCGAGTCATGATCTCACCGGTTCCTGAGACTGAGCCCCAGGTGGGGCTCTGTGCTGACAGTGCAGAGCCTGTTTGGGATTCTCTCTCTCCCTCTCTCTGCCCCTCCCCTGCTCGTGCACGTGCACGCTTGCTCTCTTTCTCAAAAATAAATTAAAAAAATAATAAATCTTTTAACAAAAATAAAAATAATAAAGCAAGAAATAAACATTTGAGAACCTCAGGATTCTAGAATTTTACAGCTGGAAATCGTGTAGATGTCAGTGAGTTCTGGTTCAATGACAATACGTAATAAAACGCCAAGACTTAGACAGACTTAATGGCTTGGACAAGTCATACGACTAGATAGTGACAGAACCTCTTCAGAATGAACATCTCATACATTGTCTAAATGAAAAATGAAACCATCTCCTACAGTCTATTTAAAGCATGGGTCACAGTAGCATTAACATCTCTGTGTTCACAAACTGTGTTTTCCGACAAGAACATTATTTATATTTGGTATCCTCGCTTAAGATGATGTTTAGAACTGGGGTAATTCCAGGACTTCGTGAAAGAACAGTGAGTGGGATTCTAAAACGTGAGTGAAGCCCTGATCCATGAGCTGGATGCTACAATTTCCTTATTCTCAGTTTCCTAATCTGGGAAACAGTCCTGTCCTGGCTACATCATAAGGTTAAAATAAGCTTAAATTAGGGGATGCATGTGAAGATAAAGTGCAAACACCAAAAGTTATTTGACTGTAATAAATTCTAAGTTTTAATATCACTTTTCCTATCCATATTCAACTTAAAGTAACTGCAGGTTGGGGCTTCCTTTTTGGAGGCTGTTGTGGGATTTAATTTTCATGAACATGTTCAAGCACTTCAGAATCTTGACCTCAGAATTTAATGATGGAACACAACCGAACACTGGGTTCTCTGAAGCGGCAAGTGAAAGAAAATGCTTAAACCCCACGTCAGGGAGGGGCACCTGGGTGGCTCAGTTGGTCAAGTGTCCAACTTGGGCTCAGGTCATGATCTAACGGTCTGTGGGTCTGAGCTCACATCAGGCTCTGTGCTGACAGCATGGGGCCTGGAGCAGAGTCTGTGTCTCCCTCTCTCTCTCCCTTCCCCATTTTCTCTTTCTCTCTATCTCAAAAATAAATAAACGTTAAAAAATTAACAAAAAAACCCACATGAAGGAAACAGGGTGTCCAGCACATACAGTTTCACTTCCTCTGCTTGACTTTTGGGAATTTAGGATTAAAAGTTTTCTAGGGGAGCCTGGGTGGCTCAGTCGGTTGAGTGTCTGACTTTGGTTCAGGTCATGATCTCAAGGCTTGTCGTGACCGCTGCTGTCAGCACGGCACCCATTTCGGATCCTCTGTCCCTCCCTCTCTCTGCCCCTCCTCCATTCATGCTCTTTCTCTCTCTCAATAATGAACAAACATTAAAACAAATTTCTTTTCCTAATACAAGCCTCTTATTTTATAAAGAAGATATTAAAACCCAGAGAGGTGATATGCAATTTTCTGTAGTTAGTAGAGGACTGTGGCTATTGTATTTTTAATTTTAATTAATGAATTAGATTTTTATTAAAATTACCCACAGGAGCTCCCACTCATATGGATACAACTACGTCCAAGCACAGCAGTGTTCAGCCACCATGTCAAACCTGCCTCGGGTGCCACTTACCTTTGCCCAGATGGTTAAGTTTTTTTTTTGTGTTTTTTTTTTAACGTTTTATTTATTTTTGAGACAGAGAGAGACAGAGCATGAATGGGGGAGGGGCAGAGAGAGAGGGAGACACAGAATCTGAAATGGGCTCCAGGCTCTGAGCCCGACGCGGGGCTCAAACTCACGGACCGCAAGATCGTGACCTGAGCTGAAGTCGGACGCTTAACCGACTGAGCCGCCCAGGCGCCCCTGGATCCTTAAGTTTTGATCACCAGGTAACTTCTATGTGAAACTTCTGCCAAATTCACTCCTCTCCCACATTTTACAGCCCTGTTGGTGTAATTCTCTTGAAGCACTTTTCCAATATTATTATCTTCTACATTTATGCAATGTGAACTCAAATAATTGTTGAATTAATAAGTGAATGCACCAATAATAGGGTCATACAATTGTCAGTAAGTTTTCTCTAAACTGATGTTATTTTTTCTTAACTGATGTTATATTTTATTTTATTTATTTAAAAAAATGTTTTAATGTTTATTTATTTTTGAGAGACAGAGTGTGAGCGGGGGAGGGGCAGAGAGAGAGGGAGATGCAGAATCTGAAGCGGGCTCCAGGCTCTGGGCTCCGAGCTGTCAGCACAGAGCCTGATGCAGGGCTCGAACTCATGAACCGTGAGATCATGGCCTGAGCCAAAGTCGCTTAACCAACTGAGTCACCCCAGGCACCCTTGATGTTAAATTTTAAAGGAAGATTACTTGGGGTCCTTTGTTTCTGTCGCAATTTTATTACATAAGCTATTTATTCAGACTCAGCTTTAATTAATAAATTATTTATTTATCAGACTCAGTATCTTTTTTTAAGTGTTTTTATGTATTTTTAAAATTTTATTCATGTATTTCTGAGAGAGTCAGAAACAGCATGAGCAGGAGAGGACAGAGAGAGAGGGAGAGAGGGAATTCCAAGCAGGCTCTGCACTGTCAGCACAGAGCTGGCCGTGTGGCTTGATCCATGACCATGAGATCATGACCTGAGCTGGCACCAAAAGTCGGACGCTCAACCAACTGAGCCACCTAGATGGCCCCAGACCCAGTATGCTTTAAGATCATGCTTCTTGGACAATTAGTGGTTAAAAATATGTTTAAAATCCCTCTCAGTAGAACAAGAAATATCATGTTTTCGTCCTTGCCATCTTCGCTAGCACAATACTAACAGTTTTTCTAACCAATGGAATAATATGCTACAGAGGGCCTGTGCTGAAATGTCCAGGTGAAGAGCTAGCTTATAGTCTCTCAAGTGTGACTCATTATTTGTACATTTATTAAAATGACATATGAAATGATGGCATAATGTTTTCCTAGGACCATTCAAGTCCTGATAACTTTATTGATTCATCCTGTGGCCGACTGACTTTGGACTGATATTATTAGTTTGTTCCTTTTTCAACAAAAAGAAAAAAATCTATAATTTATGAAGATCATCAATAGGTAGCAGATTTGGTGCGGAAGGGGGTAATTATGTAAGATACTTATGGCTATATGCAGAGATGATAGTCAGCTGGTATGCATTTGTATGCTCATATGATTACTAAAACACTTAAGATAGAGAAACAGTCTTTTCCTGAGCCATTTGATTCACCACCCAAGGTTGCAACCCACGTGGTCCCTGAGAGGTGCCTGCAATAGGTACCTACAGCTAGCCTGTGGCCATTCATACGTCCCGGCCTCTGCATGTTCCCTGCTAGGTGTGGGTCCAGACTCCAGTGGGTGCCAATAGTGCCCTGGCAGTGGCACTAGCATCACGGTGGGTAAAGTACAGGTGCCTGGTCAGTCCCTTCAAGGTAGGTAGGGGACCGGCATTCTCATGAAGTGTGCCCCTCGTGGCTTTTTGTGGGAACTGCAGCTTCCACACCATACTCATCAGGTCTTTGGGTACTCTGATTTTCATTTTTGGTTCTATATAAAAGTAACAGGAAACAATTGAAGAGCTGTAGTGCTATACATGTGGACAATATTACCTAAAAAGAAGAGCTGTCGTGGCAAAATGTGAGGAAAGTGGACGGAAAAAGAAAAAGTTACAGGAGTGTGTATGTGTGTGTGTGCGCGCGTGTCTTCGTCAACTCTATCTGGATGGTACAAACAATGGTGTATTAACAGTAACAAGTTGGCTAAGTTAGCTCTGATCCTGGGATTTCCTCAAAAGCTCACATTTAAAGAGTTTTCAGATAGTACTGGGGGAGGGTGGGAATGGAGAAGAGGAAGATGAAAGCTAGCAGTTTTTCTCACCTTGGTCTTGAAGCACCTAACTTTCTAAACCTCATTCAAGCGTTAGGATTCAAAAGCATATACAGATGCCACGTGTAAGAAAAGACAGTAAAGATCTCTGTAAGAGGGGCCCCTATCATCTCTGTAAATCTCTCATTTTAGAGTGAATATTTACCTTGAAAGTCTTTCATCCAGCCTAAATTTTTCCTGGTCTTCAAATATCATCTCACCTCCCCCCTCCCCCCTATTTCATCCAACTCTGTGGTTTTAAGCAGGAAGTAAGTATCATTTCTTGTCCTAGGTTCATGCTGTACTTAAAGTCAGTAGGTTAGATGTAACACATTTACCATCCAGAAATTATTGAATACAGCTATCTGCTATTTCTCTGTAGTATATTAAGACTTCACTTATTCATACCAATAGTTTGATGAGAATAGCAGTTCCTCACTATTAAGACGTAAAACAATACAAAGTGTGAGTAAACACAAATATAAAAAGGGACAAGACACAGTCTTCCAAGTGGAGTTTAGGGAATCTTTAGAAATCAAGTAGCATGGGAACCAGAATCAGAGCTCTAAATTTTCTATAGAGTATAACTTGAAACTGCTCAGTTATTTCAGTCTTGAGGCTCTTTTTAAAGATATTTTATTTTTATTTTTTAAAATGTCTACTTATTTTTGAGAGAGAGAGAGAGAGACAGAGCACCTGCAGGGGAGGGGCAGAGAGAGAGAGAGAGAGAGAGAGAAAGAGAGAGAGAAGGAGACACAGAATCTGAAGCAGGCTCCTGGCTCTGAGCTGTCAGCACAGAGCCTGACGCAGGGTTTGAATTCACGAGCGGCAAGATCATGACCTGAGCCGAAGTTGGATTCTCAACTGACTGAGCCACCCAGGCACCCCTAATCTTTTTTTAAAGCTTATTTGTTTATTTTGAGAGAGAGACAGAGAGAAAACAGGCAGAGAAAGAGGCAGAGAAAGAGAGGAAGACAGAGAATCCCAAGCAGGCTCTGCACTGTCAGTGCAGAACGTGACACAGGGCTCGAACTCACAAACGGTGAGATCATGACCTGAGCCAAAATCAAGCGTCGGACACTTAACTGACTGAGCCACCCAGGCACCCCTCGGTCTTGAGGCTCTTGTAGATAATATATGAGACCAGAAGAAATGAATAATCAGGATATGCATTTGCAGAAAAAAATAGATACAATATTCCATCCAGGAAGCAAATCAATTCTAAATGCTCGTAGCGAGGTTCAGCAGCAAACAGGAACAGAAACAAGGAAAACCGGGAGGGGTAGATGAAACGTACCCGAGGATATTTTATGTAACCTATTTGATAGTTTGAGAGATTGGGTCATTTTAAAATAGTCGGTTAGATTACTGAATATTGAAAGGGCACAGTAGGTTTTCAGGGTGCTTACTTGAAGCTAGATACAGAGAAAGGTAAGTAGTTTGATGATAGCTCCTCTAAGCCCTTCTGCTGAATACAACACATAAAACAGCTCCTTCCTCATAAACAGCAGCTGTCTTAGTCTAATAGGTAGTTGTAGAAGGCACTTGTTTAAGTTCCCTCTGTTGACTATGGTTGAAATTAGATCAGAAGACACGTCTTTTGCAAACCAGTCTCCCATAATATGGAAATTTCTTGTTTATATCAGACTTAACTTTTAAAAGAGATTTTTTAGATAAGGTGTTTGTAGCACGATTTTGAGACAAGTTGAGTCAACTTGAAGGGCAGGAGCCTCAGAGACATCATCCATTATCGTCTTCCATTATCTACCAATCAGAGCCAGAATCCTGAGAAGGTTTTGTTTCAGAGAGAAAGGAAAAATGCAAAATGGTCATTGAGCTCATAAGCACTGCCTTCAAAAGTTCAGCAATCCTGCATCACTTGCTGTCATCACCTTTTTTTAGATCTGTAAAAAAAAATACAGTCTGCTGGGATGTATTGTCTATTACCATCTAGACACAGGTCTCATGCTGGGGTGGTGTTCTGCCTATGAATAGAATGTTTGGCTTTTCTTTATTTCTTGGATAAGTCTCACAGTGAGGGCAAAAAGAAAAGAGCAGGGAAGTAGAATATGTTCTGTATTCAAATGAAGGACTGAGAAAATGAGATAACTATCACTTTTTATTGTATTGTGCTCTTGGAATTAGTTGAAAGAATCAGTGAGAAACAGGGGTTGTTGCTGTTGTTGTTTTCCAAGACTGCAGCTACCCACTTTTCTTCACGGGCTGGCAGAGCAAAATGCTGACTGAGATTATAAATGGATCTATAGAAACTGATGAATCAGGCCCTGAAACTAACGGATGAGTAGATCTAGCTAGCAAAGAGTGAAATCGAGGTGATTTTCCAGCATCAAGTGTTCCAAGTTGAAAGGCATTCAGGTTCACTTATGTTTGCTCTCAAATTGCAAACTGTGACAGATAGTTAAACGTAAGTCGTCCCAGAAAGTGTTTCAACAGATCGCTGCAGTGATTCTTAATGCTTACAGCCTAGACCTGCTCCTGACCCACAGCTCACTTCAAGTTAAATGTTAAGTTACTTTCATCTGTGAAAACAGCACCTGTTTGTTCGTCAGCTCTGTAAGAAATGAGACTGCCATATACAGATAAGCAGTCACCAAAGTGTTATTAATTAGCATGAACGATAAGCTAAATATATTGCCTGACTTGCTTTAGGTCATGTTTTCTAATGATTTTAATTAATCAATTCTACACGTTTATTGAGGATTATCTATGTGTCAAGCACTCTTTCAAGGGCAGGAATTATTATCATGAAAACATAGATAAAATCCTCTTCTCATGGGGCTTACCTTCTGTTTCAAGGGTAGGAGGTAAAAGGAGAAGGCAAAAGATAAATCAGTAAAATAGTGGACAGTAGTAAATATTCTGCATATAATTAACATAAGGTGCTCTGAAGTTCACTGGACTGAGATCAGAGAAGGACACTCTGAGGGTGTGATGTTTAATAACAGATGTCAGCCTTCCACAGATCTTAGAGGAAAGTGTTATAGTTATAGACAATAGCAAGTGCAAAGGCCCTGGGGACTGAAGTTGGCGTTGTAGGGGAAGAGCAACAAATAAAAGTAGTGATTTTGGAGTATAGTAGATAAGTGGGTGAGTGATATGGAATGAGATCAAATAGGGGTCAGGAGAAGGAGTTTCGATCTTATTTTAAATGTAGTGAAAAGCTGTGGAAGACTTTAAAGAAGAGAGTAGCATAATCTAACTTATATTTTAAAGAGATCATTCTGGCTGTCTTATGGAGGATTCACTGGAGGAGACAAATGTAAAATCAGAAGGATAAATGTGGAAACTGTTGTGAAACTAGGCAAGAGATTATAATGCCTCAGGCTAAGGAGAAGAAGTCAAAATAAAGTCAGGAGGGTTCTGGTAATATTTGGAATTAGAAGTTATAGGATATGTTGATGGATTAGATGTGGCAGGGGGAGACAGTGAGGGAAAGAGAGGAAGAACTCCCAGCTATTTGACTTGAGTAACTGCTATCTACCCCATTACTTGAGGAATTGGGTAGACAGCAGTAGGATTTACCAAGGTGACAAGACCAGAAGAAGAGCTGGTTGGGGGGGAAAGTTGTGGTTGTGTGTTGACTCTGTTAAATGGAGATGCCTAGCACACCCATGAGCCTGGAGTTTGGGGAGACAGGAGCTAGGACTGGACTGTGGGGTGCCAAGAGTAGATAGATGGTACTCGAAGCCATCTGACTGGGTGCAATAAGTGAAGAGAATGAGGCCCTGGAAACTTTGGACATGTAGACATCAACTAGAGGAGAAAGAGGCAAGAACACAGAGAATGAATATTCAGCGAAATAGGAAGCCAGAAGAAAGATTTCATTTAAAAAATTATAGTTTTGCTTAGTGAAAGAACTGGTTGATTCTTCCCTCCCCTCAGCTGTATGGAATGGGGGGTGGAAAGGCAAATGCAAACTCCAGAGTAAATGTAAGCTCCTTAGTAATGCTAATCATCTGAGTTAGCTTAACCTCACAAATAACATCTTATTTGTTCCTCATGGATGACTTCTTCTGGAAGTACAGAGAGGAAGCAGCCATATCAGGACATGACTTCAGGTACAACAAAGATACAAGAGGTATGGATATCTGCACAGGATAAAATATCACACCCAAATTCATAGAGCAAGACCTAACCAGGAATCAAAGAGAAAGACGCAGGAACATATTACTAGTGGGAGACTTTAATTCCCCTCTCTCAGCCTATGATGGATCAAGTTTTGACTTGTGAGGTCTGAAACAATTGGGAAAGAGTCTCTTATTACTTTATTATTTTTCTAGCTTTTCAGAATGGGAAGGGAAAGCTGTGTTAGGTCAGATAAAAATGGTCAGAACATGGCTCCCCCACACCCTTCTGTAGCTACAGAGAATAAACACTGACTCATGTGCATATACCCAGTAGGTGACCATGAGCACATACATACGTATTCCTTCTGTATAGGCACACATCAACTAGACATTTCTTCCCCCTGGTCACTATGCCTTTTGAAGACAAAATACAACCAAACAAACCTTTCAGGAAACACCCTCCTGAACTTACTGGAGCCCCTCAATCTGTACACCAGGTCCTGGTTATCGAGTGGTTTGTACCGATGACCATGCTAATGACGAGAGGAATCCATCCTGCCATTTCAAATAAAAGATTAAAGTAGAAACATCTTTTTTTTGCCGGTCATTGCTTATTGTTTAACCGAAGAGCAGTCATACAATTTTTTTTTTTTTTAGATGAAGTTAGTGAAAAGGAAATCTGAATAGGGATTTCTATTTCCTTTTCAATTTCTAGGGAGCCTCTATTCTAGTTTCTACTGTTTGGGTTGGAAAATTCGTGATGGGGCCAAAATGATTTCCTTTCTACAAGGATGCAGAAACAGGAATGCCCTGGGAAAGGAAGGACTGACATATTCCAAAGCGATTTGCAGAAAGAAGCCGGGGCCATATGTGAGCAGACTCTCCGCTCCATGTGGTCAGGGGCCATGTTTTTGCTTGTTAGTGTGTGTGGAACAGAGTCTGACAAACAGGAGAAGCTCTTGGGAGGAAGGAAGCAATGTGGCTCTCTGTAGGCGGCCCTGGGATTGTCTGCTGTGTAGCCCAGAAACACACTTTGAGAGATACCTGTTCCTTTTCAGCAGCAAGTAACAATAAGGACGTGTATTTTTCTCAGGTGCCTTTTAAAAAGAAAACCCACTCTCCTTTGTGAGAGGAAGGGAGTAGGAGCAAACAAGAGTGCAGATCATGCAGACGGTGGGTCAGAACACATTGCTGAATTCGGGTGAGACAGAAGGGTGAAAAATACATTTTTTTCACTTACAGAATTTGCTTTTATGGAGAAGACAATCCTGTCGATTATACATAGGAAATAATTCTAAAATTAAATAACATAATTCTATGAAGGAAAGATTGTTTGAAACAATTTTCCCCCTAAGGACTGCATCCAGTGAAACAATTAGTAAGGATCAAGGGACATTAGTTCTAAGTAGATTTCGCTATTCAGCTGTGATGTGATCTTTCAAGAGGTTTAAAGAAATACATTGTAATCTGGCTGATTAGGTTCCTCTGCTGTGATTACAAGTCTCATTTGATTATTAACCTAATTGCTATGTAAATCAAGGAAAGCTATTCAGTGATTGCTTCTTGATTTAAAAAAAAAATATCTTGACTGGTTAATGCCATATCTTTTATTTACCTTGTGTCTTGAGCAGTGTCTGCTAAATTGTTGTTTTGATTGAACTTGGAAATGCAATTTATTAGTAAAATCATTGAAATTAGTGGTATGTTATTATTTATGGGTCAAAACAGGCTGTGATAAATTCACAGAACTTAGAAAATCACTGGATCATCAGCAGGGAGTTGATTCCATGAGGAATAATTTGGCCTTACTCTACTGTGGCTGAATTTCATAGATAGAGAGGCTCCTGATATAGTACCAATCCTTTCTTTCATAGGTATAAAAACAGTGGTTTCGTATTGAATCTGCATTTATTTTTGGTAGGCTTTATTTTGGTTTATTCCATATGGCACTTCATTTCATTTTCACAGCAAATCAAATGGAAAAACAGAGATTCATAAAGGCAACTGATTTGCCTATGGTCAATCATACTGTCTCGTTAAGCTAAATCAGGGCCCGAATTTATTGTTCAGCCTTCTTAGTACTACAGTGTTCTTTCTGCTCCTTAGCACTGCCAATTGCACCCTTTCTCAAATGGAAACCCAGCTGAGGTCATGGTTGTAGTTTTTTGAAAGGAGTTTATTTTTTAATTTGATTTTATTTTTTAATGTTTATTTACTTTTGAGAGAAAGAGAAAGAGAGACAGAGGCATGAGCAGGGGAGGGGCAGAGAGGGGAGACACAGAATCCGAAGCAGGCTCCAGGCTCTGAGCTGTCAGCACAGAGCCCGATGCGGAGCTCAAACCCACAGACCACGAGATCACAGCCTGAGCTGAAGTCAGACACCCAACTGCCTAAGCCACCCAGGTGCCCCAAAAAAGGAGTTTAGATCAAGAACATCTTATCAGAAAAGCAGAGATTTATATGACAATATTTTCAGGGAAAAATAGATCTAAGTACTATACTTTTGGTTAACATAGTAGGTGGAAAATGAAGCTACATTAATAATATAATAGCATAAAGGTCAACATTTGATGGGAAGTAGCTCATTATTCACTCTGGGTTCCCTCCTACAGTTTTGGTCCCAAATAGTCACATAGGGAGCGCTCGTGTGCACGTGCTTCAGCTGTGGCTGAGCCATCAGGGGATGAATGGGGGAAAAGAGGGGACTTGAAGTCCAAGATCTGGGTCGAGGCCAATTCTTTCCCTTACTGAGATCGAGGAGCTTGACATGTTTTAATTTCTCTTGTATTTGGTTCTCTTCTGTCTCATGTAACGACCTTCTCTCTAACATAGGGTTGTAGTGAAGATCAAATGAAATAACATATATCAAAAAACAAAGCCAAAGGCCATATATTAGGGGTTCTCAACCCTATGAGATTCAATATCTTCTTTTAATAATAGTTTATAAAGCACCTTAACTATCTCAAAATGAGAGTCATAGATGCTATACTTTATCTATAAAGACACTTTTTAAAGTAATCAAATTATGCCTCTCACATAAAAGAGAATAAGAGGAAAATGATTTGTAAACAAATAATAAAATACAAGTTCATAGTTATTCCACAATTCCACAATCCATATGATTCAGAAATTCGAAACTGTGTTGTAACTTGTTTGACAACAAAACCTAACAGAAACACCCAAGATGTTGATGTGGTCTTTATTTTTCCCAATTAATGTGAATAGTCCAGAAGCTTTTCAGCAAATCATCATCATCATCATCACCATCATCACCATCATCACCATCACCATCATCATCATCCCCATCACCATCATCATCACCATCATCACCATCATCATCACCATCACCATCATCATCACCATCACTATCATCACCATCATCATCACCATCACCATCATCACCATCACCATCACCATCGTCACCATCATTATCATCACCATCATCATCATCACCATCATCACCAACATCACCATCATCATCACCATCACCATCGTCACCATCATCACCATCATCATCACCATCACCATCATCATCACCATCATCACCATCACCATCACCATTGTCACCATCATTATCATCACCATCATCATCACCATCATCACCATCATCATCACCATCACCATCATCATCACCATCACCATCATCACCATCACCATCACCATCGTCACCATCATTATCATCACCATCATCATCATCACCATCATCACCATCATCACCATCATCATCACCATCATCATCGTTTTCAATTATAGGTGTTCTGATTTCCACTAATCATGTTACATAATATAAATAATACAAGAACCAGATGACCTTTAAAAAATATATTGAATTCTTTTATTTCTTTTTAGAAACAGAAAGAGTGTGTGAGCAGGGGAGGGGCAAAGGGAAAGAGAGAGAGAATCTCAAGCAGGCTCCATGTTCAGCATGGAGCCCGACATTCAGTGCAGACCTGACTCGGGACTCGATCCCATGATGCTGGAATCATGACCTGAGCCGAAATCAGGAGTCAGATGCTCAACTGACTGAGCCACCCAGGCGCCCCCAAAAATGTACTGAATTCTAAAACACATTTAGTCTCACCAGTTTTAGAGAAGCAATGTAAACTTGTAATTACTAATATTTTTATTATGCTTACTATACCCCCAGCACTGTTCTTCTTTAAAAAAAATTTTTTTTTAATGTTTATCCTTAAGAGAGAGACAGAGTGTGAGCAGGGGAGGGGGAGACACAGAATCTGAAGCAGGCTCCAGGCTCCGAGCTGTCAGCACAGAGCCCTACGTGAGGCTCAAACCCACAAGCTGTGAGATCATGACCTGAGCCAAAGTCAGACACTCAACCAACTGAGCCATCCAGGCGCCCCACGCCCGGCACTGTTCTAAGCTCCCAAACCTTTCTAATATCTGTGAGGTAAGTTTTAGTATTATTTCCACTTTACAGATAAGGAAAATGAGACCCAGAGAGGCTAACTGACTTGCCCAAAGTTACACATCTAGTGTGTGGTAACAGCTGATGGTAAGAGAATGTAGGCAGTCTGTACCCCTGCTTTTACCAAGAGACTGTACTGTATCTCAATAGGCACATGCTCAGGCATGATTACTCTAGAAGCCATAGAGAAGTAGTCAGATGTCTGCACCTCTAGTTGAAAGACATACATTCTTGCATTTTATTGGTGACTCAAATAGCATAAGCTATTGGTGTGATACGATCCTGTGAAAATGTGAAATTATATATAAGACAGAGTTAGGTGACATAAGTTTTTCACCTACATGAGTATTTGCTGGACATCAAGCACTGACAGGTGGGATGCAGGACAGTCTTTCACTGTGCAGTAGCAAAGTGAAATTTCCAAAAGCTCCCTAGGCAGGAGATACTACCTAACTGGGAACTCCCGCTGTAAACCGTAAACCATCTTATAAATAGCAGTTACAGTTACAGCACTCCTATTAATCAAACCATTCTGCCTTACAACTATGAAGCCCAGGTCCATCCAAATCTACTTGTGGGGCTTTCGAAATTCAATTCCATAATACTACCAACAAAAATGCAAACAAGTTTGATCACACAGATTTTGTTATCCTCTATCTTGGTGAGTTTCAAAATTTTATTTTATTTTATTTTTCAAATTTTATTTATTTTGAGAGAGAGGGGGGTGGGAGGGAGGGGCAGAGAGAGAGGAGAGAGAGAATCCCAAGCAGGCTCTGCACTGTTAGCACAGAGCCTGACACGGGCCTCGAACTCACAAACTGTGAGATCATGACCCAAGCCGAAGTCAGTCACTTAACTGACTGAGCCACCCAGGTGTCCCTCAAAATTTTATTTTTAATCTTTGTTGTATGTTGTTTCCTAAAGGATTCTGCCTTTCTGACAAAAATAACTATAAACGAAATGCACCAAATTTTGAGGCACTGGCAAGGAAGACACCCTAAATAAAAAATAATGCCCGTTACTTTTGGTAGTCTAGTTTTCTACATATAGGGAAAAGGAGGAAGGGAGGAAGGAAGGGAGGAAGGGAGGGAAAGAAAAAGGGAGGGAGATAAGAAAGGAGGTAGAGAGGGAGGAAGGGAGGAAAAGAGGGAGGGAGGAATTGAGGGAGTAATGGAGGGAGGAAGGGGGGAGGGAAGGAGGGAAGAAAGGAGGGAGGGAGGGATGAATGGAGGGAAGGAAGGAGGGAAAGAGGGAAGAAAGGAGGAAAGGAGGGAGGGAGGGAGGAATGGAGGCAGGGAAGAAAGGAGGGAGGGAGGGAAGAAAGGAGGGAGGGAGGGAAGAAAGGAGGGAGGAAGGGAGCGATGAATGGAGGGAAGGAAGGAGAGAAAAAGGGAGGAAAGGAGGAAAGGAGGAATGGAGGGAAGAATGGAGAGAAAAAGGGAGGAAAGGAGGAAAGGAGGAATGGAGGGAAGAATGGAGGGAAAAAGGGAGGAAAACAGGAAGGAAGGGAGGGAGGGAGGGAAAGAGGGAGGAGTGAAGGGAGGGAGGGAGGTAGGTAAAAAGGAAGGAAGGGAGGAAAGGAGGGAGGTAGGGAGGAAGGTAGAGAGGAAGGGAGAGAGGGAGATGCCCAAGAACAAGAACAAGTTATTCTTTTGTTTGTTTTATTTTATGAGTTCTCTGAGCATTCTTTCCCTTCTCTTTACCTCTTACAATCAGATTCATCCTTAAAGGCTACTCAAACACCACCTCCTCAGATGTCTTCATTCTGATCACTACGCCCACCAGAATTAATTAATCTTTCTCTCTTCTTTTTGCTTCCATGGTACTCTTTCAGTACCTTCGGGGACAAATGTATCACCTTTCCAGGGCGCCTGGGTGGCTCAGTCAGTTAAGCCTCTCAGTTTAGCTCAGGTCATGATCTCATGGATCATGAGTTCGAGGCCTGCATCGGCTTTCTGCTGTCAGTGCAGAGCCTGCTTCAGATCTTCCATTCCCTTCTGTCTCTGCCCCTCCCGCGCACTCTCTGTCTCTCAAAAATAAATAAACATTAAGAAAAGATGTCTGACATTCCCTATCTGTCACATTTCCTTGTTGGTGCTACGGCCTTCCCTCTTGTACTGCCAATATCTTGAATTAAAAACCTGTCTTATTCATTTCTTTATCCATTTCATAACACCTTCTAATAAATATAGAAAGTAAAGATGAGAGAGAAATGTGTATTTGTGTGTAGGAGATTTGGGTGGGGGCGATGTTCTTTTGGATTGCCATAGAACAGGAGGGGCCAAGATAGCTAACTTCCTTAAGGGAAAACTGCAAAGAATTTATTTTTCATTGGTCCAGTCAATAAACTAGGCCTCCCCAAAAAAGAATTATTCTTAAAGGGTTGTACCAACCAAATAATGTATATAAATAAAATATGTTATTTGAGAAGGCATCCAAGAGGACTTGCCTAGGTTTTTGTTGTGGTGACGAAATTCTGAGGGTTTAACCAAGATACACTTAGTGTAGTCAGCATAAATGAAGTAGGCAAGTCAGGGAACATGGCAGACAAAGACCTTGGGACGAGGTCTGCCTCTTTTTGTGTTCATCTCACTCACTACTCCTTGAATGTAGACAAACCAAGAAACACTGTCTAAGCTAATCTGATGGTCACTTAAAAAGAAATCCGCCTTTCCACTCAACTAACATGCAGTTAACGCCTGGGCTCTGTTGGAGACACTTTTCACGCACGCCATGCTTTGCGAATCAGAAATTAAACACTTACCCAAGCCATTGACTATAGAGGCTCTTTGGGGAGAACGAAAATTTGCAAAGCCCCCTCGAGGAAAGCCCAGAGGTGGATGACACGCAGTGCTGGTTCTGAAGGCCAGGGCGGGTTCGTGGCACACTCTGCGGGGAGGGGGTGGGGAGGGCGGCTCAGCACCAGCCACAGCTGACCGGAGAACGGGTCGCCAGGGTGCAGCTGCGCCCTCGCAGCTCTAGAGCGAACCTCGTTTCTTAAGTTATTATAAATGTTTTACGTTGGTGTTATTTGTTTCGGGAGTGGAATATCAACAACAATGTTTGAAATGACAAATAATTGCTATGGGAGAACCATGTGTTGCCTAAAATTTAACCAAACATTTTATCACAGAAAAGCCTTCCGAGCCATATGGTCCTGCCCACCTCCTGCAGGACATTTATAGTTCTCTCTTTCCTATAAACAGTTTAAAATAACCATGATAAACATTCTGGAGAAAAGCTAAACTTGCATTTGCTACTCCCCTGTTGATTATTTGCAATAATAAGAACATGTTTATGCACGCAGAGGCGAAGTTTATGTGGGAGGCCCTAATGCGTACACCCCCTGGTGCGGTGATTTACTGCTCGTTTATGTTGAGAATGAGAAATAGTGAACACAATTTTCTGTACTGACACAACATTTCAATAGCTCCTGTGTGCTAATCTCTAATACTTAGTTCATCAGTATGATAATAATTTCAAACAGAACTTATGAAAGGGAAAGACGTATGTCAACTCAGTTATATTTTGCCTTTCAATGTTGACCAAAATAGTTTTTCAGAGGGAAAAACTGTGATGAAATTATCTTTCCAAGAGCATTCCAAATGTTCAAGGGAAGACCTAGAACCTTGGAAAATTCCTCAAAGTCATGGCAATGTTGAACTGAGCTACAGGTATAGAATCTGGTTCCTACTACCTGAAAATACACAACCCCCCACAGATGAGCACAATTTTGGAACACTTCTTGGAAATTGCTACTTAATAAGACTAGATATCATCATGTAGTGGTATTCTAAAACTTAAAAGGCAGCTATTATTTTATAAGAACTTTCCAAAGAGCTGGTATCTATTTGGGATAAATGTCTCTTTAAAGGGAAATTAGTAGGGACTGGCAGCTAAAAGTTATTAAATATTGTTATCAGAGAAAACACTATTATTTCCTATTCTCAAATGGTTCAAACAGAGTAAGCAGAATATCAGAAAAGGGAGCAGACATGTGGCATGTTCTTGGACTCTCAGTATCGGTAGAACTTTACACATGGGAATATCATCGTCTCTATATCTATAATAACCTAGATATTTCAAAAGATCTATCTTTTGAAACATGTAATGGTTCAGAGTTGCCAGGTGAATGAAATCAAAGCTTCTCAGTAAGGCACGCAAAGATTTTTTCATTCTTTAAGTTTTTTTTAAGTTTATTAATTAAGTAATCCATTAATTTGAGAAAGAGAGAGTACAAGTAGGAGAGAGGTAGAGAGAGAGAGGGAGAGAGAGAGAATTCCAAGCAGATTCTACAGTGAGAACATGGAGCCTGACATGGGGTTTGAACTCACAAACCGTGAGATCATGACCTGAGCTGAAATCAAAAGTCGGATGCTCGACCGACTGAGCGGCCCAGGCGCCCCACATGCAAAGATTTCTACGATAAAGGCTCAATCTATTTTTCTAAGATCAGCTATTTCTACTTCCTCTAGCCTGTGCATGCTCTACTTTAGGATGCCTGTGTCTTTATTATTCCTTGGGTAAGACATATCCTTCTGTGCCTCTGTATTTTTCTTCACCCTGCCCTCTCGTCTTGGAATGACCTTCCCCTTCCCTATTTCATGAAATACTACTTTTCATTCACGTTCCAATTTAAATATCACCTCTTCTGTGAAGACTTCCCCGTCTCAAAGTTCAAAATGGCCCCTATTCTGTTTGTAGCATAATTTGATATACTTCTATTGTAGCATCAAGTATAGCCCATTTTTTATTTACTGCCCCTTCCATTTGTGTCATATCTCCAACAAGATTTAGAGTTCATTTAAGGCAAACACTGTCTTGTTATCACTGTAGTAGGTGCTCAGTTAAATGTTTATTTTCAGCATCTACTTGACCAGAAAGGAGTCCATTTGACAGGTGAACACTGAAATTTAAGGATAGAAAAACAAACAAACAAAAACCCCAAAAGACATAGCTCTCAGGGACCCTGATCCAGCGCTAAAGGTTCAGTCAAATAAAACTGAAGACTCATTGAGGGTCAAGAGGCAAAGAATTGCCATGAACAAGTCAATGTAATCCCTGCCTTTATGGAGCCAGAAAAGTGGCAACCCCCCAGTTTCCTAATTCAGTTTCCAGAGACATGAAATTTTGCTTGAGGCACAAAGAACCACTGGATAGGGCATGAGAATGGTAAAGGCAGCCCCTGAAGAGACAAGGAAGATTCTCTTCCCCCAGGAAAAAGGGACCCTCCTTGCTCCTGTGCTGGGAAGGAGAGCTGGGCTGAAGCTGGGCTTCCCTCCTGCCCTTTTCTGCCAGGGACCACCTGCAGGAAGAAGTTTGTTCAGGTTTCTAGGCAGAAATGAGTAGAACCCATGGTTGCTAGGGCAGGAGAGAGAATAGCAAGGGCAAGGCCAAAAACAGGGTCTAATCAAGCAGGGGAGTGGATGACCCAGATGGTGAGAGATGATGGGAGAATTGGACAAGAGATTTCTGCTGCAAGTCAAACCAGTTCAAGCCAATGCACACTCTCTGTTACTGCCCACAGTGTTCCACTTTGGGGACGTTCGAGAAAATTGTAACTATTATAATATTGAGATTAGGAATGGTACTAAGAGACGTGGCAGTTTGAAAAGCCAAAAGAGATCTGTGTATTCCTTCAGGTTTCTAAAAAAAACTGCCAGTTTTGTTAAAAAGTAGTTGAGGGCAACCCCGAGAGACAGTTTTCCAATTTTTCTCCAGATGTTTCTGGGAGGCCAACCAACTTCTCTTTATTTTATTTTATTTTATTTTATTTTATTTTATTTTATTTTATTTTATTTTATTTTATTTTATTTTTTTTAGTTTTGAGAGAGAGAGGGAGAGAGAGAGTATGGGGGACGGGCAGAAAGAGAGAGAGGGGAACAGAGGATCCAAAGCAGGCTCCAGCCTCTTTGCTGAGAGCAGAGACCCCGCCCAATGGGAGGCCCCAACTCAGGAACCCTGAGATCATGACCTGAGCCAAAGTTGGGCACCTAACTGACTGAGCCACCAGGCCTCGTGCCTCAACTGCCCCCAACTTCTATTTCAAGTCCCGCTTAGGCACTCCGATGGGTGAACAAAACCAGTGCCGGCAGCTGACCCCCACCTTGATCTCTTTCCTAAATAGCTCCTCACTTTGCTGGCACACAGACCAAGACAAAGATGTAAGACATTCCTCTATGCTTTTCATTCGATATTCATTGAAGTCTGCCTTTATTTAATCCTGTATCAACCTTAACTCACAAGCTTGTGGCGAAAAAGTACGTAAGTGTTCTGCCCACACTAGGTGTTCAACAAAATCATTCTATTTCTGCTCAGGCCCATGGAAGCCTAAATGGTCTCTCTCTGCTCTCTCTCCTAGTCACTTGCCCATCACATTGCCAGATTTCTTGTAGACGTTATCATACCTCAAACTGAGTCACAGTTCAGTTACTTTGGCTCCAATGATCTCTTCCCTGGGCAGCCCATTCCCACCTTGGAACTTTGTATGCCAGCCACTTTGGACTGCCTACTCTTCCTGAGCCCACTGGGCTCTGCCACAACCCCACACTACTATACTCGTGGCTTCTTCCCAGAAGTACTGGCTCCCTCTTCCGTCATTTATGTGGCACATTCCTCCTCATGCTTGAAGGCTTAGCTGAAATATCTTTATGACACCACTATATCTAAATATTTATTGCCATAATATATTTCTACTCTTTGTTATTATGCCTCTTCTGTTGGGCTGTGACTTCCAGCACATCTTGTTCATCTTTGATGGTGCCTAGTATAGCGCTTGGCACGTAACAGGTGCTCAATGCATAAATGAATGAGTAAATTTTTCTGTGCTCAGGTCCAGCAACCTAGCCCATCTATGATTATATTGTTTTTACATCTGAAACAAAATTCAACCGAAAAAATGGAGTGTCAGCAATTTTGGAAATAACTTCTGTTGTTGTTGTTGTTTTAGGATAGAGACACAACCCAAGTCTCCATTGAGCTCCCTGCATTTTAGTTCTATCAACAACGGATTGCACCTTGCCCAATTTTAAACACCACTTTCCTTAATACTCTTCTTTCAACATGTTATTCAGAGTCCCACCTCTCAATCCCGCTCACATCCTTCCTAAACACACACACTATTCTGAAGATTCTCCCAAGATAATTCAACGTGCTGATGACCTTCGAGATGAAGCCAGAGTAAACAGGGAGCACTGTTTGAAAAAACATGTTCTGGTGTCAGCTTATGCTGGGGGTTGAGGGGTAGTGGTAGGGCAGAAGAGAAATCTGGGGAGGACTGGGGGTGCAGAGGAACATCTACCGTAAAAGCTGTAACACCCCCACCCCTCCATGCCTTGTTTACAAAGAAAAAGAAAATAACTAATTGACGTAGGATGTGGGTGAGCTTGGTTTTCATCTCAATCCTGTTTTGCCTCATCTTGCGGTTGCCTTAGGAGCACATCAGAGCCAACCATTTCCAGTGCTTTAGGGGGTAAAAGGAAATAAAATAAAACAACTCAGAGACTTTGGATACTCTTCTCAGATTCAGGCCAGCTAAAAGAGCAATTCCAACTCCCTGAAGCCAGTATTATGTAAAAATTATGAAAGTGTCAAACGCCAGATCTTAAGAGATTACGCTAATTTAAGCCCTGGATATTTTATTCCTATTGATTTAAATAAAGAACCTGGTTAAGAATTCTCTTGAAAGCAAAATCTCAAGCGAGTGGCATCAAGCATTAAGCAATGGCAAAAGAAGTCTCAAATAGAACGTTTTCAAATTCTCTTGGTGGTTATTATGCGTTTGATGGTTTTTGCTCAGGTAGGTATATCAACATCACTTGCTGGTAGAAATAAATTTATTTCCCTAGGTCAGACTCAGGTAAGTGTGTCATGACTAAACGTAGCCACGATTAAACGATTGCTTCTATGGGGTTAAATAAAATCATTTTGTTTTTTCATGTTCAAATATGGTAGAGACTCAAACTGAAGAGAACATATATAACTAAGCTCTGGAAAGCCTGTGTAGTACAATCTGGTTAAATATCTAAACTTTAAAATAATGTTCTGTTGAAGTTAATGACCACCTACAAAAATTTCAACACCTGAGATTTACATTTTGGAAAAAATCCTCATAGAGATTTACTGTAAGAAAGACATCCTTTCTTTTTTTTCAAATTATTTTTAATTTCAAAATTATTCATTTTTGAGAGACAGAAAGAGTGTGAGCAGGGGAGGGGCACAGAGAGAGGGAGACACAGACTCCTAAGCAGGCTCCAGGCTCTGAGCTGTCAGCCCAGAGCCCAATGCAAGGCTCAAACTCATGAACCATGAGATCATGACCTGGGCCGAAGTTGGATGCTTAACTGACTGGGCTACCCAGGTGCCCCAAGACATCCTTTCTTTTATCATGCAGTCCATTTTAAACTGTTACCTCAAACTTAATTTTTTCATTTCCCTTTTTAGTGAAAATTGCAACGAGCTAATAGAATATAATAGAATCAAGCATATGATAGATGTATCTCTAGGTATTCCTGTACATTGATGTCTCAAGATCACCTTTTTATAACTGCGTATGGTATAAATGTTTCCCCACTGTGATCAGCCTTGTATGATTTTTTGACTGCAGAAGGCGTGTGTCTGAGAGTTCAATCATACCATTTCCGATGAAAAGACAAGAGAGGACCTTATTCCGGCTGCTGTAATTTTCTAAGAACTTTTGGACTATCATGTTCTTATTACAAAGAATATAGACGAAATAATCTTATTCGAGGCCTTTTTACTTTACTGAGAACTAAACATCTTTGTCTATAAGTTAAGAAGCTCTTACCAATTTCTGTCCTGTGACTCTATTACAGTGTAGAACTTAGGTTCCTCATGTCCAACTGTCCCTCCCAACTCCACCTGGTCAGTGTGGAGATGTTGGGCATCGAAATGAGAAGCCTCCCAAGCCCTTCATTCATTTATTCACTCCTCGAGTGTTTTCGTAAACCAAGAAGAGGTACTAATGAAATAGGCAAGAGGGTGAACTCAAAGTTTTGATTTATATTGCTGCTGCCAACCTTGGTCCCTCTTTTGCCTGTGGGAAGATCAGTCTTTCTATAAATGGCTATCACTCCCACATGGTGCTCCTTCTTCTATGAAAATCCTGAAGCATGGTGAAAAAGGAAAGCAGTCAATCAGCTGCTTTTAAAGGTAGATCATGCCCCTGTCAGGAAAAGAAAGACCATGCTCTGATACCAGGCTGCAGTTGAATGAAATGCTGTTTCACATCTGATTCAGTACCCGTCAATTTTGATTTAAAAGTTTTCCCTGACACAAACAGTTCCGTATCTATGATATGATCTCAATAAATATCTGTTAACCCTAAACAAATAAACAGAGGTTTAGTTCAGATTTCAACAAATTAGTCTGTTTATTTGACATCTGGCTTCCTTTCCAGCGCCTGTTCTGGGGATATGGCGATAAAATAACATATTTGCCCTTTTAACTATACGGCAGTCTCCCTGCTAACCGCAAGGCAGTCTTCTTAAGAAACATACTTACCTGAGCTTTCCTTCATATATAACACCATCTCTGTGGTGTTTAGTAACCCTCACGTGCTTGGAGCTAAATTTTAAGCGATTAGGAATCCATCTGAAACATCTTCACTTTTGATGAATGGTTTTTGATGGATGGTTTGTGATAGTCAGTGAGGCCTTCCCTAATTGATCTTAATAGATAATAATCCTGGATGTCACAGCAAGAAAAGAGAACCTAGACTTTTCTGTTATAAATGAGTGCTTTTGTAGAGTAGAATATTTTCTGGAGCTGTATATTTTTTTCCTCACTTCAAATTTATGAAACTTCATCTTGAATGAAATTCTGGAAGCACATGATTTTCTAGCAAATAATAAATAATCATATTGCTGTCTAGGAAAGTTTGGTAAATAACATATAGAAACAAAACAAAAGAGAGGAGAGGAGTCAGTTGGGGAGTGTTACTGTTGCCCATCTTTTTGGATTATGTTCATTTAAAAATATTTTTTAATGTTTATTTATTTTTGAGAGAGAGAGCATGAGCGGGGGAAGGACAGAGAAAGAGGGAGACACAGAGTCTGAAGCAGGCTCCAGGCCCCAAGCTGTCAGCACAGAGCCTGATGCAGGGCTCAAACCCATGAACCATGACATCAAGACCTGAGCCAGAATCAGGCGCTTAACTGACTGAGCCACCCAGGCGTCCTGGATTATGTTCACTTTGAATCAGGGCTAATAGCTAGGCCTTGAGTTGCACATTCAGAACACACATGTCACCAAGCAGGTGAAATAAGCAGAGTGAGGTTGTAGAAAAAGGCAAATCAGGTGGTTCAATAATCTTGAGAAATGAAGAAATGTACCGGAAATGAAGACTCTTAGGAGAGATTCATTTGTAGACAGGGCATATGTACAATCGGTTTGTCTACCACCAACCACCCTTACTTTTGGTTATGACTATGTGGTCCTCAGCAAGTGGTCCAACTTGCCTTATTGCCTTTCAGGAAACATCCAGTGATGGCTACCTCCCTCCCCAAAGTCTCTTTGAATTATCACTATTGTAATGGCAGCAGCTAAGAAGCTGGTTAGTCTTCTTTTGTTTGGTTTTACTCCAGAAATCAATCATAGACTTTTATTTAGAGCTACCAGGAATCCTTGAGGTGATTTAGTCCCACTTTTTACTTTAGGGGTGAGGTGGACAAGGCTCAGAGGTGTAAAATGACTTCTTTAAGGCGGGCTTATTTGTTAGATATGCTTTCTAATTGCTGGGTTTGCACTAGTCAGTAGCACCTTTTCTACTCTTGACAAAGTTGTCAGACTTCCAAGGAAAGAATGACGTTGTTCATCATGACATTGGGGTACAGACATGATGAAAGTCCATGGGATTACCAAAGTATGAGTTCACCCTTTGGAAAATGCCTGAGCCATGTCAATCCATTAACAAGTCAACTGGTTTAAGGATTTGGCTGATGTTGCCTTGGCTCTTTTACAAAGTATAAAAAAATAATAATAATAATTTAAAAAATAGAAGACTAAAATGTGTTTCATCTATTCAAAATTTCATGCAAGTATAATAATTCATATATCAAAAAAAAAGGAAATTGGATTGTGGATTTCATTTCATCTCCAGATAGTACAAAGTATTTATGCCACCGATATTAATCCTTGACAGGAACCCATAAAAGTCACTAGAATATTTTCTAGAGGCATATATTTTTTTCCTCACTTCAAATTTAAGAAACTTGGTATTGAGTGAAATTCTGGAAGCACATGATTTTCTAGCAAATAATAAATAATCATACTGCTGTCTAGGAAAGTTTGGTAAATAACATACAGAAAGCTAGTACCTGTGGAGGAGAATGTACATTAGCCCACAAAGCAATCTAGAATCCTTACCAGGAATTTGTATTCAGAGAAATTGTGGTATGGAATAGGAAACTTTGGAATATATATCTCTCCATTTGTTAGCCAGACTTTTGTCACCATTGTTTTTTCTCTGCATTTGCTGCCACTGCCCCCGCCCCCCACCACTTTCCTCCTTATTTAAGTTCCCAAAGTCTATTCTTCAACCAGGTCCACCTTGTCATATGTTTTCACATATACCTATCCACATATCCCTATATCCTGCTACTCTTTTTATTTCTGCTTCTAGTCCTTTGTCCATAGTCCCTAGAGGAAGTACATTATTAACTTTACTACTTACTAGGATAACAGATAGATACCTGAATGGTCTGGTAAAAGTTAAACCATGGATTTATAAAGAGGTGAAAGACAAAGGGAAAACCTTGGCCATTTAGCAAAAGGACAGACTTATTCTTTCCTGCTTTCTGAGATACTCACATTTAGTGTTTTCAACACTTCTCCATCAAATAGTTACAATACTTAATGGAATATAAAGGCTCATTTTTTTCCAAGTTTGGAATCTACCACCTGCCTCCATTAGACTACTTCAAGTTTAGCTTGGCAGTCCCTCTGAAAAGAGAGTTGATTCAATAGAGCCTGTTTTTAATGGCATGTCCTCAATAAATCTATTTCTAATTTATTTTTTTTTCTTTGTCAATGTACAATATTTTTGGTACACAGTGAAAATAGGCCTTTTGGCCCAATCACAGGCTTTATGATATACTGTCAAAGACGATTTTGAAATTTTCCCAAACATTTTTTAGAACGGTAGAACAATTGGATTTTGGAATATCTCAGAGGCAACTTGGGTTTTGCTTTCAGAGCTTTCCTTCAAGGGACGTCCATTGTTCTGCAGCCCTGAGTGAGAGGTTTCACCTATACCCTGCAGTGGAACTAAGGAACAATAGGATTGCTTTGTAAGACAGAAAATGATGAAGCTCTTTCCAAATGAGGAGGACGTGGAAAGTGCCAAAGAGCCAGAGGGCCAATGCAGCAGAAAATGGATCTGACTTCCTCCAGCTCATAATGAACGCAATTCTTTTGAGTTGAGGCCCAGGTAGACCTGCCTAAGGAAGACAATCTGTGAATCCTGCAAGGGAGGGTCAGCGTTTGGTGAGAAGCAGATCTTGACCTCACTTTGTAGTTCCATGTTTCCCTGAGCTAAGTAACAACTGTATGTTCTGTGACTGACAGTGAGATGGAGATGATGGCTAACTTGCCTTCCGTAAGCTTTGGGGATGGCAACCTTGTGTGAAACATTAATGGAATCAGACTGCTTGCATATCTGTTGTGAAGGAAAAAAGGAACGATCATTTACTAAGCACTAACCTATACCACACACTGAACTAAGAGCTTTAAATGTGTTTTATTTTGAATTCTCACAACAATTCTGTGATACAGTTTTTTTATATCTCACTTTTTACGAGAAAATCAAGTATCAGAGTTGAAGGTCATAAACTGGTGAAATGTAGGCTATAACTCAAGTTCTTTGATGCCTTTTCCGTTATGCTACGTCTTGGCACCAACTGTTAGCATTAGATTTCCAATTTCTGGTTGAACAGCCGGGTTGACTTTTTGAATGTTCTCTCTCAGAACTCTAAAGGGAAAGCTGCTTTCTGTAATCCTTGAGCACTCTTGAAATCAGAGGAATTGTCAAGATACTGCCATCAAAAAGTCAGAGGAAGGTTTGCAAATCCCCAGGTAGATGCACTAAATTGACTCCTAGAGCCAAATACATGCTTCCAGCAGCCTGGATGTTTGCTACCACGGAGATGGTACAAACAGCAAGCAGGCTCGGTGACTGCCAATTCATTTGCATCTGGTGGTGTCATAGAAACCTAGCCTAGAGCGTGTACCCACCAAAACTATCAGGAGAAGTGCCTAATTTTAAATCTAAACTATTTCCTTACTCTCTGAGCATGCGAGCCCCAAGACCTTTTCCCTCAATGTCCTCAGTGCCAGTATTTCCAAATGAAAAACAAGACCATGAAATAATAAAAGGGTAAGTAGACTGATGAAAATTTGTCTGAATTTAACTATGATTCGTGAGGAGCCTTTTCTAAATGTGAGAAGAAAAGGTCTTTTCTTACGAATACACAATTCCAAGTCAAGTTCTGTTTGTGAATATTTGCGTGCTGGAAAAGCCTCACTTTAAAACCAGCATACCCATGTTCAGGCAAGTCCGAAGACATGTAACATCTTTATATAATCTCACTGAGAGAAATACCCAGCCCTTCATTTTAATTAATAATGTCATATAAAGCAAAGATGGCATGCATCCCAGTGAACTACTTACTACTTTTCATCCTCTGTCTAAATGGTTCTTTAAGTCACAGTTCCAAGGAGTTGGTGATGTCATAGTTCATCACCATGGAAACCACTATGATGACACACATTACCTCGCGGCACCCTTAGTCATCAATCAATTCTCTCTGCCACACTCAGTCAAATCAAACTCACTTGTATCTTCACAAGTTAAAAAATGCCCTCTATGCTAGAGATCATAATGACCAAGAACAATGATTCCTTTAAAAGTAATCAGAAATTAGTGAAATTGAAAACCTAGAAATAACCGTTCCTAACCCTAACTCTTTCCTTTTCACTGGTTAATCTTAATTATTGCTACATGTACAACTACTTTTCACATATTTATAAACACAGCACAGTACAGTAGCCATTAAATTTTAATATTCTAGGCAGTTCTATACAATGCTCCTTGGTTAGCAGGACTTTTTATTAAGTTGCAATGTTTGCTAATTAAATTATTATAAATTAAAAAAAACCACATTCCAATGTGTTTTGAAAGCAAGCTTCTATGTCCTAAGAAATAGCATGGTTTGCCAAAAGGGTTTGAGAAGTCAAAGTCTGCTTGTGAGAATATTCTTACTGTGTCTGGCGGAAGGACATATAAGCTGTTTCACTGTATTTCTTCAAGTTTCATAGTTAAAAGCAAAGTTAAGCCTTTCTCTTTTTCATCATAAGGCAATAGAGATAATAGAAAATAAGACTATCCTGAGCTTCCTGGAAGGAAATTACCAAAGAAAAATTTAGATGTAAATCCAGTATAAGGTAATTGTGGTTTATTTGCTTTAGGCAAATTATGAATTTTGTAATCTTATTACTCAACACAGGTAGGTGCTCAGCAAATGTTATTGGAAGTGTATTTATAACAAAATAGTTGAGCAAGGAAAACAGCCAATTTATAATTTAGGATTCTGTTTTCAGTATTACTGTGAAGGTTACATTTGCATGACATTAGTGGAGATAGAGCTATGAATATGCAAAAATGATTTCACGTTATCTCAGACAAGTTTTTTTAATCAGGAGAAACTAAGTATCTGGCTGCAAAATAGGTATAAAAACTTATTGTCATGAAGATTAACAACATTTGCCCGAGTAAGACTCAATAAAGACAATGAAGAGATAAGTTACATGCTGGAAGAGAAATATTTATAAACCACGTAACTGAAGGAGGACTTCTCTCAAGAACATATAAAGAACTCTCAAAACTTAGCAGTCAAAAAACAATCCAATTACCACATAGGCGAAAGGTACTATGACACGTCGCGAAAGAGGATATATAGATGGCAAAAAAGCACATGAAAAGATGTTCAACCTTAGCAGCCATCAAGGACATGCAAATTAAATCCAAAATGAGGTATCGCTAAACACCTACCATAATGACAAAAATAATAAAAGTGATGCCACCAAATTCTGGCGAGGATGCGGAAAAACCGGATCGTTCTCACACTGCTCACAGAAATGTGAAATGGCACAAGCGTGTTGGACAAGATTTTGGCCGTTTCTACAAAAAGGACCTAAACATGAAACTACCATATAACCCAGCGATTACACTCCTGGGCATTTATCCCAGACAACTGAAAATGTATGTTCACACAGAAACCTGTACATGAATATTCATAGCAACCTGATTTGTAATAGCCTCAAACTGGAAACAACTCAGATGTTCTTCAATGGGTAAATGATTAAACAGCCAACCCATGAAATACCATGTAGCAGGAAAAAGGAGCAAACTACTGATATACACAATAACCTGGATAAATCTCCAGAGAATTGTTCCCAGACTCTCCAAAGAACTATGCTGAATGAAAGAGCCAATACCCCCCCAAATTACAGACTGTATGACTCCATTTATGCACTATTTTTTTTTTTTTTTTTTTTTTTGGGACAGAGAGAGACAGAGCATGAACGGGCGAGGGGCAGAGAGAGAGGGAGACACAGAATCGGAAACAGGCTCCAGGCTCTGAGCCATCAGCCCAGAGCCCGACGCGGGGCTCGAACTCACGGACCGCGAGATCGTGACCTGGCTGAAGTCGGACGCTTAACCGACTACGCCACCCAGGCGCCCCTATGCACTATTTTTGAAATGACAAAATATTAATGGTTGCTAGGGTTTAAGGTGGGGGTGACATGGGGAGAGGACAGATGTGGCTATAAAAGGGCAACATAAGAGATTCTTGTAGGGACTGAAATGTTCTGTATCTTTGGGGGAAACTGGGTAAAAAGTACACAGGATCTCTCGATATTATTATAACTGCATGTGAACACAGTTATCTCAAAATACAAGGTTTAATTTAATATGTGATTTTATTTTTTTTATTTAAAATTTTATTAAATGTTTATTTATTTTTGAGAGAGAGAGAGAGAGAGAGAGAGAGAGAGAGAGAGAGAGAGAGAATGTGAAGCGGGGAGGGGCAGAGAGAGAGGGAGACACAGAATCTGAAGCAGGCTCCAGGCTCTGAGCTGTCAGCACAGAGCCTGGTGAGGGGCTCAAAACCACCAACTGTGAGATCATGACCTGAGCCCAAGTCCAGTGCTTAACCTACTGAGCCACGCAGGTGCCCCAATATGTGATTTTAAAGAAAGACACTACTTAAAAATATATTAGGTTACAGTTTGCACAACCTAATATCTTAAAAGAGTTAGCTATCAGAGTTAGCTAATAAGTTAGCTTATTTCCTGAGTGAGGTTTGTGTATTTGGAAAATGTTGCTAATGAGGTGTAACAAAGATACCTAAGGAAATGTATTTCTTTCTTGATATTTTTTTTAATTTTAGAGATGGGGGAGGGTGGAGAGGGGCAGAGGGAGAGAGAAAAAGAATTCCAAGCAGGCTCTACTTGATTCTACCATCCTGGGATCATGACCTGAACCAAAATCGAGAATCAGATGCTCAATGGGCTGTGCTACCCAGGCTCCCCTATAGAAATGTATTTCAATCAGATGTTTACTATTGAAAACATAGTACTCAAGACTAAACCAAGAGTAGGAAGAAGTAATGATGTTAAAATGGAGAACGTGAATAGTTAAAAATTTGAATATTAGTTTCAAAAACAATTTTTGTTGATAAGAACTCCAAAATCAAACCTTCATGTTCACAATGCCATAGTATGGTGTTCTGCGAGCTAATGATCTTGCTTCTTCTCTCCCTAATATATGTCTTTGTGAAAAGCAACCAGGTGAAATGGAGAGTTCTGGTACATATAAAGACGGCGAGATTCTCAAAAGTTTATCTGCCCATTCAACAAAGATTTCTTTGGAATTTATTATATAGCCAGGCTCTGTGCCAGGAACAGTTAGGTTGAAGATACATATGACCTCGTCCTGTCAAGGAAGTCTACATGTAAAGGACTACTTTCCTAGTAATAGACTTTTACAATACAAAGTAATAAATGCAGTAAAAAAAAAAGTAATAAGTTCAGTGACAAAAGAAATCACTAAATGGAGCCCACAGGAGTGATGCTGAGTTCAGACTGAGAGTTGGCGTAGGCTAGGGAAATGGAAGGCTTTTCAAGATAAGCTAGGTCATGATCAATGAATAGGTGTTAGCCAGGTTAAAAACAAAGAAACAAACAAAAACAATCCAGGGGGAGTTCCAGAAAAGACCTGTAGTCTCAACTTGGATAAATTCCAAGTTTGAGCATGTTGAAGAAGTCCAAGATGCTCTGATATGGTTAACACACTGATCAAACCCCCTCTCGTTTATCCCCCCCCACTATTATGCTGAGTAGGAGCACAGCCCTGCACATAGCCCGGGCATCTCTGCTACCTGCCTGGTGATTTGTGACAAAGATGTTGGTGCTGAGCATGACAAAAGACACCAGAAAGAATTTTTTGAGCGTGTGTGTGTGTGTGTGTGTGTGTGTGTGTGTGCGCGCGTCACAATATTTGGGCGTGTGAGGCCCAGCTTGTGTGCTATGTCATCAACACTCCTACACAATGTTTTTCGGTACTTTTAAGCACTACAGGTGCTATTATGTAACTGGAATCTCAAGTCAAAGAAAAGAAATATAATATACTTATATTACATACTTATATAATAATACTTATACAATATTTATACAATATACTTATACAATGATCTATGATCATTCACACGGTTCCAGTATGTATGGCTTCATCCTGATTAATGATGACAGACTAATCTATGACAGCTTTACATAAAAAAAAATAAAAATAAATAAAAACACCTCGGCACAACTCTGCCAAAGACAGAATATCATCTCAGTGACCAAACTTGATGCTTACTTTAGCAATGGAAGATGAAGTAGAGAAGGGTCCATCTGAATCAAAAGTGCCTTTACAAATCATTGTTTAGACAAAACAAAAGGTCACTTGTTTAAGTTCCTGGAAGGAAATTACCAAATAAAAATTTAGATGTAAATCCAGTAAAATGTAACTTTACGCTTAGGCTTCTAATTTTTTTTTTCAAAGCAAATTATTTGTTGAAAACTTCAGAAATGAAGATTAAGGAATAAAATGAAAGTATACACACTTAGTGATTGTATAAAGCAAGGACTTATTCCAGAATTCAAAGGGTGGGGAAATGATAGATAAATAAACATTATAAAAGGAAGCTTCATTTTGGCTAATGAAAACATTTTATTAATAAAAAATATTTTTGCTTTAGAAGTAGCAGTACGACTCTATGAAAATAAATGACAGCTGGACATTACTATACTAGCATGTACTGAAATGTCCCCAAGTGCATCCAGAATCATTAAAAAAGAAATGATTGTAAGTTCTCTTGACTTCTCATTCTTTAGAACTTTGAAGTCATTGGATTGTATTTTATATTTTTATTTAAAAACATATTGCCTGATGGTGTTTTTGCTGAGGAAAGAGGCTTTTTTATTTACACGGCAAATGTAAACCGCTAAAGTTTGTAGACTATTAACCAGACACGTTTACAGAATTAACCACCAAGCTAACAGCATGACTATGAATATAACAGCTCACAGTGCAACAGCAGGAGACTCCTACATGAAGGGTCTGGATTATGCAAAATGATCTTCTCTGACTCTGTCAGGTAACAGAAAATTGTTCTGGCCAGCAAACTGGGGCTTACCCAGCAGTGATTTCACAGAAACCCACCAACTCATCAACTTGAGCTAATACCGCATTTGTGAACTTTATTTTCCTTCAGTTTGGCTAAAGTTTGCTTTTATTTTATTTCTTAAAAAATTTTTTTTAATGTTTATTTTTGAGAGAGAGAGACAGAGCATGAGCAGGGGAGGGGGGAGAGAGAGAGAGGGAGACAGAGGATCTGAAGCAGGCTCTAGGCTCTGAGCTGTCAGCACAGAGCCTACCACAGGGCTTGAACTCAGGAACCACAAGATCATGACCTGAGCTGAGGTCCAATGCTTAAGCAACTGAGCCACCCAGGCGTACCAGCTAAAGGCTGCTTTTAATACAAGTGTCTCTGGTTATTGGGGAGAAATCCCCTCAGAACACTTTTGTAATTCATGGATACCTTTGTCCACCCAACCAATGAGATTCTTGGGTTGCCGTGGTGACAGCTCTCAGAAGTGGGGCCCTAAGTGAATCTAGAAAGGGTCTGATTCAAGAGGCATTTATTGGGGCGCCTGGGTGGCTCAGTCGGTTAAGCGTCTGACTTCGGCTCACGGTCTCACGGTTCGTGAGTTCGAGCCCTGCGTCGGGCTCTGGGCTGATGGCTCAGAGCCTGGAGCCTGCTTCCGATTCTGTGTCTCCCTCTCTCTCTGTCCCTCCTCCGTTCATGCTATGTCTCTCTCTGTCTCAAAAATAAATAAATGTTAAAAAAAAAATGAAAAAAAAAAGAAGCATTTATTGGAGCGCCTGATTGGAGCACCTGCTGGTTAAGCATCCGACTTCAGCTCAGGTCATGATGTCGCGTTTCATGAGTTCAAAGCCCGGCATCAGGCTCTGTGCTGATGGCTCGGAGCCTGGAGCCTGCTTCGGATTCTGTGTCTCCCCCTCTCGCTGCCCCTCCCCTGCTTGTGCTCTCTCTCTGTCTCTCAAAAAATGAATAAGTGTAAAAAAAAAAAAAAGAGGCATTTATTGAAATATCTGCCTCCCACCTTGTCTATCTGCCATCTTTCTTCATTTTGATGTTTAACTATCAGACAAAAATACAGGCATAGTGTCTCCAGAAGGCCACTGTTCACATGCACCTGGGAAGAGCTGGAGATTCCTGGCAATCTCCCCTAGCCTTATACCTGTAAGTTATTTTGTCAAATTAGGTCCGTGTCACTCTGGAAGGCACAGGGTATCAGGAACTGACACTCTGGACTAAGCTTCAGTGGTGAACAAGGAACAGAATGAAGTAACAATTCAAGGGCTGGGGTCCTAGGAATGGGCCTAAGCTGGTCTCCTGGGGGCACTTAAGAGTTCAGTAAGTTAGGGGACTCTAAACATTCTGATTTCCGTCTGTCACACATGAATTGCATGACTTTGTGGGCGTTACTTAACTTCTCTGACTCTGGCGCTGTTTGCATCTGTAAAATGGGTAGGCATCACCTTACTTATTTTTCAGAGGCTTTGTTAGAAGTGAGAACTTTTCGCACTGCAGCTGTAATGCCTGACAGAGGGCGGCCACTCACAAGCATTTTGTTGAATGAATAACAGGTGGAAAATATCCAGCTCAGGGCCTGACCTACTGAAAGTTCTCAATTAAATTAAAGTTTTACTAATGAGGAAAGTTCTGAGAACTGCTCAGCTATCATGTGTGTGAAAGGCTACAAGTCTCTCAGTCAAGGAAGAAAAGGGACCTGTACCGTAAAACATTTTTCTCGCTCTTGACCAAGGTTAGGGCCCTTCAGGGTCCTACTCCCACTAAGACTGAAACTTTGCACCAGTCGGAAAGAGAGGTGAATTCTAACATCCATCAAGAACGGCATAGGTGAGATTTGTTCCTTTTTGTTGCCAGGAACCGAAACAATACAGTTTACAAGACAGAACATTTTCCACTTATCTGCTACACACACTTAACATTTTCTATTTTGGTCCATTATTCATCTATAATTATTCTTTTTTGCAGAGTTGAGAAATCCTAGCAGGAGGTTACATGGCTCAAAGAATGAATTCTTCCCTGAACAAGGAAAATTGGAAAAAATACAAGCCCCAAAGGGGCACATGCCTTCCCATTTCCTGAGGCACACTAAGACGTCTACAATTAGCTCAGTTTCTAATAGTTTCCACAGCTCTGCTACTGGGCATATCTCACTTTTCCACCATGTGCCTGGTAAGCATTGCCTAAATCTATAATCTCTCTCTTACCCTTCTGGGCCCTTATCGCCACCTCTTTCCTAATTGTAGGGGGCAAGGAGTGAGTTGGAACTTCCTTTAAAGACTTGCATTTCTCTTTCATTCTGACATTTCCCTGATGTCTCTTTCCTTGTTCCTTTCATACCTTCCTGGAAGGTCTTCCATTCCCCAGCAGCTGGCTGTCTGGGTTGATACTGTTCTGAGCGTGGACACACAAACCATGCCCTCAAACACCCTCTCTAGCCTCACTTCCTGTTGTCCTCTCAGGAGTACAGGCGATGTTGTAGACCATGACTACAAAGATAACAAATATTTTCCCCCAAATACAGTCATTCCACTCTTACCACTTCCCTTTGGCCCAAGTGGATAAATTAAACTTAATCATTGTGTGACTGACCACCACTTAGAGCACCTCTTCCCCCTAAATGTGATTTGCCAAGAATATTCAGGACCCACCAGGGAAGGACAGACAGCACAACTTCACTGTGGTATTAAATAGCATGTGATGTAGTGGAAAACACATGGATTCTCACATCAAGAAAAATTTGATCCAAATCCTTCATCTGCCTTTTGACTATGTAAACTTGAGCAAAATAGATAATCTCTCTTAGGCTCCGTTTCCTTATTTGTAAAATAAGGATAATGATACCTAACTTTTAGGGTTGTTGAGAGGATTAAATGAATTACTGATTTAAAATGATCTTAGGGACACGTGGGTGACTCAGTCGGTTCAGCGTCCGACTTCGGCTCAGGCTATGATCTCACAGCTTGTGGGTTCGAACCCTGTATCGGGCTCTGTGCTGACAGCTCAGAGCCTGAAGTCTGCTTCCAATTCTGTCTCCCTCTCTCTCTGCCCCTCCCCCGCTTGCACTCTTTCTCTCTCAAAAATACACAAACATTAAAAAAATGATCTTAGAACCTGTTTAGTACATAATTAGCTCTCAATATGTTATCTATTGTTATGTCTGTCTTTTCATCCTCAAATTGTCTATCACTGTCTAGTCAAGATAGGCCCAGAGCTCTCCAATGGTGAGAGTTCTACCAGGTATATCTCAAGGAACCCACCTTCCCCACACACATCTTGTCCCCCTTTGAGGACAATTCCACAATAAGAAATTCACTTCTTTGACCTAGATTTGATTACTAAGCTTCTTTTAAAACACACATGTTCCTGGGAAGGGCAATATATTATGCCAATAAATAGTAACATCTACCATTTGCGAAGAGACACATTCTAGTTAATTGTGACATTTCGTATCTCAGCGTGTTTAACAATTCATAAGGTAAACCTTATCCCTACTGACATTTTGGCCTATGGTGATAATCAGGGCAAAGATGGATAGGAAGTCACCTAGTCAAGTTTCTTTCTTTCTTTTTCTTTCTTTCTTTCTTTCTTTCTTTCTTTCTTTCTTTCTTTCTTTCTCTCTCTCTCTCTCTCTTTCTTTCCTTTCTCTCCTCTCTTTCTTTTTCTCTTTCTTTCATAAAAGCAACGATGAAATAGAAACAATCTGAGATATTGATAGACAGGCTAAGAATATACAAAATAAGCATAAACTGGGTTCACAGAGATGCCCTTTCTAAGGTGGGCTCTGACCTTAGAAACAGTATTTCTGAGGAACTCAGTAACTGTCCCATGAGATCTTGTCTCTTGAGGACTCGTAATGGCGGTGACGGGTTTGGTAAATGTAAATGAAGGTACCGACAAGTTGGCAACAATGCAACTATATATAAAGGGATATATAAACTACTGAGTGGGGGGTTAAGTGGGGGGGGGTGGATTCTTGTTTGTTGGCAAGAGTGGAATGGGACAGAACCCTAGCGGAAGTTTGGAGCTTTATCCCAGGGCTCAGATGTCTATTTGCTGACTAGAACATGTACCACCTCCCATAATCATCATGCAGTCACGTTTCCTGAGTGACTTTTTGTATTGCATAGTTAGCTTGATCTAAAATAGAAGCAACAAGAACAGACGCTCCAGAATCAGAGAGATCTAGCCTGACATCACAACTCTGTTGTGACCACGTAACTTGTTCTGTGACCGTGGCTAAGTTATTTGATTTCTCTGAGCCCCACATCCATTACCTGTGAGTACATTACAACAGTCACTGCACAAGGTCATGTGACAATTAAATCAGGGAACCCAATTGAAGAGAAGCAGTTGATGTTCAATAAGTGTTACTTATTATTATGATGATTTTTATCACGGAGACATCTCTAAACTGTGAGCTACTGGAGGGGAGAGACTGTGTCTTCTTTAGCTTCATATCCCTGAAGTCTATTGTACAGTCATGCTCAATAAATGAATGTTGACTGCTGTTTAAACTAACAAACCTTGAGAAAAGTGTTTCTCCTGTGCCAAAAAAAAAAGTTGCAGCGTGATAGAAGAAACAAGCAGACATTGCATGTCTGCAGTAGCAAATGGTGCATTTAATAAGTGGAATGTCATCTTTAGTCAATGCCTCTCTAGCTGCTTTGCCTTTTACTCATCATTTACGCAAAACGAAAAGCACAGTCCCTATTTTCAGTGATGAACATACGCAAGCTGTCAGATACGGAAAAAAAAAATGACCTAGATTATGGGAAGACAGCTCCGTCCTGAGTTTGAGTGGAAATGATCCCACAGCAGACACTCCACACACCCATCTCAAGCTCACACCGCTTGCCCAAATTCTGCACATGTGTTCTTAAACCGTTTGCCAGGTTTGCTCAAGAAGAAAGCAGAACATATCACTCATTGCTGCTCATCAGTGTTACTAGATTTCTTTACTTCTCTGGACATGATGAAGCAAAGGGAATGTGTCAGCATTCTCTGCTTCACTGATAAGCAGAAATGATTCTATATTCAAGAAATCGTGAATTCTTAAGAAGATCTTGAAGAAGAGTACATCTCTCATTATTTGAAAGGGAATTCCTGTGGACTGGGAATCTGGCCTTGGGTGATTTTTTGTGGTTCACTGAGTGAGTCAAGATTAGGTTGCAAAATCCACCAACAATAAATAGTAGCACTGTCCTAAGGCTGGAGACACACTGATTTGAAAATGCAAATTAAAATAGCATAGTCAAGAACTGGACTGTGTGATTTCACTGAACAACTTTCTTGCCTATTTGAACCTATAGTGCACTCAGGTTCCGCACACATGTGTTGCTCTCAGATTTAACCTTTTAGGTCTGCAAGAAAAAGGTGAGGAAAAGCAAAAATTATGCACGTACACTATAGAGATACATATTTTAAAATAACAACTTTAATTAATTTACACTTATTCTTTAAAAATATACATGGTATCCATAAAGAACAATGATAGCACACAGAATCCTGGATATGCAGCTGTAGCAAAGGAGTAGATGGATGGTTAAGCAGGTAACAGATGTGGTATGTCCGATGTCTGAGAAGAAAGGGCCACACTGTTTGCAACAACTTCTGGTATTGCCAGTTTATGATAGTGCCCGTGTATGTGTATCAAACAAACAAAAAGAGAGAGAAAGGGGAAAAATGATTAAAATGAAGTTCTTATTTTTTTCTGCTAGAAAACAAAGCATTATTTTTGCTTGGATTATTAGCTGTGTATCTCAAAGCCAAGTCGTGTTCTAACAATATCCCTGTAATTAGAAACACACGTATCTGCATACGTTACTGCCAAAGTACGTAGGTATTTTACTGGCATTAGTAATCAGCATACGGCAGGAAAAGCACTGCCAATAGGCCGAAGGCTTCACAGTGTCGGGACCATAGTGGTAAAAGGAGGTCGTGACTCTGTATGATGAGGCAGAGACGTGGTCCTAGGAAACCAGAATCTCAAACACTTACCTTCTTGTTTTAGTCCATTTCGCCAAGCCTGAAGCCATTGTTGCTTCTGGCCGATTCCCCCGGTTGGGTCCCGTCACTCTACAAAACAAACAGAAGAGAAACTCTGGATAAATATCCTTATGTATCCCTAATCCTATTCATATTGTAAAACATACAGCTTATTACTTTGTCTTGGAAAAAAAAAATACCACATTTCATTCCACCCTCAGATCGCTAAGGTCCAGCATTACTATACTGACTTGTATAAGGTTAGATCCTGGTGTTGATGCAGCCAATGTTTATTTACAAAAACACATCGGAAGTAATAAACCAGTTTCCGTATGGAATACTAATCTATGCTTTCCAATAGTGGACAAAATATGACTAGGTCCTATCGCAAAAGCAAAACAAAAACAAACAACTTACCTGGAATGAGAGTATCTGTAGAAATTTCTCTAAGTCTTGAACCAACTGCCCCATATATAAGGCAGATCCAACATAAAGACATCTTCAGGTGAGGTCAGGGGTCCAGCACAACCCTTACTGTTGCTGAAATAAAAGCTGGTTTTCCATCAGGGAGTGATACAATTATCAGGAATTACCAGGGTACTGTCATAAGCACAGATGCTGCAGACTTGCTGAGGAGTGATATCTCACCTCCTTGTACCTAGTTTTAGTAACTAGCTGGAGGAAACCAGCAGCTGACAGAGCAGGAGAAAGCTTTGGTCCTTTTGGTGAAGAGTGTACTCCTTTGTTGCATCAGTGTGAAACCCTTAAGCAGGAAAACCTATAGTTCTATGGGTGGTGATAGTCCTAAAATGGGTCATCCATTTTCAGCCTATGGTTGAAATCAACTAATAAGGTCAGACAACACATCCCAACAATGAGACCCCTTCTTTAGAACTAGTGAAGCTGATTTGCTATAAACACTGTTTCCAGGCTCGTTTTAAAGGGGGATCTTAAGAAGAAAAAAACTCACTCAAATAAAGCAATGACACCTGAGTTGGATGGAGAGGTGGATTTCATTACCACTCATCCAGACCTTGCTTCCCTTCCCGGGGTTGGAACTGTATTTTCCCAAAGGCACTGAAGTCAGATTTGGATTGACTTGTTCTGCCACTGAAATGGACATGGGAAGGGAAGTGACTCGTATTATATCCAGACAGAAACTTAAGCCATAGTTTGTTCTATGACCAAGGTCTACTTTTGTCTTTGCCTTTGCCATAACAGACACCAATATCAAAAGAGACTCCTCCATCACTGTGGGTCGCATATAGGTATTGACATGGAGCAGAACCACTTGCTAATACTCATTGAGCAGATAGTGTATTGAAAAATGAATCTTGGTTGTTGTAAACTGCCAAGACTTTGGGGGTAATTTTGTTGCCACGGAACAATCTAGCCTATCCCAGCTGAAACAGATAACAACTTGGAAGAAAATAATTGTGTGGTGGAAACTGTCCCTGTTCACATTGTATTTATAAGCTACCCAACCTAAGTAATTAAACATTTGTCAATTTCCTGGATGTTGAGCATCTTCTTTCCCCAACAGATAACGGAAAGAGAGCTCATCTTATCTCACACGTTAGAACTATCCTATAACCAGTTGATAAACTGTGATTTGCCTCATCATGTGATTTAAAGCGGAATTGCTCAACTTTTTTCTTTATTGCTGAAGGAGCTACCAAACTGAAGGTAGTCAAACAGATTGAAAACAGGTCAACCAAAATGCTGTTACCCCCAAAATGCACATGCAAGAAAATCTAATCATGCATGCAATAAAATCTGAAAGAATGATTGGCAAATTGACAAGGTTGGTGGTGCTAAACAGGCTTTGGCTTTTTGCCTTGCTTACAGCTCCATTGCTACGGAGATCTGCCCGTGGACCACTGGAAGGCAGCCTCAGAGGCTCTATGACTTCACATCTCTAAAGATTTTTTTGAGTTGGTGAGAAAAGGCTCCAAGTGGCTGTGATCCCAGGGAAAATAATCAGGGCACCAGAAAACCAGAAAGATCACTAAGTGAAGGGGGAGAAGACTGTGCATTCAATGCCATTTCCAAAGAAATAGATAGATTTAATTATTTCCTTGTGGTTTTCCAGGGAAAACGATGTATCAGAAAACAGCGTGGTAGGAAAAAGTAACACACTAACATCACAATGGTTTTTCTAGTTTTTCTTTAGGCTTAAAGAGTTAAAATTACACCAGATGTGGAAACACAACAGATGGATGCATTTTGATGACTTATAATGTTGGATAATAAAATGACCTAAGACTCTATTTAGAGAAATAGAACAGCCACACTTGGGCTGTTTACAGATTTAGAAATATCATGATAAGCAAATGTAGGCAGTTCAAAGGAATTATAAAAAAAAAAAAGGACAAGTGGATAAATAATGATCTGATGTTGTTGCGAAAACATAGTATAACTCCTGCATTGTTAATATAAACACAGATGACCTTTGCATTTGCTCAGCTTTCGTCTTCAAGACAGGAAACAGCAACTGATCTTTATCGGGAAAGTAGAATCTTCCACTTGCTTCTGCTGTGCTGACATTATGGTGTATGTCAGAGCATAGCAATGTCACTATCTCTTCAAAGCACATGCTGAAAGCCAGATAGGCGCTTGAAAGAGAAGCTTATCCTGGGCATAGGCTTTGTGTGTTGCCGAGACAGCATGGCCAGTGTCACAGTGCAGGATGGCAGGGTGCATGCGTGGGGTATGGAGTTGGGGGCGGGATGGTGATCAGTGAGAGAAGGGCCCTGTGACTACATTTTCCATGTACATATCCATCAATTCATCCTTTTCACAAGCTTCAGTATCCTCCAGGGGAATGTTTACCACTTGACAGACAAACAAATACACCAAAGAGCAATTGTTTCGTGCATGAGGGTAGCTAGTGAGTCCTATATTCTGGGCATACTATGAACTCAAACACTCACAAAGGATTGTTTATGAATTACACAATATTTTGCGTCAGTAGAGTTTCAAACATCTGAACTATTTTTTTCTCCAGTTCTGATAACAATGGATTTGGGGTTTTTTTTGTTTTTTTTTTTTTTTTAGTTTTTTTTTTTTCTTTACAGTGTGCACATAATCATCAACACATTCATCACCAATACAACATTTTAAAAATCCATGCAGGTAGTTTGCTGCAACCTACGGTGACTGGTGAACATTCTCTTTTATTTCTGCTCCAGATATCTGCACAGTTGATATTTCTCCCTAAATAAAATCACCAAAATTGACCTTGTATTTCTTGCTGCATGGTCCGTTTGGTCTGGGCTCCAAAACAGATCCTCTCAATATGGAATAAATTCTTCTTGCTCTTACTTATTACATTTTTCTCACCTACCATAATACTTGCAGAAGACACCTTTATTTTATGTTTCTCCATAGCCACTGTATACAGTTATAATGCTGTTTCCTTAGACCCAGGGTGGGATGATTTTTCTTAGGCTTTACCCACTGTAACCTGGCCAGAGAAACCATTTCTTGAGAAAGGGATTCTACCAACAAGAATGATGGTGCCAGGGTCATTCTCCTTACTATTCCAAGTAAATAAACTCACACATACTTTTTTCTTAAGCTGTCAGTCTTTCTGTTATGCGCCCTTAAGTGGTTTAAACTTTACATGCTGATACCAGCCACTACCTATTTAATCGGCACCAATGCCACTGTAATCTAACTTAAGGGTTGACAAATTTTTTCTGTAAAAAGTCAGACAGTACATATTTTCAGCTTTGTGGGCAATATGGTCTCTGTTGCAATTAAACAGCTCTGCCAATGTAGCATGAAAGCAGCCAGAGATGTAATAACTGGGTATGTTCCAATAAAACTTTATTTACAAAAACAGATTGAGAGGCGTGGTTTGGCTGGTTACCTGTAGTTTGTCGACTCCTGATCCAAAACAAACAGACACCCTTAGTCATACTAACAATTTGTAAATCAGATTCTTATCCTGGTGAAATCACACTCCCTGATAGCCTTCCTTAAGAAGGCCATAGGCTTATTTAAGAAACATAAAAATGCAATATGGTATATTTGAAAGAGCCTAAAAGTTGTTATCACAAGGGGGGAAAACATTTTCTTTCCTTCTTTCTTGTATCTACATGAGATTATGGATGTGATTAAACTTATTGTGGTAATCATTTTGCTATTATATGTAGGTCAAGACATTGTGCTGTGCACTCTGAACTTATATAGTCAATTGCGGTTCAGTAAAACTGGGGAAAAACCAATATGGAGACATAATTACTACTTATTAAGCAGGAATCTATGAACATGGATATTCCAACCTCTCCCTCTCCAAGGCACTTGTTCTATGAATATTGGCAAATGCTACCCCTAAGAAGATGCTTTTGGGTGTTTTCTTTTACTCTTTTCTCAGCTCAGATCGTATCATCCCATTTCTGTCTTTCACATTCAGTAGCACCTGTCTAACCAAGATGAGCTAGAGAAATGTTTCTGATATATAGAAAATCATAGAAACATAAAGCCATAGAGGGCTTAAATCAGAACGATGGCCACCTTTTAAAGAACATCTACAATGCCAAATATTATCCAGGAACAATCATTATCTCGCGTACCTTCACTATATCTTATAGATGAGGAAACTAATGTTCAAATACGTTAATTGAATCGCTTAAGAGTCTAAAACATAGAGGCAGATCTGGGACTTCAACCAAGTCTCCTGACTCACTCTAACATGATCTTTGCACCAAAGTTAGAAGATCTCATCTTGCTCTTTGTTTACCAGATTTTCCGGATCCCTCACCACAAAACTGACAATCGGTGCTTTTGCTCTAATTGAACCCGAAAAAGAATACCTTTAATTAACGTTTAGTATGAGGATACTTTGGGAAGCCATAGTGAAGTGTATTGAGCTAAAGGCTGGAGGAGGCAGCTGGTAATGATACATTACTAGCTGGCTGGCCTGGTACTCTCGAGACCCAGGGCTCTCGAGACCCAGGGCCAGGACTTTCCAGCATGTTGTACTCACACCGGTCCTTCATTACAAAGTTAGTATAATGTATCGTAGATGCCACAAATGGAGAAAGGAAGGGGAAACAAAGGACAGAAGCTGAAGGAACAGCCTAAAGAAGACAGTGCTCACTCTTAGTCATAGAAAAGAATTTGAGAAACCAAGAGGAGAGCATATGGCATATTGGTCTATGGGTATACTGCCCAGATCCAACTGACAAGGTCAGCTGTATATACCAGGGTTGGTGCTTGATAGTAATCTGGAAAGAGGGCTTAGGAACTGGGCAGAAGTCATACTCTTCTAGAATTCCAAATACCAGGTTTCCAATTACTGGCTGATGAGAATTTTCTCATTCCTCATTATTCTACTACCTGAAAGGAATGTGAGGAAAACGTGTGATGGCAGGGTTCAAAACTGGTGAGTTGACAACCAGTCAGAAAACTTTGGGTAGATTGACTTTCCAGAACAGTAACCCACAGTAAACCAATCATGGGTGTCTTAGGAAAACCAGATTTAAAGCACATATCTGAAAACAATATTTTATTTTATTTATTTTTTTTTTTAATTTTTTTTTTTTTTAAAAATTTTTTTTTTCAACGTTTATTTATTTTTGGGACAGAGAGAGACAGAGCATGAACGGGGGAGGGGCAGAGAGAGAGGGAGACACAGAATCAGAAACAGGCTCCAGGCTCTGAGCCATCAGCCCAGAGCCTGACGCGGGGCTCGAACTCCCGGACCGCGAGATCGTGACCTGGCTGAAGTCGGACGCTTAACCGACTGCGCCACCCAGGCGCCCCTGAAAACAATATTTTAAAAAAGAAAAATAAAAAAATACTGGCATGTGTGTATGTGTGTGTGTGTGTGTGTGTGTGTGTGTGTGTGTGTTGAGGGGTTGGCCTCTGGCACAGGCAGAAGAGGTGAAAGTCCTGACTTTTGTATCAGGATAGTGCTAACTCTGTATCTCTGACTTACTTGAATCTTTGCCCAAACATGTGTTTGCTTTCATGTAGACCAGGCCTTGTAAATCTTGGCATAATCCGTCAGTGAAAAGAGAAATATGTTGCCTAGTTTGTGGCTCTGTAATAAAGATGAAATGCTTCTGATGGAGTGTGGGGTCTCTTCAATTACCTGTCCTGGAGACAATAACCTTTAAAGCACGTCAAAACTGTAAAAATATTACTGCTGATGGCAAAGGGATCAATACCTCCCAGTGACTCAAATGCCACAGGCCACCCAATGGGGCAATCTCAGTTGTAGCATTTGTTCGTCTTGAGCATGGCCCTTCTTTCATGGACAGGGAGCTAACAACTTGTACTGGGTCATTGAGGGCACCTCCAAAAGGCTTCCCAGATGGTCTAGCACATTGGAAGTGTAAATGAGAGAATAATTGAAGCCAGGTGAAAGTTTGGCTTCCTTTTCAAAACTACAGGAAAGTCTCATCATATCATCGTTGGTTATTACTCAGACTCAAACAGTGTGCTATGAGTTAAACCAGGTCCCCAGTGCATAAAAACTGCATTCATTTATAGTCTGATAGGCACGGCTAGAATGTAATGGAAAAGTTGTTAGACATTCCATTCCCCTATCAGTTTGGTGAAGATCAAAAACATCGACAATACCCAGTGTGGGCAAGGTTGGGGAGGAGCAGGAGCTCTATTACAGCATAGGCAGAAAGGAATCTGCTATGACCCTTCCGGTGGGTAGATGGGCAATATGATTAAAGATACAAGATCTCCAAATCTTCTGATTCAACAACTCCGCTCCCAGGGACCTAACACAGAGAGAAAATTGGCCCAATTCTCAAAGATGTATACATGAAGTTCATCAGAGCACTGTTTATGAGAGCAAAAATTATTATAAACACCTCAGTGTCCATCAACAGGAAATCGTTTAAATGGCTTAGCCAATAGGATTTACCACCCATGAAATACTTGCTGATAAAAGCAATATTGGTATTCATATTAACTGACAGGAGAAACCATCAATGATAAGGTTATTAATGGGGACTAGGATAGGAAAGGAACAAAGAACAAGTTGCAAAACAGCATATTTAACATGTATATGTAAAATGCACATAGAATGCCAACACAAGATGCTTCAGAGTAAGGAAATGTGCACTGATGCTTTACTTTTTTCATTCTACTCTTCATGATGTGATTTCCCATGTATTCACATTAATCTTCGTTATCAGCAAAAATTAATACAACACACAATCAGTTTAGGTGTTTTTCCTCTCTCCTAGCACCTGCCTGATAAAGATGTCCCACTGCACATGTTCAATGATTTGCATTTTCCCAAGGCAAGTGCCATCACAAAGCACAGGCACACAGGAAGAAGGAAAGCTTTGAGTCTGTGGTCTGCACTGCATTAGCTACTCTAAAGATAGAGGAATCAATAACTAGGCTCTAATAGCTTATTAATCATCACTCTGAACTTAGGTTTCGCTTTTATAAAATAATCTTGGAACGGTAATAGCCCTGCTGCTTCACATTGCTTTTCTTTCTGAGGGCTTTATGAACATGACCTCACTCATCATGCGGTATGCCTGTCAGCTCTAGCTGCCGGCAATTACCTTCCAGTTTAAAGATAGAAGCTCCAGGATCAGAGAGGGGTAAGACATTGGCCAGGACCTGCAAATGCTATGCCAAAAGTGGACAAGTAAAATCTTTATTTTTCTGCCTTTGGTCACTGTTCTATGATCGATATTTTCCATTTGTTGATCCACTGACCAAGGGGTCAACTTTTGAGCAGCTGACATTTGGTTCCTTCCCTATCTTACTCCTCAAAAATAGTCATTTTGATTCAGATCAAATCCTCCCTTCCTCTTTGTCAATTTTGGGGTTCACAGTAAAGGATTTAGTCAGGTCTGGTTTGGTTTGGGGAAAACGGTTGCACCGCACATAATATATTCAAAAGATGAGCAAAGGCATCTGGTAATGTAATCGTGAGGGTCAGAAAGTCCCCATGTGGGTTAAAACTTGACAAATTCTTACATACCAGCAGTCCCATTTGTAGCTGGGGGTTGGAAAAAGAACAAGTACAGTCACCTATCAATCAAGTGGCAGAAACTAAAGGATGGAGGGCATGTGTATGGAGCATTTTGATGTTGAGGCCATGACTAGAGATGCCCACACCTTTTCCTCTGCAACTCTAGGCAAGACACCCGAATAAAGCCAGTAGCAGAAAATGTACTGGATCTTCAAGCAGAAATATGAAAAAGAGAGAACAATAACATGAGAGAACAATAACCCCAAACAACCTCTTTCTTCCAAGGGGAAGTGAACCCACAACTTTCATTAAATACAAGAGAACACGACGCATCCCACAGGGAACCACATGCTCCTTGCCTCTGTCTGATGATTGTTTGATGCTGAAAGTTATCTGTGGGCATCCTATTAGCTGGACCTAAACACAGAGAGCACAAGCAGTGACATGGGCTCTAGGCTGTGACCCTTATAAGAGGATCACCCTCCCGAGGCAAGAATTACCTGTCATTGACCAACTGTGTAAAGTGTCCCTGTGGGGTTTTCATGCTTTTATCTGTTTATCAGGATTAATAAAATAGAAGGATTTTATTAATTCGGTATTAACAGGGTATGAAGAGATGATAAGGATTTACTCCACAGATTTTCAACACGGTGGAGAGAGATAAACAATGTTCAGTTTGCATCTATGTAAAAGAAAAGCCAAGCCTTATTGTAGTTATTCTAACTTATTTTTACCTCAGCTTGCAGTGTTACTGGAATTGGCACTTTAAAAATCCTTTGAGTTCTCCAAAAGACAAACATGACCTGTATGAAAAGAAGAGTCTAACTATTACTACTGAAGATGCATAGTTTCAGCTAATTCAAATATATTTAGAATGAACTTTAAACTTGATTCTCTGTCCCAATCATCTTTCCCCTGGATCCATTATCTTTCCTGCCTAAAGGTATTTAGGGAGTATCTTTAAATACTTGGGTATTTAAATACTTGGTCAAACAGAATGAACTGACTGGGGTTCTAGTTCTATTTCGTCTTAATGTTTATTTATTTTTGAGAGAGAGCATGACCAGGGGAGGTGCAAACAGAGAGGATCTGAAGCAGGCTCTGTACTGATAGCAGAGAGTGTGATGCAGGGCTCGAACTCACAAACTGTGAGATCACGACCTGAGCCGACGTTGGACGCTCAACTGGCGCCCCAAGTCTAGTTCTATTTTTTTACAAATGTAGCCCAGTCACCCGTGATTCCTCTTAGAATAAGGCAGTGATGTAGAAAACACATTGTATTAGCCATTGTTTCATTGACTGTTTTAGAGAACATATTCACCAACTAAAGAGCATTAGCTTGTCTACCATATAAATGGGAAACCCAATTCCAGCATGCTCTGCAGAACAGTATGTAGATACTAACAGGGTCAAGTGCCCCAAGATCTCAACATTTATAGTCCCTAGAGTTGAAATGGAGCTGTGAACTGAAAGTTGCCCTTTATCACTCTTACTTTTGCTTATCCAAGGTAAACACTAATTCCATTGTGTATTTATACAAATACACACCTTTTAATTTAAATTTAAATTTAATTTAAATTTAAATTTAATTTAAAGTTCCCACTTTTTAATTCTGATCCTTAAAAAAGCTCTAAGAAATTCATCTCTCAAGTGCTGAAACATATCCTCAAATAACACAACCATACAATGTCCCACAACTATTTCTGTGTTGAGGACATCACAACATTTCAGGAAAAGAAGCACATTGGATGTACACATTAAATTGTAACATGTGTTCTGTGTTAATAAATGTTGAAATATGAAGAGTCCATCTCAGAATCAAGGAAATGTAGTGCCCAATAAATTTTGACATGAATGATACGAAAACATTTCATCTTCAAATGTCCATACTGCTCAACTGAACTAAAACGCTGTCTTTTACGAACAGTTTTAGATAATGAAAACTGGTTCTTAACATGTATAATTACTGATGAATCAACAGCTTTACATTCAATGCACTTCAACTTGAACAATAACTATTTGTATATGTATGTATTTCCATCTGATGATCTGTTACATTTGGGGGAACTTTACTTAAGAAGATATCTTACAGACTTTTTCTTTTAATAACTCTAAAACTGCCCTGTCTCAGTCACCAGTGGCTACTGAGAACTTGATATGTGGCTAGTCCAAACTCACATGTGCTGTGTCAAGCACGTGAGATTTCAAAGACTTAATGCTAAGAAAGAATGTACATTTTTTATACAGATGACATGTTAGAATGACAATGTTTCGGGTATACTGGGTTAAGTGGGATATATTATTAAAATTAATTTGGCTTGTTTCACTTCACCTTTTTAAATGTGGCTATTAAAATTTTCTTAATTATGTATGTGACTCACATCATATTTTTATTGGACAGCATTCGTCTAGAAGAATTTGATTAGCACTTAAGTACTTTGCAGATGACAGATTTCTTATTCAGATCCGATAACTGCAATACTGTTAAGCATTATAAACAAATACTGCTCTTGTTTTTAAGTGCTTCAAAAACATTTAGTATGAGGCTCTTAACTTCCAGAAAAGATGCCTATATCCCTTTTTCCCGTACTTTCTCTACCAGCTTTGGTTAACATGAAATAATCACTAGGATTTGTCTTGAAGCTATTATTTTAGTTTTTCAAGATACGTACAATAGAGTTGATTTGGAAAAGGTGCACAGAAAAACATACCAATGACGAATAATAAATATTGTGCTGAATATACTTTCCTGATCACAAAAGGGAAAGATAAACACTATTACAATGGTAAAGAGAAAATTTTCTAAGAGGAATGGCATCAGAACAACTTCTCCACAAAGTATTTTAGCAAAAAATTAACTCCTGAGGTGAAGGATGTATATAGCTTCTTCCATGTTCTTTCCCATAGCTAGAACAGATCTTGAGAATATCACAAGTTCTCTAAAAGACCAAGAAAGCAAGTTCAGTTAAACTGAACTAAACATCATATATCAGATGGGGAGATGTGTGAAAGGGTGTATCACTGAAATGTTCTACGTAACCATTGGACACAAAAACAATTTCCTCAAGTCTCCTGTAGATCTGTACGTATGTTAATATTGTTAGAGTTGCTATGACACCAGACAGATCTTCCAGCTTTACCCTCAATGTACATTTCTTTCTATAATATTCTCCAAAAAACTGAGAACTGCCTCCTTCACGATGTCATGAAAGGTCTTCTATTTAGCTGCTTCCTGTTACCAATACTTGCTGTAGTGTTCTAATATGTATTAAATTGGGGAGAGTTCCCACTTCCACTGCCAATTACCCAAGAGCATGCTTGATCAACACTCACATGCTGTTTAGTTACCTGAGAGTGACTAATCATGGAGCAGCTGATGCTAGTGCTGTTTCTTTCGTCCTCATTTACATCTCGAGTAGAAGGCACACCCTGACAGACTGAGCTGCTCAAGATGGTGTTTTTCTAGTAATTTTAATAGTGTTTCTGCATCCTGTCACACTGTCCAACTACTCTGCAAGCCAAGACCTTTCCCTTTTCACCTCAATAGAGGCAGAGATTCATTTGCATGACTTAAAATCTCACACCAGAATATTCATATTCAAAATCATCTGGCAGGCTTGTTAAACCACAGACGGCTAGGTCCCCACCCGAGTTTCTGATTCAGGAGGTCTGGGGTAAGGCCAAAGGATTTGCATTTCTAACAAGTTCCCAGGTGATGATGCTACTGGTAGTTAGAAGGCTACATTTGAAAACCAAAGTCTTTGATATCTATCCTATATACCACTCCCAGATATACCCTCAGAAAATGATCAAAGGGAAGGGAAAGGAAGGGAAGAGGAAAGGAGGGAGGGAAGGAAGGACAAAAGGAAGGGAAGGGAAGGGAAGGGAAGGGAAGGGAAGGGAAGGGAAGGGAAGGGAAGGGAAGGGAAGGGAAGGGAGGAAGGAAGGAAGGAAGGAAGGAAGGAAGGAAGGAAGGAAGGAAGGGGGAAGGAAGGGAGGGAAGGAAGGGAGGAAGAAAACAAGAAAGCAAGGGAGGGAGGAAAGAAGGAAGGGAGAAAAGGGAAGAAGGAAGGGAGAAAAGGAAGGAAGAAAAAGAGGGGGGAAGGAAGAGAAGAAAGGAGGGAAGGAGGAAGGAAGGGAGGAAAGAAGGGAAGAAAGTAGGAAGGGAGGAAGGGAAGGGGAAAAGAAGGAAGAAAAGGAGGGAAGGAAGGTAGGTAGGTAGGAAGGAAAGAAGGGAAGGAGGAAGGGAGGTAAGAAGGGAAAGAAGGAAGGAGGGAGGAAGGGAGGAAGGAAGGGAAGGAAGGGAGGGATGGAAGGTAGGTAGGAAGGAGAGAAAGGAAGGAGGAAGGGAGAGAAGGAAGGAAGAGAAGGAAGGGAGAGGGGAGGGAGGGGGAAGGGAGGAAGGAAGGAAAGAAAAGAAAAGGGAGGTGACTGACAAGTAGGGGGGAAGAAGGAAGGAAGGAAGGGAGAAGACAATTATTAAAGTATTATTAGAGTCTGGTACCACTCTCATGTCAAACACACTTTATGTAACTAAGGTTATTTAGTACTCTTGACAATACAAAGATAGGTATTATTATATACTTTTCCAGATGATGGATATGAGGCTTAAAATGGATAAATAACTATCCAAAAGATCATATAATTGATACAACAGTCATGATGTGAGCCCAAGTAGGCTGATTTCAGAGCCCTCACCATGATGCTGTGCTGATGGTTTAGCAGCTTAGTCATGAACGTGTCTAGAGGATGTATCGTTATCCTGATCCCTGCCTCCTTGGAGAGCACAGTGCAGTCTCTGCTGCAGGGCTGAGCATGCAGCAACCTCCAGAAACTGAAATTAAATAATGAGGTTTGTACAAAGGGCCTGCTTAGGATTTCCCTGATAACGTGTACTTGGCCAGCCAGAGTTTTCAATAGGGTGAGCGATTTTAAGGGATCGGATGCAAAAACTTTGGATTGTAATGCAGGGATTCAGTCAAATAAGGATGAAGGTTGGGGGCAGAAGGATGTGAAGAAAATTAAAAAGAAAAACTAAGGTGGAGAATATTGAAGTAAATCTGGAAACGGGTATATACGTAAGGGGAAAGGTTAGGGAATTGGCAATCATTTCTACAAATTTTACATGGAATTAAATATTCATGCTCATATATTGTTTTCCTGTTAGAACTACCAGCAAGTCTTCCAGAGAATAAACATGGGGCTAATTGCTCCCTTCATATTGTAAACATGATGATTCACAAAAAATGAGAAAGCAAGAAAAGAATTACTGAAAAAAATGCCAAATTAAAAAAAAATCAAAAAAACATACATTGATTGTAATTTGGGCATTTTGCAAACTCTTTCCCTTCACATCTCCTGTTATACAGTAACATCTGCCTTTTTTAAAAAAGTTTATTTTTTTATTTTGAGAGAGAGAGAGAGAGAGAGAGAGAGAGAGAGAGCGCTGCACCATCAACACAGAGCCTGATGCAGGGCTTGAACTCACCAACTGTGAGATTGCGACCTGAGCCAAAACCAAAAGTTGGACGCTTAACCGACTGAGCCACCCAGGCGCCCCAACATCTGACTTTTTAAGAACATATTCCCCACAGAAATACACTCTAGAAAAGAGTTCCAACAAAGAAGAGTTCTGTACACTTTTTTCAAATAGATGCCTTAATTTGGTGAAGAGCATATGATTGATCTTAGTTTATCCACTATGGAGTGAATGGGGGCACAGGTGTATAACCCATCAAGTCTATCCTGCAGCAGGGAGGTTTTCCTCTTACCTTTCTCCTGCTATCTAGCTGTCCTTTCCAATAATAAATAATACCTATGTTGCCAGGGTTCAGGAGAGGTAAAACAGGGGAGTTAATTATAAACCCAAAGGTTTCAAGACATTTGTGCTCAGCCCAATTTGAACCCAGAGGGGATGTGAGGTGAGGCATGGTCTATTCTTACAGGTGGAAGTCCTAAATGTTCCTGGCCATCAATGCCTTGGGGGACTCAGAGTGCCTGAATTAGTTTCAAGACCCTTGGACATGTTGGCATTGTTGGCTCAGTCCATTGATGCTTTGCTCTTCGTTTGTCTGCATTAAGGTTAGAGCCGAAATGCCACAAAAACACAAGATCCATGTGTTCAGCTCAAAGCTGACTCAACTGATTCAGACCACCTCAATTCAAAGTGGAAGTAAGGCATTTGCCCTCCTCTGCTTAATAGGGCAATACCTTCCCCCAGCATATTTTCCCGTTTCTTGCCATTTCTTACATTCTAAGTACCGATTTCATAGAACAAGGTTGTAAAGGCTATGGACCATCACTAACTTGGGTTGCTCTTCCAGCTCATGAGGCAGAGGTATTGGGTTGCAGGTTTTAATATCCAACAGGGATCATGACAGAGATGCCTGCAAAACATACCCTCCCACATCACCTCTGCCATACAGAGAAAGGAATGCTTCAGGGACTACTTTGGCAGGGATGTTTTATTTTTGAAACCACCTAAATCTGATTTTGCTTCTTTTTGTGGTAGTTCATTTCTTCTTGTACCAGGATAATATTCACAATTCGCCTGAAAAACAGATTTTTGAACACTGATTCCATTGTAAGCCATTTTTCAGAATTTTAGGATCACATAATGCCAGAGTTCCACAAAATACTTGCTTTCAAACAAAATTGCATACAGAAGCCCAGTATGCAACAGGTAAATGTTAACGTGCTTTGGTTCAAGCCAGGTCAGGGAGTCCAGATTCTAATCCAAACCTGGCTCCCAGGAGACTTGTAAAGAACACTTAGGGCTTAGTAGTGCACAGTGAGAAAACCGGTGATCTCATCCAGGTGCTTCATTTCAGTGATGAGGCACCTAAGCTTAGCAGGTTTATTCCAAGGTCACATATGAAATTAGTGGCAGGGTATTAGAAACTAGGGCTTGTGCTTCAGCAAGCTCTCTCCACAACATAAGGCAGCCTGGTGAATGGGCAAGGTGTGTTTTCACATCTAAGAGTTGTCTGCGTGAGTGCATTGTTTTATTTTATTTATTATTTTTTTTAACTTTTTTTACAGTTTATTTTGAGAGAGAGGTGGGGGAGGGGCAGAGAGCTAGGAAGAAACAGAGAATTCCAAGCAGGCTCTACACTCTCAGCACAGAGCCCTATGTGGGGCTCAAACAAGAACCATGAGGTCATGACGTGAGCTGAAATCAAGAGTCAGATGCTTAACTGACTGAGCCACCCTGGTGCCCCCAGCATTATTTTAGAAAATAAACCAAAACTGCACTTCTTCTTGTCTTGGATCAAAGCATGGGAAACCCCCCACCTATGCAGAAATCATCCTGCACACCTTGACCACCTATGCACAGAAGAAAATGTACTATCTTGTCCTTTAGGAGTCACTGAAGCCTTTCGCTAAGGCAGTGAAGGACAACAGTAGGACTGATCTATGGTTGTCCCTTTCCTCTTCTGGTGTCCTTCTCTAAACACTCTGTTTTCCAAAATGACAGCCAGCTTATTTGCCCAACAGATCCATGCAAATGGAATAATGTAGAAAAAAGATTTAAAGGGTTACTGTTAACAAACTGATGGTTACCAGCGGGGAGGAGAGAGGGGGATGGGTGGAACACATGATGTGGATGAAGAATATACTTACCAGATGAGCGCTGAGTAATATACAGAATTGTTGAGTCACTATATTATACACCAGAAACTAATATAACACTGTATGTTAACTATACTGGAATTAAAATTAAAAACTTAAAATAAAAATAAAGGATTACTCTTTAGGAAACATATTTTCTAATTATCTTCACATTAAAGAAGTATTTTTATGGCCAAAGTTTCAGGCACTTCAGAAAGAAATGGGAGTTAAAATTTTTAAATAGTATTTACTATTTTCCTTCAAATTAAAAATTTTTAAAATGCATACTCAATATAGACAACTTCAAAAAAAAAGGAAAAATAAAAATTAGCCATATTTTCCAATCCAAAATATTCCTGCTAACATTTTTATATCCTTCCTTTCATAATTATAACACATTTACGTATACATTCTTTTTCTATATAAACAGGGGCTCTCCCGGATACACATTTTTCAAAAAAATGTTTTATTTAGAATGACTTTAGATTTACAGAAAAAAATTAGGAGAATAGTGGAAAGAATTCTCAGATACCCCACCCAGTTCCCCATATTATTAACATCTACATTAGTATAGTACATTCGTCACAATTAATGAGCCAATTTTGACATATTATTAACTAAAATCTATACTTCATTCAAATTTCTTTATTTTTGTTCACCCTTTCTGTGCCAGTTTAAGAGTAAAAGCATGTTACAAGTCTAAGAAAACATGACAACTAAATGCAATTCCAAGATCCCATCCAAAATACAACATGACATTTAGTCATTGTTTCCTTATGCCTGTAACATGCTTTTTATAGTCATACATGGTGAATGAATACATAGGTTAATGAATAGTCCTGGAGAGAGTCTACTATTCAGTAGTATTTCACTGAATAACTGTATCATAGATTATTTAACTATTGACCCATTATATAGCATTTTAGTTTTTTTTTTTTAAAGTTTTCACTATTATAAATGTTTTGGGATATATCATCATATGTACATATCCATGACTAATACTTAGGGCAAATTCTTAGAACTGGATGGCTAGGTCAAAGACTATGCACATGCTTAAGGCTTCTGGGACACACTAGGAGACAGTGTATCATAGAGAAAAAGCATGAAGACTCCAGAGTGACTTCAGACTCCTGCTGGACGCAGTGCGTAGCTTTGGGAACTTAACTAGTTTCAGTGTGGTTCCCTCATTTTTAAGACAGAGTAATAACAACCACAATAACAACAACAGAATCTACTTCAGAGGTTCTTTGTGGGGATTTCGTATAAACACATATAGGTATTAATCAGGGTCCCCCAGAGAAACAGAGCCAGGATGTGCATGTGCATGCATTCACTTAGAAAAAAATATATACAGGGGCGCCTGGGTGGCGCAGTCGGTTAAGCGTCCGACTTCAGCCAGGTCACGATCTCGCGGTCCGTGAGTTCGAGCCCCGCGTCGGGCTCTGGGCTGATGGCTCAGAGCCTGGAGCCTGTTTCCGATTCTGTGTCTCCCTCTCTCTCTGACCCTCCCCCGTTCATGCTCTGTCTCTCTCTGTCCCAAAAATAAATAAACGTTGAAAAAAAAAAAAAGAAAAAATATATACATATGATAAATTATAAGGAATTTGTCATGTGATTATGGAGGGTAAAAGATTCCCAAATCTGCAGTCAGGAAGGTGGTGACCTGGGAGAACAGACGGAGTAGTGCTACTCTGAGTCCAGAGGCCTGAGAACCAAGAAAGCCAATGGTGTACATTTCAGCTCAAAAGCTGGTAGCCTCGAGATCTGAGAAGAGCCCATGTTTTCGCATGAGTCTGAAGGCTGGAAAAGATGGATGTCTCAGCTATGAGAAGTCAGGCAGGAGGAGTTATCTATGTACTCAGCTTTTTTGTTCTATTCAGGTCTTTGATTAGATGAGGCCCACCCACGTTAGGGAGAACAATTTTCTTTACTCAGTCTACCAATTCTGATGTTAATCTCATGCAGAAACACCCTGAGAGATACATTCAGAATAATGTTTCACCAAATGTCTGGGCATCCTGTGGCCCAGTCAAGTGACATATAAGATTAACCATCACAATATGGAAATAGCTTAGCATATAGTAACCACCTGTCCACAATGCCATCATAAAGATCAAATATAGGAGCACACAACACATTGAGACTTAGCTGAGTGACTGATAAAGAACGTTCCTTTTTAAAATTTTAGACCTTACACTCCTTGGATACACATGTGAATGAACTGAGGTACATGGCCCCAGCCTCCAAATTATGCATAATAAGCTGAGGTACAACTGTTAGCGAATTCTAGGATACCATGATACCTGGTACAAACATGATTTCCTTTGCTACTTCATAAAAGCTCATCCTACAGTGACTTCTCTCTACTTTATGTTTCAAATTGTTAACCTGTCACACCTACAGAAAAGCCCATACTGGAGGTACAGGCCCTGGGTTCTAGTTTCTTCTGTGGTCTTGAAGGGGTATGAACTCTTGGGTGAGCCATTGTCTTCTCAGAGTCTCAGAGCCCTCATCTATAAATAGAAAGGGTGGGCTGTGATTATTTAAGCCTGCTCACGCCTACATTTACAAGGTTCTGTGCAAATATATAGATTTCCTTGAAGATGCCCATCACCAGAGAAAGAACAGCCTATGGATTGTTAGTACCCCACGAAGAAGCAGGCTCATCAAACCTATGAGCAATTGGGTGGGCAAGACGGGGTAAGCAACTGATTGGTTCCGAGTCCAAAACTGGTTAAATTCTCTCTTGAAGGCAATACACTCTGGTGTGAAGAAGAGAAAAGTAAATGAGAAGTCAGATGATTATGTGTTGAATGTGAATTCCTCCGGCAATGGTCAGGCACATTTCTAAGAATTTTATTTATTTTTTATTTTTTTTCAACGTTTTTTATTTATTTTTGGGACAGAGAGAGACAGAGCATGAACGGGGGAGGGGCAGAGAGAGAGGGAGACACAGAATCGGAAACAGGCTCCAGGCTCCGAGCCATCAGCCCAGAGCCTGACGTGGGGCTCGAACTCACGGACCGCGAGATCGTGACCTGGCTGAAGTCGGACGCTTAACCGACTGCGCCACCCAGGCGCCCCTACATTTCTAAGAATTTTAAATGCATTATCTTACTAAAATGTTATCCAGGAAGCTTGTGACATGGATACTCAGCATGGAATCTTTTTAAAAAGCTGCTTTCCTCAGGATGGGAACAGGGAGGGAAAAAATGAGTCTTGCTGCTTCTAGCTGCTGGTGGGAGAATGTGGGAATAGTTTCAACGGGTAGTTCAAAGCTCCTCAGGGGCAAGGGCTCAGAGGAGAAGGCTCCAGAAGACAGCGGAGACAGCAGTAGTTCATGCTGCCCCATAAGACCCAGATGAAAGGAGCACTGAAGGGATTCTCCCGCGGGGAGAAATCCATCAGCAATTTTATGGAGCATTTCCTTCACCCTTGCAATTTGCTCTCCTTATTTAGCTAATCCTCACTTAGTGCCTTCCTGTGAAGAGAGTCAATGTCATCGCCCTGTTTGCACAAGAAGAAAACAGAGACAGACAGAAGTGTAAAGCTCATCCCTTAGCACGGAGCTAAGGGGGAAAGGCAAAGCACGGAGTTAACTGTTAGCCTGCTCTGTTCACTTTCCGTTCTCATTCGGGCAGTGGGCTCAGGTCCTCAGACTGTGCCAAACAAACAGCCTCTCTGCTCATAGAGTGTGTGCCTTCTTAGTATGAATTAAAGTATTAACCACCCCCCCACCTTTTTTTTTCATGGAAGCTTAACTTAACCTTCTCGTCTTAGAGAATGCTCCCCCACCTCCATACACACACTTTTCCAGGGCTTTGGAGAATTCCCTCTCATGCACAGGCCACTAGACCATGGAAACTAATTTAAGGTAATGAGCTCAGTAGGAATCCAAGTGCTTTCTCTCAGCCATTCCCCAACCAGTCAGAGTCAGAGTGTTAAGTAACAATTTGCATGTGCTGAGGGCCATGGCTTCATACTCTGAACCAGTCTGTCTGGCTCTGTCTCACAGTTGAAAGCTGCTTCTGAATCTGTAACCCAGACTCCCCATCCCAGCCAGCTGATTACACTCCCTGACCATTGGGCCTGAAAAGAACAGGGCAAAGCAAAGGGGACACACTGCTCAGCGCAAGACCATCATCAGGAGAACAGTTCAATGAGAAATGTCCATCACCCTCAGAATGAGTCAGGGGTAGCTGCGGTTTTCTGTTGATAAAAGGACACATCATTCCTTTCTCATCATAGGGACCCCCCTCCTCCCACCAGCTGCCAGTATTTTCGGTGACCTAACAGTAACTTATTATCTCAGAAAAGACCTAAGTCCTCCCATGAGTTATGGAGGAACATCTCTGGGGGGTCAGAGGCTAGGGAGCACTATGACAATAAATGAGTCCCAGAAAACTTTTTGTTCTCAGGCATGCAAAGGAAATGCAACAAGGTGTCTCCTTATACTAACATTTAGAGTGTGGACTCAGTGACCTCTCTGATTCCTTCCATCCTGACCTATTCTACAAGAGAATTTTATCAGTTACACCTCTCCTAGCAATGAACTGAGACTCCCATGGTCTACTTTTGGAGCTATCAGCATATTTTGATTTTAAAAAATCATAGTGTTTCTAATTCTCTTATTATCAGAACTTAGAGAAACATATTTCACAGTTGTTACGTTGTCTCAAGGATGGAAGTAGGAACACCCCCCACTTCTCCACTTGCCTTACACTTTTGATGAGGCCGCAGTTGGAGACATGGCTGGAGATAGGAAGGGAAGGGGATAGAGAGACGGGCAAAGAAGTGGAGGGTACATCAGCATCCATTTTGAGGGCTCAAACAGAACTAGGGGACCTCCATGAAAATAGGGAGAAGTGTTGACCCCTCTTCCCTCTCTCTTTACCCCAGCCTTTACCTCCACTGATGACACACATCCCTCCTATTCTAAGGGTACAATTTTGGACTTAGTAGCGACTCAGCAAACAGATCCTTTAGTTTAAAGGACTAATTGATTCTACATTGTTCTTTACAGAATTTAATAGACAAGATTAAAAGAAGCCCAGAAAAAAATAGAAGGTACCGATACACAGCTGGCCAGAAAAATATTTGGTGTCTTTTTCATTGGCCTGCCTCTCACAATTATCAATAACCCTGACACTGTACATTGATTTTATAGTCTACAAAGTGCTTTCCCAAAGATTACCTTGGGTAATGATTTTAAGCATCCTTGGAAATAGAAAGAGGGGGTACATGGCCTTCATATTACAACTGGGGAGGTAGAGATGTCATGAAGTCACTTACCTGAGAACATGACCAAGATTATGGGACTCCAGGGCTAAAGACATCCTTTTTAATTATATCATGGCACCTTTGGATTTCAAAATTTGAATTTACACCAAACTGAATTTCTGTCCACAAATTCCTGTTACTGAATTCAGCTCTAAGATGGCCATTGAGCTCCTGCCACAATGATCTAAGCCTACTCACTTGCTGCTAGAGTTCTTTCCAAAAATGTAACCAATTTTACAGTCAAGAAATATTAAGCACAACTCCTCATTACTAACAAGGCACTCTTCTAAGCGCTGAAAGCTATACAAAGAAAAAGGATGGGGGCACCTGGGTGGCTCAGTCAGTTAAGCGTCCGACTTTGGCTCAGGTCATGATCTCACAGTTCGTGGGTTCGAGCCCCGCGTCAGGCTCTGTGCTGACAGCTTGGAGCCCGAAGCCTGCTTCTGATTCTGTGTCTCCCTCTCTCTCTGCCCCTCCCCTGCTCATGCTCTGTCTCTCTCTATCTCTCAAAAACAAATAAATGCAAAAGAAAATTTAAAAAGAAAGAAAGAAAAAGGATGCCCCTGCCTTAAAAATAAAAAAAAGTTATCAAGAAGGATAAGACTTGTGTGCCCAATAGTAAAATGTGAATAAATGTGAATCAAACTGTAGGAATGTCAAAATTAGGCTCCCCAATACCTAGTGAGTACATTCTCACTTTGTATTATAAAATCTACCTGAGCCTGTAAAAAATAAATCCATTAAATACATATATAACCAAGAAAAAAAATCTGAGGTATCGTAAGCCCATATTTCAAGATATAGTACAAAGCTGTAGTAATCAAAACAATATGGTACCAGCATAAAAATGGGCACATGGATCAATGGAACAGAATAGAGAGCCCAGAAACAAACCCATACTTGTATGGTCAAGTAATCTACGACAAAGGAGACAAGAACATATGATGGGGAAAAGATAGCCTCTTCAACAAAAGGTACTGGGAAAACTGGACAGCTACATGCAAAAGAATGAAACTAAAGCATTCTCTTATACTATGCACAAAATAAACTCAAAATGGGTTACAGACCTAAATGTGAAATCTGAAACTATAAAACTCACAGAAGAAAACACAGGAAATAATTTCTGTAATACCAACTATAGAAATATTTTTCTGGATATATCTCCTGAGGCAAAGGAAACAAAAGCAGAAACAAACTATTGGGACTACATCAAAATAAAAAGCTTTTGCACAGCAAAGGAAACCATCAACAAAATGACAAGGTAACCTACTGCATGGGAGAAGACATTTTCAAATGATATCTCTGATAAGGGGTTAATATCTAAAAGAATCTAAATCTAATATCTAATATCTAAATATCTATCAAGAATGTATACAACTCAACACCCAAAAGAATAAATAATCCAGTTAAAAAATGGGCAGAGGACCTGAGTAGACATATTTCCAAAGAAGACATACAGATGGCCAACAGACACATGAAAAGATGCTCAATAGCACTAATCATGAGGGAAATGAAATCAAAACCATGATGAGATACACATGTCAGAATGGTTCATATGAAAAACCACAAGAGTAACCGATGTTGGTGAGGACGTGGAGAAAAAGGAATCCTTATGCAGTGTTGGTGGGAATGTAAGCTTGTGCAGCCACTGTGAAAAACAGTATTGAGCATCCTCAAAAAATTAAAAATAGAATTACCATAGGATCCAGTAATTCCATGACTGGGTATTTATCCAAAGAAAACAGAAACACTAATTTGAAAAGATACATGCACCCCTATGTTTATTGTGGCATCATTTACAACAGCCAACATATGGAAGCAACCCAAATGTCCATCAATAGATGAATGGATAAAGATGTGCTATATAAATGCAATGGAATATTACTCAGCCATAAAAAAGAATGAGATCTCAACATTTGCAACAACAGGGTATAATGCTAAGTAAAATAAGTCAGAGAAAGTCAAACACCATATAATTTCAGTCATGTGGCACTTAAAAAACAAAACAAATAAACAAAGAACAAAAAGAGACAAACAAACAAACAAAAAAACCAGACTCTTAAATACGGAGAGCAAACTGGTGGTTGCTAGAGGGGAGGTAGGTGGGGAGATGGGTGAAATTGGTGAAGGGGATTAAGAACACACCTATCCTGATGAGCACTGACAAGTGTATCGAATATTTGGATCCTTATATTGTACACCTGAAACTAACACGACAGTGCCTGTTAATTATACTTCCAAAAAGTAAATATATAAACTGGTACACAGCACTCAAATAATAGGTGAGAAAGCATATCGGAATTTATACAATGCTTATGCATATCATAAAACAGCTAATTTTTTACTGAGCACTTATTTTGTGCCAAGAACCTATGTGTTTTACAGTATTTTAATGCTCATAACAAATTATGAGTAAGGTACTATAATTATTTCTACTTTATAGATGATAAAACAAAGGCATAGATATACTAAGTCTCTTGTCCAAGACGACAGTTTAAATCCACACGGTCTGGTTCCTGAGACTGTGCTCTTAAGAGTACAAGATGCATTACTGCATTTAATACTGATACTAACCTTCTGAGAGAGGCATTATTATGCCTTATTTTGTAAATAAGGGCACTGAAGTTTGGAGAAGTTGGTGTACTTGACCAAGAAATAACACAGAGACAGTAAGCTTAGGAGCTGGGAAGATTCTCCAAATCCAGTGATTCAATGACTATTCAACCCCAGGACACAAGGCCTAATTGCCCTGGCTGCAGAGGAGTTATTTTATGATTAACTAGAATATTTTCTTTTCTATGTATTTCTTGACAGTGGAAAATTCACATTATACCTACTATTTTTCAGATTATTCTAAGGAAGAATTAATGAGGGTATTCCTCTCACTCAGAAATCAGATTCTCACATGAAAGTACATTTTTAAAAGCCTCCAAATGAAAAAAGAACTATGAAATGTTTAACCTAAATGTCAGTACATTGAAACTCACAGCTAGTAAATATAATCAGGAGGGCATTTTGCAGATTAGTGTGCAATATTCGTCACTGTAAAGTGAGATTAGAAAATTGTACAGTAATCGCTTCGTAAAGATTGCCTGGTTATCATAAGCACTAATTACACGGGATATGTGGAATTATGAGCAATCACTTTGTCTCTATATGAATGTATAAGTGTGAGCATCAGGGAAATCATCAATTCTTGAGAGAAAAAGATTAGAGAAAATCCAGCATCTGTGTGAAAATACTCCTAAGAAAGACATTTGTCATATATCCATCAGAGCAGCCAAGTAATCCCCTACTAGGCACAACATTATTGTGTAACTTGTGCTGGTCTGCTCTGCTCTGCAGCTGGGAAGGCTTTAGTTGGAAAGAGAGAGTGGAAGTGACTGCTTGAAATATTGGATTAGTTAATGGACAACCTGGTCAGCTTCAGATGGGAGTAGAAAGATTAATTATAGAAGTACCTGAAATAGTCTAACTCACAAGTACTTCGTGTGTGCGCGCGCGTGTGTGTGTGTGTGTGTGTGTATTTATGTATTTTGAGATGGAAAGAGAGAGAGACCAGGGGAGGGGAAGAGAGACAGGGAGAGAGAGAAACCCAAGCAGGCTCTGTGCTGTCAGCACAGGGCCCCTCACGGGGCTTGAACTCATAAACTGCGAGATCATGACCCAAGCCGAAATCAAGAGTCAGATGCTTAACAGACTAAGCCACCCAGGTGCCCCAAATTCACAAGGACTTTCATTAGAGAGCAAGGCCCCATATGGATCAAGACCTGAATGGCCATAAGAAAACAGGAGTCTCAGGCTGGCATCTGGCTTCCTCATCCGAGAAAGAACCATGAAGCCTCCTTCCTGTCCTTTCCTGCTGGATTTAATTGCTTCGCTTCAGGAACTAGAGGAACCTGGGGCAGCGTGGATGTGGAAAGCTGGTGAAATCAGACTTGTGTGGTACCCCACTTCATTCCTTTATTTTTTGTTTGTTTTTTAGTGAGAGAGAGCATGGCAGGGAGAGAGGCAGAGGAAAGAGAGCAACTTTCTTTTTTCTTAAATTTTTTAACGTTTATTTATTTTTGAGAGAGAGAGAGAGAGAGAGAGAGATCATGAATGGGGAAGGGGCAGGGAGAGAGGGAGAGACAGAATCTGAAGCAGGCTCCAGGCTCTGAGCTGTCAGCACAGAGCCTGACACGGGGCTCGAACTCATGAACCATGAGATCATGACCTCAGCTGAAGTTGGATGCTTAACCGACAGAGCCACCCAGGCACCCCGGGAGAGAGAGCATCTTAAGTAGGCTTAATGCCTGGTGTGGATCCTGATGTGGGGCTCGATCCTACAATTCTGGGATCATGACCTGAGCTGAAATCGAGAGTCAGATGCTCAACTGAACTGAGCCAACCAGGCACCACCTCCCACCCCAACTTCACTCCTTTGTGAGCATTAAAATTTCTCCTGTTTGATATTCTAACTGTTCCTTTTTAATAATTAGCACTAAAATCCCTAAAGTGGAAGGAGGTCATTTTTGCTCATCTTTGGGAGCAACTGGGAGGGAGAGAGGGAGAGGATAGCCCAAACCACAGCAGTCTTAGGGGAAGAAAACCACACTGGATAGAAGGGATGATGGAAGCTTTAAATGTTAAGAAGAAAACACTTTTAGTTTCTGGACATTATGAAGGAGGAAGGAGGAAGGGTAAGCTAATTTCATCTAAGTGAAGGCCTGAAGGCTGATCAACGGGTACCAAGCAGCCATGCTGGGTGCTGCGGACACAGTGAATACTATAGGTGGGGACCATGTCTTCAGAGATCTGTCTAAGGACACAGGGCACTAAAGAGAGAAGGTTTAGGAAATACCAGAATGTGCTCTTTGGACTACTAATGTTTCTTACTGCTCTGATTTTCTTCCTTACCTTCATCCCTTTTGCTCAAAAATGTTTATTTTTTGAGAGAGAGAGAGGCAGAGAGAGAGAGAGAGAGAGAGAGAGAGAGAGAGAGAGAATCCCAAGCAGGCTCTGCGGTGTCGGCGTGGAGCCCAACACAGGGCTTGAACTCACAAACTGCAAGATCATAACCTGAGCAGAAACCAAGAGCTGGACGCTTGATCCACTGAGCCACGCAGGTGGCCTGCCGTTATCCCTTTCTAATCTCCAGGTTTTGGCATTTGGGGCACTGCTGCAGTTCGGGAACTGTGTAGCACCCAGATAGCTTTCAGAGACACAACAAACACACCCAAATGCAGAAAAGGCAAGTTTCTCCGGGGCCTTAGCTCTTTGATTGCTTCTTAACGTACCCAGGTGACCAGGACCATCTTTACCCCTGACACTTGGTCCAGAATCTCCTATGGCCAATTGTGAGGTATATTAATTAAGGGAAAAGGGCCAGATGCATCACAGTATATACAGGAGCTAACATTTACATTAAAAAAAAAAAAAAGCACATGGTCCAGCTTTCTTGGGAAGGAGGCATCCAGAATCACTCTTGCTTTGGAAGGGGAGAGAGTGGCTACAGACAGGGATGGGGCTGAAGGAAGGATTTTATCACTTGTGCTTCTTTACTTTTGACATTTTTACCATATGAAGACATAACAAATTTTTAAAAAGTCAAATCCCTACTCATTATGTTTCCAAAAGGCCACTTCCTCCTTCTCTCAATGAACAACCCTCACTCTGAGATGCTGATCCAGTTAAAATAATTACCGGGTCTGTGTAAATTATCCATAAACATGGAAGTCTTGCGGGTCTTATACATATTTTCAAAAAAAAAAAAAAACAACAACCCGATATCTGTGGAATGTGAGAGTACCAAAGAGAAGTTTTGAATAGGTAGGATTCAAATACTCTGGAAGCTTTCCATGCCAGAGTCATACAGATCTGGTTGAATCCTAGTTATTTCACTCTTATAGACTGTGACTGGAAGCATTTGTTAAGCTTTCTGAGACTTAGTTTTAATCTCGAAAAGCAGGGTTTATAACAACGACCTCATGGGACTTTAGCCAGAATAAATGACAGCTCTCTGCACAATGCCTGGCACACGGTAGGTGTTTAGCACTGGTGCGTTTCCTCTTTTGCTTCCGTGCCTTTATTTTCCCAAACCAGACTGAGGAGACGAAACCAAGTAGCATCAGTAGTGCACGGATATACAGTTCCACACCTATTTTCTTTCATTCTTGTGAATGGCTTTGCAAGAGATTCCCAGTTGATAGGAGAGGCGATGCGGCACAGATAGCAAGCATAGTGTTTTCCCTATTAGTTCAAGTCAGTATATTTCACGGAGCGTCCATGGTATGCTCAGCATTGTAAGTGTTGGGGGCGTAGCAGGGAGAGCACTGTGGTTTTAAATAAGGTGGTCAGCTAAGGGCTCACTGATCAGGAGACATTTAGAAAAAAACCTGAAGGAGGTGAGAGAGGGAGCCGTTGCATCTGACATTGGAAAGGCAAGGTCTTAACGATTCATCAGGAATTCTTTGAGTCATCTTTGTAATATATACACATAAAGTTGCTAACCGCAAACTCCTGATTTCAAATCATGCAGTAATATAGTCACATATGAGCACTAGAATCTGGAGTCTCCAAACTCTGGCACATGAGCCAAAGGCCTCAAAATGTTTCTCTCACCTCTACTTGCTAGGAGCCTTTCTTACTGGAATTCTCCCAAGCTTCTAAGTTCTAGCCTGAAACTTTTCTGTTGTAGAATTCTAAAATCATTGCGGGGGGGGGGGGGAACCCCTGCAGTACTGTAAGAGAATTCTCTGGCATTGGAGAAAATACTATAACCAACATTCATGAGGGGTAGTCAATATTAGCTTCAGGACTTGTAGTGATGGTGAGATTGCTACTTCTGAGGGCGGCTCATTCTCTTCTCTGTTTCAATCACAAGAAATATCTATTTTAAAAAAAATTCTCTGTAATGTCTTTTACTTATTTTTGATGGAGAGAGAGACAGTGTGAACAGGGGAGGGGCAGAGAGAGGGAGACACAGAAACCAAAGCAGGCTTCAGGCTCAGAGCTGTCAGCACGAAGTCTGGTGCGGGCTGGAATTCACCAACTGGAAGATCATGACCTGAGCCAACGGACTGAGCCACCCAGGTGCCCCAAGAAATATCTTTTTGAATAAAAATCTGTTTTATCTTTAAATCTTGATTCTTGGTAATTAGTTAAATAATGAGTCCTTCACCTTATAGCTGTATTTATCGAATGTCTTCTATGTTGAGTGTTGAGGGCAGGTTTTTTTTTTTTAAATTAAGTGTAAGGCAATTAAGTATGAAGACAGATCTTGGCCTCAACAAGCCTGAACTCCATTCAGACATCAAGAACATATGCCTGCTTCCTCCTCCACATGGCTATCTATGAAATATATGTCTGTTTCCTCCTCCCAATAGCTGTTAATAAAATATTCAAGACAATGATCACGTTTCTTCCAAGTTTTTTCTCTTGTTGCTAGAAATGTCTCTAGAGTCGTCAACCATTCTGATTATTATCAACATTAAACTGATATAAAAGAAACTCCCAAAAAGTAGGCAGAATAAAATATGAGAAATTAGAATTCAGAAATAATTCTCTTGATACTAACTTGCTATAGATGTTAAGCTTAATAGAGTATGCTTTCTATATAAAGCTATTTTTTTTTTTTTAATTTTTTTTTTTAACATTTATTTATTTTTGGGACAGAGAGAGACAGAGCATGAACGGGGGAGGGGCAGAGAGAGAGGGAGACACAGAATCAGAAACAGGCTCCAGGCTCTGAGCCATCAGCCCAGAGCCCGACGCGGGGCTCGAACTCACGGATCGCGAGATCGTGACCTGGCTGAAGTCGGACGCTTAACCGACTGCGCCACCCAGGCGCCCCTCTATATAAAGCTATTTTTAAAGTTTATTTATTTTGAGAGAGAGAGAGAGAGAGAGAGAGAGAGAGCGAGCACATATGAGTGAGAAAGGGTCAGAGAGAGAATCCCAAGCAGGCTCCATGCTGTCAGCACAGAGCCCAAAGCAGGGCTTGATCTCACAAACCATGAGATTGAGATCATGACATGAGCTGAAATCAAGAGTTGGATGCTTAACTGGCTGAGCCACACAGGCACCCCAAAACTACTTCTTAACATTTTTTTAGAGGGGGGGGGAGGGGCAGAGGGAAAGAGAGAGAAAATCTTAATCAGGGTCCACCACTTAGCATGAAGCCTGATGTGGGGCTCGATCTCTTGACCCTAGGATCATGACCTGAGCCAAAATCAAGAGTTGGACACTCAACTGACTGAGCTACCCAGGTGCTCCAGCATACTTTTTATATAGACATCTGAAGCAATATTACAAGTCTTACAGTAAATTTAATATTGTGACTATCTAGCATTTCCTTATTTAAACAACGGCAATTTGGGTATTTATGTTTTTTATAGGACAATAGAGAGAGGTTGATATTGACACTCGTACACAGTTTATTGACTGGGGCCCTGGTATCAAAGACATGACTGGAATGTGTCAGTGTAAGTGCAGGCAGGTCATATGGATGGAGGCAAGAAGGCTTTCTTCAAAGGAAGAGCTGCAATGTACTTGAATGTATCTAACTTAAAAAATGGATAGATTTTTTTTCTAGACCTAGAACTTTCAAATGCAGAAGAGATGGACAATTCAACACTTCTGGAAATAATATGGAAAAAAATACTGACTTAGATCTTATAACACCTGGTACCCAATAATAAAATTAAATCCAGGAAAGAAAAGGCTCTACAAAAAAGTATGACTTTTCTTCTACTTTAAGTGGCTCCAAAAACGTAGTTAAAATAACTTTGCGACCAAGATCAAATAACAGACCATCAGTTGAATAGAGGGGAATTTTAAAGTGTCCCAGCAACAACAAACAAGAGGTTCTAACTATTTTTAAAAACACTTAAAATTTTTTTTTACTTTAAACTTATGTATGCATGTATTTATTATTGAAATATAATGGACATATACCATTGTATAGGTTTAAGGTGTGCAATGTGTTGGTTTGAAAAAACACAGATAATTAACCTGTTTTACTTTATGTTGGAAGTTTTAAACTATTCATATTTTCTAGTCAATTACCGTCAATATTTTTTGTTTCTTCTCATGCAAATTCACCTCCCATTCAAGACTCTCTAATGTATAAATAATCAGGGCAAGATGTCTCTTTCTGTTATTGTTTTCAGGTTTTGGGTTTTATCTTCTGATGTTTCCACAAAAACACCAAATAAGAACTACATTGTTTTATTTTTGGACATTTGTATTTTAGGAAGAGAAGAAATAAAAAGACTTCTAGTAACATAGAATAAGTATTTCTACTGTAATGCAATACATGTATCCATAAAAAAATAACCCTCATTTTCTGCAAAATCACACACTATAAAAACGGAACTTATGAGAAAAATCAGTAAGGAGAGATCACTTCAAACGTATGGAACTTTACAACCAGAATACAAACAAAAATAATAATTGGTACCCAGGGAGATAACTTGGATTGCCCAGGCAAGCAGCTCAGCATGGATGGAGATTGCTACAGTGAGGGCTATAAAAACAAAACAAAATACACCCCCACCAAAACCCTAACAAAGTAGAGTGGAAGTGCAGGCTACACAGTAAAGGAAGTTGACTGGTGGGAGCCCAAACAAGGGATAGAATTGGGGTCCTCAGTCGGTTGGGTTGCTAGGAAGTTGGGCACTAGAGGCAGAAACTGCTGTAAAGTAGGGGCTGCACATGTACAATGCCGGGCTGCATCACTCTGTGCAGGAAGCACTGAACTGGGGATTTTTTTTTAAGTTTACTTATTTATTTTGAGAGAGAGAGACAGAGCAAGTGGGGGAGGGACAGAAAGAGGAAAGAGAGAATCCCAAGCAGGCTCCATGTTGTCAGTGCAGAGCCCAATGTGGGGCTGGAACCCACGAACCGTGAGATCATGACCTGGGCCAAAATCAAGAGTTGGATGCTTAACCTACTGAACCACCCAGGCACCCCTGAGCTGAGAATTTTTCATTTCTTTCTTACAGAAAGTCATTCTACTCCAGGAAGCTGGCTTCCCTAGCCAAGAATAATCCATATAGAAACCAAATGACTTCTGCATATACAAGTATTTCTTTGTATATCGATCTCATACCAACTAATTCTCATTGCAGGATCAGGTGTTTGTGTGTTATAGCAGAAGAGATTATATTAAAAAAATACTCCTAGAAAAAAATCTGATGAACAGATAATCATAAGAAAGCTAAAACTAACATGATGAGTGTGGAATTTGAAAGGCACATGTCTTTAGTAAATTCATGCTTTTATTTCTAAACACAATTATTGTTGAAATACTAATAATATATAAAACTAAACCAAGAAAGAATATGAATTTGTTTCCACTTTAATTCAGAAAGAACATAAACTGCAATCTATGTTACCAGAGAGGTGAATGCTAGCTGGGAAAAAGGAAGATGTATTTTAGAACCAGAATGCACATGCTAACAGTGGCTCATTCGCTGATCTTAATGATGTTGGAAACTAATATAGTAACTGTCACTAGAACTAAAAATCAGAGGCTCCAAAGTAAGATGGAAACCAGTGTCCATAGCCCAAACATGCTATCATAACCTGGTATTGACCACACCCTACACATTAAATTATGGCCTTTTGTAAAAAGTAAGTCAAATTGCCTCCATATATACATAAATAAAAAGATTATGGATATTTAGGAATCACAATATGTCAAAAATATGTTGCTGAAAATTGTATCAAATACCATTTGAGTAGTTATCATGTATAAGGCACTGTAATTTTTTTGCATATATTAAAACTAACACCCACAATAACCTCACAGATTTTATTATGTTCATTTTACAAATAAAAAAAACTTAAGTTCAAAAGTTTAATTAGACTTTCATTTCTGTCCAAAATGGAGCAGGGATCAGATTTGCCTTCCCATTTGAAACAACTGAAAAAGTAGATAAAATATACAGAAACAATAGTTTTCAAGACATTGGATATAAATCCAAGACATTGGATATATATTAATATATATTAACCATCATACATTTAATATATATATGTTAATCACATATACATATGATTATGTATACATACATGTATACATATGTATGATATGTATATATCCTATGGGTCCTATTTCTCTGACTGATACAGATTTTGGTACCAGAAAGTATGCTGCTATTCTAACAAATACCTAAAAGTGTAGCAATGGCTTTGGAATTGGATAAAGGATAAATGCTATAAGAATCTTGAAGCATATGATAGAAAATGTGTAAGTTGCCTTAAGAGATGGTTGGTACACGTATAGCCATTAAAGATGATTTTGATCAAAGTTCAGATGAATGTGAGGAGTGTGGTAGAGAAAGCTTCTATCATCTCTGAGAATACATACATTATCAACAAAATATTGGTGACCATTTGAACGTTAAGGAGGGTCCTGGTGACATCTCAGAAGGAAATGAGGAACATCTTACTAGAAACTGAAAGAAAGGTGATCTTTGTTATAAAGTGGCAGAAAATATAGCAGAATTAGGCGCTATATTGGCTGAAAAGTAGAACTTGTAAGAGATGAATTTGCATATTTAGTTGGGGAGATTTCCAAGAAAAGTGTGTTAGGTGAAGACTGATTTCCCTTTATTGCTTATAAAAATATCTAAAAATGTGCAGGTCACTTTGGAATTAGGTAATAGGAAGAGGCTGGAAGAGTTCTGAGGTACATTATAGAAAAAGTTTGGATTGCCTTGAAGAGAAAGTTGGTAGAAATATAGATGCGAATGATGATTCTGTGAAGGATCAGAAAGAAGTGTGGGGAGCTGCAGAGGAAGCTTCCATTGTCTTAGAGAATACATATATATTGCCGTGAACAGAATGTTGCTAGAAATGCGAATGCTAGAGGTAATTCTGGTGTGATCTCAGAAATGAAGAAGATATTTTTGGACATGGGAGGAAAGGTATTCCTTGTTATGAAGTGGCAGAAATCTTGGCAGAGCTGTGTTCTAGTGATGGGTGGGAGGTAGAACTTGTAACCAGTGAACTGGGGTATTTAGCTGAAGGAACTTCTAAGCACCCTGTGGAAAGCGTGGCCTGGTTTCTCCTTGTTGCTTTTAGTAAAATAGTAGATATAGAAAATATTATGTGATCTATAAAAAAGCTCCTGGAACTAATGAGTGTGTTCAGCAAATCTGCACCAATAGCAGAAAAAGCATGTAATACTTGGGGTAATTCTGACAATATATGTGCAAGACCTATATATGAAAAAATTTAAAAAAATACTGTTGAAAGAAGTTTTTAAAAAAACATCAACCGAGAAATAAAACTCAACATTAACTTGTTAATTCTCTTCAACTTGATCTTTAGATTCAACAGAATCCCAATCAAAATCCGAGCAGACTTGTTGGTATAAATTGACAAGCTGATTGTAAATGTCTTCTGAAAAGAACAGAGGACCTAAAAGTGCCAACACAATTTTTAAAAGAACAATGTTGGAGAAATTACTTTCTTTACTTGACTCCAAGACTTATAATAAAGCTAAGGTAATCATATCAGTGTGGTATTGGCATAAATATAAGTAAACATCTGTGGAACAGAAAAGAGATACCAAAAATCGACCCATACATAAATAGTCAATTGATTTTTAACAGAGATGCAAAGGTAATTCAGTAGAGAAAAGATCATTTTTTCACAAAAGAAGGTAGAATGACCCAAGAGCCATATGCAAAAAAACACAACAATAAAACCCTTGATCTATATCTTGCATCATATATAAAAATTAACCAAAATGGAAGACAGACATAAAGGCAAAACCTAAAGCATAACATTGTCTAGAAAAAAAAAAGAAGAAAAGATAAAATCCTTGTTATCTTGGTTAGGCAAAGTTTTCTTAGATACAACAGCAGAAGAGAAATGGAAAGAAAAAAACTGAAAAGCTTGACTTCATCAAATTTAACATCTTTTTTGCAAAAAATAAAATAAAATGAAATAAACAGTCAAGGGAATGAAAAAGTAAACCACTGAATGGCAGAAAATGTATGTAAGTCACATATCTGATAAAGAACTTACATCCAGAATATATATATTTATTGAGTTGCAAAGTTAGCAACTCAATAATAAAAAAGAACAACTTGATTAATAAATGGGCAAAACATTTGCATAGTCATTTTACCAAAGAACATATCCATATGCAGATAAGCATATGGAGAGATGCTCAACATCCTTAGTCACCAGGGAAATGCAAATTAAAACCACAATGAGAAGCCACTATGCACAAATTAGAATGTCAAAATCCAAGTGACTGACCATACCAAGAGTTGGCAAGGATGTGAATTTCCTAGAATTCTTGTCTGCTGCTGTTGGGAATATAAAATAATTCAATACCTTGGGAAGTAGTTTGGCAATAGCTTAAAATGTTGCACATCCATCTACCACATGACCCAGTCCCGGCTCCACCACTAACCAGTTGTTTAATCTGAGACAAGTAAACGGGTGGCATATGTTAGCTATCATTATTGTTAACAACGAGATGTCCTACACTATTTCATAAGCTCACCCAGGCTGTATTACTCACACACCTTAATACAGGAGCTTGTACACACAGGAGGGAAAAGAGAAGAAGGTCTGTACTATTTAGGAAGTATGTGTGGAAAGGAGGACCAGGTTACCAGAGGTAGAAACAAATATTCCTTAAACTTTTTTTTTTTTCTGAGAGTGACAGTAATTGTAGAGCTCATACTTGATAGCCATTCTCTTCATCACTGATTATATACCATCTTCAACTTTGTTGTTAGCCTGACCATATTTCTTTTTGTGAGCCACTTTAGGGCTCACGCACAACAAAGGAGAGCAGGGCAGAAACAAGGATCTTCTCAGTGTTATGTCACTCAGTAAAAACGGCACTTTTGTTCTTTTGTCCAACACTGGGACAAATGGAATAAGCTAAATCTCTCGATCTTGTGGGAAGACCAACCTGAGGTCAGGCTTTATGAAGAAGGGGAGGAAGGAGGAGAAAGAAGAGAAGGAAGGAAGCTCAGCGATGTCCCATTAAGCTTGGTCTCTGGGAATCGACCATAAGGTAAAGGATATGTGATCCTTGAGGAGGATTTGGAATGTTTTCTTGGTAACTCACTCTGCAAAAACACCCCCAAATTCCACAAGAAGGAAAAGACGGAAACAGGAGAACTTTCCACAGCCCCAGATCTACTTTTTAGGTTGCTGTCAAGGATGAGGCAAGATCTCACGGGACCTGCAAAATGTGGTTTATGTCAGAGTCCTTTTTTTTGTGTGTCTGTGTGCCTGTCTCAAGTGACTAAAGGTTAGAGGCACAGAAGATACAGATAAAACATGGCCTACGTGATACAAAGGAGTAGGTAGATATGGGAAAGGAGACTGGGGGAGATATGTAGCAGGAAAGAACTGCAAGAAGTTCAAGAATATTGGGGGAACATTCTATCCCCTGGTTTACAACCAGCTGCTCAGCAAAGAGATACGAAGCATGCTGTAGCTCCATTTTCACTAAAACTATTGCCACACAATGTACATAGATAAAAGCAGGAGCACACGGTTTATTCCGGGCTCTTATTAATTGATCGCTATGTGATCAATTTACCAAATTGAAAAAAAAAAAAAAACAAAAAACAAAGTAGGAAAACAGAAGCTGGTAGGGTGAGCCAGGAGAAATAAAAGAGATTTGGAAATATTAAAGGAAGTAGGATAACAACTAAAGGAAGAGGACCGAGTGGCTGGCAGGAATGGTAAACGAATTCGATAAAGGAAATGAGGATGGTTAACATATCTGATATTGGGGGCCAAGTTTCAGTTGAGGCTCAGAGTAAAGAATGGTTTTCTCTCTGGGGGACAGGAAACTGCACCTTTAAACAAAACAGTCTCATACCTCATCTGAGGGAGATGATATCTATGGCATGAGGGAGGGGAATACCATACCAGACCAAGCATAAGAGAGGAAAAGTAGAAGTATACAGTTAAAAAGACAAAACAAACAAACAAACAAACAACAACAACAACAAAGACAGAACAAAATAGCTCCTGAGCTCTAAGGTGTGTGGTCAGGGAAAATTACCATGTTTCCCAAAAATGTCTGCAAGGACTCTCAATAAAAACAACCAGTAATGAAGGAGTCAGAGTGAAGGGAGCATCATGTCATGGGGGCACCTACTTTACAATCTCCAGACCCCTGGGGCTCTCTCTCAGTCTCTCCACACAAGCCTCCTTCTGGACTTTAACCGCAAATACTTGCTGATGGACTGGTTTCCCGTAAAAGCTGATCCTTTGTTTGCTTTAATTAAAAGATTTTTACTTAAGACTCATTTTATCACTCTCAAATCACTGAAAACATGATGAGGTCAAGAACGAAATAACAAAACAACACTGAAACATTAACAGGGAAAAACGTGTTATCGAATCTATATTACCAAGGAGATCCTAAAAATTCCTTCTGCTTGGTAACATTCAAAAGGAAAGAAATAACTAGAATAAAGATAGAGGAATATTTCATAGAAAATGGGGATTAAAGTCTAAGGCAATTAAAAGTACTTTTGTAAATAAATTGATGATGACGTATAAAATAAATTAAATTTGACATTAACATACATCAACAAAAACTCCTTTATGTAAATAAACAGGGGAGAGAAGAGAGAGCCATGTATTAGATTTGTCAAATTGAATAGAACATTCAAGAAGTTACTGCTATGACATGCATTTACTCATTTCACGTCGATGAACTATATGCCTCAGTTCTCGCTATTATGGAATGTAAGAATCTTTAAAAGTTCACCTTTGCTTGTAAACGTTTTTTTTTAAAAAAAGGCTTTACTAAATTAAAGCCATTTAAGAGTAAGAATGCGATGCCAGTTTCAAGCTGCTGTCAGGGGACGGATTTACAAGGACTCATAAAGTCATCATTCAGTTATACGCGGTCCTCTTATTTTCGGCACCTAATAATAATGCTGCAGGCTGCCACCTTCAAACTGGAGGCCATTCGCCCCCAACTTCACTAATCGTTATTTAAATTTTTTTTCCAGTGAACCATCTCACTTCTATCATTAACATAATGTTTTATTAAAGTGGCTCTTGGCAGTAAGATCCCACAGTTCTCTTCTTTTATACACTGTGGCTGTTTTTCAAGTTTTATACTTCCTAATGATCTGTGATCTGTGTCTTGACAGCCACAAATTCTGTTCGCATTTTTAAATGACTATTTTAAGTTGACCAAATCATCTTTAAGCTTGAGAAATTATGCCTAAAATATCAGCAACTGAATCTCTCCCTTTCTTATTCCGTAGGCTGTTGTTTTTTGTCAATTCAAAAAGAATATGCATACACACATGCCCACAAAGCTTATTTATTTATTTTAACCAGTGGCATACTTTAGAATTTTAGTCAATAGAGATCCTGAGTGTGTGTGTGTGTGTGTGTGTGTGTGTGTGTGTGTGTGTATAAAATCTATAATACTGGGGAAGATGTAACAACAAAAAACACAGTTTTATTTCAAATATTTGATATTTTGTAGTAGTTGTCAGAACATTCTAGTAACGTATTTACAATTGATTTAAGGGAGTGTTGAATTCTCAATTTTTAAAAATTCGACGATTTATTTAGCACGTACGAAGTTCCAGTGACTGCATTAGATACCGTAATACAAAGAGAACAGGATAAATACAGCCCTGCCCTTTAGTGGCTTCTCCTATAGGAAAGGAACTGGACAGATGAGCAGCCATTGACCGCATTGTATGGTCAGTACCGTGATAGAGGAAGAGAGCATCATGGCAACAGGTAGGAGAGTGTATCATTTAAAGCTACAAGGTCAGGGAAGGTTCTGTAAGAAGAGGACTGTCACCTACAATGAAATTCCAGGGATGGAGAGGAATTATTTGAAGGAAGTGACGGCAGAAAAGTATTTCTGGAGTCAGGGACACGAGAGACCTTGAGGGAGCACAGCATCATCAAGGATGCAGCCTGGAGTGGGGAAGGGGGTGGAGGATAGGGGGAAAAGCAGTGAAGAACAGGAACGGAAGAAAAGCCATGTCTGTATCAGGAGGACTTTGTAAGAAGTGCCCATGCAACAATATCATTCTGAATGCAGAGAAAGAATTGAAAGGGCGGAAGCCCAGAAAGACAGACACCAATTAGGTAGAGGTTTCAGAAAGTCAGGTGATAAATGGCGATGGTCTGAATGAGGGTAATGCAACAGAGACATAAAGAAATGCAGATTCAAGAGATAATAGGAGATAGAATCACCAAGGCTTGGGGATTGATCTTTCAGTTGGCAAGGGACATAAAGAGGAGACAGTTAGCAGATACTCAGAAAGGTATGCAGAAGGGAGCCTATGACACTTCAGTCAAATCTTTGAGTATCTTTTCAGTATGTATAAATTCTCAAAGACCAGTGACTAGGTCTCCCACAGGTTGAACTCAGTTTGACAAATATCAATATTTACTTTAATCTTTGTAGAGTAAAATTTTTTTATCATCTCAACTGACAGTCTTCTTTGCAGGGAAATATTACAAGCAAAGCATGCCAAGCATTAAAAAGAATCACAATTGTCCCTTAGAGTTTGTGGAAATGGCATTTGTCTGGTTCCCTGCATTTCGCTTGGGACGTGTGGCTCTTCGATACACAGTGGGAGGGGCAGGAAAGACTAAGGATGCGCTGGGCAGACATTTTAGGACAATTTCGTAATAGAATGAGATTATTGATTTCAACCATGATAAATAAAATGCCTTTTATATTTTTGATCACTAAATGAACATGGTTGAGTTCAGGAAGGTCAACATGTGGCTATTTCCTAACATAAATTTTAAAAGTGTGCAGGATTAGGTTGCCCTAATATGAGGGAAGGCCCATAAACATTTGTTATTTCCCAGAAGCCAGACGGGTACATTTAAAATTAGAGGAAATTCCATCTGCAATGTTCCTTTTTCCCTAACACAAAACTCACTTCTATTTCCCCAAAAGAAAACTTTGTCTTTATTTTTTTTACTTTTATTTTTATTATTACTAATTTATCACCTAAAGGTCCTTATGAGAAAAGGCAGAAAATAGAATCGTGAGAAAAAAACCCACTAACACTGAAATAGTACTCTGAGAAATGAAGCATTCTGGTGGGAGAAAGACATTCTTGCCATCAGCAGCCAAACGGAGAAGCTGAAAAGCCTCAAAAGTAAGACATGTACCCTCTTCCAGTCAGGTTGTCTCCAGGTCAGAGAGCAGAGCCTAAGGAGACGACTCCAACTCTATGACCATATCCCTCCTTGATGTCATTGTAGCCGCTTGGAAGATGTGGACACATTCATTAATTCAGCAAGCACTTATTAGACACCTGCGGAGGCTCAGACATAATTATAGGCTACAGGAATGTGACAGATTCAAAATCTCTACATTCAAAGTTTTGCAAATAAGTTAGGGATGAAAGACACAGAATAGAGACTATAGTCAGTGATATTGTCGTAGCGTTATACAGTGACGGATGGTAGCTATGCTTGTGGGGAGCACAGCATAATGTATAGAGAAGCTGAGTCACTATGTTGTCTATCGGAAACTAATATAAGACCGTGTGTCAGCTGTAGTTCAATTGAAACAACTAATTAATTTAAAAAATAAATACCGCTTAGTAATAATCAGTGACACATTCTCTCTTGGATTTGAATCAATACTAAGAAAGCGATTAGATCAGATTTTTGTCTAATAACCTAATTACTTATGACAACACAGAGCCTTTTCAAATATACTCTATTCACTTATATAGGTAATGTTCACACCCCTTGAAAGTTCTGCAACTTACTCTAAGGGATAAGAGTTGCCAAATTTACACGGTTGAAGATACCATGGCAAATACACCTGAAGGAACATTGGTATAGGTAGTGCTTGCTGGCTGAGGCTAACGAGAATTCTGATTAAGGACTTCATTTCATATTGCTCACTGGCTAGTCATGCCTTTGTTCTCCCAGGTCTGCTGGGCATTAAAATCTTCATCTCTTGGGGGCATCTGGGTGGCTCAGTTGGTTAAGCATCTGATTCTTGATTTCAGCGCAGGTAATGATTTCACAGTTAGTGAGATCGATCCCCATAGCCGCACTGAGAGTGTGGAACTTGCTTGGGATTCTCTCTCTCTCTCAAATAAATAAACAATAGGAAAAAATAAAATCCTCATCTGGAGGTCTTTTTCTCCCTCAAGGGACTGAATCACAACAAGCTTGGGGAGACAGGTGGCTTTCTAATCCCTGCTCAATGTGGATGCAAATAATAAGGGCTGTCACCAAGGCTAACAGCTGCTGCTTCAGCATGAGTAGTGACCTCAGTCTCCCCCTCTCCACTTTTATTTCAGTTCACACAGACCTGAGAGGAGACGTGTTGAGACTCAGAAAGTTTCCAGGGAACTTTTCAAAGTCAACCAAGACATCCACCCCTTTTCTGTTTCCTTTGTAAAAATGTCTTTATTTCATCATGTGACCACCGGAAGCATTGGTAAAAGGAAACCGACTTAATTGTTGCAGGAGTAAGGCATGGGTTGGGGCATGAACTTCTTCAGGGTTAAGAACTTATAGAGGCCTTCTTCAGAAAAGGCCAAGTGGGTAAATATCACTGAATCCAGGAGGTGTTTCCCAAAAGGACTCCTGGTATTCAGACATGGTCATGCATGTAGGCTTTGCTCTGGCTCAGAGTATATCCAACCACCACCTTGGTAATGCAAGGAGCTTCTCTTTTGAGCTCAGATTGGGCCAGTTCCAAGCCATACAGGTATTGCGTGTAACTTTTCAAATGCTCATCTTTTTGATCGGCTGGATATTATTTAATAATACATTAGAAGCCCAATCATCACGCTTAAAGTGTAAACTCTCTCAGGTCAATCTCTCCCATTAACTTCTTCCCACATTCCGTACTTCAAAGCTCTTATTGAGGACATCACAATAGTCAATAAATCCTGTCAATAAAGCTGTGCACTGTGTACTTATTGGCAAAAAAGAAACTTGTTTTGGTATATCCTTCTCTTATATTGTGGATCATATCTTTTATTACATTTAGTGATAACTCTCTTTTTAAATCTAGAAACTACCTGTATTACTCAAATTCAAGCCCTACGCTCACTAAAAAGAGTTCCTGAAGTCAATCAACTCTTACATCTCTAGGAACTGAGGGCACATAACTATCTGGGCTGCTTGTCTGGCTCTCAGTTGATAGTATTTTGAATCAGCAATTTCTTCTTTTATATGTGAGCTTTGTTTCCACAATTAAATTGCCAGCTCTTGAGGGCAGGTGCTACGTCTGTCTGGATTTGCCTTGAATCTTTTGCACACAGCACAGTTTAATTACATAGGAGATAACGAGTTGCTGGTAGCAAAAAGTAAAATTTTGTTGTCCTAGGATTAGGTTAAGAGAAGGAAGTAAAGAAAGATGGAAAAGAAAATACAAAATTGGAACGTGCCATCAATCACATTTGTTTCATTCTTCCCTATTTCTCCTAACCCCGCAAAAGTCTTGTCTCGGTCCAAATTGGAAGAACGCATTTTAAGTGTTTGAGTAGACAATATTTGTAAACCAAATGTAAACTAAATGAGGACAGGGATTTTTGTCCATTTTGTCCATTGTTGTATCCACAGTGCCTAGAACACTGGCAGGCACATAGTAGGTACTCAAGAAATATTTGCTGACTAGATACAAAAGACTGAAGTGAGAATCTCTCATTGAACCCCCAAAGAACCACTTCAAGCAATACCTAACATCATCAAATGGTTGAGCATGGAGAAGGTTTAAGAATATTCCGGCCTAATCTCTTTACAAATGCAGAAAATGAGGCAACAGAGAAAGGAGAATCTAGGTCTCCTAACTCTTGGCTCAGTTCACTGATTTGTTTTTCCCTTTTGCATAAAAAAGCTAATGGAATAAAGAAACAGGATTCTTATGTAATTGTCTTCCAGCGGCAACACTGGCCTGTGAAGACCTAAGCCAGTACAGGGAGAATAATGTGTTGGACGCTAGGAAAAAGAAAAGAACAAAAGTGGGGAGGTTATTTTGGAGACAGGATTCAAGCTTCTCATGTAATCCGAATCAATGAGGTTTTGTGGTTCCTAGTGACATTTTGCTCTATTATTTTCCTATTTGACAATAGCACAGTGTAAAAGATTGGCGTCAACGAGAGGATTTCATTTGTAAACAGAGAGGCTGCTTTCCTTGAAGGCAAGAACAAGGCTGTTTACTCTTGTTTTGCTCCTTGTTATCTTGCTCAAAAAAGAGAGGGTGATGGGAGCTCTAGATAGGCAGCCAAATGGTTTCTCCTTCAATGAGAGAATGTGTTTGGAAACTTTCTAGAATTGGAAACAATGAACTCCTACTTACAAGGGAGGAGAGTAAAAAGTGCACAGGTTACCCACTCTAGAAGACAGCGTGTAAAACGTTACTGAGATTAGGGCCTATTGAAATCTCGTTAGGTTACTTGGGTAACTTTCACATCCCATCACAATTTAAAAAGTAGGCAGAACAAAATAATCCAGGTCTATAACAAGCCCAAGGTAAACTAACTCAGAAAAAGATGGAGGTTGGGGTGCGTGGGTGACTCAGTTGTTTAAACATCCGACTTATGCTCAGACATGGTCTCATGGTTCGTGAATTTAAGCTCTGCATCGGGCTCTCTGCTGTCCACATAGAGCCCACTTCAGACCCTCTGTCCCTCTCTCTGTGCTGCTCCCCTGCTCGTGCTCACTCTCTCTCTCTCAAAAATAAATAATTAACTCTCTCTCTCTCTATACACACACACACACACACACACACACACACACACACACACACATATATAGTCTTCCTATATTTTGAGACTCAGTGACCCTCTTACATTGACAACTATAATTTTTTTTCTTACCCCGAAAAGATACCATATTTGAATGACTAGTTTGGGAAAAGGAGAATCAAAGGTCAATAATGTACCTGCTTTAATCTAGCCCAAAATTACCACAGACATTTCAACAGAAAGATGTTACTCAGGATCCCAGAGCTTGGTCAACAGAACAAACTGAAATAGCAATGCTACAGACCAGACTTCAAACCTTGCATTGGTCCCGCCAGGAGACAGATACCAGTGAGGCTTCACCTGAGCCATGAGCTGGTTAGTAGTCTCTTTTACCTCTGAGCTAAGGAGTCACTTCTAACCTTCACTTTTGTTATTGGTGCATTCATTGTATTTACTATTGGTCACTGGCATTACTTGTTTGTACTTGTCACATCACTTACAGTTTACAATGCACTTCATATACATCTCCTACTGTGGGCTAAAACAGAGTGGGCCTCCTTATTTCAATTTTCTAAATGAGGAAAGTAAGCAGGGCACCTGGTTGGTAAATAGCTGACTTCTAATCTAGAAGTCTCTTTTCTACCCCTCACTGTCCCTATGTACCACAGCTGAGTCTGTAGATTGATACTGTGTGACAGACCAGTCCATCACCAGATGGTGCCTGAAGCAACATATGTGGTTTAGTGAAAAGGATCAGAGTCTAACTCCTGACTTAGTAATGGACTCTCTGCCACCTTGGACAAGTCACTCAACTTATGCTTCTTCATTTATGAAATGAGAGATTTACACCAGCACGGTGGTTTCCTTATCTGTGTATGACAATCACCTGAAAGGACTTTAGTAAGATATAGATTCCTGGGTTCTACTTCGGCCTCCCGAATCTGTAGCTGGGACCTAGACATCTATATGTTTCAGTGTTTTTCAGAACCTCGGAAGAAACCAGTTGGGCGATCACGAGTCACTAGGATCCTGTCAGCTCAAACCTTCTGTTATTGTGGCTTTACTATCCATTAGGTAGTAGTATATAAAGGCTTTAAAAGTCACAAAAAAGGGGGCAACTCATCAGCCCAAGAAGAGGAGGAAGTCAGGAAGGAACATTTAAACTAAACTTAAAGAACAGTTTTGTCATTTACATGAGACAGGGAAGCAGAGACATCTCACAGCAAGTCTGGGGAAAATTAAGGAGTATGATTTGACTGAAGGATGTGCTGTATCCAAGGGAATGACTGGAATAAAATGGAAAAGGACACTGATATGTAAGATGAATATTTAACAATGAGTTTGGGTCGGATCATAGGGTGCTGTCATGCACATCTTTATCTGGAAGCTATCTTCTCCCCCTCTCTCCCCCTCTGCCCCATGTCCTAGCCATCCATACTAGAAAAACAAAAACAAACAAACAATAAAAAAACTCACCACCACTAACTGAAAAACAGAAACAAATCACATCTGGTTCAGCCTGTAGGCAATGAAGATAGAAACCTCATTTGAAACAACTGCAGGTTTTCTTTTAACGAGAAATTTTTGTTTTAGAACATTGAGTATAATCTTAAGAACAACAGACAGCTTTCCTTGGCAAAACTCTGAAAAGAGAGAGAGAGAGAGAGAGAGAGAGAGAAAGCTGGCAGTCACATCTATCTATCTGACTCTGATTTATGGCTCCAGAGGTAGTCTCAGTTCCAGTCTTAAAGGATAAGCCCACTGTTTCCTTATAATGGCTCAGACAAAAATGATAAAGACTGCCTCCACTTGGATACTTCATAATGCTAAATCTCAGTGTGCTAAATTCACAGGTGGGAAGAAGAAGAGGTAGGAGCAAGTTTTTGTCACATTACTTCTTTCTACCTATGGCTAGGTAGCCCTCTGGTGGTTACCTTCAGTGATGAGTCTAGAAAAAAAAAAACCTGTTTACCTATTCCTTGTCCCTGCCCCCATTCTGAGTTTATTTATTTATTTTTCTTTTAAATATATAAACCCTTTCATTCCATCCACATAAGCTTCCTGAGGACAGGGTGTTTGTCTTTTGCTCATTTACATTCAACGAGTATTTGTTGAATGAATCAATGTAATTCACAACCCGGAGTTCTTTCTCCTACCACTGTAAAGAGAGTTCCGTTGGTTTACAGACCTAGGTTTTCAGGTCGGGCTGGGAGCACCCTGCAACCTAAGTCTATTCCTTGGTAGTCTGCTATAAAAAACTTAGATGGTAAATATGAATATTATTACAAATAAGTCAGTTAAAATCTTGAGTTGCATTTACCCAAGTGGATTTGTGAAACTTCCCCCAAGCGGACAGGCCCTCCTAGCAGTGGGACATCTGTGGATTGGTGAGAGGACAGGCAATTGGATCACTCTGGCATTGTATCTCATGTTTCTTCAGAACATCCACTTTTTCAGCTCAAGATGTTTCTTTAGACAAAATGTAAGCTCTGTTGCTACGGAAGGCACTGTCTTCTCAACTCGTATCCAAATAAGTACAATCATATGTTGGCTTTATACAGGTTGCATCATTTATACAGCTAGGAAAAATGAATTGTAAACTATTATAAAAATGTTAACCATCATAATTATCTACTCCCCAACAGACCCATCTTTCTGTTCTATTTGTTTCTTCTGGCAGAATAGCAGTCTGCCACCTACTACCTTTGTTACCTTGGCAAGCTCTCTGCCCCCTTGAAACTTCCATTTTCATGTGTAATAATGGAAATGATACTACATACTTCACAGGGCTGTGTGAAGATTAAATTGGTAATTCATGTAAACCTTCTAGAATGGTATCTTAAGAATTATAGGAACATATAGTTAGTTTACAGTTATTATAATTGTTATCATCCCATCTATGCCATTCATAATCTAAAAGTGAAAACACTGCATAAGAGTTTGAACCTTCTCTGGGGCGCCTAGGTGGCTCAGTTGGTTAAGTGTCCGACTTCGGCTCAGGTCATGAAAAATGACCTCTTGGTTCATGGGTTCGAGCCCCGCATCAGGCTCTGTGCTCACAGCTTGGAGCCTGGAGCCTGCTTCGGATTCTGTATCTCCCTCTCTCTCTCTCTGCCTCTCCCCAGCTCATGCTTTGTCTCTCTCTCTCTCATAAATAAATAAACATTAAAAATAATTTAAAAAAGAGTTTGAACCTTCTCTGGGTTTTTTCACTTTTAGAACACTTTCATGTTTAGGTGTGTATATTTTGCCAAATAAGTTCAAGTGCATTGGTTCTATTTACTCTGGGCTTTAAATCATTATTATACCAATTTTTAATTATAAAGTACATTTCAATAATGTTAAAGAAATTGTTCTTTATTCATATTTTGTATAACTCTGAGTCAAAATTTCAAAGGCCAAATCTATAACATTTTCTTGATTATTATTGGTTATTTATGGATATATATAGCCATAGCTGATTATAACTGTAAATATTTGTTTACATATCCATCTTGATATTTTGTTTTATCATTGGTAACTTAGAAATTTTTATTTGGAGGTTAAATATAATTTTGAAAGCTAGTCTGGGTCTCAAGTATTGATTCCCAGTCTCCTGGATACAGCTGTATGTAACTAAATGCAAGAATTATTTTAAAAGATAACCTAAATTGTTTAATTCACTATCAAATATTTATTGAGGACTATTTGGTGCCAGTCCTTGTCTCAGTGCTGAGAATGTCCCAGTGGAAAAATACATAGCTGTGCTCATAAAGTTCATATTTCAGACAATAAACCAACATACAACCAAACCAACAAACACAATCAGATGGTGACAAGCACTCTAGAGAGAGGATGAATGAGGGGCTACTTGAGATTAGGGGCTTTGTTTTTCTGAGTAGAAGATATTTGCATGGAATGACAAGAAAGATCTAGCCTTGCAAGGATCAGGGGAAGAGTATTCCAGGTAGAGAGTTAATGCAGAGGTCCCACACTGGAAATGAACTGCCTGTTATATTCAAGAAATAGAAGGAGGCCAATGAGATTAGAGTTAGAAGACCACTCTGACACCCAGGCAGGATATGATGGTACCTTTCACTTGGATGATAAAAGAGAATGTGGATAAAAATGAATAGACTCGGGGTATTATGGAGGCAACCAGGAATACTGGTCAATGTAATATGGTGGTGAGGAAGTAAAGAAAAATAACTCCCAGATTTTTGGTTTGAGTTTCTTGGTAGTGCTGTTTACTCAGAAGTAGGATACTGGGAGAGGTGACCTGGATTGGAGGGCAGAAATCAAGGACTCCACTTTGTAGTGTAAAATTTGAGAGATCTCTTGGATATATAAGTAGGGGTGTCAAGATGGCAGCTGGGTAGTCAAGTCTGAAGTTCAGGGAAGAGGTCAAGGTTGAGAGTCATAGATATGTAAGTCACATACATAGCTGCGGGACAGGAGGGGTCACCTAGAGAGATGTGTAGAAAAAAGAGTTCTAGAAACACTCCACATTTATCCACCAGGCAGAGAAGGAAGAATTAGTAAAAGGGTTCCAAAAGAAGATCGAGTAAGAGATGATATGGCAAAATAAGAAAGCGTCTCAAGCAGGAGAAAATGGTCAACTTGTTAAATACTGCTCAGACACACAGCACAACAAGAACAGAGAAGTGACTGTTTGCATTTGGCAATGTGAAAATAAGAGTGAAAAGGTAAGAATGGAGGCATACCAGGAATGGATTGGGGTGAAGTGAAGGTGACGACAAATAACTTTTTAAAAATTTTGGCCATGAAAGGGAGCAGAGCCACTGAGAGTGGCAGTGAATCAGGGGAGGTGCTATAAGATCATAATGTTTGTGACCCCTCTGCCCCAGTTCATAAGTTGGAGCCTAATGTCCAATGTGATGTGATGGTATTAGGAGGTAGGACCTTGGGGAGGTGATTAGGTGATGAGGGTGGAGTTCGCCTGAATGAGGTTAGTACCCTCATAAAAGAAACCATGGACAGCTCTCTACCTCCTTGTATCATGGGAGGACACAGTAAGAAAGTGCCAGCTATGAGGATGTAGGCTGTCACCAGACACCACATCTGTGGGCATCCTGACCTTGGATTTCCCAACCTCCAGAACTGTTGAAAGTAAATTTCTGTTGTTCATAAGCCACACAGTCTATGGCTTTGTATAGCAGCCTGAATGGAGTAAGACAGATGTGGTTTTGTTTTGTTTTGTTTTGATTTTTTAGGATATGAGATAGTGGAATATGCTCACACAATCCTGGGCAAACCATTTTCCTTCCCATAGACTGAATTTCCCTCATCTGTAAAGGTCCATTGATATCTTACAGTGATATGGGTCTAGTTAATCTTACAGGGAGAATTTAATTCAGAGTGTTATGCATGAAAGGATCTGACACAATGAATGACATCGAGTAGGAGCTCAGTAAATGCAGAACCAAAATTTGATAAATCAATCATGTGCAAATAAGTGTTCCTGGTAGGGGGATTTTCCAGTAGTCTTTTTGGCACATCTCTTATTTATTTTGACTGATTCTTTCAAAATGCCAATGTGCCACCAATTTACCAGCTGTGACCAGAAAGTAATTTTATTCTCTTGCTATTGAGATAGGAAAAATAGACCAAATTCATGAATATAACACAATTTTATCCAGGAAAACATGGACCAAGGCCTAATAGAAAAGCAGTTTGTGATTTTCACCATGTGCAGGTCTGCATATCTCAGAGTAGTATCTTACAGAAGAGTCAAGTGGTTTTAAGTCATTTCCACTCTTCAATTGATTAATTATTTTATAGTCTCTTTTCCTTTATAGAAAAATACGTCAAGAACTTTAAAATGTTTGGATATCTATATCTATATCTATATCTATATCTATATCTATATCTATATCTATATATCTTAAACACTGAGAACAAACTGAGGGTTGCTGGTGGTGTCCCGTGGGGGATGAGCTAAATGGGTGGTGGGCATTAAGGAGGGCACTTGTTGGGATGAACACTAGGTGTCGTATGTAAGTGATGAATCACTAAATTCTACTCCTGCACCAACACTACACTGTCTGTTAACTAACTTGAATTAAAGTTAAAAAAAAATATATATATATGTTATATATATATATGTAAAATGACATGACTACCACACACACAAAAAATGTTGGATATTTTATTTATTTTTGGTTGGCTTTTTGACCCAGTAGATGACAGATGGCCATATGCTAAATTATAAAGGAGTAATGATATGTTCTCAACTATTGAAACTCATCAAAATCTGTATTTAAACACGCCTTCAAGAATTGGGGTAAACAGGAAAAATTTCCTGCATGTGAAAATATTCTCACATCGTATGAAACGGAGATATGGTTTGCTTCTTTTTCATGTGAGCTTTATTTATTTAAATAAATATTTTAATAAATATTTTAATAAATATTTTTTTTTCAGAGAGAGAGACAGAGCACGAGCAGGGAAGGGGCAAAGAGAGAGAGGGAGACACAGAATCTGAAGCAGGCTCCAGGTGCTGAGCTGTCAGCATAGAGCCTGACGCGGGGCTCGAACCCACAAACCGTGAAATCGTGACCTGAGCTGAAAACAACAGTCAGATGCTTATCCAGCTAAGCCACCCAATCACCCCAGTATAATGGCCTTTAATCTGGACCTCTACCTCCAACCCAAGTTCCAGAGCCTATTCCAATTCCAATTCCAGAACTTATTTGGAGTGTTCATTTTAAAATACAAATTTGATTCTATTACTTGAGTAATTAATTCACTCACTAGTTCAGCAAGCCTCTAAATTTGGTTCTATATATTATGACAATGGGAAGTGCAGCAGTGACCAAAATCAGACACAGTTTAGAGGTAACTTCAAGAGAAGATTAGTTTGTATTTTTCTCTGAAAGAGTGGCTTGGTATTAGCCATGATTAACTAATATTTCTAGGCAGACTCTCTAATGATACTATTTTGGTAAGTATATTGCTTTAGATATTGGGTGGAGGTGGGGAGGAGGGAAGATGGGAAATGAACATTTTAAAGCTAGTTCACGCTGGGGAGCATACTGGGAAGTCAAGTTCCTCTGTGGCTTTTCCATACTTACAGAAGGTGACTACAAATTCCTACTTGGAAAAAATTCCAAGTCAAACCATCTTGCTTTAAAGCACTGTGGATCTAATTGATGATTTGCTTTAGTGCAATTACAAATCTAAAGCTGATTGCTGAAAAAAAAATCTAGATATTTTATAGGTATCCCTAAGGGCCATAAGGATCACTTCTGTGCAGAGGCAAAAAGGTCTTACACTCAGGTAAAAGTATCTTAACTATTTACGTTCCTTAATTGTCACCCAGTCTCCAAAGCACATAGAACATTTCTCACTCAGTAACAGAAAACACCAGTTCTTGATGGAGAGTAGAATCTTAACATATTTGTTATTCAGCCCTTATTAGCAGTTTGGATAAATATAAATGAGGGGAAAACGGTGGACACGGAGAAGACATCAAAATTATATGGGGAATCTAAAAAAACAAAACAAATGAGCAAGCCAAAAAAAAAAAAAAAAAGACTGAAAAAGGAGAACAAGTGATAGTTGCCAGAGGGGAGGAGAGTGAGGAGATGGGCAAAGCATGTAAAAGGGGTAAAATGGTACAAAGTACTAGTTATGAAATCAATAGGTCACAGAAATGAGAAGCACAGCACAGGGAATATATTCAATAGTGGAAGAATATCTTATGGTGAAAGATGGTGACGACACTTATCTAGGTGACCATTAAGTAATAAATAGAATTGTCCAATCACTATGTTGTACACCTGAAATTAATATAACACTGTAATGTCAACTATACTTCAATAATGAATTCAAAACACTTTGAATTAAAAAGATGTCATAAAGTGTCCTCTTGAAGCTCTAACCCTGGGTGACACTGGAACTGTAGAACATTGCATACGCCCTGTACGCTGGGCAAATCTGTGCAGAATTGCTTTAACTCGATTTTGCTTTAATGTTATGCCCTTGGCTTTTATTCAAGGTTTAAACTAGAAACGATCACATGAAATTCACTTCTGCATTTACTGTAAAAGTGTGGTTAAGGGCAGTGTCCATTACATCACTCAATATGTGCTATTAAGTTCTATACGAGACTATTCTTTCAAAATTAATTTTAGGAAATAAAATGGGCTCCTTGATCAACTGATATTCTGATTCCTTTCCAATAATGAAAGATGTGTTCTTTAGGATTCTTTTTTTCTGCTTTAAGTGGCAGAGCCCTACTCAGACTTACTAATCAAAGAAGGAAATTTACTCACTCTCATTGCTGGGAAGGACCCTTGGGTCATGGAGAGAATCTAAGAGCTGCAGAAACCAGACTTCAGGGTACAGGGACAGGAGCCAGGACTCAGCACACAGGACTTGCTCTCTCTTCATTGACCTGTCTTCTGTGTTTACTTTCATTTCCTGCCACTGGAGACAGGCCTGCTCCTCAGGGCAAGGAAGATGGCCAACAGCTGCTCCCCATTCATATTTTTCCAGCTCAGCATCTTCGGTGGGAAATAACCCCCCCCCCCCCCGAAGTCTGTGTATCACCCCCTGGGAAGATTCTCATTGATGCTGGCTCTCAGTGGTCAGAATCCCACCTCTGGATAATCACAGTGTCAAGGTGGTGGGGTACTACACAAAAAGGAAGGTGATGGGGTATGATGATTGGCAGCCCCAGGCACAGGGTGGAAAAGAAGCTCTCCAAAGGAAAAACAGCACTGTTAACAGAAGAGCATGAGAAAACATGCAGGGTAGACAAAAGACCACAGCCAGAGCCATCTGTGAAAAGAGCTAGTGAAATATAATTTGTTTTCCTTTTTGCTCTGAGTACTAGGTAGCTTATAGGAAAACATGAAGCCCACACCAGAAATTAATTACATTGATCTTCCAGCTTGGATCCGTTTTACCTCTAATTTTAGTTTTCTATTTTATTTTATGGCTTTATTAGTTGATTTGTTCTTGGAAGCTTTTAAATGTCCTTGTAATGAGAAATAAAGGAAAGAATTTCAACAAACCGTTGTGTTTGTCTCACCAAATAATTTCTTACGTTAGTTTGCTGAATATTAAGATGCTAATTTGAAAGCAGAAGTACCTTATTCTTGAAAATAAAGAGAAGAATAAAGCTCAGAGTAGGGTGGCAGGTGTGTTAAAAAGGGAAGGGAAGAGTAAGTAAATGTTTGCCTTAAGGACTAACGGGGTTGCTGTTGAACAGGACCAGGCTGTGATGGCCTCATGCTTGTGGTAGAGACTTCATCACAAGGAAAGAGGAAGCTCTTCCTTGATAGAGTATAAACACTTCCTAACAGAAGAAGACAAACATGTAAGGAGAAAATAAAATATAGGCAAGTGTTTTCTTTATGAACCGCAATTGAAGAATTCCCTGAGACAAGATTTCTAGGCGAGGGAGTTCAGAGGCAGTTGACGGAGTCACCTGACCCTGCGGCTGAAGGTCTGACCTTCCCAGGAGACTCCTCTCATCACTGGCTTACCCCGACCTAGTGTTTCCACCTTCAGAACTCTGGCCCGGGCACGGGTGACACCTTTTCTCCTAATCTTAACTGAAACAGACATCAATTTCCAGATAACTTTCATAACAACTACATTAAAAAAAAAAAGAGTACTATTATCAAATAATCAACTACAGTTTTTCAAGAACAGATTTTGGAAAAATGATGCAGGACCAGAGATACCTGTCCTTCCATCCTTCCTCCTAACTCCAGGCCTGTCTCTTGAATTTGCTTTGGAACACAGGGGAATATGTGTCTGACAATCCTTCTTCTTCTTCTTTTTTTTAACGTTTATTTATTTTGAGAGAGACAGTGAGAGCACAAGTGGTAGACGGGCAGAGAGAAGGAGAGACAGAATCCTAAGCAGGTGTGGCACCATCACTGTAGAGCCTGATGCGGCGCTCAAACCCATGAACTGTGAGATCATGAACTGAGCCAAGATCAGGAGTGGGTCGCTCAACCGACTGAACCACCCAGGTGCTCCAGGGTCTGAAAATTCTGATGGCATCCCTGGGCAGAGGCAAAAACTCTCATTCCAACCCTGCCTCACAACAAGGGTTCTGCTGTTGAGATCCAGGCTCCAGTCTCCCTGAAGATCTGGGGGTGCTTAACCCTCCCGAAGACACCCTGTTCTCCACTTCCCCTCCATTACATAGCCCCACCTAGTCACTTACTAGCTTTGCCTGAGGGCCTATGATCAAACAATATGTCAGCCATAGGACACACGTCATTTCTATCCCCCAAGAACCGTATCCATTCTCTCACTAGGGTTATTTTCTTACAAGGACAGTGAAATTCGAGGAAAATTACTAAGTATAAAGAAGGCCCTCTGGGTGGGCTGTTAGGAAGCAGAAGTGGGGAATCATTCATTTTATTCGGCTTTATTATGTTTTCCAAAAGATTTCGGTCATTTATTTGCCATGCCTCAAACAACAGCTGGGACCTAAATTGTCGCCATGTTCTTTGCATAACCTACATACCTAACACAACGGAGAGAGGTACTAGAGAAGGGGAATTCTGAAACTCTTGGATCTCCTGAAAATATTTTCTCTCCTTCCTCTCCTGGAGGCTCCATGTTGATACTCTCTATTCATTGTGTGATGTGGTTAATGTAGAGTAACATTGTTTTGTGAGAAGGAGCAGTTGAGAGCAAGCAAGCTGAGGGATTTGAGAGCAAAGGCTCAGATCACAGTATCCGGTCGTCTTCTTCTTCTTCTTCTTCTTCTTCTTCTTTTTTTTTTTTTTTTTTTTAAGCTGTTTACTGCCAGCCCCTGGAAAGTGACAGGACTTGTAATAGGCACTTGGGAAAATGAGTATTTCTTACTGTTTCCAGTGAAATGAGCCTGTTCCATTCTGTATAAGGTTTATACTCAACTTGTCATCCATAAAATGAGAGGCTCAGACTGGTTGATCCCCGACTTGTGAAGTTCTGGCCTTCTCTTCAGTCTTTGGCTTTACTTTATTTAAAAAAAAACAAAAACAAAAACAACAGCAAAAAAACCCTCACCAAACTGTTCATATTACAGCAACAATAACAGAACTTTAAAATGAGAGGAAAATGTTACACATAATCTCACAATATCAAACATATTTTTCTTCGAAGGTTTTTTATTCTTGTCTACATACAGTTGTAATAATTACATATTTGAAGACACAGAAGTGATTTAATTACAGATCCTTTGTCTTAGAAGCATTTTCCATGCTTTTCTAAAATACTGTAATTTTCAGTGTTGCATCCCATTAAATTAGCATACATTGAATTATTTAATATTATCTCCATGTCAGCCATTTGGCTCTTATTCTTCTCCCCTGTAGATGTGCTGAAATAGACACATTGGCCACATAACTTTTAAAAAATATATTTTGAGTTATTTCCTTCAGATGCATCTCTAAGAGCTGGGTCACTGGATAAATGGATGTGCATGTTTTACGGCTCTCCTATCTTGTTGCCAAATTGCCCTTCCAATGGGCCGAGCAAATTTACACTGTCAAAATCAAGAGGTGAAAATACCCGTTTCACCATGTCATTGCCATATGGGTGCATTTTAACGCTTTGCTCTTTTGAAGGATATATGGCCTTTAAAAAAAAAAAAATCAGCTGCCTAGCAAAGATGATTTTGATTTTTGTTGTTTTGTTTTTCTTTGCCTTCTCCCCCCTTCCTCTGCCCTTCTCCCCACTTTCTTTGAATCAAGTGATAGTTTTTACCCTAACATCTGTGCTACCCTGACATGTACCCTGAGGGCTTATCGCTGCTTGTCACCTACTCACAGAGATTAATTTCTCCTTCAGATGTTTGTCCTTCAGCTTCCTTCTTGAAAAAAAAAAAAGCCTCAGGATGTAGTGGTCTGCTACCCCTGAAAATGATCCAGCACAGAGACGGCTGTCACTTGCCTCCCCCTCCTCTCTACACTTGTGGTTCCAGGGGACAGGTTTTTTTTTTTTTTTTTGCTTCTGGTCCCTGCTGACACCTGACCTTTCCCAGTAGAAACGATGCAAATGACACCAGGATTTGAGCGACTTAAACTTCAGTTCTGGCGGCAGATAATCCACATGGCCATGAGGCAGTCTGTTGTGCTGTTCCACTAGGAGGTGAAAGTGGAAAGAATTTGCATTCTCTCCAAATTCACATGTAAATAAGGATGAGAATGGTGAGCTCTAGTTCCCCTACATTTAATTATTTTTAATTTTTAAAAAATGTTTATTTATTATTATTATTATTTTTTCAACGTTTTTTATTTATTTTTGGGACAGAGAGAGACAGAGCATGAACGGGGGAGGGGCAGAGAGAGAGGGAGACACAGAATCGGAAACAGGCTCCAGGCTCTGAGCCATCAGCCCAGAGCCTGACGCGGGGCCCGAAATCACGGACCGCGAGATCGTGACCTGGCTGAAGTCGGACGCTTAACCGACTGCGCCACCCAGGCGCCCCAAAAAATGTTTATTTTTGAGACAGAGACAGAGCCTGAGTGAGGGAGGGCAGAGAGAGAAGGAGACACAGACTCCGAAGTAGGCATCAGGCTCCAAGCTGTCCGCATAGAGCCTGATGTGGGGCTTAAACTCATGAACCGTAAGATCATGACCCAAGCCAAAGTCGGACGCTTAACCAACTGAGCCACCCAGGCAGCCCTGCTGAGCCCTTCTTTTAAAAATGATCCTAGGGGCGCCTGGGTGGCGCAGTCGGTTAAGCGTCCGACTTCAGCTAGGTCACGATCTTGCAGTGCGTGAGTTCGAGCCCCGCGTCAGGCTCTGGGCTGATGGCTCCGAGCCTGGAGCCTGTTTCCGATTCTGTGTCTCCCTCTCTCTCTGCCCCTCCCCCGTTCATGCTCTGTCTCTCTCTGTCCCAAAAATAAATAAATGTTGAAAAAAAAAATTAAAAAAAAAAATGATCCTAGTAGGGGAAGAATCCCTTGTCACGTAAAACTGAGTGTCTGAAGACCACTCAGTCATAGAATGCTGGCATTGGAAGCCTCATTATGGCATCTCTGCCTGATGTCCATCCAACGTTTGCTTGGCCAGTTTGAATATGAGGAATCTCACTACTCCACAAAACATTCCATGTCATTGTTGGCAGTGTTTATTATTTTAGGTAATGATAGTATGCAATAACACACTGATAATATTTACTTACGTCGAACAAACAAAAATGTAAGTAGAACACTTCATGGCTCTTAGATCTTCCTTTTTTAATGCTTTTGTAAGGCAGTCATTCAAATTATTAAAGATAAACATCATGTTCTCAGCTCTGCAAAATACCACCTGCTCTCGTATCACTCCATTTGCTACCAAGAATGTTTGGATATATTACCTGCTACTTAATTTTTTTCCCATTCTCAAATGTGTGTCATTATTTGTGTAGAATATGTGTTTTAAATGTGTATTAGTCTGCTCTGAACTTCTCCTAAAAATGTTTTCACCTAAACTTTGGCTTTCTCTTCTATACCTCCCTTGACTTTCAAGCTCACTTAGGAGCTCACTTAGGAAAAGAAACGAGATCATACTGACATCAACAAAAATGCCTAAAAAATATTCCCATTCACCAGAGCAAGCTGACGCTTTTATCCATTGTCTGCCAACCCACGTCGGTCTTTCTCCCCTTCCCTGATCCATGGTCCTTTTTTCTTCTTTTCTCTGAACGAGAACTTTTCAATCTCTCTCATCTTTCATGTCATTTTACCTCTTGCTCCCTACTCTCTGTGTCTATGCTTCTGTCATTTGTCCCCTGCTCTGGGGTCAGAGCCCTTCAGATCTGTCTGTTAAAGTGCATCTTTGTAATCTTTACTTCTTTCCTGAGTTTTAAAACGTGCAATACTTTTTCATTGTCCTATTCCGATATGTTGCAAACACAAACTTGTATTATTTTAATGCCAGAAAACCACTTCTACGGGGAAATCTGAAATTCCACTGGGAAAGAAAGTAGAGGGGGACGCATTTTAATTAACCGTGCCACTGAATCGGTATTTGTTAAATAAAGAGTTATCTTGAAATTTGAAAATATGCAGACAACCTGTGGCTTTAATAAATTAGATCTCACATCATCTTCCTTCCAAAAAGGGCAGATGTGAGCACTTCTCTCTCAAGATGCCCTCAAGGCCCCTTAGCATACTAGAGAGAGAGTCAAGACATAGCACAGCACCTCAGCAACTCAGCCCCTTGACTGGCTTCCAAGCGAGAATCTTCTTCCTTTAAGTACCTATCCTCAGACAACAGTATCACAGTGACTTTCTAAAGTAGGATTGTTCTTTATAAATTTTGGCAAAAGCACAGGAAGATGCCGACAGATATGCCATGGGGCAAACATGGTAAAAAATTTGAGACCTTGAGTGCTGGCCAGAAGCTTTCTTTCTCATCCGGGTTCTGCCTCCCCCACACCTCACAATGAATGGAGGGAGAAAGTCGCCTCATGGCAAGGGAAAAAGAGAGAGAGAGAACATCGTTCTCAAAAAGAAAAACCAAAACCAAAGCCTGAAGAAACTGGTGGTGAGGGCATGGCCCCACGTCAATGGAAACTCTAACTGCACTTTTTAAGAAGGAAGGGCTTGATCAATTTCTTTTGGGGAACACTGCCAGTCTGTCAAAAATAGCACATGACATGACAGAGTAACCAATGGAAAAAGGACAGAAGAGTTTATAGGGCTTTGTTTGCATAGGGATCTCACATATGCATGTTACAAGTGTATATGGAAGAGACTAAAATACACAAACACCTTAACACCAGTTATCTCTGGGTGCAGTGTGAAGGGATTTTAGTATCTTCCGTACCTTTCTACAGTTTTCAGATTTTCTTATTTTTATTTTTGATGCTTATTTATTTTTGAGAGACAGAGACAGAGAGAGAGAAGAGGGGCAGAGAGAAAGGGAGACACAGAATCCAAAGCAGGCTCCAGGCTTGAGCTGTCCGCACAAAGCCTGACATGGGGCTTGAACCCACGAACTGCAAGATCATGACCTGAGCTGAAGTCGGACACTTAACCGACTGAGCCACCCAGGCACTCCTACAGTTTTAGATTTTCTAAAGTAAGTCTGTTCTATTTTTATAGCTAAAATTATGTTTTGATGAAAGTGGAAGGGTGGTGAATGAAACCTGTCATATGGCAGGAAACAAGCCTTGATTTAGCATCTACTGAGGCAGGAAGAATGACAGGAAGTAGTATTCAGGAAATACAAAAGTGGCACCTCAGAGTGGGGAAGTACTTTGCAGCAAATCCTCTCTAACCCCCTAAATTAGTAGCTGAAAAAGTAAATAGAGGTGCTTTTAACACGGGGGATATTAAGTCCAGTCTCTCTTCACTCCTCTGAAGTCATTAAGGTAACCTGTAAAAATGACTCTGAACTAATATAATTAAACATTTCCATTTTTCCCCCTGGAAGTATTTCTAAATGTTTTCAAAAAAAATGTCTCCTAGGCCCATAACTGTATTCTGACACTCTAATCTATTCAGTAAGAGTCAAATGCATACAATCCTGAAAAATCAGAGTTTTGAGGAGAAGCTGGCCCTCTCCGATGTTAAAAAAAAATGTATAAAGCTATAGTAACTAAAACAGTGTGGTACAAACATAACCAGAAACAACAATGGAATCACATGCAGAGTTTTATAAAAGACCTACCTATGAAAAAGAATATGGTATATGATAAATGTGCCATGGCATATCAGTGGGAACAAAGGATTCATTTAATAAATGCTATTGAAGGAATTAAGTAGCTTCTACACCAGGGGTAAGCAAACTAGAGCCCGAGGACCAAATCCTGCCAGCTCCCTGTTGTACACAAGCTTTATTGGAACCTAGCCACGCCCATGTGGCTGCTTTTTCACTGTAATGGCAATGCTAAGTAGCAAACCTCAAGACTATTGCCTAGGAAGGCCAAAAGATTTTCTACTCTGCCATTTACAGAAAAGTTTGCTGACTCATGAGCTGAACGAATAAAACACTGAAAATCCACCTAATTCTTATACCTAAATAAATTCCAGACGGGTCCAGTATCAGAATAAAAAAACCCCACAAAAGTACAAGAATTCATTATTTCAGAGTTTTTTTTTTCCCTAAATAATATTGGAATGGAAAAGGCCATATGTGACAAATACAAGCATAAATATTAAATAAATGATGCAAGTCAAAAAAATCCAAATGAAGACAAGAGGCAAGCGGCAAGCAAAAGAAAGTGTACGAGATGCATCATCACCAAATCGGCTAATACTCCCAATCTCTCTGAAAACTCCCTCTAATCAATAGGAAAGAGGCTATCTATCAAATAGAAAATGAACCAAGGATCTGAACAGGCAGTGCAAAGGAAAGAAAACACACTTGTCTCTTCAACATGTGGAAAGAAGGTCAAAATTCGTCACAGTAAGAGGAATACAAATTGAAATGGCTGCAAGATGCCGTTTGCCACTTATCAGTTGGTCAAACATGGGAAGTTTGATAATCGGCAACACAGGAAGGGGCACGCTCATGGAGGAAAAGTTGGTACAACTTTAAAGGGGGCAATCTGGGGCGCCTGGGTGGCGCAGTCGGTTAAGCGTCCGACTTCAGCCAGGTCACGATCTCGCGGTCCGTGAGTTCGAGCCCCGCGTCAGGCTCTGGGCTGTTGGCTCGGAGCCTGGAGCCTGTTTCCGATTCTGTGTCTCCCTCTCTCTCTGCCCCTCGCCCGTTCATGCTCTGTCTCTCTCTGTCCCGAAAATAAATAAAAAAAGGTTGAAAAAAAAATTAAAAAAAAAAATAAAGGGGGCAATCTAACTTTATCTATCAAAATGTAAAACGCAGAGGTAGACCTCGCTATCCCAAGGCTGAGAATTTCTTCCATAAATATACTAATTCACAGTGAAGGAAAGTCACAGGTACAAAGATCTCCATTGTAGTATCGCTTGCAACAGCCAAAGAGTGAAAACAGTCCAGAGGGCTACCAGTACCATATGGGACATTACAGTATATCCAAACATGGAAATGCTGTGGAGCACTAAAAACAATGAAAGACTATGTTATGTATGGCTTGGAAAAATCTCTAAGATGTTTTGTTAAGTTAAAAAAAATAAAAATAAATGAATAAAATAAAAACCAAAAAACAAGATGCAGAAGAAGGGATTTGGTGTCTTAATGTTAGCATTAGAAAAGAAGTATATGTGTATTTTATCTTGCAAACGCATAGATTATCTCAGGAAAGATATAAAACATTAGAAACAAATATGCGAAATTTGGCACATATATACAATGGAATATTATTTAGCCTTAAAAAGGAAAGAAATCCTGACACATGTTACAACATGGATAAACTTTAAGGACATTTTATAAAGTAAAATGTCACAGAAAGACAAAAACTGTATGATTCCACTTACATGAGATACTCACAGTAGTCAAGAATCATAGAGACAGAACGTAGAATGGAGGTTGCCAGGGGTTGAGGGGGAGAAAGAATGAGAAGTTATTGTTTAATGGGTATAAAGTTTCATTTATACCCTGAGCCTGAGTGGCTCAATCGGTTAAGTGTCTGACTCTTGATTTGGGCTCACAGTTCGTGAGATCAAGCCCCGCATCAGGCTCCTCACTCTCAGTGCAGGATTCTCTCTCTCCTTCTCTCTCTGGGAACTAAAGAAAGGGGTAAGAGGGGACTTTTCATAGTCTATGTTTTTGTACTTTTGCATTTTATACAAGTGGCATGAATTAACTATTTTATATTTTAAAGTTTATTCTGTCAATCATTCTGTGTACACATATATGTATATGTGTGTACTGCATTATCACAATTACATCTTAAAACACCACCACAGGGGCACCAGGGTGGCACTCTTAGTTGAGCCTCAGACTCTTGGTTTTGGCTCTGGTCATGATCACAGGGTTGTGGGATCAAGCCCTGCATCAGGCTCTGCACTGAGCATGAAGCCTACTTAAGATTCTCTCTGTCTCTCTCTGTCTCTCTCTCTCTCTCCCATTCTGTCCCTCTCCCCACTCCTCGTGTGCTCTCTCTCTCTCTAAATAAAACAAACCAAACCAAAATGAAAACAAAAACAAAACCCACCACACAGCCACACACTAAAAAGACCAGTCAAAAGTATGCCAAAGTGTTGATCGCACTTGGCATTGGTTAGTGACATTATAGGTGTTTTTTGTTCCATTAA